>NC_089037.1:2807500-3407500 GCF_034140825.1 Oryza sativa Japonica Group | reverse complement strand
TAGCTCGTTCTCGATCCCCATGTTCCCCTCTTCGATCGATCTTCGCGGCCCGAGACACAGTAAATGCGGCCGCCGGCGGTCGGCGCCACCGCAAGAGAGATAAGAGCCTCGCACGTACGTTGCATGGTCGAACGATATCGATCGATCAGATCCATGGATAGATGATATAGGTCTCAATTTTCATCCGGGCTAGCTCTACAGTAGCCTAGCACTTTGTAGCTAGAGAGGCGTACAGTGTCCTAGTGCTAGTGTGCTACAGTATGTACCAGCGTTGTGCGTTGTGCCATTGATATGCTCCACGTTGAGTGTTTCGTGCGTCAAAGCGCATGCATATGCAGGTAGATTTGCAGCGCGTGCACGGGTCCGTGACGACTTCGTGTTCGTGGCAATGGAGAACGCAGCATGTGGCGCGCGCGCTCACTGCTCACACTGTCACACACCGACCGTGTGGCGGTGCCATGGGCAACGACCCGGCGGCCGGTACGTGTTGCCATGCATTCTCGTGAGTCCTGAGTCGTCGTGACACCAGATAAACGCGCTGCACATTAATTTATCGATCTCGCGCCGTCGCGCGCCGCTGCTACTAGAGGCTGCCATACAATAACGCAGGCACTGACTTGGATCCCGAAGATTACGACGATAAATTAAACCGATGTGTTTGGACCTTTTCTTGAGAGATTCAGTAGGTCCAAATTTTAGCTAATGCAGTACTATATAGTACTTCAACTTGTTCGAAAATACTGTGTATTGATAAGTCTTACTTCATCCGAAACCTAATCCCCGAAACTTGAATTATGGTTGTTCCTCCCTAACTCACATAGCGCCTACTAGCCGCTATGAGTTCTTAGCCTCATCGTCATCCTCTCTCTATGTGCATGTCTACGTTATATTATAGTAGTCGTCATGGTTACACTGTAACACACCCTCTCTATTTAAAGGGTTATCCGGTTATGGTGTCTGACTTTAACTTTACTCTCCATCACCAATTATAACCTCAAGTTCAACAGTATCAAATAAGACTATATTCAACAGTACAGGCATATACATACACATGCCACTGATTTCTTATTTGCAAGTGTTGCATTTATTGACCGGTTGCCATTGCATATGCGTGTGTCGACTATATATTGGACACCGATAGTTCGCCCTGCTAGAAAATAGTGGGAAAAAATCATTTAGCCTTTTACAGTCAGGCGTTTAGTACTGACCACACATGCATGTATAGAGAAAGTGAAGGTAACCAATTAATGCATGGTTTAGTTCCCAACTTTTTCTTCAAACTTTCAACTTTTTCATCACATCAAAACTTTCCCATACACAAACTTCCAACTTTTTCGTCACATCATTCAACTTCAATCAAATTTCCAATTTTGACGTGAACTTAAGGCTGTGTTTAGTTCACACTGAAATTTGGAAGTTTGGTTGAAATTGGTACGATGTGATAGAAAAGTTATGTGTGTATAAAATATTTGATGTGATGGAAAGTTGGAAGTTTGAAAAAAAAACTTTGGAAATAAATAGGGCCTAAACACACCCTTAGATGCTAGAATTTTCAGCAAATCGATCTGGTCTCTTGAGAGTGAGAGTTCCGTGTGGTACGGTGCAATCAGATTACTGCTTGTCTTGGTACGGAGCGATAGTATTTAATTTGGCTGCATCGGTGCTGCAATTAATCAAACCGATGATTGATCAGTTTGGATGTTCTACATAAACAAGTAGAGATCTCAATAAGATTCAGATGTTCTACATGAATAAGGTAATGTCAATTCAGATGAATTAATATATGGTAGACAGGCAAATCGGCGCCTGCAGGATCTTCAGATATCAGTACTTGGCAGCGCTGACAGTTTTTTGACGGTGTTTTTGGAGTTAGGCTTTAATAATTTTTTAGATAATGAATCACAGTGTCCTATATACGAGATCAGCAGATAGCCGACCAGAATACACGCATGATGCAAAGTTAGTTAGTAATTGTAAGGATTGCTGGAAATGTCTGTCGAGACATAATAATGTTTAAGTTTGAGTTCTGTTATTACTAGGGGCACGTGTACACTATCACCTTAACTTTGAAAAGGTAGTGCTAGCTATGTGGTTTGTAATTTGAACATTATGCAGATTTATGCCAATAGTTTAAATCTGATTTTTTTCTTAATTTTACATGTTAGTTTTGTTCCAAGGAAATCGCATTTGTCCCTCAACAGGCTGCAGTAGAGTGACTGCAGAATTAATGATATAGATGATACTGCTACTATTGGTTCAGGAATCACCGTACAACATAAGAATATCGCATATTCCCATATTACAGAAAATTAATTTAATATTCTGATTTTGACATATGCCTGACACTCGCTACTAAAGATTCGGCGGCCAAAATTATTATTTTTGCATGAGGACGGGTTGCCCGCTTGCACCCAAAGCTTTGCAAAAATCCGATTTTAACATACGGGTGCTTAAGCTAACCGCATGAAAAAAATAACCACGAAAAAAAATCCCAACAAGAAAAAACCCAAGCACCGAAACCCCCCCACCTACCCGCTCCTTCGGCGGCGGCGGTCCCACACCCGTCGGCCGTTTGAGGCTGAGCCTGTCGCCGCCGCTGTTCCGGCTCCTTCGTCGACGGCAGTCCCACGCCCAGCCAACCGTCTGAGACTGAGCCACCGCTGCTGAGGTCATCGCAACCATCGTCGCCACTCCCGTCATCACCCGCCCGCCGCTGAGGTTGCCGCAGCCACCTCCATACCTCCCGCCATCACCCGCTCTAGATCTGCCTTGTCATAGCAAGATCCGCGCACATGGGGGCGGACTGTAGCGCCCGTTCCGTCGTGGCGCCTAGCGGGAAAACTATCTCTTAAAAATCCT
This sequence comes from Oryza sativa Japonica Group, assembly GCF_034140825.1. Taxonomy (NCBI): domain Eukaryota; kingdom Viridiplantae; phylum Streptophyta; class Magnoliopsida; order Poales; family Poaceae; genus Oryza; species Oryza sativa. The sequence goes on along the minus strand of NC_089037.1, from coordinate 3,404,641 downwards.
AATTGCGAAATCTGTTTCTTTGCTTGTTGTCTAGTGTCCGTGCCATCTCAGATCTCAAATCCCCGATCTATCGTCGAGTTCATCCCGAATCCAAATCCTTCCCAAATCAAATCCCTCCGCAAAAGTCTATTTCGCCTCCCTCGGGTTCGATGGGCCGAATCCCTCTCGGCCCATCTCCCCCTCCCTCCCCGGCTCTCTCTCTCTCTCTCTCTCTCTCTCTCTCTCTCTCTCCCTCTCCCCCGCTCTGCCCGTGTGCTGCGCACGCGTGCACGTGAGCCGCGCCGAGCCGAGCGCCCTCCGCCCTCGCTGCCGTTTCCCTCCGACGCCGCCCAAATCGCCGCGCCGCCCGTTGCTTCCCGCGCGCGCGCGCCATGGTGGCCGACCGGCCAGTCGCCGCCGCCGTCAGCGCCTGCCCGCGCCTGCCGCCCGTGTCGTCGCTCCGCTCCAAACCGCCCGGCCGTCATCGCCGTCGTCATGACCCGGCCCCCGCCACTCCACGCGCTAGCCTCCAAGGGACGGAGGCAGAGCTCCTCCTCCCTCTGCCGCGTCGCCCCCGCTCCCTCCTCCTTTTCCCCAAAGAGGCAAGGGGCAAGCTCCCTTTCTCCCTTCCTTTTTCCTTTTCCCCTCCCCGCCGGCGTCATCCGTCTCTGTCGCCGTTTTGGCCGCGAGCGCCGAGCGCCAGCTCGCGCCTTGACCGCCCAAGGTCGGTTTCCAAATCGACATCGTCGTCCTATAAACCAAGGCGCCCTCCCATCAATTCCTCCTCCCGTTTCGCTCGCCGCCACCGCGCCTTTGCCGCCCCTCTGTCTCGCCTCCGCCGTCCATCGCCAAGCACCGGGAGAGCCGGTGCGTTCGTGGACGCGGAAGGGGACTCCGGGAGCTCGTCTTCCTCCTCTTCCCCGGCCCGAAGCCGGAGTGATCACTCCCGTGCCGTCGGCCCATCGTCACTGCGCCCCGTCCGCACGGTAGCGCATCTCCCCGTTCTCCCTCCTCAATCCATCTCCTCCCCTTAGTTTTCGGTAGTAGCATGTGTAGCCTCCCCGTAGCTAGCCGGCGCCGCCCCGACCATTGCCGCCGCTCGTTGTGTGCTCGCCGCCGTCGCCGCCCGTGCTCCATAGCACCCGCTCGTAGCCGGCCTCGCTCGGCGTAGCTCCGCCCAATCCGACGCTAGCAACGGATTCCCGTAGCCACGTAGATGCTCTCACCGTCGGGAATCGGCCCCTCGTGACCTCATCGCCGTTTCCCCCTTTTCTCTCCGCCGGTTGCCGCCGCCGCAATCCGCCGCCGTCGAGCTCCCTCCGGCGAATCCGAGCCGTTGGCTCGTCTCCCCTCGTCCCGTGCAACCCCCCGGCGTGCTCGCTTTCGCCTGTATCGCCGTGGTTCGCTCCGCCAATCGCCACCGCCGTCCGCCGTCCGTTCCGGCCGACATCGTCGTCTACCTCCCGCCGGCCCGCGTGGCTGCCACGTAGGCGCCACGTTGGCGCCACCTCGGCCGCGACCGGATCGGCTGACCCGGCCAGCCGCTCCCTCCGTTTCCCCCCCGTGTGCATGGTCCGCGGTGAGCCGTGAGGCTGCGCGTGGGCCCGCCGCACCGCGTCCTCCGCGAACCGCGCGCATGCGCCACGCCTCCCTCCCCAAACCCTAGCATGCCCGCGTGCACCTCGCTCACGGTGAGCCGAGTCGCCGACAAGCGGGTCCCACCCGGGACCACGCGGGATGGACCCGGCCCACCGGCTCTCTCTCTCCCCTCCCCGCCCGCGCGCGCGCCTTGGGCCGCCTTCTTGGGCCGGCCGGCCCATTAAGCTCGGCCGAGCCGCCCCATCCTCTCGGGCCGCGCCCTAGCCGCCCGAGGGAAGTCTAATTTCCCTCCCTCCTTCTTTTCTTTTCTTTTCTTTTTCAAAAAGGATTTAAATAAATCCTTTTCCTTTAGACCAAAAATCCAATAATCTTAGAAATTCAATATCTTCCCAACCGTAAGTCCGTTTGACTCCATTCAACTTCCAAAATTCCTCAGATCTCGAGATCTACCTAATGGCACACTTAGAGGTCAGTAATAGGGCTTTATTTTCGCCGTTTGCTGAGTTGTCCTGTTTCGCGTGTAGTTTCGGAGCTCGAAGACCCGCAGTGCGAGGATTTCGAGGATCAAGCTCAAGATCTCGAGCGAGGCAAGCCACCTTTGAACATCTTGAGCCTATATTTGAACTTAATTATGTTGCTTAAAAAATATTATGCATTGATAGGATCGCACTTAATCTGCTTGTCCCGTCTGCAAGGCAGATTGGCAGACCTACCTAATTTGTTGCATTTGACCCTTCCATTGTAATTGTTATACCATGTTCCCTTGTACCCACCTAGTTGCGCCTCGGTAATCGTGCTCTCTGCACGGGTATCGACGGTCGCCTTCAGACTTAAAATCTGAGAAACATCTTGGGTAAAACTTGGGTTTTACAAAAGACTTGGAAAACCCGACACCTGGGTCGGTGCTTGCGAACTAAATGAATTTCCAAAACCACGGACCGGGGAACGTACCGGGTGTACGGTTTCCCGCTCTTGCACTTAAGGACCGTTTCCTTGGAATTTCATCCGAACATAAGACAAGTATGACCACATGGGTGGAATGGGACACCCCTGGCTGAGTAACTAGCTTATCGGGGGAGCCATGATGCTAAGAGACATGTGGATTCGCCGGGGTGGTGTCGGGGAGGACCCCTGGGCTTCCTGGCACAGTATGGTCTGGGACCTAATCTGGTGTTGGTCTGGGACCCCTCTCGTTGGCATATGGTGAACCTGTGTCGGCTTTCGAAATGCCTTGACATAAAAGCCTTAAGGTCTCTAGACGTGGCCGTTCTGCACGGGCTGGATGATCCAGGTTAGTAATGTCGTGTGGGTAAAGTGTATCCCCTCTGCAGAGGTTATTAAAACTGTTCGAACAGCCGTGCCCACGGTCATGGGCGGATGTGAGGTGATTCCTAGCGTAGTTTTGTTTGACTACTGCCTTGTGAAATTTGCTGTTGTGGAATGGGTTTGATGTTTGGAAAATCTGCGGCTGATGGGATCAGCCAGGTCCGGGTGGCCGTTTGAAAGCTGTTGGCCGGGTGCCAATCTTTATCAATTCAAAAGACTGAAACATTGCACATACTCCGACCGGACGAGACGCACTGTCTCATCCGTGTCGTTTGAGAAGCACTCACTTAGTTGTTTCAGAAAAGAGTTCAAATAAAATCAATTGCAAAAACAACAGCCTTTCTTTGAAGCCTGCATTAAACACTTATTTCCCATGGCTTGCTGAGTACTCCTGTACTCACCCTTGCTCTATATAAATAACCCCCCCCAATTGCTGAAGAAGATGAAGCGGATCCCGCTGACGAGGAGTTCTTCCAGGAGCAAGCCGGCTACGATGAGTTTTAGGGTTTCGGCCTAGTCCCCAAGTCGCGCCTGTGATGTTTGGTCCAAGTCTTGGCTTCCGCTTCCCTTTTGTAATGCAGTTGTGAGCTCGGGATCTGTCCGCAGCCCAACATGACTGTACTCCTACTCTATAATAAAGAGACCTCTGTTGCTGTGATATTCTGTCTTCCTGGGATACCAGCACTGATTCCTGGGACTGGTATCGATTAACAAGTTAATTTGGAGCGTCACGGGCTAGTCCCGGTCGGGACTAGTTCGAGGCGTGACACGGACCAACGGCCGGATCCACACGGGAGGGAAAGAGGACGCCAGATTCGACGGCGCCGCGCCTCTCGCTTGGCGGTGGTGGTGGAGGAGGAGCCTCGCGCTCGCCGCGACCACACCTCCCACCCGATTGTGGAGGAGGAGAAGTGAGGCCAAGCCCGTTTGAGGCCAAGCCCCCAACCGCTCGCTAGGGCGGCGGATCCGGCCCTCTCGGGACGGCGTCGCCGAATCCGCCGTCACTACAGCCGCTCCCTAGGGCGACGGATCCGACCCTCTCGAGGGTGTTGTCACCAGATCCGCCGCCCTCACCATCCACCGTTGCCGCAACCGCTCCCTAGGGTGGCGGATCCTACCCTCTCAAGGCCGGATCCGCCTCCCAACCACTCAGAGGAGAGGAAGAAAGAGAGAGAAAAGGAGAGGATATGAAGAAAGAGAAGAAAAACATTCTATTGAGGAGATGGAATATTTTTATATGTGGCCCCTTAAGAAGCTCGTTTGCGAAAATAGATTTTTATATGCGGAGCCATTCGCGAAAATAGAGATTGATTTTTACAGACGTGACCAATCACGGTATGTCTACAACCTATAGGGGATGGATTTACTGCAGAAAAATCATTTATATAGTAGTGACTGTTGGCATACTCTAATGATGGCATCCTGGCTTTGAACTAATTAAATTAGGCAGATCTTGATGTAACACAGGTTTCCTGCAAAGGACATAAAATGTTTTTCTTTTCAGACATATAAGGTTTTAACTGGCTCGATCTTGTACAAGTTGAGGGTGACCATGCCATACTACATGCCCAATCCAGAATGCAAATCATATTGGACGATCTACTATAAAATTAATCCACAGGGATTTCACGTGGAATTACACAACATAATTATGAAATTCCAAAGTCCAAAACGGCTGCTATGATAGTACATATGCTATGCATGCGCCTGAAAGTCTGAAACTGATTTAACAAAAGCTCCTTACTTTGGGGAAAATAACAGGAGTTGTCGGTGCAATGAATTCATCGTTTAACCGAGACCCCAAGGATTAATTAGTTCCCACTTATGGCAGATTATATTAGATCTGCACTAGTTCTCCATTCATTCAGTTAGACGTGCATTTTAAGTCAGAATTAGGTTACAACATAAATAGCCATTGTTCAAGGAACATGGACCTTTTTTTCGCATCATCGTACAGTGAACAGTGGTCCAGGATTAAATGGGAAACAAGGATAGAAAAATTCAGAGATAACCGCAGCGGCCTAACATAAGTAAAACTAGTTAATGAGTGGATTAATTTTCGAGCTCAATTTTGAACAAGCGAGACTATTCCCTGCAATTGCAAACCTCGTTGTCCCTTCCGATCTCGTCTCATTCATGCATGGAGATCAGGTAGTGCACTGTTCGAGCTCATGGTCCAGTGGCCATATCCTGAAATGTGTCGATGCTCTGCGGTCCACTCGACCATGCATTCCATTATATTTCTTCATTATCTGCTCATCAGCTTGTAGCCCTTGCAACCCTCACGATACCTCTACCTAGCTACTGATGGCACGATCGAGAGATATGTGAACCATTCAGATCTAGTACTAGCTAGCTTAATTTGATGCATGTAGTTACTCAATTTTCTGAAACTTAATCCTGCAAGTTCGGATGAGTACTTTAATTTGTGTACGTATGCTGATCCGATCCTGTCAACAACCTTTGACGTAATTATATATATGGGGCTCCATCTCTGACGAAACTTTGCACCAATGAAAAATCATACGAAATGGCTACATATCAACCGACCGATCGACGTGGTTGGCGACATTCGCCCGGGGTCCGGCCCGTCCGACCAAGTGTGCAGACATGCGGTTTTACGCGCGCTGTTCATCTGCATAAGGACTGGAACGCCACCGCAATCGTCCGGTGTCCGGGCGTCGACCCAGCGCTGCAGCCAGCCACTGTAGCGGCATGCAGCATCCACATCCACATGCACAATAATCGCGCTTGCCACCGTTTTTCTTCGGTGTAGATGACGACTGATCTGATCAGCATTTGCAGATTTGCCGGGGTGTGGCATTATATCGCGAGCTAGCATATGAGTTGTCCATTGCGTTAGCTCATTACAACATTACGTACGTACCCTCCCTCTCTAATTCGATCCTCAGAAGACGATGGGAGAAATCGATCGAGCAACTCTGCGAGAAATGACGATCGAGTAGCACTTAGTTAATGCATCAACAGTTTTGGATTGGTTTGCACACAGCACACAGTACGCGGCAGGATCTTGCTTAATTTTGTTATTGCAAGTTGCCCTATGTATCGGGACTGTCTAATAGGATAGGCAGCCGACTGAAATTATTCGCTGTTTCAACCAATTTCTTGACTATATATGATCCTGCAGCACAGCAAGTTGCACGGGCATGCAAAGCTAGCACATCATCTCCCATGCATACGATTTCTTTGACTATAAAAAGACGCGAATATTGTCTAGCCCATCATCTTATAGAGCTAGCCGAAAGACCCTTGGGGTTTCTCGATTTCTTGACTATTCATCGATTATTTTGCATTTTCTTCCTTCACCTGACATAAACGGTCTGCTAATTATAACTCTTTTTTTCTAAATATTGACGTGTAATTCTTTTGTGTGTTGGTGAAAATTTGACTATTGGTCGATTTACGTTCCGGCGATCGATGGATCGAGAGCCGGTGACCAGCTAGGTCGTTGCACATGCGTTTCACCCTTCGACACGCATCGATCGATCGATCGACAGCAGAATCAGCAAGTGCATGCTTCGATCGGTGCATTTATGCGGGTCCTCAACTCGTCGCCAGCGTTGTCGATCGTCGAGCCAAGTTGCACCGGTGTGCTTTGGTCACTCCATCGCCCGTGCAGTACGTAGTCGCTATCTGCTACTGCATTACGTACGTTGGACGGCGACTACGACGTACGGTAGTGCTCTTCGACGCTGCAAGGACGAAACAACTGCTGAAACAAACTCCACGGCGCCGGCCGGATAAGTCTATGCACGGGAACAAAACAACTAATCGCTGAATCAAACTCAATCCGGCCACCGCTGTTTCTAGGGTGGCACGGCACGGCTTTGGCCGAAACGAACAACACAAAACGTGTGCGATGACCCGATCATCGATGAGAGAGTCCAAGATGGAATCGTCGCTGATAAACGACGTCGAAAGCAGCAGCGGACTAGAACTAGAAGTAGGCCCAAACTCTGCAGCCGCTTGTTGCCTTCCAGCCCAGGAGAAACCGCGCCGCCCTCCTACTAGCCCAAGTTCCCGACGCGAGCACCTCGCGTTGCCGTCTCCGCATCCCACGCTGCGGGCCGCGTGACGCGTGAGCGCGCGTGCGCACGGCCCGCACCGCACGTACGCAGGCCGGCCGAATCGGTTAAGGCTTTTGAGGAAACGTGGGCTAGGCTAATGTGTTGCGTTAATAATAAGTCTATTTTATCTCCCTTATCTCTTTCTTTTAATCAAAAATCTCCTCCCTCAACCGAAAAACCGTATATAATGCCTCCTTAAATTCGAAAAGCTATGCACACTAAGGCTGTATTTAGTTCACGTCAAAATTAGAAGTTTGGTTAAAATTGGAATGATGTGATGGAAAAGTTTGAAGTTTATGTGTGTAGAAAAATTTTGATGAAATGGAAAAGTTGAAAGTTTGAAAAAAAAAACTTTAGATCTAAACACGGTGTAACTCATTCGGTGGTTTGGAAAGTAGTTTCACTGAGCACGTCAACTTAGTGAGTCAACCCATGTAGAGGAAACCGCAGTCAACTTGCTACATTAACAAAAGCTGCTTTTAAAACCACAGAAGTAGTCGGTTTGCACTGCTTTTCAAAATGGACAAGGCGTTATACTCTGTTTCGTGGTTAAGGGAGGCGATTCGATCATTAGCAGTAGTGGAGGAAGAAGAAATAGACTTACTGAGCTGCATTATAGCCAGCTTCGGTCCAAGGAATCAACCGCGCGGGGTTTTGCATAGACCGAATATGGGCTGTCTGGCCCATCACAACGACGGCCTTCAGCTAGATTGGCGTTTCTACTTTCCAGAGACGTAGATCGAGGCTGAGGTATTTAGACAAGTTGTTTACGACGCAACCGAACAAAACAAAACACATGAAGTGACACCCTGGTGAACGTAGATCCAAATGTGTGTTACGGAGAATGAAGATAGTAGATCCAAAATTAAGCGGGAATTAAGGGAAAGCGACCCAGGCAGACTTTTTGTTTGTTCCTCTGCAGACATCATCCTGTGCAGGACCACCTGAGATTAGATGATATGAGATTCGCCCTACCATCTGGTTACTTTCAGTCTACTTAACCTCGCTCGGCTCGACGCGGCTCGATTATTACACATTTAGACCTATTCTGATCTACTTGTACTAGTATTAGTCATTAACGCATGCAATGCGTCCTAATTAACCCCTAGATCTGTTGTCCTTTCTGCCCTGTCATCTGCTCTAATTACATTCCAACCACAAACATACTAGAGCCTCTGATGTTTAATAGAGTGATTAACTAGCTAGGATTAGCCCGTCAATGTCAGTTACTGCTGGTAAATTTAGCTCGTCGGAGGACATCAGGGTAATAAACTACTCCCTCCGTCCCAAATAAGTGCAGTTTTACACTATTCACGTTTAACGTTTGACCGTTCGTCTTATTTGAATTTTTTTTATGATTAGTATTTTTATTGCTATTAGATGATAAAACATGAATAATACTTTATGTGTGACTACATATTTTCAAATTTTTCATATTTTTTTTTAAATAAGACGAACGGTCAAACGTTGGGCACGGATATCCACGGTGCACTTATTTTGGGACTGAGGTAGCAACGAGCTAGAGTGCTAGCTAATCCATGCATGTGTGCTGATGATGTAACAAGTTCAAGTCTCGAGGCAAATCGATCGTCGAGCGTTTTCTGGTGTGTGTATGTCCTACGCAAGCTGAATACTGTATTGCATTCTGTTTTGATCGTCCATGGATTTTAAAAACCGATCAACTTGGTTGATTCTTGGTTGGAGAACAATTAATTAAAGTACACCACTAGTCCTAAACAATCAACGAGCTCACGACCGAGTGATTCCTGCTTATCTACTAATCACCAAAGCGCACACAACATTTTTGGCGTTGTTTACTGCCAATAGGCACACATGGTTTTCTTAATTCATTTGCCTATTTTGTGGAGCTTACAACCATGTGTACATACATGTACTACTTCGGTTTATTGAACTAGGAATCAAGCATTCATTATAGCTGGTATTATGTGCAAAACTCACTCCACTGTTTTCTGTCCCATGTGAGTCGCTGGATCCGAGAAGTTATTCTCTCTGTTCCGATCCCAAATCCATTCCCGTTTATATGCTTCCAAATCCAAAAAAGTCTCAGAGCCCAATGTCAATTTTCATGCACACTGCAATACAAAATGGGGAGCACGTTAAATTTCTCATCCCAATGTACTGTATGCTAGATCTGAACATGTAAGTATTTACTGAATGTTGAGAGATGCTGGGGTGTTTGTGATACTGACACATACATCTTAATTTGATCATTGCGAGCTAATCTTCGACTTAACTGAGATGCTGTTTGCGAGACAATGTCGACACCATAGTACTGTTATACTGCATTTTCAGCTGAAAATTTGCAGGACCCACAACGAAAGGTACTGCCAGATTGATACACGGCCCGGTGCACCAATAAATTGCTACTGACTTTGCCCATGTAGACAGGATACTTGTAGGGGTATACTTCTCCATTAGACAAAAGTGGTCCTGTATGCACCAACAGTCTCATTTAGTATTGATCTTGGACTGATTCAGACACTGTCTGTATGTATTTGTATATGCGGTGGTCATCACAATGATATACAGAACTCCAGAGTGTAGCTTTGAAATCCTAGCAAATTTTCTGCTCCTGAAAGCTAAAAACGCATTTTTTTTACTACTCCATAATGCAAGTTTGCTGAAATATTACTATACTTCGCCAACCAGTTCCAAGTTCGCAGAAATGTGGCAACTGAAGAAATCATCCACACTATGCAAGAACACTGGAACATGCATGTACAGGTAACAGGCCTGTTCTTTTTTAAGGCACTGTTATCATCTCGAGAGCTGAGATGAATAGTGAGGCGTAAATAGTTGGATTAAGCACCATCACGGGTTGTCTCCGTTTCATACACAGGATACAACATCACTTGATCAAAAGTTGGCAGGTCCCTATCCAGAGAGAGCAGGACAAGTGAAGAATACAAAAATCTGCAAAATGGATCCAACAATGACATTAGATGTATTATTTTATACTACTAGGAGAGCAAAGTAAAAGTAGGGGTATAGTCCTTTTAAAAATTTCAGCAATTACAGAATTTAGTATACCTGGTTCAGAGAATAGGCTCTTCTTTTCTGTTCAACTGTCAGGAATAATGGAAGCATCTGATCTTCTACGGCAGCTACACTAGTAGTATTACGTACTGTTGGTCTGTAGTTGTATTCTCTCTTAGCAGTATTGGTGTAGTATGCCTGAACTATGAAGGGTATCTGTTGATCAGGACTGATCTTCATGCAGGAGATAATTGAATTGCATATCTGAAACAGGATTTTTATTGCTCCACATCTTGTTTTCTTTTCTTTTTCCAATTGCATGTATTGGCATTGAAACGCGCGTTTCACCATTGTGGGCACTGTATAACAGGGAGATGAAACTACATGACTGACTGAATCTGCAGTAATCTAACGCAAGCAGCTTCATGGCGGTAGTACTTCAATTTCCCCGCGAAAGCATGCAAGAGCAAAGAACGCCCCAGTACGAAACAATTGATGGCAATCACTCCCCTGCCCGCGCCTTGGAGGCATTGCCTCGGAGCAGCCCCGGATACGACTCACGATTTCACGAACAGCACGTACAACTTCATGAGTGAATTATTGTTGCTGAGCATTTCATCATTTTGAAACGGCCTCGCTCACCTCATCAGTCGCAGTCGCAGGCGCCATCTACACGTACGTACGGAGACTTGGCTTTTGCTACGGCGTACTCGGTAGAGTACGAAGTACTAGTAGTATTCAACTCCTGCAAGGTGTAGCAGTACAAGACTACCAGTATTATTTTAGTAATAAATCGCGTCATCACTGCCACGTTACGGCGTTATACGTACGAAGGAGTAGTAGAGTACTCCCTCCGTCCTATAATAATAGGTTTTAGATGGATATAATATAATATTATAGTACAATAAATCGTCTGTCCAGTTTCATTATGTCATATCCATCCAAAATCTCTTATATTATAAAACGGAGGGAGTAGTAAGTACTGGTGCTAGTGTAAAGTCGGAGTAGCGCGATGACGAGGTGACTCTTGATTAAGGGTGTGTTTAGTTCACGTCAAAATTAAAAGTTTGATTGAAATTGGAATGATGCGATAAAAAAGTTGAAAATTTGTGTGTATGAAAGTTTTAATACGATGGAAAAGTTGAAAGTTTAAAGAAAAAATTGGTAACTAAAGCAGGCGTAAATCGCATGAGAAGTGCAAGCAGCCGTACTACGTACTAGTACACTCCTACTACCACCCGGAGTTGTGTGCAACAGTGCAGCTATAGGCTGCCGTGTATTTATGCGTAGCTGACGCAGCCGGGTGGTGTGGTGTGAGAGAAGACGGGAGAGCTGCGAAAGGGGGAGCACGCATTTACGCGCCGCGGTTGCGTTTGCGCCCCTTGCAAGGGCCGCAAGCGTCACGCAGTCATTGCAGCCAAGCATGCATGTACCATTGTCCACTGCGCCCCCCAATCGATCGATGAATTATGTGGTGTGATGCACGGAAGAAGAAGGGGGGGGGGGGGGGAGAAAGAGTGGTGATGATCGGTTTGGTGCCATGTAGGTTTTCTGCCATAGGGTGGTAAATAAGCGTCAGAGACCTAACGAGGTTTCTCGGTGAAGTGAGACCGGCCATTTTCTGCGAGATAAGATCAAGAAGAGTTCGTACTGGTACCGATACAAAGGAGGGTCCCCTTCATGACTCATCAAGTGTGACACCAAACAGATCATTTTTACACAGAGGGGAGAGCGAAATGGCTGTCTCTTTTTTCCCGGTCAGAAACAAAAGAGGGAGGTGTGAGAGAGAAGAAAGGAAAGGAAAGGTGCGTGTCTGTGTGCGAGTGTGAGAGAGAAAGGCACGGGGAGGCAGTTCGTTCCCCTTCCCCCTGCCTGCTTTTGCATGCAGCGGAGTACAATCATTGTGTGATGCGCAGCGGGGGCACAGCCGGAGCACGCAATAAAGCTACGCTTTCTTACCCGGGTCAGTTTCAGTTCCAAAAGCTTTTTCTCTCCCCCACCCCGGGGAGTGAGCCAACTCGCCAGTACTACTGCTCTCCCTTTTCCAACGGAAACCCCCGAAAAAAGACGAGGAGTGCGATGATAAATTGATAAACGACCGGAACAGCCGTGCCGTTTCGAACTGAAAAAACTACGGGGAGGCATGCCGATGCGAGGCCATTCCGGCCGTAAATGCGCGCCGCGCCACCGAGCGGTGCGTGGTCACGCATACACGGTACACCCCCACCCGCGTTTACTCCTACTGGAGTACGGAGTACGTGCGCGCACGGTGCATCCCCGTCTCGGCCATTTGCGAGTCGATCCCAACAATCGCCTCGCCTTGCAGTTTGCAGAGGACGACGCGTGTGCGCCGTGCGCCGCTCGCTCGCTCGCGCTCGCGTACGAGCCACAGGTGCGGTGGGGAGGTGACAGGTCGCGAGCGGCGCGTACGGCGGCGGAGTACGCGAAAACAACCGTGCGTTCCCCGCGAGAGGGGAGAGAGGCCGCGGCCCGCGTCCCCGCCTCGTCAAGTGCATTTCGCGCTCGCGATTTGTTTTTCTACCACCACCACTATCTCTCTCTGGCGTGATCCGGGCGTCCAGGCATCACCAGAGCATGTTCGTTCCGTGTGGCTGGACAAAGGAGTACAGAATGACAGATCGACCGATAACAACACTTCAGTGGACAAGTTTTGGCCTTTCGGGATGAGGTTATTGTGCTATTACTCATCGATCGAGTACAATTAAGCCGTGTGGATTCCTTCTTTCACCAATCATCGACCGAGCATTACATGGGAAGCAAGCAAAGAGAGAGGCCGCAGAGGATCGACAAAGCAGTTAAGTTAGATCTACAGAGTATTGTGACCTGCTCAGATTATCTTATGATCCAGATTCGGATTACGCCGTTTCTCATCGAGCTAGCAGGAATAAACAACCCATAAGAAGCGCGTATACCGATGCAGATTTATATACTCTTCCTATATCCACTTGCTCTTTTCTCTGCCTTGCTTGCTTCTTTCCCCCCACCTGAGCTTTAGCTTGCACAAGACAGCAACCTCAGCTTAAACAATTCCATTAAGAATTTTTATAACCATTTCTTCAGCTCCGCTTCACAAGCTAAACCCATCAGCATGACGATGCCGGAGACGTTGAAGCTGCAAAATATCAAAGCCGCTCCATGTCAACACACTTCAGAGTTCAGATCAAGCTACTGTCACTGCGGTTCCCGGTATCTTGTTCTGCAAAACTGGAAAGGCCCAGCAAATTGCACACCCGCTCCACGTGAAATTACAGGAACCGGATAGGAAATCAACAAGAAATAACTTGATGAAATGCAAATATACGTTCCATTGTTCCAATTAAAAACTGGTCGCTGAGCAATGTACTGCTTTCTTTTGTTTTTTTCTGAACTGTTTTTCCTTTATGTTATTGTACTCCATTAAGTTAAATTTATCTTCTGTTATCAGACCAACACTGAAACTGAAAGAAGTAGATATTGCCGTAATCCATTATCTCTCTTTTTTTTCTGTTCAACTAACACTACATTTTTTTTGTTCCCGTTCGTCTTATCCGTGCTTACTACTACAGTTACTACTACTCCATGGCCAAAATGAAACCCATTAAAGGGTAAAAATGAAGGGGGAAAAAGGAAAGGAAAAGAAAGAATAAAACATTTGCATCCAGCCCAAGATGACGCTGCAAATGCAAATTCCCGAAGAAAAAAGAATCAACAAAAGACGAGTCCTTGATCATCAATCATTGAGTCCACGCTCCACCTCCCTCGCCGTCGACGGCGAGCTCACCGGCGGAGGCATCTGGCTGCTGCGGTGAAGGAACGTCGCGCTCGTAGGGTGAAAGCCACTTGGCGCGCATGTACTCGGGCTTGCGCCATGGCGGGAGGTGGAGGCCGCGCTTCTTGAGGCTGGCGCGCGCGGCGTCGGCGGCCGCGGCCACGAGGAGGCGGAGGCGGTCCTCCTTCCCGACGAACACCGACGGCAGGCGCTGGAGCACGGCGCGGTACGCCTTGGTGGGCCGCGCGACCTCGAACTCCGACCGGAAGTCGACGTCGACGAGGATGCGCTCGCGCTCGGCGCGGTCGGAGGCGGGAGGGAGGAGGACGTCGAGGTAGGCGTGCTCGCCTTTTGGGTGGGAGGAGGACTTGTCCCAGCGGGAGATGCAGACCGCGGCGTCGTGCCCCGCCGCGCGGAGCGAGTCGGCGAGGAGGCGGAGGAGGTCGCGCTTGCGCGCCCCCGCGGCGCGGTGGCGCTCGACGAGCGTGGAGACGTCGGCGAGGAGGTTGCGTTCCCGGAGGCTGGCGCAGTGGACGAGGCCCTGAGGAGAAATGCGAGAAACGGTCAGCACCGGCGTTCGTCGCCTTCTCGCCGCCGGCAACGCGGCGAACATGGGAGGATAATAACTAGCGGTGGCGGAGACACCACACTACCTTGATGGTCTCTGCGGCGTCGGAGGTGGCCGCCGCCTCGGCAGCAGCGGGGCCGTCGTCGTCGTCGTCAGACGCCTCCCCGCCGTGGAAGCAATTGCAGCAGCGCGCGGCGCCCGCCGGCCGCTCGACGCCGACGCCGTCCTCCAAGAAGCTCCGCACCATGCCGTCCAGGCACACGGAGCTCGGCTCCGACGACTCATCCTTCTCCCCGACACCCGCGACCGACGGGAGCCTCTCCGCCGGCGACACCCGCAGCAGCTGCCTCTCGAACAGCCTCTTCAGCCGCGACTTCGCCGGCGCCCCAGGGGACGGATCGATCTGCCCCGCCGCCGCCGCCGCCGCCCTCATCTCCTCACAACCGAACGAGACGACAGTGCAGGGTTTCACTGGATGCGGGTGCGGCGGCGGCGGCGATCGTGGTCACCGACGATCGCCTCACGCATAGCCGTCGGCGGCGTCTCACTGGCTTCGATCGGTGCGGCTAGGGTTTGTTTTTCTTTTCTTTTTTTCCTTTTCTTTTCTTCTCCTTTTTTTGCTTCGAATTTTCGGTGTCGATCTGTTGGAAGAAGACGAAGAGGAGAGCCTGGTTTTAAAGGGATCCGGAGGGGTGACGTGGCGCGAGGAGATCGGCGTGGCATGCTGCGTGGTCGTGCCTATCTAAACGTTGTCCTACGTGGCGACTGACACATCGGTCCCACCGGAAATGACCCTGTTACCCCTGCTTGGCCTTTAGCGTGTGAGGGCATTGAGTGCAGTGTCGAAGCTGTAAATGTTGCTGTATTTTGTGGGTAGTTTTGGTATTTAGCGGGTGACAGGAGAAGTTAAGGCTGCAGACCTGCAGTTTTTACTACTCTCGTGTCAGTCCTGCCGCTCGTTTCGTGATGCTCCCACTTCCATCGATCAGGTGATCGTTGGATGGCAAAAACCGAGTGGAAAGCCTTTTTTTTTCAAGCGATTTAGAAGGAAACAAAGGATGTGTTTAGTTCACCTTAAAATTGAAAATTTGGTTGAAATTGAAACGATGTGACGGAAAAGTTGAAAGTTTGTGTGTGTAGAAAAATTTTAATGTGATGGAAAAGTTGGAAGTTTGAAAAATTATTTTGCAAGATGATACAAAACTTCTTCACGGCATGTAAAAAACTGATGGCAAAAATTTGCTACAGGATACTTAAAAAAATGTGTAATTAGCTGTGGGACACTGTAAAAACGTGAATTTGCCCAAAGACACTTCAAAAATATGGTAATTTGCTGTAGGACACTGAACACATTAAAATATAATATCCATCCAATTGATGAGAGAGAAATCATACAAAATGACAGTTTTGCCCTTCTTCTTTTCCCCGATCCTCCATCAATTCCCCAATACATCCCCGACCGGCCGACCCCAATCCCCATCACCCCATCTATTTCTTGTCGGCGCTCGCCGCAGAGCCGAAGCTAGAGGACTTCCTCGGCATCATCTCCTTCTCGGAGCAACAGCAGCATCATGGCAAGGGCAGCACCGGTGCCACTTGCTACGCAAGCTCCGGCAGCAGCGTCGGCTACATGTACCCTCCTAGCTCCTCCTCGCTCCACTTCGCTGACTCCGTCATGGTAGCCACCTCCTCACAGCTCGTCATCCACGATGGCGTCAGCAGTGATATGGTGAGTGCCACTACAGCCAACGGCAACGGCGGCATTGTGCTGGCCATGATCAAGAACTGACTCCGGAGCTTGCTGACCACATCGCCGCAACATCAGAGTGCAGTGGAGGTGGTGGCGGTGCATGGCGTGTATGCTCCGGCGGAGGCGCTCTCTCTCCTTGAACATGGCGGGGCACGCGCAGAGCGGCACTGGTGGCATGGCGCTGAAAGTCTGTCCACGTCAGCGCATGGAGCGATGGCGGCTGGTTGAAAGGAGAACAAGCAAGGTAGTGAGGCAGTGACAGTGTCGGCGCCGTGGTCGCCGTCGGCTCGGAGTCAGGCAGTAGCGGCGCGGTGGTGGATGCCGGTATGGCTGCAGCGGCGAGGAAATCCGTCACCTTTAAATTATCTAAACGGTCGTGAGGAACTTCCTGCTACGCTCATTCTCGGCATACCGTGCGACCGCACCGTCAACTACGCTGAGCGCCTGTCCACCATGGGCAAGCCAATGGAGCTCACTGCAAGAGTGAGCGTTGGAAGAAGACTGAAAGAGGGGAGAAGAAGATACGGGCAAAAATGTCATTTTGTGTGGTTTCTCTCTTATCAATTGGGTGGATATTATATTTTAATGTGTTCAGTGTCTTACAGCAAATTACCACATTTTTTAAGTGTCCTCAGACAAATTCACGTCTTTGCGGTGTCCCACAGCTAATTACATATTTTTAAGTGTCCTGTAGCAAATTTTGCCAAAACTGGTCACCATACTTTGACACGAAATGTCACCTAGCTTCAGAACTTTTGTCCTTTTTTTTTTTGTAGCTGTAGTTCAGGTCTGATCAGGTTCTCGCCATTGGTGTTGTACGCGTGAAACGGGCCTGCACTACACAGCAATTTCCACATGGAAATGTCCCGGGAATCCATGATTAGGCCAACCCTGTTTGTAACAACAGTATCAAGAAAGAAGACCGGGGTCCCATGGACTATCAATCAATCCAGCATGGTGCCACCATTGGCAATCTGAATATCTGACAGTAGCATCCATCCATCCACTGGATCACATTCTCAGGATCATAACTTGACGTCTAAGCCTTTTGGCCATGGCCGTCCAATAAACCAACCCAGCCACCATACGCAGCAGCATCAGACGCCATGTTGTGTATAATGTGTTCCACAGTTGCATGCAACAACCACACACACACACACACACAAAAGTGGGCTAAGCAAAAACTGATCAGATCAGAGATCAGTCACCCAATCGGTGAAGGAAACTTGCGCCCAAGGGTTCTTGCGTTGCTTGCCACGGATCGTGCAGTGAAACCAGCGATCGATCCATCGGGGTCATATCTCACGTAGCGCCAAGACGCATCATGGCTGATAAACAGGGCAGGTTCAACTACTGTGTGATCAGGCCAATGAAGCTGGACGCGTCGGGCTAAAATGGCGTTTTGTCGTGGTCGCGGGACGGGACGTGAGCTAGCACACGCCATAGGGGTTACACATGTCTTGAAGCGTTTGATTCCCCGGATTCTCACTCAAACTCGGGCACTTGTTCTTTTTTTTTTTTTTTTTTTTTTTTTTTTTGCGGGGAAAACTCGGGCACTTGTTTGGCTAGAGCTTTAGCGTTAGATTAGGGGACCCCGTCTCTTCTTGTTCCGATCCGCTTTCGCCGGTTCGCAAGCTATGCCCCAATCTTGCTGTCATCGCAACCGCACCTCAGGTATCAAAATATCAGTCTCATTTGTTGGCCAATATTGCTCTCTGCTAGTAGTGTTAAAAACGTTTTTGATAAAGGAATTAAATATCCTAGCCTCTGCATCAAATGGTACACACAGCTGTACTGATGAAAAAAATAACTATGGCTCTGTTTAGATTCCAACTTTTTTAAAAAAAATTTTTAACTTTTCTGTCACATCGAACTTTCGTACACACAAACTTTTAACTTTTCCATCAGATCATTTCAATTTCTTCAAACTTTAAAATTTAGCGTGGAACTAAACACAGTATATGCCGTTGTTGTTACCGTGGGACTGTGGGAGGTTTGTCCAGACCCAGGACGTGTTGGTATGAAAATTCCTGTGGTTTTCTTCCACTGTAGGCGTGCCCGGGTCTACTACTTTGGTTCCATTCATCAGACAACATCATGAGCGATGCTCCCTCGTACACTGTTCCCGTGCTACTGCTATACAGTCCATCTGTGCTTCCCTGCAACGTCGGTATCAGCTGGGTCCGGACATGCCTGCCTAGCTACTCTCATCTTGTAAACTCTCAACATTCCCAGCAACCGGTGAGCAAATTGGAAAAGCATTGCAATTGGTGCATACGGCGTTACGGCTGATGAACACACGGCGTGGTCTTCTGATAACTTCTCGCCCATTGCGAATTGGGTATTGGGACATGAACAATGAACACATCCCAGGCCGGCACGCCGTGGCAGATTGACAGGCTTGTAAGGTTGTATGCAGGTATAGCTGTGAGTCCGTGGCTGAGCGATAGCCACCCGAAGAACATGTGTGAGGGTGTTGCAGAGAGGATAATGTACCATTCCTGATCAGAGAGATTGTCCCGTTGCAAAGGCTTCAGATGCAGTAAAATATTGCTCTGCTCCACATGCCATAAGAGAATCGGGCAATCATTTGAGCCGTTTTCTTGTACTGGTAAGTATTTCAAGTTGCTTCCAATCATAAATAAGGTGGGTGAGAAAATGTCAACTGTTTCAATTATTCAGAACGATTCTTTAGTTATCCTATCCATTGTGCTGATTTTCTCATCAAAATACACAAGCCGTCACTGTGTTTGGTGCCATTCGTATCGGTTGAATACAACTATACAGGGGGGGCGATACCACAATCCTGTTGGAAAAGGACCGCCCTCTCCTTTTCGTTGAGAAAAAGAAAAACAAAAAAGGAT
This sequence comes from Oryza sativa Japonica Group, assembly GCF_034140825.1. NCBI lineage: Eukaryota > Viridiplantae > Streptophyta > Magnoliopsida > Poales > Poaceae > Oryza > Oryza sativa. The sequence goes on along the minus strand of NC_089037.1, from coordinate 3,385,701 downwards.
AACAGGTCATATCCAACTTCATACACCAATCAATACATGAAAGCTGTGATCAGGTTATGTGGCCACATCACGCATTCAATGTTATCTTCAGAACTTCCCCTGTTGTTATGCTGTTCTCTCCCCCCCCCCCCCCCCCCCACACACACACACAGAAGAAGAAGCGTGCACAGGACTGAAATTTATATCTCACGAACTGGGAACGGACACATGACAGCAGTAGTACACTAGTACTGCCCCCCCTTGATCAGCTTGATTCTCTAATCCAGTGAAATCTCCCTGTTCATCGAGGTTAATTTCCCTCAAGTTGCATAGTCGATTAGCTAGAGATGGTAAGAGCAGGCGGGGAGCAGGGAAAGGCAGGGGGAGCTTTTGCAAATTGCAGCGATATGATCGATCTGCTCGCGCTTCATTCACAAGGTGCGCGTGGCCTGGGCTCACGTAGTACGCACCGGCAGAGAAAGGGAAGGAAAGGAAAGGCAACTGACTCCCTTTTCCTCCATGACCTCAAGTCCACACAACCCAAGGGGATCTCACCCCCATCGTCAGGCCATGATTCCCATGCCCCTCCTCCTCCTCGCATGCACTGCACGCTGCTACGTACACAGTCATCCGCGTCGTACACTTGCTTTCCACCGATGCCCCGATCGCGCGATGGTTTTGTGTTGCACGTCGCCATCGGTGGATCGCTAGCTGCCGATCGAGGCAGGGCAGTGTGCGAGACGATCGAGCTAGCTGGTGTGTACTGCGTCGCGGTCACACGGTCACGGCCTCACAGTCACTCAGGCTTGCTCGTGACGATGCATCATTGATCAAAGGAGAACGAACGAACGAACGAATCATTTCGCCGATACGAGGCGATGCCCAGCATGTATGGGAGGTGGCTGATACGTCGGCATCGATCGATCGTAGCCGGAGTGATCAACCGAAACCGTCGCGGTGTGTTGCCGCGGGCCGGCATGCGTGCGTGCAGGGAAAAGATCAGCGGATCATTGCGGTGGATGCGAGGATCGGAGGAAGGCGTCGATCGTCCGAGCAGCGCGGCATGTAGGTGCATGCCTGGTTGCCTGCTTGCTGCGTTCCTGCGTGTATGTGCAAATTGTGAATATTGTGCATGGTCCCTCCGGTTGATGGGGGTCATGGATCATGAGTGGTGGTTAGGTGTAACCTCCCCTTCGTCGTTCGCTATTAGAGCACGGATAGATAAGGCGCTGAATGATCACCTGGCTTGTGAGGTGAAAACGATGGCTTTAATTGATCTCGATCGACATACTGTGTTTTCTTTTTTCTTCTTGCCACGAGTGCCTTGGCAAATGTTAAGCTGTTGACAACTTCAATAATGCTGATACATATGCTAGCTACTGTTGATATGGACTCAATCAAGAAATCCTGCACTGATCAGATATGAAGATTATTACCCTGTTCACAACTAATGAAGATAAAGATTAAGCGAAGACAATAAATGAATTTATTTAAGTTTTAATTACTATAAACTAGAAAAATGAATTTATTTGATATTTTAAAGCAACTTTTACATAGAAAGTTTCACACGAAACACACCGTTTAACAGTTTTAAAAACGTTCTAACAAAAAAAAAAGATACAATATGTATCTCGATTAGAAAAAGAATGGACCCGGTACCAAGTTAGTAGTAGCAACAAAAGGTTTTCTAAACTTCATGAGCACAAAATTCTATTTTCTACGCTTTGTATTCCTTGGGGGTAAATTGGAGTTGCCTCAAAATAGCTGAAGAATACAACCCAGTGGAAGAAAGGAAAGAATAATAGAGAAGATATTTTTGAGAAGTATCGTGAGGCGCTTGGACAGGGGAAGGTGAAGTGACCCATCCAGAGTTGATGTGGTGGTGGGGGACGCGCTACCATTGTTGCGAAATTCGCCCTGCTCGCTTCCAACCCGCAAGAGCACAAAAGGCCTCGTCGAAGAAACCACCGGCCAGGAATTGAATTCGTTTTGCTCCTGACGTCCAGTGAACCCGCACGCAGCCGGCCCACTGGTTTGATGATCAAGAGCAATGCTGTTCTTGTCGAGGATGGGAAGACGAAGCGAGAATCGTGGACAAGGCTAGGGCCATTCTATCCGTGAACGGTAGCTTCATCGATCATGGCCTCACGAAGACGATGACACCGGATAGATAGATAGTACATGATGCAGTAAAGGATAGAAGCGAGAAACTTCAGAGTTCAGTGCAGCCATGCCAGCCAGGTACATGATGGCATGATGCAGTAAGGATCAAATCTACCAGTGCTGCAATTTCATGCATCAATGGATCATGCATGCCATGCATAGTTGGTTGCGTACATGTATCGACTACAGTCACGGAAGCTTGTGAATCGTAGTCACGTTGCATACCTGTGATTGTGAGTTACCGGGGGCAAATGGACACTTTTAGGGAAGGTAGAAATTAGAGGCCCAGGTACCTTCCAAAGGCATTTCCTTTTTTCGGCCCAGATGACGCTGGCCCACGCGCGCGCGACTTTTTCAGTTTTCGGCCCAGGTAAATGTTTTGGTCGGTCCATCTACTTCCCTTTCTTTTCCCTCAACTTTACACCGAGTTTACTTGATATCGCTTCCCTCCAATACTAAAATCTTAACCCTTAAATTATACAAAACCATACAATTTCGGTCCTATAACAGTATCAGCAACTCGCTTCGCTGACATTGAATCCTAGTCAGCAAAAATAAAAATAAAAATAAAAAACATACAGGCCCACATGTAAGTGAGAAGAAAGAGTATGCGGGGCCACATGTCAGCGCCCACCTCTTCCTCTTTTTTTTTTTCACAACCACGCAAGCGAGGAGGCGCGCCGGTGGAGAGGATGCAGTAGCGACTGTGCCGCCTCGCTCCAGAGCATGACGATTGGTCGTCATCCTCCACCGTGGCTAGCCTCGCCGCCTGAGGTCCGCCGCAGAGGGGGCACAACCGTCATCACCGCCTCCAGATGATGACTTGGACCACCTCGACGAGGCGCCTCCCGATGCCCTTGCCTTGTGGGCTGTTAGACTTTTTACCTCCTCTAGATATATTGCAATCCCAGCAAAACTTGTTGTATATAAATGGAGATATTTAAATATTTGTTACTCTTACGAGTGATAATTAAGATTTGCCACTGGATCCACATATCATAGACACGAGGGTTCACATATCATAAACTGTGGGTGGCAAATAATTAATTGTCACATCTTAAATGCCCCCTAAATTTGCAATAGCTGGGCACCATCCTTTTATCTTTTTTTAAAAAAGAGAACTTTGTGTCTAGTTAGGAATGATTGGATTTTTGAAAATAAACTTTGAATTCTAGGGTGTGTTTAGTTCCACGCCAAAAATAGAAGTTTGAAGAAAAAAGTTGGAAGTTTATATGTGTAGAAAAGTTTTGATGTAATGAAAAAGTTGGAAGTTTGAAGAAAAAGTTAGGAACTAAACAAACACCTACTCTTAATGTGATATACAATATGATCTCGCTTGTGCAGCGATGGAACAAGATTGAAAAAGAGGATGACAAAAGGTGCTTAGAGGAATGGATAAAGAAGCTGTTGGACAAAACACAGGAGCTAAAGTCTAAAACTCTGTTGCTTAAGGATATAATCATATACAGCTACTTAGCTGTTCTGGCACTGTAAACTGTCTTGGTAGTTCTTTTGTGACTTGCTGGCACTGTAAACTGTCTTGGTAGTTCTTTTGTGACTTGCTGGCACTGTAAGATGTTGCACTGGTTTCCATAACTTGTGGTTTCCATACAGGTATTGGTACAATTCAAAAACGCAAACGCATCAAATCATGACAGATACGTTTCCAAATTTCAAAAACGTAAACAGACCAAATTACCAGCAGTACAACATCTTGACAAACACATGGGCACATGCCAATCAATCGAACTGATCTTAAACATTAACAAGATAATCTGAACTGAAGCATCGAGATGGATGGTTCAGAACAGCATACGGAGTGAAGAATTCACAAGAATTCAGCTGCAACCAACATTGTCACGATAATTTCAAAAGACTAAAAGGCACCTAAACCCACTAAGGATTGAACACTGTAGCACAAATACATCAAATCAAATGAGAAAACATAACAAATTAACAGTAAAACACCCACCAAACTTCGAGTCAAGCAAAGCACATGAGGGAGTTTTTTTTTTTTCGCATCACTCTTTGGAGGTCTTGTTGATGAGCGACTTGTGGATATGGGGGATGACGCCACCGCCGGCGATGGTGCCCTTGATGAGCGTGTCGAGCTCCTCATCCCCGCGGATGGCTAGCTGGAGATGGCGCGGGGTGATACGCTTCACCTTGAGATCCTTGCTCGCGTTGCCGGCCAGCTCCAGGACCTCGGCGGTTAGGTACTCGAGAATCGCCGCGGAGTACACGGCGGCGGTGGCGCCGACGCGGCCATGAGCCGACGCCCTCGACTTGAGCTGCCTGTGGATACGCCCCACCGGGAACTGAGGAAGACAAATTCAGATCGTGAATTCAAACGGAGGATTTGGGAAAAATCCGCGCACCAAAACCGAAATCCAAGATATTCGCAGCTCGAGGAGAGAACAAGCAAGACTCACATCTACAAATCCGAAAGGGAAGATGGGCAAAAGGGGGAAGTACCTGGAGGCCGGCGCGGGAGGAGCGGGAGACGGGGGCCTTCTTCTTGTCCTTGTCCTTGTCGGCGCTCTTTGCCGCCGTGGTCTTGGCCGCGAGGAGCCCCTTGCCTCCCTTGCCCGCCATCGCCGCCGACGAGAAGCCCTAGATCTGGATCGAGTCCGCGGGGTCGTGCGCTGCAAGGGTCGTCGCGTTGTTCTGTTCAAACTCACTGTTGCTTGCGAGGAGCGCGTGATTTGCGCAGATTTAAGCATGAGAGGAAGACGCGCGGGGGAAGTTTTCGCGTTCAAAATTTGAATTTGGTGGGCGGCGCACTGTCGCACGGAGTTTTCGCGGGTGGAAATTTTTGGAGATGCGAAATTTCTTCTGGACTGGGCCATGCCACCGCCTCTGTTTGAGATCGGCCCGACTTATCTGGTGCTCGGCCCAAACCAGCCTTTTTCTTTAGAACCCTATAAACGGCAGCCTCATCGGATGGCTATATGCGGAATATACGCTATTTGGCGTAGTAGCGAAAAAATATAACTTGTGATTAAAACTTTTACAATTATGTTCTTAGCGACTTAAATGACCATATTGTATAAGAAACTATGATTGAAAAAACTCAAAAACTACTTCAAAATTAAGTTCAAAAATTTAAATTTTGGCTTTGGCATACGTTGATTGGGCCAAAAGATTAGAGCCTCTAGTAGGAATAAGTTCATTAAGGTTTCTAATCTAGACGTCGAGTTTGAATTACATCCTGGAATCGTAATACTATAAATGTTGAACCTCCATCTTTTAAAACCCAGGAAAATAAGGTTCTAAGACAATATAGATGGATGTTTTTTTTTTTTGACGTGGCTTCCTAGTAAAAAAAATGTGGAGCCCATATATGGGAAGAGGTTGAAGTTAAATTACATGTGGCCCCCATGTATTTTTTCTGACTATATTGCCACGTCAGCTAAAATAAACATACATACTATGTTAAGATATTATTTAACCTGTTTTGGAAAATGCGAGCTCAACATCAGTATTACAGTTTAAGGATATAATTCGAACTCGACATCAATATAAGACACCTATAAAGTTGCTAAAATATATAGGGAAGCCGGTGTTGTCGGCCTGCCAAACTGACTACTCCCTCCATCCCATAATATAAGGGATTTTGAGTTTTTTGCTTGCACTGTTTGATCACTCGTCTTATTAAAAAATTGTACAAATATAAAAAACGAAAATTTGTGCTTAAAGTACTTTGGATAATAAAGTAAGTCAAAAATAAATAAATAATAATTCTAAAATTTTTTGAATAATATGAGTGGCCAAATAGTGCAAAACAAAAACTCAAAATCCTGAGACGAAGGGAATAGTTGGCAGCGATCCTAATCGGGCCACACAAATTTGGATGTAACGTGAAAAAATATTGTGGGCCTCTAGCCCGTCCCATTTAGGACCACTGCATAATCTGTGATCCAAATTGACCCATATACTGGATACGTCGACGGCCACGCAGATGGGCCGCGTCAATTACTGTGCAGCGGGCATGGGGTTAGAATGTACTCCTAAAAGCCTGTAGGGCACACATACAAGAACAACCTGGGGGTATCATGGCGATGGATTTTAATCACTCATTTAGTGCATGTCGATTAAATGGTTATAAAAAATTAACAAGATATATTGATATATAATATATCAATATACAAACATATATATTAAAATTTAACTTTTATAAGTTGTAACAAAAATAACAAATCAAACTTGATTTGATATTTTTGCTAGAGCTTGTAGAAGTTAAATTTAAACTTGTATGTTTGTGATGTGACATTTACATATGAAGGTATCTTGTTAAATTTTCTAAATTTTTTTCATACCTATTTGGTTGACATGTAATAAATGGATGGACTCCACCTAGGTAGTTAAAAGTGTTTCCCCGTATCATGGGCGTACACGTACTTGTCCACCAGAGAAATCCAGGATGGTTGTGTACGCCTGTACGGTAAACAACGCAGTACGTCTTCCAAAAAAACAAACAAACAAATTACACTTCTACGCACGTACTATAGTGCCGTCATGTGAAGAAGGAAAGAAACGGCAAAATTTACACAGTGAGGATGACGAGATACATACAAGTACATGCAACAGATACAAGTATTCAGCGGCCGTACGTCACGCTCCCACATGTATCTATCGAATCGAACCAAATATCGATCTGCATGGGTCCTAAGTCTGACCGATTGATTTGTGACGCAACATACTAATTGTACGTACGTCGTATAATATAGGAGTAGTACTTGTCGATCATATCGTTGCTACTAGCTAGTCCCGTGTGCATGCATTGATGCATGTTGTGCTTTCATCTCTCATGGGAGTAGTGCCTTAAGTAGCACCCATTCAGGCAGCCGGGGAAGTACCACCCATGCCGATGATCATACTCTGTTTATACTAGCATCGATCTCTATATATCATGATAGAGAAGTACCCGATGCTATTGTACGTCGTATAATATACACAAGGATATCTCCGATTTATTGATCGGTGCATCTATCCATGAACCATGTGTGTGTATGCATCCATGATGTTTGTGTTGGATATATCGAGGATGGGCGTTCGTACGTACGACGTCCCGGGTTCCCGGCCGGCCAGCCAGCTTACGGACGGCGGCATATACATCCATGCATGCGTATGTAGCGCCGCAGCGCTCGTCGTACGTGCGTCGTCGCTTGGGCTAAATTTGCATGTGTGCGCGCGCGCTGATCGATCGCACGCAGCGCCACACACACACACACGGCGTACTTGCGTACGGGCCCCGGCCGGCGCGACGTACGCACGCACGCACACCCGTTCTGCCGCGCGCGGCGCGTATACGCATGCGTTTGCGTACGTTGCGTGGAGAGACGGGAGATCGACCGATCCACCGACGACTCCTATATTGACCCTGCATGTGCACATACACGTACTACACATGTTGGTGTCCGTGTGTGATGAGAGAGCGAGCGGTGGCGTGGGGTGCGATGCGATCGAGGCTTGACGACGAGACTTGGGTAGATGTAGCCGATGGATGGATGGATGGATGTATCATGTACACCGATCGACCGGCGCGCAATTTGGTGGAATCTGGCGAGGGAGCTGCTACTACTACTACTACGCATGCATGCATCGATCTGCAGCGGTATCGATCGAATTCAATCGGGGAGTTTGGCGCCATGCACATAAATTAAGAAGATGTGTGCGTTCCCCACCACTGGCCTTTGTGGCAGCACACGCAGGGCCGACGACGACGCAGACGCCTCATTGCCCAGAACTACATCTAGAATATCATCTCTCATTCTCTCTCTCTCCCTCCCTCTCGCTAGCTATCTCCGCCCTATAAAAAATACTAATCCTATCAACGAAACATTCATAATTAGGGTTAGCTTATTTTTGAACATAGTAGTATGTGAGCATGAGTCGAGAGCTGGCACACCGTTTCTGCGAGAGCCAGGCAAAAGGGATTGTTCATGTATTCCGAGAAAGATCGACGTGGACACGGTTGCATTCCGTCTCTGAGATCATCAACCGTCACCCTCTCTCCTCTCATACCACTACTACTAGTACTCGATAGATACATCTCGTCAATGGCGTGCACCCATGCATTCTTTCTCTCTGCCTTGCCTCCGATCAATCAATCACGTGAACTCTCTCTGCCTGACTGCCTGCTGGATCATAGTGATTCGTGCAATCGTAGTACCCTGAGAGCTAGAGATGCGTCCGAAACTTGATTCTGGGTTTCAAATTCCCTTTCTGAAACCAACACCGATAGAGTATGGCCAGTCTGGATTCGGAGGGCTATTAAATAACCCTCCAAAATCTTGCTATTTAAGAGTATTAAACGTAGATTACTGACAAAATACATTCCATAACCTCTAGTCTATTTTGTGAGACGAATCTAACAAGGTATATTAATCCATGATTTGCTACAGTGATGCTACAGTAATTAGCCGTTAATTATGGATTAATATCCATCGTTAGATTCGTCTCGCAAAATAGCTCAGGGGTTATGGAATCGGTTTTAATTGTCAGTAATCTACGTTTAATAATCCTAAATAGCAAGATTCTGGAAGGCTATTTAATAGTCCGGAGGATCCAAACAAGACCTATATCTAGGCCTGGTTTAGATTCCAAAATTTTTTAGCAAAAACGTCACATCAAATATTTGGATACATGTATGAGGTATTAAATGTGAAAAAAAAACTAATTACACAGTTTGCATGTAAATTGCGAGACAAATCTTTTCAGCCTACCGCCGGGATTTGATAATGTGATGCTACCGTAAACATTTGCTAATGACGGATTAATTAGGTTTAATCAATTTGTCTCGCAGTTTGCTGGCGGAATCTGTAATTTGTTTTGTTATTAGTCTACGTTTAATACTTTAAATATGTGTCCGTATACTTTTAAAACTTTACACCCAAAGAACTAAACACACCTCTAGTATATGAGTAAGTGTAGTATTTGGTACAGTATACCTGTATGTGTAAGTGAAAAGCAGGAAATTTTCGGCTTACCAGATGAGCTTCTATGGCCAGTACTCCTTTACTTATGCTGATCTTCTCTGGCACGCTAAGGGTCCTGCTAAATGCAAGTTCTTCCTCTAGTTTGTTTTTCAGCGACGCCGCTGGACGGCAGATCTCCTCCAGAAGCGTGGCATTGATAGTCACTCGGTCGGCCCCTTATGCACTCAAGAGCTTGAGACGGCGAACCACATCCTCCTCGATTGCGTGTTCGCTCGGCATGTCTGGCTCCGTGTGTTGTCGTCTGCTGGTTGGGCTGCCCTCTCTCCCTCCCGTGGTAGCTATCTCCAGGTTTGGTGGCCTTCGTCCAGGGCATGCTTACCTGAGCATCTTCGTCACGGCTTCGATTCTCTGATCCTCTTGGTCTCCTGGCAATTGTGGAAGGAACGGAACTCCAGGGTTTTTGACTCTGCGTTATCGCCGATCTCGGAGGTCCTTCAGTCCATCCGCTCAGAGGGCCATCTTTGGTCGTTAGCTGGCATTGCTAATTTTAGGGTTTTATTGGGAGAGTAGTGGGCTCTGCCCCCTTCCAGCTGGTTGGAGTCGTACTTTCCGAGTCTTTTTCCTTTGGTCTTTTGTTTTCTTCCTCTCTTGACATAAGTCGGTCTGGCTTAATGCGTTGTGTAACGAATATTCTTATCTTCTAATATATTCATGTGCATTCTTTTGCGCCTTCGAGAAAAAAAAAAGCAGAAAATTAAATCGATCTCTGCCACAAAAGAAAGCCACATGCACATACTGGTGTGTGTGTACTGCACTATGTACCCGGATTTTCACGTACTCAGAATACTGCATTGTCAGGATTCGATGTACGTACCATCTCGATCGATGGCTCCATGGTCCAGGGTCCAGACTCCAGAGTGTAACTTTTACTCTCCATTTCTTTCATCTCGATGATCTCGTCCCCGCCATGCTCCATACAAAGCAAGGTGCGATAAATAATAATCTGAGTGAATTGCGGTTTAGGCCATATTTATATTCGTATCAAAATTTCACTTGGAGCATCTTGGAAGTACCTTTTTCACTTTTAAACTAGATATTTTTTAAATCAAAAATTATATTTTGGACCATGTGGTCACATATCAATGAGACTGACCCCTATGTCTACTGCTCACTCACACATAGGCCACCTGACCCAAAGTATAATATTTGCAAACAATACCTAATCTAAAGTGAAAAAAAAAACCACTTCAGAGGTGGTTTAAATGAAAACTTTGGGAATAATTTTTTTTAATAATGGATTATAATAAACCCGACCTCTATACCTTGTGAGGGTGTACACAGCCTAAAAGTCACAAACACGAGTACATAAGACTCTCCCGTTACATGGGTAAATCATAAATAAGTTTTAAAGATGGACAACAAGCAAGAGGAACTAAAAGCTATGCTTCAATCCTTCTTCTAAAGTTTCACCCAAAAGTAGAGAAGAGCTCCATCATACGCTTCTCTAAAAGCTTGCACTTCGCGATTACTTCAATGCCTTCGTCTTCCTTAAGAAGCAAAGAGCAAAGCCTTGACAACTGAGTTGCTTTGAAAATTACCTGCAAGAAAGATACGTGATTGTAGCCATTAAAGACTAAGTCATTTCTACTGAGTCACAAAGCCCAATAAATCGCCGCTATGCCCACCCAAGTTTGTCTTTTAAGTTTAAGTTCAAACCTCTTAACCAATTTCCAAACAAGTGTGAACTATTACGTGGTTGCTTGATTTCAAAAGTAAGATAGATTGTATTCCAAATGTATCTAGCCATTATGCAATCAAAGAAGAGATGTTGAATTGACTCATTAGAGTTACACAAGCTAAAAGGCAAGTTACCCTTCCATCTTCTTTTAGCAAGATTATCTTTTGTTAGAATCATCCCCTTTTCAATATACCAAAGGAAAACTTTGGGAAGAATATATAGCCCAAACTGTAATTTACTCGTAATTTTATGTGTTCATCAATCAACTAATCTATAACTCCACTTCTCCTCCTCACTTCCTCCGCCTGATCACACTACTTTCGTTGCCCACCACCTTACTCCCGCCTAACCTAGTGTACTGTGACATCCTAGTCCAAATAGGATTTGACATACATGGTCCATTAGAGCAATGTGTGCATGTTTAGTATCACCATACTAGTTTAATAAGGGTGGAACCATTTTATAAGGGCTTATCCCTCCAATCATATCACCCATGGGTTAATTCTTTTACATGAAACGATGATGTGTGTAAGTGCAGTGATATGTGTAAATGGATCCGCCGGTCATATAGGATAGGCCACGCGGTTCTAAAGGGCAAATTGTTACATATACTGATGCTCTTGCCCTCCACCATGCTGGTTCCGATGAGGCTAGCCACTCAACTCACTCCCTCCTTGTCGCCTCTCTAGCTCTCATCCTCGTTCTTCTCTCCCATATCTTCCGCCAACACGTAGTTGCCTCCACTGTCTCCAAGTTGAGCTAGTGCATTTAAGTTTCCTCCACTCCGTATCTCATCCATTTTTTCTGGTAGCTCACCAAAAGTGAAAAATGTTTCTCTTGCCGCTCCCCCCGGGCGACATTATTAACCCCACCCACAACCATGCATCATCATCCGATCCATCCATCCCCACGGTTTTAGCGTTGGTGCCTCACCGCCGACCTATCTTTGCCGCCTATTGCAGGTCTTTTACCAACTCAACTATCCTTTAATGTTTCTCTAAACCCGTAAACCTAATCCGATGAAACTTACCGAAGCTTGAAGAGTAGTGTAGCATAATTCTTTTTATTTACAGTTAAAATTTAAACCCAAAATGTCTTATATTTATTGATGAACGAGTAGCGAAGTAGCAATTAACGAGAAAATGTTAAGTGTGGAGAAACTTTTCCCCCTACTGTTTCCTTGATGAGGACATAGACGAAATCAGTAGCTGGGGAACAGCAATGACATTAGTAGTTGGGACGAAAACAAATATGGGTCCAGCCCTTGGCAGCTACAGAATGTAGCATGTAGGGCAGTAGTATTAGCTACGAATAGTAGTGACGAGAGCAGCGTCAGGTAGCATGCATCCTGTGCTTCTTGCTTCACTGGACCCCCTGTTCTCGCAATCGTTAAGCCGACCTCTTTTTGTCTCTTCTCTCCTGCTACGCTGATACATACTGCCTGCATAGTGCCACAAACTGTAGCACTTTTTTTTTATGATACTTAATTTTGACCTTCAACGACGTAACCTGCTCTTATAGCCATTGGGCGATTTAACTAACTGCAACAGGGCTAGTGTTGTATTGTACTAGTATAATCCATCAAACACGAGAGAACTATGAGTCTATGTGCTTGTCATTGGAGGTACTAACTGATCAGCACACCACAGTTCAAATATTATATGCTCTCTTATGCATCAAACACTAGTATACTTCTACTCACTCCATTTTAAAATAAATAAATCTAACGCGGGACATAACGCATAAGTATCATAGTATTAAAATGTATTATAATCTCGTATTAGTTAGATTTGTTTATTTTGAAACAAATAATGTACGTTTTTGCTTGCACGCATGCATTGCAAGCTTGCAGCTTCAACCAGGCAAGCACAGCCATCCTGGTCCTAGCCCTCCTGACTCTGATGTAACTGAAGCTAGCTAGCACACACATCGTGATGGACTTCTCCTTGGAGTATAGGTGATGCATGCATGCATGCATAGCCTGACATGTACGTATAGCTGGCTGGCTTGGCTAGCGACCGATGCAATGCTGTGCGCGCGCAGTAGTACGTCGGGCTGTACCTGTACGTGGTCAGTGCTAGTATGCACGCAATGATCATGCATGTGTATAGACACATGCATTGTGTAGTAGTCCATGCATAGGGAGCAGTGCACCGTTTGCTGCAGTGAAGTGAAAGCGCGAGATATATATCTAAACAATCTCAGCCAATATTTTGCTACTACCCTGATCAAATCATAGGTATATATATATAAACGTACGATATGTTCATCATCTATTCTGAACAAAAAATGGTTTATTGTTCATGGAGCAGAGCAGTACGTACAGGTACAGGCGCGGCTGCATGCTTCAGCACTGTACCACTCCCAAATCAAGGCCTTGAACAGTTCACTGGTGGTATAGTACTACTGGTTTACAGTACGTAGCACGTATATACACGGTGGTTATCTCTGCGTGACAGAAATCCAGAATTATTAATAGCCGCTGGTCTATATCGATCTCGATGCGGATCATGCATCGATCGATCAATCTCTCCCTCTCTTGTGAGTGGGTTTCCCAAACCGCCGGGGCCGGGGTTACCATGCCCCGGTGGTAAGCGGTAACCGTGAAAAATCATGTAAAATTTATCAAAAGTTCAAATTATTTTTTAAATTTATTTAAATTTAAGGAGGTTACCGCGGTAATTATATTACCGTACCTCACGGTAAGACTGGTAACCATGGTAACCGCGCGGTTACTGGCGGTAACGTAACCCGACACAGCAGATGGATCGAGCTTGTGGCCGGCTTGTACATGTGTGGCACAGTTCTTCGCTAGGCAGCTGCTGCGGTGGTGTGGCCCAGCTGGTACGGCAGGAGGAGGCCGGCCATGACCGGCCGGGGACGACGACGACGATGCAGCCGAAGGAGACGAAATTAGGCCGGAGGAGGGCCGGGGTCTCTCGTCAGTCGCGCGCGGTGGCGGCCAAAATAAACTCCGAGGAGGTAGCGCAAGGCGCCAAGCTAGCCCACCCGCGCGCGGCTCGACGAGGAGGGGGTAGACGGAGACGGAGACCGAGACCACGCACGCATCCGTCCACGCACCGCACGCATCTCGCTTTCGTCCGTATACGCATACGCGACGCCTCCGCCGATCGATCGGAATTGGCGCGTTGTCCCCTTCTCCAGCTTCTCTCTGTACACACCTCTAGCTCTCTCAGTGATTCTCTCTCTCGATTTCTGAATCTCTCACTGATTCAATTCTCTCACTAGTTCGATCTCTGTGTTAGGATCGACTTGCTAGGTGAGAAGACGACGAGATAGCCGGCCAAATTGATGTATGATGGTTTTTGGTGTATGGTATGAACAAAAAAAAGAGTACAGGGTTCAGATATAAAAGCAGGGACTGTATCAGGTGAGCGTGCCCCAATGGAAAATGTTTGCACGTACGAAGGTCGTCGTAGAGGAGAGCAGTAGAGAAGACCGGATCGAGAAGACTCATGGAGAGAGTGGAGTGACGTACAGTAGCTAGCTGGTGATGTGTGTGTCCATGCATGACAAGTGACGCATCAGGAGATATAGAGCCCATCCCTGTACATGTCATACTTATGCCTACGTACGTATACGGTAAGGCCGGCTACAGAGATCGAGTGGAGCAGTGTGACTACTATACAGTACGTGTAGCAGAACCAGGATTCTTCCAAGTCTAAGGCTCAACTAATGTAATTGACATAGTTTTGCCTTTAATTCTCTACTTTTTGAAGTTTTTACAGTTCTAATGTATATTTAGATTCAAGAGTAGGGGTGCAACCCTAGCTACCTTACTCCTAAACCCCACCCCTGCAATGCAGTGTACATAATTATATATACTTCAGGAATGGATTTTCATTCCTTGAGGGGATATTTCTTCGTCATTCATATCAGTTAAATAGTTATAAAAAAATTGACAACATAGATTAATATGAATCCACAAACATACAAGACCAAATTCGACATCTATAAGTTACAACAAAAAGAACAAATTAAACCGAAAATAATTATCGTACTTTCGCATCTATATTTGTTATCTTTGTTACAACTGGCAGAAGTTGAATTTTAACTTGCGTGTTTGTGTACTGATATATTTCATATTAATTTATCTTACCAAAAACAGGAGGATATCCCCTTGAGGGATGAAATCACTTTCCATATACTCCACCTTGGTAGGGAAGATGACTTTTCATCTCTCCAGAAGACAATCCTAGCTAGTTCTTACATATGAACTTAATAATTATCATTTTTTTAAAAGAAAAGGTAAGATAATAATATGGGTTATATCATATCACACTAAAACATGCAGGTTTAAATTCAACCTCTATAAATTGATCCGTTACAAACTTTGTAAATGTTAAATTTAAACTTTAATGTTTGTAGAGTGATTTGTCTCACCCTACTAATCTATCTTATAAATTATTTTTTGTAAAATAAAATAGATGACTATTTAAGTGATTCGTAAGAAAGGAGAAGATGATAACACTTTCCCCTTAGCAGGCAGAGATAGGTGAGGGAGTTGAACACTGTGGCTAGCTGTGTGTATAATCTCTGTATATCGATCTGACGAAGCGATCCATGCACTGTGGGTATACGTACGTGTGTCTTGTCGATCAGCTCGGCATGCAAGAAATGAGGTACGTGGTATACTATGCACAACGCATCCATGCAGTTAGAACCAATCGATCGATCGATGCAGACTGGAAGACCACACATATGTAGCACAATTGATGAGAGACTGCTAGAAATGTGGTTGTGTGCACTTGGGGAATTTTTTGGTTCGCGCTAGCTCTTCTCTGTTCGCATGTGTATCGATCGATCGGAAAAGACAGTACACTGGGCGCGGAGGCATGCAAGAGCAAGAGAGAGAGAGAGAGAGAGAGGTGGGCGAATAAAATCAAAAGGGGTTCAGTGTTGGAATTGGGTAGTACGTAATGCAGACATCATCACGGCCTGCAGCCCTGGACCAAAATTATAAAAACAAAAAAAACGACTGCACTCTTTCAGCCGTATCTGCATTGCATGGGGCGCATCAGACAAGCAACATCCTATGCAAAACTTTGTCACAACCCACCTGCACTGCACATACACGTACACACACACCCCTCCTCCTCCTCCTCCTCCTCTCCCATGCATCGACTACATATGATCTCTGTGCATCTGCTCGCTGCTGCTGGTCACCAGCGCCATCGCTGGTCACCAGCCGGCCGCTGCTGCTCGCTAGCTAGCAACAGATGTGAGCTCGCGAGCTGTGGAATATTTGCAATGCATGCGACTCCGGCCATGGCTACCTATGCCATGTTGCCATGCATGCGAGCGAGAGGCCATCAGCAGCAGCAGCAGCAGCAGCTGAGGTAGCTGAGCCTGTGTGCACAGCGCAGCATGCACCGTCCGTCCCGTCCGTCCTCGATCCGGCCTGTGGACGACTACACCGAGGAGATGTTGGCTGCTGCCTGCTGCGTCTCCTGCCACCTCCCGGCGATGTCGGCGGCAGCTCGCAGCGCGTCTGCTCCAGCGCCGAGCAGGCCCCGCCCGGAGAATCCCACGCAGTAGAGCCCGTTTGGACCCCTCCACCTCCACTCACTGCTGCTGCCGCTGCTCCTCAGCTTGCCCTCCTCCGTGAACAACTCACCGTCCTCCTGATGATACATATCACAAGCACAGTACTGGTATCGATCAGCAACATTGCCTTAACTGCATTCATTCTACAGTCTAGCTATACAGAGAGATATATATATGTATGTGTAAACCTGGAGCCAGGAGGGGACATTGCTTCTGTAGCCGGTGGCGAAGATGACGGCATCGAACGCCATCTCGTTGCCGTCCACGAACCTCGCCCCGTTGCCGCTGAATGACTCCACCTCCGGTACTATCTGCATGCATATGCGTTTGTTACAGCACAAGAGGCATCAGAGGTGCACATGCACAACATACACATTATACGGACATATGTGAGAGATAGCCCGGCCGGGCCGGCCTCAAGTCAAACGGAATGTACACCACTCTGCAGTAGTACTACTACTACCTCGACCCATTTCAAAAAGAACGATCGTTGTCCAGATGCATAGCCAGAATTATCGTACATTCTTTCTTTCTGAGACGGACACAATTAATACTACTCAACTTGTTGCTACTACTTGCAATAGAGTTCAGTGCAAAGCTATAAGTCTAGCTATTATTTCATTTCATTATGTAAAATAAAGAAGATGATCCTATAATACAATGCTTCCTCTTTGTTTTTCTCCGGTGTCTATTTTGTTTCCATGCTTAATAATGCCTCCCTTCGATCGTCAACTACATGAAAGCTACGTATATGGTATCTCCCTAAAGTACAAATGCAAGTCCTGCTCCTGCATCAGGATTCCAGGAAGAGGGTAAAATCCAAGGAACCATCAGGCCAAGGAGCAGATAAAACTGTAATTTTTCCCAGTTACTACTCGCAAACAAGCTAGGGAGAATGTTGTGGAAACCTCAAAAGTGAAAGTAGGATTTGGCATGGTATGCGAAAGAAGCCTTTTAACTCCATTGACGCTTACTTCCATCCAACTTTCCGGAGAGAGAGATAGATAAGAGAGAGAGACAGGTGACCACATATTCATATACCTTGATGTTTCCCGATTTGATCAAGGACCATGCTCCCACGTCGAGAACAGGGCTCTTGCCGGTGATGTTCTTGATCTCCAATGGGCCCAGTTTGGGCCTCTTGAGACCATACTTCTCGGTGTCTCCCAGCACCATCCTTGCAACGAGGAGTAGAAACCTATCCACCATCTTGATGGGCAGCCATCTCAACAGCTTCATTGCTATACCAAATGTCGAGGCCCCAAACATCTCTCTCGGTAGAACATGCACCTGTTCCATTGTTGCAGCAAACATATATGAATAATATGTCAATGAATAGAATATTGATACTTTTTTTTTTAAAAAAAGTAATATTTGTACTAGAGAACTGGGGAAAAAAATGCTTGTTTTACTTGACCAAAGTATTTACATTGTTACATAAAAGAGAAAAATGCGAAGCGGGCGGATACATCATATATGCATCTCGGATGTAGAAGCTAGATTAACTGATATATCCATTATCGAAAAAAGGAGCAATTTAAAATGCCAAGTGGAAAATGCACGCTGTTAGTTGGATCATTTATAAGATCAATAATATATATATCAGCTAGTTTGGAGAAGAGAGAGATATATATGATGCAAGTGAGCATGAAGAGTGGTAGAGTAGCAAGTAGTCGTTAGTACTTACACCACTCCTGACCGACATGAACGGCATGGCGCCATGCTCGCAGAGGTCCAGGCACATCTCCATCCCAGAGTTGCCGCAGCCGACGACCAGCACCCTCATGCCCCTGAACCTCTCCCCGCTCCGGTACTCGCTCGAGTGCAGCGCCTCGCCGGCGAACCTCTCCCTCCCCTTCACCTTGGGCACCACCACCTCCGCGTTCTCCCCGCTCGCCACCACCAGCCACGGCGACGCGTACTCGGTGATCACAGACGTCGCCGACGACGACGTTGTCGTCGTCGTCACGCGCCACAGGGAGGCCGGGTGGTCGTACCAGGCGCGGGTGACGGTGCGGCGGAGGAGCGGGGCGATGGCGAAGCGGGCGGCGTAGGAGTGGAGGTAGCGGAGGAAGTCGTGCTTGGTGGGGTAGGTGGGGAAGTCCGGCGGGAAGGCGACGTGGGGGAGCTCGCAGAACACCTTGGGGAGGTGGAGGCGGAGGCGGTCGTACGTGCGGTTCGTCCACAGGTCGGCCACGCCACCGGACCGCTCCACCACGGTGAACGGCGCTCCGTGCTGCCGGAGCGTCGCCGCCACGGCCAGCCCCGACGGCCCGGCGCCGACGATGATGGGCCCATCCAGCACAATGCAAGGGCTCGCATTGTCACCACCACCACCACCTGCATTCTGCTTCTGCTGCCCCTGCATGATCGGTCGATCGATCGATGGCCCAAGAACCGATGAGCTAAGCTCGATCGATCACTCTGGCCTCTTGGAAACAAACACTACTCTTGGAAACGAAGAGCTAGCAGCTAGCTAGCGAGCTCGTGGCACTGCAATGGAATGGACACATCTCCTATGGAGCTAGCACCAGCTAGAGCTAGGAATTATATGCATATGTGTGTGTATGTATCTTCCTACTCTGCTATATAGCTCTGCCTCTCTATGTGGATTCTGGGAAGAAGCTAGTTGAAGAGCTAGGTAGCCACAACCTAAGCTGCTAAGGACATCATCATCTTTTTGCCTCTCCTCTTGCATGCACTACAGTGCCAGTGTAGTAAGCATGGAGGAGGAGAAAGGTGTGATCAGAACCTATTTGGCCACCTCAATGAGCTCAGGGTGAGGGTCCCTCTCTAGTCTCTCCCCTATATATAAGGGGAAGTGAATGACTGAATGTACAAGGGGGACACCTTACATTGTACAGGGCTATTTTTATGAGTTCTGTCACTACTGTTGGAATGATTGCCACCAATCTTTTCAGGACAATGAAGAAAAAAAGGGAAATAGTGTATATACTTCTAATATTATCTTTTTTTTATTTGGGTTTTTCTAGAAGTAAACTTTGCATGCATCTTAGGCATTCCTAGAACCCAGAGATCAAATCGTATGAGATCTTGTCATGCAATGCACTTTGACAAAACCAACCATGTATGTGCCATTGCCAGCCAATGCATGAACATAGTTTCCAGTGTTAGATATGCATATCTTAAGGTGAAGCCTCCATAGTGGTCCTTGGTTTGCGACTTTCATGAGTACATTCAACCAATCACTTCTCTGTTTTCTGGAAGGAGGGGCGAATCAGCTAGCTAGTCTATCAATGGTATATACTGATAATGCTTCCATACCCATTAATTCTACAGAACATGTTACGATGTTAATCATAATTTTTTTTTTCTATTTGGGCAACAATAGCATGGATCTAAGTATGCATCTCTACGAACACTGTTTTGTAATGACTAATGAAGAGAGCAAGAGACATACCATGTAAGCATATAATTTGCAAGCAGGCAGTGCTGATGTTAAGGACATTCTGCTCTTTGACAGAGCAGTCCTGGTCAACCCCTTCTGCTACAAAATAAGATCCAGAAGATTTTTAGAGCCTAGTTTATTAGTCTACTCAGCTAGTTACCTAGGACCTAATTGCTAAATAATTTCACTTAGACTAATGAACTGTTACAGTGGAAGCAGGGAGGAAGGATACATACCTAAAGCCAGCCTCATTGTTTTGCGTACTGAGCTGAATAATTGAAATGGTTTACTTCGAACCATTTTTTAGAGGAGTTTACTGAGTCCTCCCTCTTATAATATCTCACCAGATAAGCAGGCAGTAAAAGATGAGATACTGAAATTTTGATGCGCGTGAGTAGAAGTTACATACTCTTCAGATTCCTTGCCTGGATATCCCCATTGTCTCCACTAACTATGACAGCAACCAAATAAAAAGAATCTGAAACACCTCAAAGTTGATATGGTGAAGAACTCTACGATGTTGACAGATAGGGTGATGGACACAAAGCAGCTACTTAAAGATCCCATCAGCACATGGATGATCAGTTGATCACATTAACCACATTCCATGACGTGCAAGCATTCAATGTCAGAAGGTGCTCCTGATCCATTTGATTGAAATTTTAGCTGCCCTGTTTGTAGGTTGTGCACCGTGTTGGCATAACTGATTATTGATTAAAAGAAAAATAAATATAACAAAAGAATTTCTTTAGGATGCTAAAGCAAACATTTCATTCGAATCGAAGAATTTGCCGTGTCAGGAACATGGAGATCCCGTCGATTTTAACTTTGACTGTAGGCGGCAGTGGCACATCAATGCCCACAAAGCAGACATAATGCTACCAATTTCAGAAAAATTGTGGAGAACAGCGGACAGCATTACTGGATTTACCTTTTCACAGCATAGAGCGCCTATGGTTCAGTAATCTGTAGTAGCACCACTGGCAATGTGCATCTCCCTAAAAGTTAGATCGAGTTGCTGAGAAAAGTTAACTTCTTGCTTAAAACATCGTGTTAAAAAATCAGAATCAGTGACCTCTACCTCAAAATGTTACGAGAACAGAGCTTCCTCGGGAAATGACACCTGTGCGTCCCAGAGGCATTTCACCGAACACATCGCGTGCAAGCAGGGGCGGCTTTGCACTTCGAGGCTTCCCCTTCGCCCACACCTGCAAAATCAAGCATGCAAGGGCAAATGGATCCAATCATAACAAACAAGATGGTAAGATTCAACGAATTTAACTCTCAGGAATTTCCCCTCGATCGCTGCGCGGGCACCGCCGAGGCGCCGAGAAACTGGAAGAACCGCACGTTGCGAATAAAATACGCTTTCCAACAGAGAAGACGGGTACGTTAGTAACCGCTGTGACGCTGTCAGTTAGCGGCATGTGGATGGAACACGCTTTCGATCTCGGAAGGCGGAAAGTTGGAACCAGATTCGCACCAAGGCTGCTTACGCCAATATATGTATATAAAATAATAACCAATGAATCGATTCTCAATAGTGCAGAATCTGCAGATTGCAGAATAATCTTGTCCGGTGAGTAGAAATATGCACTATGTAATCACCTAGGATTACATCTTCTTTTCGGGGAGATCTAAGGATTAATTAGTATGCTTGATATATAAGTTGCTTATACTCCCTCAGGTTCTCAAATATAAATATTTCTAAGATTTATTACAATATAAGCATTTCTGGAACATTGATTCCAGTGCACAACAATCTAAACATCTTTTCAGTCAATCAAGTACATAAGACCGAAATCTAAACAATTTAAAATTTGAGATTTAACCAATGAGATGACCGAGAGATATTGCTTCTTTATACTTTTATGTTTTACTAAGCTATAAAAAAAACCCGTGCATTGCAACGGGTAAAGACTATTTTAATCCTATTATTGTTATACGGTTTAGTTAAGATGAAATTCACTATGAGAATTTGTTTGGATATATATTTGTCTAGAAAATCATGAGCTACAATTAGAAGTCCAATCATCTTAAGTTAGTATGTGAGTTTTTTTAAATAAATTTCTTATGCAACTCCTTCTGTATTTCTAAAAACGAACGAACTTATAACCCGACTCAAATACGAATATGTATTTTTAAAAGTGAACAAACTTAAAAACCAATTTATACACGAATGACGTACCAAACTACAGGCAAAAATATCTTCAATTTTAAAATTGTAGAAATAAGTTATAGATACTTATATTAGGAATGGAGGTGTACGTACTATGATACTAATCGATCGTGACTAGACGGTGCAACTGTATATGGTCTCTTGCATGATTAATCATTGGTGATGCTGATAGATAATTAGATATCTATATCTTCTTCATGCAACTCGTTGGCCTCTTGTAGTGTAGTGCTTTTTGTGCGCTTTATCCATCCATGGATAACTTGGATGATGATGAGTATAGAAAGTTCAACCGAGTAGAGTGCTCTAATCATTTGTCACCACTGTATATAACCTACATGTGTCGCCGTGTGCTCAGAAGTGGCTCAATGGTTCCCAGGAATTTCGCATGAATTTTGCTTAAAAAAACACTTTAGGGTTTGCATATATCCAGATTTAAGCCTTGAAGTGAGTTTTTCTTTTGGGACGGAGGTAGCTAGTACATGAAAAAAATGTACTTAAAATTTTACATTAAAAATTTTGGTATATCTCCATATACCTAATGCCAGGAGGTACTAAATTTTATATTAGAAAATATTTTACTTCCTGGTACCTGTAACGCTCCGCTTTTCGTGAGTCGTTAAAAACTAACTCGGCAAAATCCTAATTGCGAAAATTTTCGTTCTTTGTGTGAGAGTCTAAGTTATGCCATGGATCTCAATTCGATCCCGTTGTTCCCTCTCATCGAAATCAAAAATCCTCCACCTCAAGATTTCCTATCCAAAATTCAAGTCTCCGAAATCAAATTCCGAAAGTCAATCCCTTCCTTTGAATCCTTGCCGAATATTCGCTCCGACTACAAAAAAAATATCCAAGTTTCCGTTTTGAATCTCTTCCTTGACTTCTCCTCGAGTCTCCCTTGATTCCTCCCTAAACCATCGAGTTCGAATGTCAAATTTGAATTCGAATCCAAAACCCCAATTCGAATCCACTCCAAATCAGTCTTCTCTACAAAAGTCTATTTTACCTCCCTCGGGTGTTGTGGGCCGTTTCCCCCCTTAGCCACCTCCCTCCCTCAGCCGTTTCTCCTCCCTCAGCCTCGCACGTGAGTTGCACGTGCCGAGCCGAGCCGAGAGAGAGCTCTCTCGCTCTCGCTGTTTCTCCCTCTCTCTCTCGTTTTCTCTCTCTCGCGCCGACGCCGCTTCCCGCCGTCGCCGCCCAAAACCCGCCACCGCCTTCGCTCTTTCCCGCGCTCGCGCGTGGCCGACCGGCCGGTCGTGCCGCCGTCAGCCCTGCCGCGCCTGCGCCGCGCAGCCGCCCGGTTGCCGCCGCGTCAAGCCCTGGCGTCGCCTGCGTCGTGCGCTGCCGCTCTGCCGCTCCACGCCGCTAGCTTCCAAAGCCGAGAGAGGCAGCCCCTCTCTCACTCCCTCTCCCTCCTTCAACTTTTCCCGAAACAGCAAGGAGCAGAGCTCCCTTTCTCCCCCTCCTTTTTCCTTTTGCCCTACCACCATCGGCGTCACCGCCTGCCACCGCCTGGACCACGGGCGCGACCGCCAGCTCCTCCCCTTGACCGCGCGTAGACGCCGCCCCAAGGACCGCCGCCACCCGGCATGGCCCCGCCGCCATTGCCGCCCACCCCCGGAGGCCGCCTCTCATCGCCGGACCTTCACGGCGCCGCTCAGACCCATCCGACCCCGGAAATGAGCTCCTTGAACACCGAAGATGCTCCCGCCGCCTTTAATTGAGTCTTCGTCGCCCCTCGGTGATTTCCCCTTTCTCTCGCCGCCGGACGCCGCTGTCGAATTCCACCGCCGTCGAACTCCCTCCGGCGAATCCGAGCCGTTGGCTCGCTCCTTCTCGACGCCCTCGTTACTCCGGTGTGCCCCCCCGAAGACCAAATCCGTCGCGCTTGCTCCGGTGAACACGGCCGCCGTCCGCCATCCATCTCAGCCTCCCCTTCTTCCTCCTCCCGCCGGCCTGCGTGGCTGCCACGTAGGCGCCACGTCGGCGCCACCTCGGCTTTGACCGAGCAGAGCCGGTCAGCCGCCTCCTCCCCCCCCCCCGCGCGCGGTCCACGGTGCGCCAACCGGCTGCGCGTGGGCCCGCCGCATCCCTGGTCCATCCGGTGCACGCGCGTGAACCGCGCTCACCCGAAACCCTAGCGCCGCCCTCATGCGCCGCTCCCACAGTGAGCCGCGCCACCGACAAGCGGGCCCCACTCGGGACCCCGCAAGGTAGACTTGGCCCACCGGCCCTCTCTCTCTCCCTCACTCTCCCCGCGCCCCCTTGGGCCGCCTCTCCGGGCCGGCCGGCCCATTAGTTCGGCCGAGCCGTGCCTTCCCTCTTGGGCCGCACCCAAGCCACCCGAGGAAGTCTAAATCATATCCCTCCTTCAATTTCTTTGCAGAAAGGGTTTAATAAATTATTAAATCCTTTTTCTTTAGACAGAAATTCCTTAATCCTTAGAAAATCCATATCTTCTCAACCGCTCATCCGATTGACTCCGTTCAACTTCCAATAATTCCGTAAAATTGAGATCTATCTAATGGTACTATTATCTAGTCTAAATAGGATCTTTATTTTGGGTCTTGTGTAGGTTTTTAATTGTTTGCGTATAGTTGTGGTTATCGGATTTTCGTCGATCGCGGGTTTTCTCGAAGATTCGTGAAGCTTCGTGAAGACCTTGAGCAAGGCAAGTCACCCTTTGATCAATTGCTCCTATAATTGAAAAGTCATTATTATTTTGTTTGCAACTTGCATTATTAGAATCACACACTTAACTTGCTTGGCCTCGGTTTGCGTGCCAAACCGACGGACCTACCCAGTAGTCGCACTAATTTCCGTAGGTCGTACTACCCTGATTCCTTGTCGCTCCACCCTTGTGGTACCTCGGTATTCGTGCTCTCTGAGCGCGTATACCAAATATCCCACATACACCGTTGTTTGTCGAAAACTTGGGAAATGGGTTTGTGAAGCCTTCAAAACCCGACATGTGGTGTAGGTGTGTTTGAAAATAAAATGAATTATGAAAACTCGCGATGCGGGGGTTGTGCCTATGTGGCACTGTCCCGTATTCGCATATAAGGACCGATTCCTGTGGAAAACTCATCGAACATAATCAAAATGCAACCACAAGGTGGAATGAGACACCCTGGCTAAGTAACTAGTCGGTTCAGGGAAACCTCGCATGCCAATAGTTGGGAACGCCGGGGCGGGGTCGGTTGGAGCCAAACCGGGTTCCTGGTAATGCAAGAATGAGAAGCTTGCTGAATTACCGATCGAGGTGGTTGGAGTTTGATTTGTGAACGCCTAAAATGGCCTATGTTTATGTGAGGATTTGATCCTTCTATGTGGCATGAGGTATCCCTGGGTCGGCTTGGGAAAGGCTTTGTCGCGAACCTCTGACACCGGCCAGTGTCTGGAGTAAGTTCGTGTCTTGTGGGTAAAGTGTACCCCTCTGCAGAGGTTAACTAACTGTTCGAACAGCCGTGCCCACGGTCATGGGCGGATGTGAGGTGGTTCCCGTTGCGTAGATTTGTTTGCCTGTGCTTTGTGAAAAGTTGTTGTGGTATGGGAATCGTAACCAGAATCAGCCTATGTGGCAGATGGATGACCTGAGTGGTCAGAAACGAATCTGTGTGATTCGGGATGTCTGTGGGCATCATAGACTAGGCTTCCCGAGTGGAAGCGGATTGTTGTGCTGCTGGGCAGCTGGACTCTGGGAGTCCGAGAAAATGAAAAAGGCTCTGGGAGCCGATTAATCAAGTGGAATGGCTCTAGGAGCCGAGAAGTAATGATCTGACCCGGGATGTCGGTACATTTCCAATTGAGCTGTTGAAAAGCATCTCTTAAGTCGATTTGAGACGCAAGTTTCTCTTTTCGACCCAAACTTAAAAAGAAATAAATCACTTAGTGATTTCAAAATGATTTCAAACAAAAGATTTGCAAAACAACCTTGCCTCTCTTCCAAGCTTGCATTAAACACCTAAATTCCCGTGACTTGCTGAGTACGAAAGTACTCACCCTTGCTCTATATAAATATATATATATAGTTCCTCCGCCCTGAAGAGAAGATAAAGTGAAGTGAAGATTAGGGTTTCGTCCTGGTTCCCAGCCGTCGCCTGTGGTGTTGGGTGTTAGACCGTTGGTTCCGCTGCTGCTGCTGCTGCTGTTGGTGTTTCCTCATCCGCGTCGTCGGTTGTATTCTCGGGCTGTCTGAGCTGCAACCTAAGTTAAGGTAAATAAGTCCTCTATTTATTTTAAGGATTGCTATGATTCATATTTGTCACCGTGGGTACCAGCACTATGTCCTGGGACTGGTACCGAGATCGCGGTTTCGTAGGAAGCGGTTCGCGCCATTTTCCCTACGACACGCTCCTGTCAGGTGCCGTTGTACGGCGGTATCAGATTGGGGTGTGACAGTACCTGATTAAGAATGATAAAATTACCCTTTAACATAAGTAAATCGCAAGAAGAAATCTGAGAAGAAAACCAAAATAATTAAAAGTAGTATATGTGTATTACACAGACCATATACAGAGGAACATATCACGGATAAAAAAAAACATTTCGTTAATCTGGATATCAACACTGCACGGACCTAAAATTAAGTTGCTACTCCCTCTTTTTCACGAATGTAAGACTTTCTATCAATGCCCAGACACATAACATTTATATAAATGTGGGTAATGCTAGAAAGTCTTATATCGTGAAACGGAGAAAATACTAACTTCTATTGTGAAATATTTGTGACCATTCAGGGGTTGTGATTCTTTTCATCCTCTTGTTGCCTGCCAGAATTGACAGGCAATTTCTTGCAAGCCAGAGGATGCGCGCATGCATCTATTCAGTGGTCGTCGGCGCCATGCTATAGACATCAGTCCCCTTCATTTCCTGGTTATAGTATAGTTACATGCACTGTATCGTTTCTTGCAACTGAAAGTTTGTTTATATAGTTTAAAAGGTTTATCAGTGGCATGCGTCAGTGCTCAAAATTAGAGGAGCTAATCTTGCTTTTGGATGACAATGAGCGTCCACATATATCTGCAGTGCAGAAAAGTTGCATCTGGTGAGTACAGTAGAAAAGAGAGGAAATGAGCCTCATATAATTAGCTTTGAGTAAGCAACAGTGACAGGAGATAATCAGACGATTAGTACGCACCAAAGAGAGGTTATATATATCCCTAGCAATAAGAGGTCGAGTAAATATGGGAATCTAATTCATCGCATTTAATTTGCTCAGATGTGAGATCATCCTTCAGGCATGGATGGCACGCGTAAGATGCCTCTAAGGACGAAAATTCTTCAGATCACGCAGCATCTGAAATAACTGTTGTACTGTCAAATTAGTATATATGCCGAAGCAACTAATTAAGCCACCACAGTTAATGAATATCAAGGATGGCGATATGTTGATTCATAGTAGTGGTCCATGCATATTGCAAGATTTTAAAACGTTTTCAACGGGATCAGAGCAAGACTCAGATGAAATTATGCTTTTCCCTGATCTTGAACTGTAACTTAATACTTCTTCCTGATCACGAATTATTAGAACGTATGCAATCAAGCTTTAACAACTTCATCGTTAAGATAAAGAGAAAAAAAATATACAAGAGATACTATAAGATTTGCCATATGAAAATAGCATCAGAAGATTAATTTGGATTGGACAAATAGTAACTGCAAAATACTAGTATTAATCATTTTTTTTCATATATGTACATCTTCATGCATGTATGATGTAAGGGAAAGTAGGAAAGACAAGGGATAGAGGATATATATATGATATAGATTTTTTTTTTTTTTGAAAAAGAGGATGCATGGGGGAACTTCAATTCACCACTCCATGCATGTCAGATATATTCCGATGAGTGAATGGATATCATAGAACATCTAAATGTATGTCGCAAGCGTGTATGGCACACATGCATATACATATAAAACATTAGGTTGTGTAGTTGTGTTTAAGAGGGACACGGGGCAATATGAGATGATAGTCTGATGCGTTACCTGATAATATAATAGCTTATATATAAATATATGTTCATTCGTCAGATGGATCCTACTGCTTAATTATTCAGACTTCAATTTCTGCATACTAATAAGTGATATAAAACATGTAAGATGCATGAATAATGTCATATCCAGTGCATATACAGATCAAATTGCACATTCAAAGTTACAAATCCAATATCAATATATGCAGATCTAAAAGACATATATTTGCACTCGATCTGCAGAAACAAAAACAAACTACCAAGATCGCAATCTAAGAACATGTACACGACTTCATCTCCTCCAGAAAGCCCTAGATCTTGATTTGCTATCTCAAGGAGCAAATTAAAAAAAGCTGAAGCTGAACTTACATGGACTGTTGAACTCCTGATTTGGCCTAATCGATCGTCCTTGTATAAGATCAGGCTAAGATCGAGAAGCCAAGCTACCTGCTCCTAGGGTTTCATCATCAATCAATCAAGCTGGTGTGCTGCCATGAGAAGATGAAGCTGCCGGATGATCTGATCGCTGGTTTGAGATGCTTTCAGATCATGCTGGCAGCTTCACCTGCTTATGGCGCACAAACAAAGCGAATTAACAGCCCATCTCATCTACCTCCATAATCGCCATGCCTAGTAGCTAGCTAGAGAGATATGGGAGAAGAAACCTTATCAAAGAGAGAGATTAGGGGGATGGGCAAAATAAGGCGTGCGTTGGTGGAGTGGGAGAAGGTGATTAGGGCTTTTTATGGAGAGACCTTTTTGGTGGAGAGGCTAATGTTTTTTTTTTTTTGTGTATAGTACTCCCTCCGTTTTATATTATGAGTGGTTTTATTTAAAAATTTAGCAACATCTAAAATACCAAAGTAGTTTTATAAAATCTAATATTGAATATATTTGATAATATGCTTGTTTTATGTTGAAAGTACTAATATTATTTTTTCTAAATTTTAGTCAAATTTATCATGAAAAAGGTTAAACGACTTATAATATAAAATGGATGTAATAGTAGAAAAGGTAGATGATCGATATATGCGCAAGAATAATTCAAAGGAGTGTGGGAGGTGGTCCATATATGGAGAATGGAAGGAAAGTAGAATATATGGCATGCTCGCCCACTATGTGATGCATGCCAAGGTTTTGTGATTAGCTTATGGTGGGGCTTTCTAAAAGCTGCACACCCAATGGTCCTTTCATGCATCTCCACGCCTAATTTGTGTCGTTTGTGTTACGTGTCGCTCTTCTGGCCTATGCAAATGATGTAAGATAAGTATAAGATACTCTTTTCATTCTAAGATATAAAGATTTGTAACATTTAATAAAACTTGTAAAATATAAGATTTTCTAGAGCACTATTTTCCCCCACCAACTAACCTTTATTTAATTTGTAAATAATCGTAACCCCCTCGGGCCCTTCTAACCCCATTTAATATTATTTAAGAAACACAATATAAACACATGCGCTCATAACGCACGCGTACTCAACCCTATGTGTTGTGAAATAAATCTGTAGGAGATAAGTTTCTCATGGGTCAATCTAAACCGGAGTAGAGATAAGATTTATTTCATCTTAAGACTCATATATACAAGAGCAGGTGAGACATCTCAAGTTGGTTTATACTCCATATCATATCTATAATAAAGAAAAAGCCCCACATCTCTGTTCATTGTCTACTTCTGCAATGTTCTTGAGGGCAAAGAGAAAAGTGCAGTGTTCTACATCTTCTCATGCTTCAATGCCTTGGGATGGACATGGAGCAGGTTTGGTGCTCCGCTAATAGTTGAGCTGGTTTACTACACTATGAACACACATGCACACCCCTACCCGTATGAGCACCTATAGAAGACTGGGGCGGCATATCTTGAAAATGACGAAGTCACCACGGACGTCTCGTTGTCAACGGGTACATCACCTACCACTAAAAGAATAATTAGCCGTAAATACGAACACTTATGTCAAATTTAGGATTTGAAACAGGGTGGATAGGTTCCACCACAAGGAACCTAATTACGGGTATCAGTCTTTTCACCTCATCTTTTATTCTCTAGCAGACAAAACTACAAGTCAGTATTTTAGGAGATGTTAAAGGCCTCATTTTTTATTTACGATTATGTTTATCGGTCAAAATTTGAATACCTTAAATTAAGAGTTGATTTTAGAGTTTTTTCATCAAAGTTTATTTTTCAGCCTTTGCTTTTAGATCGTTAAGAACACGTATATAAAAGTTTTATTCATAAATTTTTTTTTGTTTGCAAATATGCCGTAGGGTCCGTTAAATGTATTGAGTTGCATATGTAAAAAAAAACTTTTTAAGTTATTGAGGAGAAGTCGGCTATTTGCTTGTACTCTTTGTGTTCCGAGTTGTGAAATGTAATATCCTAGTTAATTTATTGATGAGAAATTAAGGTCGTGACAATTTAGTAGCCTCAGGAGGAAGCAGCAGAAGTGGAGTCAAAGAGCCGACGCGCAGCGATCGATCTGCTGGGCCTGGGGGTCGCGTGGGTTCGAGTGCGATCCTGTGGTGAAGAGCCCAGCAACTCGGCCCAATTCCAAATTCCATCAGCTAGTCTCATCGAGGTTGGCCCATACACGCGTTGACGTGGGATTCCCAGAGCTTGGCCCACCGCGCGTGCTCCTCGCCGAGCCGTGTGCGGTGCGGGCAGCTAAACGGCCCATGCGTGCGCGGTTTGCTATTCCCCGCGTGCATCTGCGCAAAATTCTCCTGGTTCATGCCGTGGTTGCCAGTCGCCACCGATGATCATCGACCATAAAAGTACACAACAACTGAAGTTCTCCCTCCATCCCATAAATACCAAATATAACACATCTTAGTACTATGAATCTGGATATACATATATTAGAATATATTCATAGTAATATAATATGTCATATCCGGTCATAGATTCGTTTTTTATAGGACGGAGGGAGTACTAGGCTTAGTTTAGTTCACCCCAAACTACCCTAAACTTTCAACTTTCTATCACATCACATCACATCCAAAACTTTCCTACACACATAAACTTTTAACTTTTTTTCTAAACTTTCAACTTTTCCCAAACTTCCAACTTTTTTCAGAAACTAAACACACCCCTAGACGGCTAGACTACTAGTAGTAGTCAAGTCGCCACAAGGCCCACAACCAGGTGCACACCACATTCTTGTGAAGCTAATCATCGTATACAACTTTCATCAATCAGGTACTAGCATCCAGGAATCACCCTCCTGTACACTCTACAGTAGTGTACTGCACGCTTCTGCTTCCATCGTCTAGCTAATGTTCCAGATCCCAAGCGGCAATTCTTCTCCAACAAATCTATCCAGAGCGACTTGCTCAGTTGATCCTGCCTACTGCAAACTCATCGGGGTGAAGTCTGAACTCACTTTATCCAACTACAAAATCCACATGTATGCTCTGCAGACTTCACTCAGTTTATCCTACTGCAAAATCCACATGTATGATCTTCAGACTTCACTCGTTTTATCCTACTACAAAATTCACATGTATGGTCTTCAGACTTCACCCGTAATTTTCACTCACTTTATCCTACTACAAAATTCACATGTATGGTCTTCAGACTTCACCCAGATATGTCTGCACAGCGGCCGCGTACAGCCGGCATCAGCTAAAATTCAGGTTTTTCAGCAGGCATCACCATAAACCAAGCAGTTGAGCATAGACGAGTGCATGACAAAAAGAAGGCCACAACAATGCAAAAAATTGTCAATATATACCATTAAGAATGATGGCTCAACTTTACATCACCAGACATATACTACACAGCACGCCGGATCCGCAATATAAATTGGACCTATCGCTATAAAACTATCACTATAATACAATTACACCGATATACAATAAGAGCTATCACAAAAATGGTTGGACAAATCGGAGCCACTTGATCTACTTTTGGCTACTATTGCTTAGATAACCCAGCTTCTGCGCTAATGCATCGACATATCTAGGTCTTCTTCGCTCCATCCCTGGAATCCCAGCATCATCTCTTGCTCCTTCATTCAGAAGCTCCTCCCAGAAGTCGTCGGTTAACTCGGTTTCGTTGCTAGCCTGATTTCGTGGCTGATTTCGAGTCCTGTTGACATCCTGCTTGCCCTTCCCAAGACCCTGGATGTTCAGTGCTAAATTCTCCAGTTCAGACTTTGCAGGCTCATCATTCAGTTCAGCAAATGGCCTTGGATCAAACAGCAATGTCGACTCGAGTTGATCGCCCTGGCTGACCTCCCCGGGGTTGAGAAATGGCACTATGTCTATCGACCTCGTCCTCTTCTTCGAGAATGTGTCCTCGAGCCCCTTCATTTTATCCTGCTGGTGAATCAACTGGTGAAAGAAGTCAGGGTTCTGCATTGCTCTTGCCAAGAAACCCATCATCTGGACCTGCTTCTGCTCCGCATGTTGCAGCCTCTCTTCCATGGCTCGCATATTGGCTTTCGTGCTTTGCTGCTTGTGCCTTAGTTTCACAACCTCCGCGAGTAAGATGTTCTTGTCACGCTTTAGCCTGTCGATCTCTTCATCTAATCCGAACTGACCAACCTCAAGGCAGGTGCCAAGTGCCTGCTGAGATCCAGGGAGATAAGACAATGGTCTCCTCCTCTTAATCATCTTTAGAAGATGCCTCTGGCCTCTCAGGAAACCATCATTCGCGAATTCCCATCTGTCAGGATCAATCTTTCTGAAACCCTGCAAATTGCAAACACAAAGAATATTACAGGTATAGTTAGTTCAAGTACAGAAGCCACAGACAAAACTCAATTAGGATAGCAAGTCACACAAAGTATGTAAAACGGTTGGTTTCACATAGTTTTGCGACAAAATTTATCATAGCATTATTAAGAGAACAGGTAGCAGTATACTACATCACTTTTTCTTTTTTTTGATGGTGATCAAAGGAGTCTTCTAGAACAAACAAGCAGATTCTTGTAGCTTCATCCGCTGTCTTGATCCATCTAGCTACACAGTAACAAATTGAAGAAAACAGCATGTCAGAAACTGAGTAGTTCGTCCATGGAGATTTTTTTCCTCTTTCTGAATCATTGAGAACATTTCAGGAATTGAGGGTTTATATGCATGTGTCTGAAAAGGATTGGACATAGCTGAGTTTGGGCAAATAATGTCAAGTCCACAAAACAGTCCGTTGAACAATTGTAGCCATCGTAATTTTCTACAACCAACAGGTCAGCACCAATAAGTAAATCCCAGTTTCTAGCTCCATTGCTACATAATTGTGCATTTGTGCATGCACAAAGTTCTTGCACTGAGTGGAAAAATGCACAATACAACCGATTTATTTAACCAATACCGCCGGGTTTACAATTTGCACTGAAAATTTTACAATGCTCCATCCATTTAATTCTAGTGTCAAGATTCCTATCAATACTCAACACACACGATGTGGCACAAAACATAATGGCAACCACAAAAGTGAGAACACACCCATTTTAATTATCTAACAATCCAACCTGAAATCTCAAACTGTAGAAATGTGATCGCTTGTTCAGGTAATTCGTCCGGACCAAGAACTGAACAACAACATCCAAAACAAGAAAACAGAACACACAATTTCCCAACAACTGAAGACAAGCAGGGAACAACACTAGTGGTGGCAATGGAAATTGGGGGGACTCACGTAGGTGTTGAGCTGGCGGACGAAGCTGGAGAAATTGTTGTGCTTGAAGAAGCGTGGGAGGAAGACGGCGGCGAAGACGTGGGGGTCCCAGACGACGAAGCTGCTGCCCGCGCGGCCCCACGAGACGACGCCGTCGGTGGCCGGGTCGGCCACCAGGTCGAACGTCTTGGTCAGGAACGGCGGCGGCCCGACCTCGTGCAGCCCCTCCATGGGCCTCGGCGCCTCCCCCTCCTCCGGCGAGCTCGGCGGCCACTCCTCCTTCACCATCCCCGGCATCATCTTCTCCATCGTCACCCCCCAATCTGCTCCAATCCAAGAAAAGAATCCGGCGAGCTTGGCAGCGAGCGAGTCAGCGAGAGTGGCGCAATATAAACAACCGTGTACTGGCCAGGAGAGGAATGGAAGGTTCTAGACCGCGCGGTTCGTGGCCGCGGCCGGATCGGCGGAAGCTTCCGGAAGGCGAAGCCTGGGAGTGTGGCTGAGGTTCGCCGGCACGGCCGCAAGTGGGATGCCGGAATCGATAGCTGACATCGACGGCTCGTGCCATTTTTTTTTCTTTTTTTTTCTTTTTCTTTTTTCTGATCCGAATCTCATCCGGCCTCGACGACGCTTTTGCGTGTGGGTCACAGAATTTGTTTGCCGCGCTCGGTGATTGGCACACACGATCTCGTCCGGCTAGATGATATTCATTGCAGGGGTCAGGAGAAAAAAAAAGGTTTGTTCTTTTTTTCTCTCTGGGTTTTTTCTTAGCTTATCTGAATTCCTTTTCAATCTCACGTGGGACTCACGTGCTGTTTTTGTTCTTTACCGGAGTTTATTGGGTAAACATTCAAATCAAACAGGAATATTTGAATTCAAACATTGGTGAAAAAAAAATGATTCTACCAGACACGATATAAAAAGTTTGAATTTAAATTGAGTGTAATGGTTTTCCGAAACTATAACAGGTCTTACCCAATAGTTATATGGTACTACCTCCATCCCAACGCCGTTGACTTTTTTAAAAATGTTTGACCGTTCGTCTTACTCAAAAAATTTAAGTAATTGTTAATTCTTTTTCTATCATTTGATTTATTGTTAAATATATTTTTATGTATACATATAGTTTTACACATATCACAAAAGTTTTTGAATAAAACGAACGGTCAAACATATTTAAAAAAGTCAACGGTGTCAAACATTTAGGGAATGAGGGAGTATTAAACCAAAATAAAGAATAGAAACAAGTTGTTGAAACCCCAAATTCTGCAACCAATCGAAAACTAGCTGTCCAAGATATTTTCATTTGCTACTCATTGGTTGATATACTAGTGTGAGGCTTTCGCACTACACACACAAGCAAAATTTGCTGCCTCACAAAAAAAAAGTGGAATGATGAATTGATGATCCATCGGAGCGCGTTCTGCTCTGACCTGAAAATAGTTGTTCCACCGTTGGCCGGACTCGCAACTGGGCAAGTGGCAACCAAAAGTACACATGAACGTGTTCAATCTCACTAGCATACAATACAATCTTCCTTGCAGTTCTCTGGTCCATAGAAACCCACAGTACTAGGTTATCTGCCATCAATGTGCCCCAACTTTTCGGTAATCAACAGCATTAGCACTATCATTTCAAAGATTTTGGTCAGCACCGTCAGATACTTTGAAGACGACAGGAGTAGCACAAAGGCCATCAGGTGAGCCAGCCACCGCACACAGCAACAGAGGGTTTGGTACACAATCATTGTGCTAAAAAAAACAATTCAGAGATTCAGACACTCGGTTTGATCATTGTGGTTTCATCACACACACCACAAGTACAATGATTGTCATTAGTCCCTTGCTGACTGTGGACTGAAGTGTCATTATTGTATATAAACACTCTGACATGGTGACGTGCGTATTTTCAGGGAGATTTTAAGCGGGTTTGTGCAAAATACTGCCAAATGATGTAAGATGTCGGTAGGAGCCCATTGCAACAGCTGATAGCACAGTTTATTCAGTATCTGTAGAGTGTAACAGAACACCGAACTAGGAAGCACATCTTGATATGCCTTTAACGAGCTTCGACAGCTTGAGTTCCACCCCTGTTGATAATTTTTTCGACATACTCCTTTCTGAAATTATGCAAAACCTCCACTGAGTCAACAATAACCGGAAAAATAAGCCAGAGATAAAGAGGAAAACAAGGAACAGAAAGAACAGATACCTAGCTGGCAGATGGTCATGGGGACGGTTGTACGGCGTCCAGACAGGCTCTCCCACAAAGAGCCGCATTGCCTGCAGAAGCATAGTAAGGAAAAAACCATATTGGACTGATGTTCCTTATTTGATAAGAGCATAGAAATGGAACATAGGTTTAGGAAATGAACAGATTACTTAAGTAAATGACAGAAAAATGGTGACCGCTGTTCACCAATATACTTAAAACGCATAAGTTCACGTCAAAGTCAGTTTGATGCTTATAACATAACTATTTGTGGGAACAAAGGAACAAAGCAAAAGATACCTTGATGTAGTTGTCACTGTCCAATGTGAAGCGGTGATACATTCCCGCAGGCAAAACAATCATGCCCCCTTTCTTCACTGCTACACGGATCCACTGATCATTTTGGTCCCTGACATCGAAGTATCCTAGAGGAGCATGAGAAAAAGAAGTATGTGACAACCACAAAACATGCCACCATGATTATTGCTGGAAGCAAGTTATTACTAGTTATCAAGTGCTCAACTAGTATAATAAAGATGCATACCACTTCCCTCAAGACAATAGCGTATCTCTTCATCAGTATGCAAGTGTTCTTCAAAGAAATTTTTCAGCTTAGCCTCATAGTTTGGCAGCTTTTCTGGACACACATCACAAATATCCTGCACAAGGAAAAGCATATTAACCTTGCGAACAAAAAAAATGGAAACTCACAACAAGTTCTGAAATGCAAACCATGTAAGAGTATCCCCTGGCCTCACGGATTTTCTTGAGGTTCTCATCATTCTCCCAGTCATCAGCATTCAGGCGCCAGCTTAATATTCCTAACTCTGGTGTATCAATTGTGCACCACATTAACATCTGGCAAGTTTTTTGGCAATTTGGCACTAGTTCTACTAAGAGTTAGTTACAAAAGCTAAACATATTGTTTGAGCAATAGATGCACAAACCTGAAAGTTTGCTAAGAGGAATGAATTCTTTGGGCTCACGATGATGAGGAAGCCTCTGGTCCTCTTCACTGTCATCCATGTACCAAGCTTCGATGACCTCCTCCTTGCCATCCTAAATTAGCAATGGACAACATACTTCAGAACAAGTAGAAACAGGTATAACCCACTATCTGAGGTCTAGTTTAAACATCTAACATAATTTACGTTGTATCAGGTCATCTCATTCATAAGACTAAGGAATGCAAAAACAAACAGAAGTGATGAAATCCATGCAATTCTAGTAATGCTCCAGGACTGGTTGACAGGACACAGATATCCTTAGGAAAAGAACCTCCCAACAAATGCTCCAAAGCAAGTGGATGCAAAAAAAATGGAAAAACCATTATAAATGAAGTAATTAGTTATATAATAAGACTGCATCAGGTCAACCAAGTGACAGCAAGCTTGAAGCCTTTAAGGGGCCTCAATACTTCTAGAGTTCTAGTATCAACAGAGCAACGGTATTGAAGTGGGGGTGATCTAGACATGATGGTGATAGTGGAAACATTTCTTCAATAAATAAGGACCTCTAAACTCTATGTTGTACCATTTAAAATATCAGATATCCCGTACTGTTTAACTCCAACCTTTAGATTATTCTCAAACAGGACTAGAACACCATGTTGAGGACTGGATAGCAAGTTCCATGCTACATATACCAAAGCTCCCAACTTTGGGGTGCTCTCGAGTACCAAACCCACCAGCAAATCGAATAATTGACCGCCTAATCTGATCTGAGATTTTACAAGCACAGTTTCACCCCCAAAGCCAATCATCCAAAGCAGCTAAATCAATTTTCCGGAGGAGATTCGCAATCCCATAATACCGCCTCCAATTTCGCATGTACAACTTCCGCCTATTCAACACGAACCCTAAACAAGATCAAGAAAACCTAGACGAAACATGCCCGGGAAAGAAAGGAAGCTTTTCTTGGCGCAACATGTCCTCGGCATCCCAGGTCGGTCAGGACACAAACAAGAGCAGGAGAAAAGGATTAGGGTACAGAGATCTCACCTGGAACTGGTTCTCCATCTCTGAAACCTCTCAGACGCCGCTCCTGAGTCCTGAGTTGCTTTCCTATTGGGAAACCCTCCCGATTCCGGATAGCCTGGAAGGTGTAGAAGAGTCACACGAACAGCTTCAGCTCAACGCAATCTGAGATTTTTGCTGGTACGGTCCCCCAATTTTTTGCTATTTATATTGACACCCCTGGAACAAGGCGTCGTGTTTGAGTTTGACAAAAGTTTGCTGAGATCTGGTGTACTTCGCACACGCTGCATGAATCACGCTGTCGATAAATAAAAATTAAAAAGAAATCAAGCATGATCTGATGGCAACATTGTCCGTTTCAGCGCCATCAGGATAAACATTGCTTTTCATCGATCGTTGGTTAGATGATGACAAAAGCGATGAGCGAATCGTTCGGTTCTTACATGTGCGCTGGCGCCGGCCTGAAGAAGTCCATGCCGCCTCCCCTCCCGTGGTCACGACTCACGAAGACACGAATCATGCGGAGACCACGGAGTTTCCGCTGCAGACGCGAGAAGACTCGTCGCGTCGCGCGGTCCCAGAGGTGGATGCCCCGGCCATGGCGTCGTCGTCCCGGCGCGGCATTTCGTCAAACACGCCGCGAGCAACCGCCGCTCCACGCTGCCGCGCCAGAGCGGGCGAGGTCGCTTTCATTAGAAAAGGATGCTGCCGCGGCGACCACCCATAGTTAGCTTGGTGCTCTCCTCGCGTGGCCATGGGAAGGGGCAGCGACGAGCAGCGCCGGTGGCCGCCGGCCGCCGGCCGCCACGGAGGAGCGTCGGAGATGACGGCGGCGGCAGAGCGTGCGTTTTTTCATAAAAGGCCCTTCTATTTAGTGAGTCGTTCAAAGTGATCCCATGGTACCAACGAGAACCGTCAGATCGGCAATTCGCGGTTCAGATCATGCGGTGAATTAATTTTTAACGAAAAGACCTTACTATTTACGTGTACTCCGTTAAAGGGCACCCCAAGTGGATCGCAATCTTCTTTCGGGACAACGCAGACCATCGGATCGAGAATACGCGGCTCAGATCGTATGGAATAAGTGGCTGTAAGTTTTTACGGAAAGTCCGTACATTTATCTTGTATCCGTTGAAACACATCCCTATCAGGATCGCTACAATTGGTTGCGATCCTAGATGAGAGCTCTGCCTGCCATGCATCGATTCAGTTATCTGTGAATCGGAATTTCTTCGTTGTTGATCAGGCACGATTCTGGAATGATCTAAAGAATAACAATCAAAGAACCATGCGTAATTTGAGAATTAATAGTACAGATCTTGAATTCAAGCCAACCTAGAGAGAAGGAGAGAGAACAGTAAGTGCGATCTCATCAGTCATCCAACTCCCTGGAGACAGATTTATCACATACTCCCTCCGTATTTTAATATATGACGCCGTTGACTTTTTAACAAACGTTTGACCTTTCGTCTCATTCAAAAAATTTATGTAATTATAATTTATTTTATTGTGACTTGATTTATCATCAAAATGTTCTTTAAGCATGACATAAGTATTTTTATATTTGCATAAAAATTTTAAATAAGACGAGTGGTCAAACGTTGGTTAAAAAATCAACGGCGTCATATATTAAAATACGGAGGGAGTATTAATCTACTTTATTGAACGTTTATGAAGTATTTTTTTAATCATTTGAATGACAATGCAAATAAAGAAAAGATGTTCGCTCAAGACTTTAAAATAGTTTCTCTGAACTCAAACGGTTTTCAGTCATACAAAGGGAACTCTTCTTCGATCCATTTTCACACCTCTCAGCACTTGAGCTATCCATTCACTGCCAGAGACAAAACCAACAGAGATGATCTAGGGTTGGTTTGGTTTATGGCCTAAACAGGCCTTACCAAATTTTGTCAATGCCAAATTTTAGTAAGTTTTGGCATGGCTAATTTTGGTAATGTAAAGTTGTATTTGAATTGAAGCCAAAATAGCCTAAGTTCACTATTGAAATGGTCTATTTTCTTAGGCATGCCAAAATTTGGCTTTAAACCAAATATATCCTAAACACTATTGAAATTGCCAAATATTGGTAAGCCTATTTTAGGCCTCAAACCAAACCAGGAGAATTTCCAGAATATGCCACTGAATATGCACCGTTTTCAAGATAGGCTACTCGATTCGTACTACTTTCAGAACATGCCATTTGGACGCAAATTTTCTACCGTCCGTGACACTCCCGTCCTTCCACCGTCACTTCGTGTCGGCGCAGCAATTCCGTTCACCATTCGTTCGCCCCACCAGCCATTGCCATCGAGCCCCACCGTTGACGGCCGCTCGGGCGCGGCGGCAATAGGATGACGAGGGGCGGCGGCTTGTAGCCGTGGGGATCTGGCCGCCGAGGTCTCCACGCGCCGCTCCCCGATCTAGAGCTCGCGGGCATGGGGGAGGAGGAGGTCGCCGTCGTGCGTGAAGAAGCTCACCGGTATGGGAGAGGAGGACCTCGCCGGTGTGGGGGAGGAGGACCTCGCCGGTAGGGGAACAAGAGCTCGCTGGCGGTGCCCAGATGCGCGCTTGTAAACGTCGCTAGAGAAGAGGAACTGACGCCGCGCGGCTTCAGGTGATGGAGTGTCACGGACTGAAGAAAATTCGCGTCCAAATGGCATGTTTTGAGAGTAGTACAAATTGAGTGGGCTATCCTAAAAACGGTGCGTATTCGATGGCATATTCTGAAAATTCTCACCAAACCAGCCCCTACTAACAACGTGATGCACAGGGAATTAATTTGTGTGGAAGGAGCTAGTAACATGTCATATTCAGAGAATCTCAACGAGGATTAGGTCCAGAAAAGAACGACGAGAGAATTCACCAAAAGAGCTAATTGAGGCCCAGTACTAGACAAACAAACAGAGTCCACATTGTGTTACATAAGTAATGCAGGCCTTCAAAGGCTTTGCCGGGCCTGACTTTATATGGAAGGCCTTCGCGGAAACTACAGAAAACGACCAAATTATCCATCTTGCATAAGTGAATGGGTACTCCTAATGGGGGGTGATCGCTCCCTCCCCCTCCCAAGCGATCACCCGCCCCTCCCTTACTACTTTACCTCCCCTTCTTCTCTTACTACTACACCATACAAATTTGAATTAAAATTCAAATTCAAAATAGGTATGTAAACTTTTTACTTATAAACTTTGGGTCTATAAACTAATATTTGAATTCAAATTCAAATTTAAATTTGAAACGGGTATGTAAACTTTTGACCTATGGGTCTATAAACTAATATTTGAATTTAAATTCAAATTTGAATCGGGTATGTAAACTTTTGACTTATAAACTTTGGGTCTATAAACTTTAGGTGTATAAATTTTAAATGTATAGAAATACTATATATAGAAAATATTTGAATTCAAATTCAAATTTGAACGGATATAATTCAAATTCAAATTTGAATCGGGTATGTAAACTTTTGACTTATAAACTTTGGGTCTATAAACTTCAGGTCTATAAACTTTAGATGTATAGAAATACTATATATAAAAAATATTTGAATTCAAATTCAAATTTGAATCGGATATATAAACTTTTGACTTATAAACTTTTGGTCTCTAAACTTTAGATGTGTAAACTTGACGTGTATAAACTTTAGATGTATAAACTTTAGATGTATAAACTTTATGTACATAAATTTATTAAAATAGGAAAGTAATGCGGTGCCAAAAAAGGAAAGCAGGTGGAGGGAGGGAGGGGGAAGGGGGATGGATCGCTACCCTTGTCGCTGGGCGATCGATCGCCCGTTAGCACTTCCGTAAGTGAATCCGCATATATCATTGTGTAGCCGTTCTTTACAAGTGAATTTAACCTTCAAGTGTCCTGATCGAGTCCTATACATACCATGATGTCGTCCAGGTCAAAGGCAATAAGCCCTGCAGGAACCGTGCCTGCAACTGCGAGCACACACATTGATTGGTTCCCAAGGTGCAAACCATTACTGTCGCTTGTTCATACAGTCCTGTCTTGACCGATGTCGTATCGATCAACAGATCGAACTCTTCGACAGCAAGCCATTACTGGCGAATGTTAATGCCAGCCAGCCATACAAATCGAGAGCTATGTATTGGACTATTGGTCACTGGACCAGTCCTCACGTACTCCCTCCATCTCAAAAAAGACAAACCCTGATTTCCATGCCCAACGTTTGACCGTTCGTCTTATTTGAAAAAAATATGAAAAAAAATTAAAAAGACAAGTCACGCATAAAATATTAATCATGTTTTATCATCTAACAACAATGAAAATACAAATTATAAAAAAAATTCATATAAGACGGACAGTTAAAGTTGGACACAAAAATCCAGGGGTTGACGGAGGGAGTAGTACCACACGGACAAGCTATTACTCCTCCATCACAGGATGTGGTCCTGAACCAAATTAAACTTGCAGAGAAGAGGATGAGGAAGAAGAAGAAAGGAGCAGAGGGCAGGAGACGCCGGCCGGCCGGTCACCGGCCGGTGTACGGTGGTTGCAGATGGCAATCAATCGATCGAGCAGGTAGAAGTAGACGTGCATGCATTGATTGGTCACTCGTGTACAAGTGTGGCTATGGCAAAACAGCAGCCATGCATGCAAGCACACACAGTGGTGGCAGATCGACCAGAGGAATTAGTGCTGTGGACACACATGCATCTTTATATCTTAATCTACTGTTTCCTCCCTCTTAAACAACCTTTTAAGTTTAAAATTGGTTTGATCAACTTCATAATCTCAATCTAACCATTCACATTTAAATTTTACTTCTCTCATCTCCTTAATTCCAATGAATAATTATGAAAGCGTTTATATTTCAGAGATGGAAGAGTACTTTAACTACACTGCATGTCTGCATATATGTGTAGTGGATATCTTCAATTACTGCAACAAGAACGTACACGTGCGTACTGCTAGATGGGCAAGCTAGCTGATGCCAGCCCAACATTCGAACAGTGTTTTGCAGATGGAGAGA
Source organism: Oryza sativa Japonica Group (assembly GCF_034140825.1). Lineage (NCBI taxonomy): Eukaryota > Viridiplantae > Streptophyta > Magnoliopsida > Poales > Poaceae > Oryza > Oryza sativa. Next base: position 3,342,953 of record NC_089037.1, on the reverse strand, counting down.
TCGATGGAGTGCCGTGTGTAAATGTAAGTCTACGTACAATGCGTGCGTTTAATTGTGCGTGTGATGCATGCAATGCATCTCGATTGGATTGTTCAACTAGTGCATTCTACTCCAGCTTGCGCTTGCTAGCCAATCGATCCAGTACGCATACACACTGTACATGCCAGCTTGATCCGGACGGCGAAGTAAACCGTCTTGTCAGCTCAATCCTCGTACACTTATCAGTTATTACCACTACTTTCTTCGTACTAAAAATACTTAATTTAAAATAGAATAAAATACAATAAATCTAAACACGTTAAATTAGACTTTTGTCTAAATTTATTATACATATCCCATCTCATTTTAGATGTAGCTAGCTGATCGATCGTCACACTTTTAATTTTATAATAACCGTGTAAGCAGGTTGTCTCACCGTGCGACTGTGATCCCTACTCGCCATCAAGTCCATGATATATCCGCAAGAACATAATAACGTGTCAACGTACCAACCGATCGGAGTAGGTGTAGTCCGATCATATCGATGCTGCTGCGTTTCTGCTTAAACAACAACGGCAAAGGCTAGCTGGGGTTTGCCTGGTTGTACGGTTGTACCGCGTCTTGTCCCTTTGCGGGTACTGTGCGTGAGTTGATGCATCCGACCGAGGACATGTAGTATACGTTGTGACAGATCCAGCCATGCATAGGAGTATGTTCAATCGCGACTCATGTATAGTAGTGGAAGTACGACGTATCACCGGCTTGTTTTTTACTATTCCCTCCATTTCGAAATGTTTAACGCCGTTAACTTTTTAGCACAGGTTTGACCGTTCGTCTTATTCAAAAAATTTAAGTAATTATTAATTCTTTTTATACCATTTGATTCATTGTTAAATATATTTTTATGTAGGCATATAATTTTACATATTTCATAAAAGTTTTTGAATAAGACGAATGATCAAACATGTGCTAAAAAATCAACTGTGTCAAACATTTCGAAACGGATGGAGTACTATATACTGGTAGTATTTCTTTTGTGCGTAGATCCAGCTAGCTAGCTACTGCGGAGGTTCGTGCTCGATCAGCCACGACCGAGGAACATACGTACTCCTACTACTTATTACCTTGTCATCTCGCACCATATACAAATGCTTCTACTCAAAAACTAGCTAGATCGATCGCACCATTTCGAAGAGAAAAAAAAAAGGAAATACAAGTACAAGTAGCAGCTAGGAGTATGGAGTTATGTACTCCGTACTTCCACCATCAAAAAAAAAAATCAATATGTGCTATCGAGAGGTCACATTCTTTTGTAGGTTGATTTTTTTAAGAGCGGAGCGAATACGGAGTTAGGAGTCTATTTGTTAAAGTTTCAACTCCTAAATTTAGCCTTAAGAGTTGGGTCTGGAGTGGTTATGTAGCTCCCTAAACACCTAGTTTCACATCTCTAGTTTATTTTATGATAGAGCTCCACCCAGCACCGCTTCTATTTTTGGTGGATCTGAAGCTCCACCGAGGAGAGATAGAGCTGTAGCGGTGCAAAATGCTACTCTGACACGATCTGGCAATACGTAGCCCGTAGTACACGATCTGGCAAGTACAGTACGTGAGTGAGGGTCAGGACTCTGACACGCAGGGACCACATGTCTGTCACCGCGCGTACGTGCGCGTGTCAGCGTGTGGGGACTGGGAGAAAAGGGACGGTGAATTTACGCGGCCATTCATTCATCATCCATTGGACGGAGCAGCAGCAGCAGGCGTGCACCCCCTCGTGCACCCCATGCCGAGGTGACGGAAACGACCACATGACGGGCCCACGTGTCGGGGATACGATTCCCTCCCCCCGGCCCCACCACGCGGGGCCGGTTGGGCCCCCATCCGCGACCGCACGCTCGGCCCGGTCAATACGGCCAGCCACGAAGCCGGTCAGCGAGAGGTTCACGACGCCGTTGGCCCAATTGTGTGTCGCCACGTGTCACTTTGCTCTCCGACCGACCGGTGGGGGCCACTCGAGAAGAGGGGAAACGTTTGACCGGTCTATACATCGCCGGTGGCCGCTGCTTAGCTCCTGCTCATGCGAGCTTCGTTCCCCTTTACGAGCTGGGCGATGGGTTGATGCGCTGCAACGCGAGCATGCAGTGGATGGTTGGCACTCAGTTTCTTCCATGCTTGTCTCACATGGCCGTTTCCGTGATGGGGAGAACCCTCATGAGAGAACTCGTAAAGCTGGTCCGTTTCTAACTTTGCAGAGCATGGGGTTAGCGTGAACAAAAGCGGCAATGGGTTGGATCAATCAGGAGTTTGAAACCCAGCACGCCGATTAATCATATTTGTACTGATACCGGTGGAGAAAAGCTTTGTAGTCCGGTTGGTAACCCTTTGTAGTCCCGGTTTAAATAACCGGGACTAAAGATCGATTTTTAGTCCCGGTTGGAGTTACCAACCAGGACTAAAGAATATGGTCCCGGTTGGAGTTACCAACCAGGACTAAAAAATATGGTCCCGGTTGTTGTTACCAACCGGGACTAAAAAGTTTTGTTTTTTTCCTTTTCCTTTCATCCGGTTGGCATTTTTCCTTTTTTATTGTTCTTTAGCTTTCGCTCGTGGATCGAATGAATAAAATCAACGACAAAGCCTAAATCATAGATAGAATGAATAAAATCAAACAACAAAACATCCATATTATTTACACTTGTTCAGATCTACAATATCTTCAGAACAATGAGGGGAGGAGGAGATGGGGTGAGAGAAGAAGGAAGAGAAGGATGGGAGGAAAGGAGGAGAGAAGGAGATAAGATGGAGAGGATGACTGGATGGGAGAGGATGAGATAAGGATGGAATTAATAGGAGACTTTCATGCGCACGTGGATAGAGGCTTTGTTTTACCGGTTGTTTAACAACTGGGACTAAAAATCATAACTTTAGTCCCGGTTGGGACTAAAGTTAAGATGTTTAGTCTCGATTGGTGTTACCAACCGGGACTAAAGATTACGGGAGGGCCTGACAGCCCCTAACAACATATGAACCGGGACTAAAAATGATCTTTAGTCCCGGTTGGTAAGATCAAATATACCCACTGTAGCCACCAACCGGGACTAAAGATGATTTTTAGTCCCTGTTTTTAGTGGAACCGGAACTATTGTGGATTTTGGTCGACTGACCAAAGATGGTTTCTCCACCAGTGTGAACACTGGAATCAATTATCAATCCCCTGCTAATACAATAATACAATACTATGCTAAGTATTTTCTCTGTTTAATAATATAAAACTTTTTATATATATGAATATGGATAATGCTAAAAAATCTTACGTTATAAAATAGATGGAGTACAATACAGTGAACGCTCGAGACAGCCAGACAGGTACTACTGCGCCAGTACTACGTAGGAGTACAAGTGTACAACTACACTACGGTGTGAATACAATCATGGTACTACAAGCGACAGTAATCAACCAATAGGAGTAGTTGGCGATGGGGTAGAAAACAATGGTTGTGTTTAGTTACCTTTAAACTTTTAACTTTTCCGTCGCATCAAATGTTTAGACATATTTATAGAGCATTAAATGTGGAAAAAAAAAACTAATTGCACAGTTTGCATGTAAATTGCGAGACGAATCTTTTGAGCCTAATTACGCCATGATTTGACAATGTGGTGCTACAATAAACATTTGCTAATGATGGATAAATTAGGTTTAATAGATTCGTCTCGCAGTTTACAGTCGGAATATGTAATTTATTTTGTTATTAGTCTACGTTTAATACTTTAAATGTGTCTTCGTATATGTAAAAAAAAAATCGCTAAAACAACTAAACACTGCCAATGTATGGAATGGTCCAAGGAGCAGTACTGTCAAGGCTGCGAGAGACAGAGCTCCCGTGTGGGTTTGCACGTGTGGCCGTCCTCCCTTTTCACGGGAGTGTGTAGCCAACCCACCCTCTCCTGCTCCCCCACCCACACGGTCACACAGCCCTTTTCCCCCTCAACCGGATACCCCATTGCGCCTTTCCCGTACTACTACTGCACTGCCGCTCGCTACGCTACGCCACTACTCCTGAGCCAGGGTCTATCACTGCGTGTTGGATTGTACGCTAGAGAGTTTGCAGGCGTTGGAGATGCATATGCCCCTATGCAAAAACCCAAAAGAGCATGACATGAGTGACACCTTGACAAATACTTTTACTTTGGCTGTGTTTAGTTCACCCCAAAGTTAAATGTTTGATTGAAATTAGAACGATGTAACGGAAAAGTTAAAAGTTTATGTGTAGGAAAGTTTTGATGTGATCGAAAAGTTAGGAAGTTTGAAGAATTATTTTGGAAGTAAACACGGCGTTTACATCGCCAAAGAAACGCACAAATTTGTGATTCCACAATCCACATTTGTGATTCAGATTGTGACGATTAATTACTGCACGGTAGAAGTAGAAGTAAGGCAGCTCGCAGCACAGTGAGTGTGCAGCATGGTGGGGTTGCACGCAAGTTCACCAGTGATTGCATGCATGCATCCTCGCGCGCGGGACGCGGGGGCCCCAGGGAGCAGTCAAATCGGGGGTCGTAGCCTACGACTCGTAGGGGCACTGTTCCACCAATCGAGCCTAGTACTAGAGCTCCCATCCCATGCTGCGCGGGGAGGCAGATAGGCTCATTCCACGCATAGCCCCCGTGCACCGGACGGACGAGACGAGAGGAGTACGTACGTGCGACGCGGTGCCTTTTTCTTTTTCCCCCCGGAACGCCAAAAGGATTACACGTTACTACTGTATATCAAAAGAAAATTGAGTTTTGATGATATATTGCAAACGGTCAAAAGGCCGTCGCCAGGCGACATGGGTAAAATCGAAGATACTCCCTCCGTGGCTCCGTCTCATTTTAAATTTTAAGTATAATCATAAGTTTTCGTGTCCAACTTAATCGTTCGTTTTATTTCAATTTTTTTATAATTAGTATTTTTGTTTTTATGAAATGATAAAACATGAATAATACTTTACTCGTGACTTATATTTTTAAATTTTTTTAAAAAATTTAAATTCAGATACGAAAAATCATGTCGGCCCTTAAAATAGAACAAAGGAAGTAGGAAGTAATCGAAAACCAAGTTTGGTCTGCGTGGCACATGCGTGCGTGACTGCGTAGCGCGTACTTCTAGCGTGGTCTCGCTTGAATAATGGACGAGACGAGCCTTCACTAGTAGGAAGCGCGCCCCAAACACGACACGGGCACGGGCCACAGCTGCTCGGTCGCTTTTGGTCATTTCGATGTGATCGCTTGGCCCGATGGGATCCAATTGCCGGCATCCACTTGTGTGCACAGTATACGGATACCGTTTGGTGCTACTCTATCGATCGTTTCACCTTGCTTAGCCCTTATTCATTTTGAAAGATTCCTAGAGGAAATCTCAGTTCCTTAGAAATAAGTACTATTCATGCATTGTTTCGTAGGAAATCTCAGTTCCTTAGAAATAGTACTATTCATGCATTCGTTTCGTAGGATTCAAAGAAAAATTTTCTGTAGGAACACTGTGCCAATCCTCCAAAATATACTAATTCCATAGGAATGAAAACACATCCACTCTATCATCTTTTGTTTAGCTCAGTGTAGAAAAAAAATCATATGTTCCAATCATTTATTTTGCATGTGCATTTCTACAATATTTCTATGTTTTTTATATTCCTGTGATTTAGAAATCATGTAAATCGAATAGGTCTTATGTTTTTTTCCACACTCAGGCATACTTCATGCCATTTCATCCAGTTGTAAAATTTTGATGCAAAGAAAAATATTACTGAGTAAAATTTATGTTTTTTAGCCATTAATTTATACTATAATAATTTTAGAAAATATAGAAGTAATAAGTTTATATGTTTATGTTACTACGGTTCTCTCTTCATCGACAAACGTAAGCACTTTTGGCTTCCCTCCAATACACTACTTCGACTAATAACATATATACAAGTAAGGAAAATATTTAAAATAAAAGGAGTTGCTACGTATTATGATAGTCGTTTTAACAATATATCTAGTAATATCATTCTTAAATCTTCAATCTTTATTAATTCTTTTTACTATTGATAATCAAAGTTAAAAAAAGGTATGACTGAGCACTATTTCAAAAGTGCTTAGTTTGTAAACAGAGGGAGTAATAATATTCTTGAAAATATACCTAGCTACTCGTACTTTTTTTATTAAAAAAACAAACACTTCAGATGTTATTGGTGGTTAAAATTTTGACTAAATATTACCCTAAATATCAAATGAAGTATTTACGACTGGACATACTAATTGATAAGCTGATCCCAAACAAAACCTTTAGTTTGAAACAAAATTGATATAAACTTTTACGTTGTACACGCAGCTTGATAGGTACTAATTTTCCCACCAGTTAAGCTCTCAACATCACAATGCACGTTAATCGCTTGTTTTCTCTGCTAACTAGCAACATGATTGGGAGTACTGGGGGACAGCGATCTTGGTATGTCACATTGGTCTGACCCTTCTTTTGTTCAAAACCGGGAGCAAATCGCATCGGATGACTGAGCCTTCAACCTCTCATCAGCTAGCTAGGAGGATCCAGACCCGTTTTGACCAGCAACGGAACAATTAATCGACACGAGTACACGTACGACATGTGATCGATGATCTCGTTTGTTGATAGCTTTCGCCTTTCCTGCACTATCGTGCACATAGACTACCTTATCTGGCCTGGCCTTTTTAAGTCTCCCGCATACATCGGCTTTAGTACACACTTAATTTTTTTTTCTTATGACAAATCGTTCCTTTAGCCCTTAGTAGTATTCTCTCCGTTTTTAAATATTTGACACCGTTAACTTTTTAAGTACATGTTTGATCGTTTATCTTATTAAAAACTTTAGTGAAATATATAAAACTATATGTATACATATAAGTATATTTAACAATAAATCAAATGATAGGAAAATAATTAATAATTATTTATTTTTTTTAATAAAACGAACGGTCAAATATGTTTTAAAAAAAATTAACAGCGTCAAATATTTAGATATGGATGGAGTAATAGCTAGTGCATGGTACTGCGAGTTGTTAAGGCGTTTCAAGGCCGTTTGATTTGATGGCTCGTGTGATCCTCTGTCGGGGTGATGCCGTACGTGATGGTCTGTTCCTCTCCTATCGATATCCATGCAACATTTCTACAGTTTCAACTGTGAAACGTGCCCTTAATTTGATCATAGTAGTACATGCGTCTCGGGTTAATGTTTCGTTAGTAATTTCTGCTTGGATTCCGGGATAGATCCGGCTGTCACGTCCACGTCAGGAAATCTGAATTCGGATTTCGGCCAAATCTGAATTCGGATTTCGGCCGTGTTTAGTTGCAAAATTTTTCTTCAAACTTTTAACTTTTCCATCACATCAAAACTTTTTTACATACATAAACTTTTAACTTTTCCGTCACATCGTTCTAATTTCAACCAAATTTTTAATTTTAGCGTGAACTAAACAAGCCCTCATGCTAGCAGCCGTAAGAAAATTTTTACAGGAGAATACAAAGGCTGTGTTTAGTTCAGCGCAAAGTTTGGATTTTGGTTAAAATTGAAAATGATGTGACTGAAAAGTTGTGTTTATATGACAGGTTGATGTGATGAAAGGATTGAAGTTTAGATCTAAACTTTGGATCTAAACACAAAGCAAAGTTCGGAGGCCGAATGCATGCATGTTGCATGACATGGTAGCCTGGTCGAGTATTTTGGAGGCGTGCTACTCTAGCGGTGGCCATGAGTGAGTTCAATTCTGCTTTTTCATCTTTTACAAAAAAGCAAGTACTGTAGCAGATCGGTCGGTGCTTAAGAGCAATATTGTCAGAGCCATGTGGTACCAAGTGTGTACTTGGCCCTCTCTAACCGATGAAATTATCGAGGAGAGAAAGCTATACTAGGAGCAGGTCATGAAGGATTGACGTCTCCGATGTGACGGCCTTTGCAGAATTGCAGCTAGTAGGAGGAATCTAGCCACCCTATATCAAATGGCGCCTCTCGGTGACAGATCCAAGCAAACAAAAACTGTTCGAGCAGCTGGGGACGCGACGAGCTTCTGTAGTGTAGAGCACCGCACAAACTGCGTGCTCAATCGATCGATCGTCGCGGCCTGTCACGTTACGGGTTCCAAACCTGCAACGACGAGTATTCGGTGGAGAATCACCCTACGATGTACTACTAACCTGTCTGGGAACTTAAAATCCCAAGAAAGAGCTGATTATCTAGCTTCTGAAAATATGAAAAAACTAGGTTTTCTAGAATCTATTTTTTAATTTAGTTTCTAAATTCTACAATTACAACGTCTCAGAATTTAAAATAAAACTAGACTATTTAAGAGAGTTTTTAATTTTTGAAGAAACTGCAGCAGTTAGAAACTTTTTGAACTGTCCCCGAGTCTACTACTATCGATACGCACGAGCTCGCCGTCGTGGCCCAACACAACACGAAGCGGCTTCATGCCATCCGGGATTCCAGGCCGCCAATAGTGTGTCTGCTCCATTGCTACGGAGGAGTACTACGATCGAGCAGAACACCATGATTTTTTTTTACTACTGGAGGGGTACTAGCTGGCAATGGCATTGCACTGCACAACGATTGACCGATCTCTCGGTGCTTGCATGCAGCAGGGGAGCATCGGACGGACGGCGGCCGTACGCGATCGACGACGATCAGACGGTGCGTGCGTGCGCGCACGGCCACCGCGCGCAGTGCCAGGCCCCGGTCCCGCACGAATCGCGAGGCCGAGACCGACGGGCGACGGCCCCCGCCACCACCGCGCAGACTGCCAGTAGCCCTATGGTAGAAACGCCCCAAGTAGAATAGCCACGACGACGAGAACGAGAAAAGCCAGCCATCCACCGCCTCGCCAACCGCACGCCACCCTCTGCGACACGGTGGCGACACACACGCTCTCTCACTGCGTCGTCTCCTCTTTCTTTCACCCCGCAGGCACCCATGACTCGTGCGAAGCTGAAGCTGAGCTGATCCGCGCACGCACGCGTGCTGCTGCTGCTTGTTGCTTCTCCACTTCTCTTCTCCCTCTAGCTACCACCTCACTACTGCCGGGACAGTAGGCCGCGCTAGCTGTAAGCTGCTCGTCTCGAGATCTCGCGAGCTACGTACCGGCCATGGCCTCGGCGCGCCGCGGCCGCCGACGGAGAGTCCCGGTCGCCGCCTCGCCGCTCCTCATCCTCCTCGTCTTCCTCCTCGCAGCTTCCCTCGGTATGGGTCGAGAACTCGGTGTTGGTTTCTTCGCATTCCATGCTTGTTCTGACGCGCTCGATCGCGTGCCGGCCGTCGTGTTTGCAGGGGCGTGCAGTTCGGCGAGAAAGAGGAGCGGCGACGGCGGCGGTGCGGTGGCGGAGGAGGTGTACTACTCCAGCTGGGGATCGGCGGTGGCGGTGGCGGGGCGGCGGAGGCTGGTGGGGCCGGGGTCGTCGCCGCCGACGTGCCGGAGCCGGTGCGGCGGCTGCCACCCATGCCGGCCGGTGCACGTGGCCATCCAGCCAGGCCGGAGCTTCCCGCTCGAGTACTACCCGGAGGCGTGGCGCTGCAAGTGCGGCGACAAGCTCTTCATGCCCTGACGGTAATTTGGGACGACCAACGCAATGCACATAAGCGTCGTTCTCGTTCACCACTCCGCCATTGATGACCATTGCTGCTAAGCTGCCCAAGCTTGCTCTTCCCGGCTGCGTCGCCATTGCTGCACGGAGCAAGAGACAATACTGCAGCCAAGAAGGACATTGCTGCGAAGATCGATCAATCACGCAGGCTTCGATGGGTTGGTGTGTGTAACGACATTGTTGAGTTCTTGGAGATTGAACATCGAGTGTAATGCTGCTGTAAGTAGATGCTTGTTTGTTGTGTACAAAAAGAGGGAGCGGACGAGGGCGAGAGATGTTAATGCTGCCATTTTGTTTCTCCTCCTCCTCTCCTTTCATTTGTTTTTTTTTTCTCTGTTGTTTGTTCTTCCCTTGCGTTTTTTTGGGGAGTGGTTTCCCTACTAATTTGTTCCATCTTTGCCATGAACTTTGTAATTGCTCGTAGCTGCACATCATCGTCTTGCTCTGTTCAATTCTTGCTATTCAAACATCTTTAGGTAGATGAACAATGAAAAACCTCTCCTACTTCTATCTTCAGCTCTGATGCGTGTTAGTGTTCTTGAGGCTAGTGCACCCGTGCATGCACATTTCAGTACTACAGTATTTCACACAACAATTTCATTGTCACATTAGTAACAATTTCATTGTCACATTAGTACTGACTTAAAATAAAGTTTCAAAAAAAAGCACTAACTTAAACTTTTTGATCACACACGAACTTCAACTACAAGACACAGCATAGAGCATGTGTTGGGCAGCAGAGATGAACTGTAGGAGTATATGAGAGCGCAGAAATCCACAGAAAGGAGCTAGACCTAACCCCAAAAGATCAGAAAACAAACAGTAGCTTGGATAAGAGAGGAGGGGGTTGTAGAGCAACAGGATTGCAGCTCAGCTTTCTTTCAGGAACAAGAAACAAGAAAGATAAAAACAAGCATATCTCTGCGATTTGTATACAAATGTCAATGAACAGCGACCTACTGATATAGGAGCACTCCTGGCACTGCTGCCTCTGCTGGTGGCACTAATTTATGTTACTGCTGCTGCTTTACTCACGTCAAATCATCATAAGTTCCCTAGAGAGGGAAGCCTGAATATTTCGGCATTCCCCATTTCGTGTCCTTTTATGTTCAGAATGCTCATTTTCTTTTGCATTTAGCTGGGCTTTATCTGCAGGCCTATGTATTGGTAGAGTAGTTCAATCATCGTTTCATTATAATCTTTCGCAGAAGAAGGCAGCATTTCGTGTCATTCAGGCACGCAAGATGAGGAGAGGAGCCACCTTTTAATTGCAAGAAATGGATTCTTTCCTCTCTCTGAACATTACGCTGGGGATTTAGGACACTTCAAATTTGAACTGAATCTTCGGGGTTGGAAATAGGTTTATTTTTACGCACTCTATCTTAGAATAAGCTTATTTTTAGCTTTTATTAGTTTATCTTAAAATAAGTTTTTATCTTAAAATAAGTTCATTTCAAATACTCATTGCTTCGGAGTTTATGAGTATAATGGATAAATGTACTGGGAGTAGATAAGATAGGCAGTAATTACATTGGAATTTAATAAAGCAATGATATTTTAGTTTTTGGTTCTGATTATTATGTGTGAGATATATGGAAAATAAATTTATTTTAGAACGGAGCGAGTAGATTACTGTTTGCACAGTTCCCAAGCTATCAAATTATAAGTTTAACGTACGGAAGTTTTTATCTATATAAGATTTTTGCCAAAAACTTTTTTTAAAATTTTATAGTAGTTAATTTATTTGTTTATATCCTCACATAGCTAGTATAAAAAAACAGATAATCCATTATTTTCTCAGCAGATAGGGCATACTACACGAGAAAAAGGACGATATGCCACTCCATTGGGGGGTTTCGACGAAATGCCACCCAATACATGTATTGTAAAGGATAAAATGCCACTTAATAGGTTACTTTTAGGATACTTTGCCACTTTGGGGGATTTTAAGACCAAAATACCTATGGCTGTGGATAGAGAGGAAGAGGAAAGAGAGGGGGAGGTTGAGCCGGATGGCGCTCATGCTCGGCGGCGATGGGCGGCGAGTGCATGGGGGCAGCCTGCGACGGGCGGACCGTGGTGATGGTGGGGGGGGGAGACGGTGGAGACGACGAGGGAGGAAGACGACGACTGCGATGGGGCAGGAAGACGACGGTGCTGATCAGGGAGGACGGCGGCGGCGATGAGGGAAGAGGGCAGCACTGATAGGAGGGAGGAGGCGACGACGACGACGTGGAGGGCTCCCCAACGTGCATGCGCTCGCCTCCGACGCCGCCCGCGTGCGCTCTCCGCCTCATGCGCTGCCCATGTGTGCGCACCGCTCGCTGCCTCCGGCGCTGCCCGCGCTCGCTTACCGCTCATAGGCGATGAGCACGGATGCCGCCACCTTCAACGTTCGCCCCCCCTCCCCTTCTCTTCTCTTCCTCTCTCTCCAGGGTATTTTGGTCTTGAAACCTCTTAAAGTGACAAAATATCCTAAAGATAATCTATGGAGTGGCATTTTATTCTTTGCATCGTATTGGGTGGTATTTCGTCGAAACTCACCGAATGAATGAAATGGCATATTATCCTTTTTCTCGATACTACACCTACGCGGTCTTGTTTATTTTTTGTTCCAGTAATTTTCTGGTTACAGCTGTTGTGTGATTATTTCCTGGGAATACTAGCTCTTGTCAGTGATTGACAACGAGCCCTGTCCCTGAACATTTTTTAAAGCCTACTATGACGGTGGCCAGAGGAGGTACAAGAACCCTAAAAAAGGATTGAGCTCACGACACCAAAAGGCTATGGAGTAATGTGGCGATGCTCCAATTTATCAGGGTGCAATTATTATTCAAGGCCCCTCCGCATTTCTTTCTTTTCTTCTTCTTCTTTTTTATTTTTGGCTTTGCTTGAATAGCCAAAAGATGTGTTTTCAGATGAACAGCGAAAAATGTTGGAAGAAGGTTTCTTTCTCTCCCTATTTTTTCTCAAAACGAAAAGGGCACGCATGTCTTTGCACCGTTCACCTGCTTCCCTGTGAAAGATTCACATCTGTTTGTTTTTTAACAGTATTCTTGGGAGTGAGGTTGCTTGTTGTTACAGCAAGGAGCCCTTTTTACTCGCCTCTCTGCAGAAACAAGTGATGAACAGGTATATCATCTACTGTATCAGACTATCAGGAAGAGAAAAAAACGGAGACACTAGAAAATGGAGTAAATAGCACTTGTGTGGATACAATAGAATTTCTGTGGCTATGAGACAAGGACGAGCGATTCGCTGAACGACTCAACAACTCTTTTGTTTCAGTTGCCAGTTGTACTCCGTAAAACTAATGGCTTGCTTGTTTTACTTGCACCAACTTAATCTTTATTATCTTCGTCGGTATGAAACACTACCTCAATTTCCCTGCTTGATTTTAACGGATTGGGAGCCACTGCAACTTAAGCAGTCCTACCGACACCATTGGATTATAAATTAACGCCCCAGATCTTTCCGAAATACTGTTCACAAAGGACCATACAAAGTGCGTTCCTGTAGCATGTACTGTAGCAAATACTGTTTAATACACCTGTAGCATTTGTTTCAGCCGTTGATTGCCATGATCCGATGATGAAAAATGATTCCAACTGCTAAACTTGCAGTCTCTACTATGACTGCATGTGATCCCAATCCGATTTTAACCTTCCCTAGAGGATCGATGCAAGCAACCATTGGAGATACTGGTGATAAACATTGACAGCATGCTGTTATTGTTAATTACTAGTACCACGTTTACTCCTATGTTAAACTGTTGAGTAACTCTACGATGGTCTCTGCCGTAAGTATTTTATGACTAATATTATTATCATTAGATGTGGCCTTAATCATAGATTTATGGGTTCTACTACTGGTAGAAACTATTGTAAATCATCTCTAACTATGACTATTTCGGTTCCAACATATGACAACATATACTTTGTTTACTACTGTGTTAACTACTATTTCTAAATTCTTGATTCTATATATGTTTTGTTTACTCCTGTTTTAACTACTATTCCATTTTCTGAAAAGATGGAAGCTTGCCACGTGACCCCATAATTGCGAACAAAAAAAATCAGAGCAGGGGAGACAACGAAACATGTCTCTGAGAGCCCCCATAATTTGGTGCTCCCGGAGCTGAATATTGCCTGCAGCGGCGGTTGTTATGGACTCTGATGTCCGGTCCATTTTATGATTCTCTATACACATAATTTTATTATTCTACTTGCCACCGCATCATCTTCAGAATCTGCAACTTTTCCATGCTTGTTGTTTTCTCCGAGTTCCTCATCAAACTTGTCACGCTAGTGCACGAAATTCATCGTCTCCCAAGTGAAGTTTCAGTCAGTCATTCAATGTTTTCATGCTCTGTAGAACTATCTTGGACTTGGAGTTCACAACTCATATTACTACTCCATTCCACTACTACTAGGAACCTTCTGCTGACCAGTAACAAAAATGAAAAAAAATGAAAAAAAAATTGAACAATGTACTGATGCAATATAGCTAGACCAATGGGCCAACGAGCAAGAAGCTATATAGGCTGACGGTGAGTAGGTTACCGGCCCATTGTACATATTGGCCCAGTATCAATACTGGCTGAATGGAATAAGTTCACTTTGACTCCCTCAACTAGTGAGTGAATCTGATTCGTATCCTTGAACCGCAATACCGGATATATCGACCCCCAAACTATTAAAACCGGTGTAATTTGACTCCCTTGATGGTTTTGGAGGGTGGTTTTGTTGACCTAGGGCCTGTTTGGCACAGCTCTAGCTCCAGCTAAACAGTTTCAGCTTCATCAAAACTGGGAGTGGAGTTGAGTGGAACTCTATCACAAAATGTAATAGAGTTGTGAAGCTGGGTTTAGACAGCTCCACAACTCCACTCCAGACTCAACTCCTGGAGTTATATTTAGGAGTTGAAGCTGTACCAAATAGGCCCCTAGTCTATGGTGTTGACGTGGCGCTTAGGTGGCATTAGAATTAAAAACATATATGTGGGCCCTATTAGTCGTTCACACAAAAACATATTTGTGAGGCCCACCGATATGTGGGACCCACAGCTCCTCCTTCCCTATCCTTCTCTCTGTTTCTCTTCCTTCCGAGAAACTTCGCCGTCTCAGCTCTAAGGGACAGGATCTGGAGCGGCGTTGGCGGTGAGGGTCGGAGCGGCGGCGGAGGGGCGAGGGCCGGAGCGGCTGCGGCTGCACGGCGTCGAACTCCTCCAGATCGTCGGGCTCCACTGACACCTGCCGCGGTGCGCGCTCCCAGCTCCTGGCCCTGCATGCAGTACGACCCGCAATACGCCACCATCCGGTCCGTGTCCACACCCACACCATGAGCGGCGCACTGGACACGGCCGCCGGTGGTGGCGCCGACAAAGATACCACCACCACCACCACCACGAGCAGCACCACCGGTAGCTAGCTTATTCTTGTGATCGATTGATCTGCGTTGATACTACTAAGATATACGTGTCGATGTCCTTGTATATATACATACAGCGTGTACATGGGGGATCTCTCGCTGTGGCGACCCGTGACGACGAGCGTCCATGTGCTTGCCGGCTTGTCTCCGGTCATCAAGACACGGCTCCGCCAAGAACTGAGCCATGGTGATCCGCTCTGCCACAAACGAGTACATCGTGCATTCGTGCGCACCGATGACACGGCCTGCTCGGCAATGGCGCCAGGCCGGGTGTACCGCTCCCTGATCTGGCGAGCGAGGGCGATGGGGATGCGGCCATACATGAACCCCGGATGAGTAGCAGCACCGGCCGATGAGGATGCTGCCGTACAGGAGGAGTTCGACGCCGTGCCGCCATCGCCGCTGCCGCTCCGACCCTCACCGCCGCCGTCGCTCCAGATCCTGCCCCCTGAAGACGAGCAAAGTGAGAGGAAGACAAACGGGAGAGAGAGGGAGGAGAAGGATAGGGAGGGGATGACCCACATGTAGGTGGGTCCCTAATTTTTCTAATGACGAATGGACCTATATATATTTTTTAATTCTAATACCACCTAAGCACCACGTCAAAAAATAGACCGGGTCAACACTGCCACGTCAATAAAACCACCCTCCAAAACCGTAAAGAGAGTCAAATTACACCGGTTTTAATAGTTTGGGGGTCGATATATCCGGTATTACGGTTCAAGGATATGAATTAGATTCGGTCATTAGTTCAGGGAGTTAAAGTGAACTTATTCCCTGGCCGAATTGATACAAGAACTTGCCTGAATTGTAGTACTCCTTACAGATTTCATTTTAAATTGCGGAATCCAAGCAAGAAAGAATCAGCTAGGCTTGCAACGATTTTATTACAAATTTCTACTGGAGAAAATATTCTCCTTTTGTAATGTATAAGCACCATAAAAACATATCATATTGCTTTTGTAGTCCTAGATCATTTCAAGCAAAGTAATGCCCATATAAACATCCCTTTATTCAGTTATTCACAGAGACAGTTTATTCCATTTTAATTCACATGAATGTGATCAAATCTCACACAGAATAAAAGAACCATAACGTGGACACTGGACAACACTTCAAACATCCCAAAAGGTGTACATCTCTAACAGGCTAACTGCTCTATCCTGTCCGTGGCAGAAACAATCTAGCTCAAATGTACTACGTATGCTCCATTCTCTATCTATATAGCCTGACAGACCATCAGTGAGCCCAAAATCAGCAAGGGAAGTAGAATTTTATGTGAAATCGCCCCTGCAAAGTTCGAACAAAGTTAATAGAAATGGTATACTTTTTCTAAATAATCCCATGAAGCAAATAGAGAACATGTCCTATAGAACACATCTGGAAAAAAAAAAGTTATACCATATGCAGGTGCATTACCATTGTTAGATATGCCAGCAGATCCCGGTGGTGCAGGAGAACTGGAAGAGTTTGAGGATGGAGAGAGCCCTATGCTTGCGCAATCCGCACCGATTGAACCTTAAACAATGACATTTTTGACACTAGTTAGCTAGGGAATACGGTGCACAATCATGGACAAGTGGCTTGAGTCCTTTGATCTTACAATTCTGAAAACATGGCATTGTGGTGATGTTCAGAAGGTTACTGAAACCCTCACTGCACTCGCAGTGGTAGCTGAGGCCTGTCCCATTCTTGCATGTGCCTCCCGAACCGCAGTAAGCTAATTGACAGGCTATGCATACACAATTATACAGTCAATGGTGAATTGATGATCAGATCACAGATGAAATGGAAATGGTATTTTTATCAAAAAGTTCTGAGGAAGTCTTTTTAAAAGGAAAATCTAAATAACAGCCAGTTGCAGTAGTTACGGTCTGTTGGGAGGGAGAAATTTTTGGGTGATGGTAAAGGCGCAGGTGCTGGTGCTATAGTGTTAGAACATGCACGGTCAATGGAACCTGCAAGGAAAAATAACATTTGAGTATGTAAGCTGATATGGGCCACATAACATTAGTAAACATGATGTTTAATAATCGCTTGAATGTCTTCTAATGTAGGAACAAATAGGAACTCTTAAGATGACGCTGCTGGTTCAAAAAATAGTCTCTGAAGATGACACAAAGGCGTGAGCATTTTTAAGTAATCTAGCCTTTTCCTGTCTGATGGAGACGCATGTTGAAATTATGGTAACTGGTTGTCTTAGTAAAAGAGACAGCAAACAGACTTTTTTCGCCATGCCGGGACGGCAAACAGACTTAAGAAATTGGAATTCATTCCATCTGCATCTGATTGGTCCATTAAAGTTTTTGTGCATCTAGACTTCAAATACATTATTTGCTTGGAAAAGCACATTCAGGACACGACTACAAACAACCGTATTGCTGCCAATCTGCTTTAGTTGCTTGAAGCATCAAAAGCAGCATACCGCAGATGCCACTTGTTTTATGTTCAGAAATTGGCATGTCAGTACAACTTACAAGCTGAAACGACTTGAAAAAAAAAACATTCGGATGTTCATTTCATTCTGAATCCAACTATTGGTAAGAATTTTACTGTTCTGCAGATTGCTTCAACCCACTAACTACAGTGCACGCGCACACTCCCAGTGCAAATTGGCCATAAACGCACTATCAATTTTTTTTATTTTTTTAGAGAAGGGTAATTTTTATTTTTTTTAGAAGGGTAATTTTTAGCCGGCCTCTACATCCAACTAGATATATGCAATATCTTTAAAGTAGGAACTTAGCCTATTGAACAGGCTGAAATTCGCTTATATGGAGATTTGAACTCAGGATCTTAGGGTGCTACTCAGGTCACTGCAACCACTAGGCTACATACCCTTTCACGCACTATAATTTATCATTAGAAAACTAATGATCATGCCTAACAACCGTACCCAAATTGCAGATACAAACATGCCAACATCCTACATCAATTCGTTGTGATCAAAAGTTAGGTTGGTATGCAGTTATGCACGGACACAGGAACAGCCGTATTTCAGCTGGACATTGATGACACAACAAGAACCGCAGAAAGCCAGAGCATGTGAGATTGTGAGAGCAGCAAAGGGCAGAGGCGAGCTGCGGAAGCCTTACAGTTGGGGATGACGCAGGGCAGGAAGCTGGCCTGGTCGCCGACGTGCATCTGCTTCCACCCAGGCTCGCACTCGCACCTGTACCCCGGGAACCCCGACGCCGCCGTGCAGTTCCCCTTCCCGCACGCCACCGTCTTGCACATCGACCCTGCTCCCGTCCCATCCATCCATCCAACCAAATCATCAAGAAACCATCAAATTTGTAACAAGAAGAAGAAAAAGAAATCATCCCCTTTGAGAAGGTGCCTTTACCGATTACAGGGGCGAGGAGCGGGCTGAGAGGGGAGAAGAAATCGTCGGCGACGGCCGCCCTGGTGGCCACCGTCGACGCGACGATTAGCAGCAGCACGACCGCCGCGCCGCCGCCGCCGGCGAATCGTGTCCTCGCCGCGAGCATCTCGATTTCTCTCGATTCTTGGATTCCTTCTTGGACTCTGTCCGCCACTAGCAGCAGCAGATTGTCTCGCTTCTCTGGGTGTGTGTGTGTGAGCGAGCGGTTGTTTCGCGGGAGTTTAAAAGCGAGGAGAGAGATGGCGGTTAGTTGTTGGTAGACGATGAGATGAGACGATCGAGATGGAGTTTTTATGGAGGCCTTCCCGGAATTGACTCGGCAGCAAGAAGTCGAAAAAAAAGGCAAAGTCAAATGCGTGATCCGTCCGAGATGGCGCCGTGACTGTACAGTTAGGCAGTCTGGCAATGTTTGGAAAGGGATGATTTTTTTTTTTAATTCTACTACCTCCGTCTCAGAAAGATCATAGAAAGATAATAGTTTTGTATTCTTTATATCCAACATTAGATCGTCTATTTTATTTAAAAATTTTTATGGTTAGCATTTTTATTGTTATTAGATGATGAAACGGACAATCAAACGTTGGATATGGAAACCACAACTGCACTTAAAATAAAATAGAGGTATTACCTTCGTCTCGGAATATAGCAAATATCCATCCTAGAAGAATGTATCTGGACAAGCCTCATGTTCAATTACATTGTCCTAGGACAAAGGGAGTAGTAACGAAATGACATCATCTTTTAACTTTGCAGACTTTCAGGTTTTACATTAATCAAACTTTGTCACTCTTTGTTTTACCAGTCCAATTTTCTTCTGGCAGGAGACACAGTACCTGATAATTTGTACGGTTATGGTGGGTTTTGTTCACGCTAAAATTAGAAGTTTAGTTGAAATTGAAACGATGTGATGGAAAAGTTGGAAGTTTACGTGTGTAGGAAAGTGTTGATGTGATGAAAAAGTTAAAAAATTAAAGAAAAAGTTTGGAACTAAACTCGGCCTTAGGCAATCTGGCAATGTTTGGGAAGCGGAAGAATCTTTGGATTTTAAGTTCGTAGAAGAAAATGGCATCGGTTGCCAACTTTGCAGATTAGCTTTCAGGTTTTTCATTAATCAAACTTTGTCACCTTTTGTTTTACCCCTCCAAATTTTTCTCTTCATGTTTCTACCTGAGAATTTGTACAAGTGTGGATGCTCTACTACTAGCTTTTAAAGCGAATGGTTACTTGATTAGTTGGGGAGATGAGACGATTGTGACCAGAAATTATTACCCTCGTCTTTCATTCATTGCATCTCTCACAGATGTATGGACTCATCAAACTGGTAGAACACGCCATCTCTTTTTTTCAAACTTTTTATATACTTCAGATGTCGTACACTCTTCGTATAATGTTTGACTATTTATATTTTTTTTAAAAAATAGTATAAATATATAAAAATATAAATTAAGATTATAATTTATTTGATGATAAAAACACAACAAAATAAATGATATTTTTTTAATAAAATTAAATTATATATTTTTTAATAAGATGAATAATTAAATATTATGCGAAAAGACAACAAAGTCATATATTTTAGGATCGAGGATGATGTATGTTCTTTCAAAAAATTGATCAGTTATCCTTCAACCTGAATGTGACTTCTTTGACAGTTCGATCTCACAAACCGACCATTTTCTTCTCTTACCCTCGTGTCCATCAAAAAAGGGCTTATTCCTTTTGCTTCGTCAGCAAACCAGATCACGAGCAATAAGATGTCTGTACAAGCCTAATCTTAACGAAATTTGGTCGATCTTCTTCGCCGACCCAGGAAGAAAATAAAAAATTTCTGGACAAGTGCGTCGTGTCCCTGCCTGACATGTTGTGATGCTGAAGAAACAACCCGAATACCTGTCGATTTCAGCCATTCACGACGCTTATCCTCAATTCCTCATCAGTTGATGTCAAATTTGGCCATGCTAAGCGCGTCTCTGAGCCATGATTCCGCCATCGAAAGCAACACAACGGCTTCGGTTGTTTCGCCATCTGTAGGAAGCAACCAGGCCATGAAACCTGTATGATGGCTGATGAGAGTGAGATGAGGTCTCATCTTTTCGTTTATACTTATATTTATTAGCCAAAATTTAAATTTTTAATCTTCAATTTAAAGCTCATTTTGAGATATTTTTATGAAAGTTTATTTTTCAGCATTTACTTTTAGATCACTAAGAACACATATATAAAAATTTTATTCACAAATTACTATTCCTTTGCAAATATGTCGTTTCGCTTATTCGGCGAAAAAGCGTGTGGTGTGCTCTACGAGAAGTTAAGAACGATGGCCCTTCTTCTGATTGGTAGATGAGCTGCCGGCCCAGTTAGCCCATGAACAGGTATATGGGCTTTCTTTTCGGCCTATTTTCTCGTGGGATGTGTGCAAGTACAGCCCAGTAACCTCGAGTAGGCCCACAAAAAACTTGGAAGAAATTGGAACAAACACTGGAATTTGGAAGAAATTGCAGTGGATTGCTTATTACATTTCGCTTTCACTTAGCAGTATGTATTCCTGGTATGTTACAGTCACCACAACACAGAATAACCTACACAGAATGTACAGTTCATGATCCTGAATCCATCACACGTCGAGCAAACTGACGAACATTCAATCCATGGCGATTGGCGAAGCTCCCGGTTCGTCCGGCAATGGCATTTTTTATTCTTGTAGCTCAGTACAAACCCCTGCGCACCTGGATCATGCAAAGAACAAGTGCGAGTGAATAATTTTTTCCTTATGTTTTTCACACTAAGATATACCCCCTCGGTCCAAAGAAAAAAAAAATCAATCCTAGCTACGAATCTAAACACATACATGTCTATATTCATAGCTAGAGTTTATTTTTTTAGACAGAGTAGTAGAATTTACCTCTATTTTCATACTCTACGTTTTTTTTAAAAAAATTATATATATAAGTTGCTTAAATATATTAAATAAATCTATTTTTTAAGTTTGTAATAGTTAAAGCTCAATAAATCATATCCTAATAACTTTTTATTTTACATACATTAACTTTATTTTCATCTTCGTTAGAAAAAAACATGGACGATGTCTCGGAAGTCGTAACTCACCTCGAATCCGACTAGCGACCGCGTCCGGCTGTAGACGGTGGCGGCGGTGAGAACGGAGCTCGTCGACCCGCACTCGCTGTCCTTGAGCGACGCGCTCGACGTGTCCAGCTTGATCACCGGCCATGGGAACTGCGCGCCGCGCTGGGCCGCCGCGGCGTGCGACGACGACGACCGCTGCATCTTGGCGCCGCCGCCGCCGCCGCCGCTCTTCCGGCGGCTCGGCTGCCGCTCCAGCGCGTCGGTGCGCTGCCTCGGCGCGCTCTGGGACCGCGCCTTGGCGCGGGACGACTCCGTGTTGGCCATGTAGCTCGGGCAGCACAGCAGCTCCGACGACGCCGACGCGTGATGCGGGCTGCTGTGCGCCGTCGCGGCGAACGCCATGTCCTCGAAGTGGCCGCTGTACGCCCTCGGGCTCATCACCTCCGTCATCGCCGACGGCGCCGGCGACCACCGCCCGTGGTGGCCGTACTCGCCGCCGCGCCGCGCCGGCTCGCCGGCGCCGCTGTCCACCTCCACGATCTTGGCGTTCTCCTCGCACGACCTGTCCATCTCCTGCTCCACCCCCATCCCCGTCAGGGCGTCTGTTCATATCATCAGATTAAATTTTCCGGTGAAAAACTTACGTAGGATCGGCGGTGCCTCGGGTGCTGCGGCGGCGACGGCGGCCGTGGCCTGGGCGGCGTCCGGTGGTGTTCGTGCAGCGCGCGCACCCGCTGCGCCTGCGCGCGCAGCTGCGACTGCGCCGCGAGGAGAGCCTGCATGCAGCGGAGCGTGGCGGTCGCCTGCTTCCTCACGAGCTGGCCTCGCACCAGAGCTTGCAACTTCACGATGCCCCTCAGCGCGCACAGCGCTGTTCTTGCCTGCATTGTCACGCGGACGAACACGTCGTGATCGATCCGACGAACACGTAGGAGAGGGAAATTTTGTGCGTTATTACCAGGTAGCCTCTGAAGGTGGCCTGAATCCTGACAGCCGCCGCCTCCTCGACGGCGCTCGCCGGCAGCTGGTGCGCCTTGCGGGAGGAGAGGCGGACGGCGGCGGCCGCGGCGTGCGCCGCGGCCACGGCGGCGTCGGCGGCGGCCGCGGTCGCCACCGCGACCGCCATGGCGTGTCTCTTCTGGTCGAACTCCGACTCCGACGCGGACAGATCAAACCCCGCCTCGGCCTCGCCCACCACCACGCCGTCCGCCGCCGCCGCCGCCTCCGCCGCCGCCTTCTCGCCGTGCACCGGTCGCCTGAAGCTCCACCGCTTCTCCTTCGCCGCCTCTCCGGGCAAAGCCGCCGCCATTGCCTCGCCCTTCTTGCCACCCTTCTTGCCGCCGGCCAAGAAGCTCCTCAGCCATCTCCCCGCCTTCCCCATTCCTCCTCCCTCCTAACCGATCACTGAAAATTCACCAAAAATTTCACAAAATCTCAAACCATATCACAACGAACAATTTGTCATCCATGGCTACTACCTAAACAGATACAAAGATCAAATTCAGACAACCACCCTGCAGTGCCTGCTCCAATTTTTCAGTCAACAGTGTGGCGAGCTGAATAAGAATTAAGAAGAGAGCCACGTGAAGCTTTTGGACAAACTGCTAAGAACATGGCATAGATCCTGAACAGCATCGCCCTTTTGGCTGTCAGAATCTTTTTTTTTCTTCTTATTAATATCGATCCGGAGAAGGAATGGAATTATGAGAACTGCTCGTCTGTACACTGCCGGGTCCATGTCTCCATGACAATCATGGATCGGTTGGGCCGATCAGAATAATAACCGTGTGAACTGTAGTGTGCGTGATCTGTGCCCCATCTTTCTTATACTGGATTAGCTGTTGTCTCTTTCTCCATGTCCCTGAATTCAGTGAGTAAATTAATTTACCCTAAAAATTTGTCCTTTGTTTGCAGATCAGTCTGACATTCGTTAGACTGTCAAAGACTGATCGAATCAACGCGGAATGACCGACGATATAATAATTAAACATACTCGAAAACAATGCATGCATCCATGGAGACTATTCCATTGGATTGCGGTGGGGTTAGCGGTCGGCATGCGGCCAAAGAAGCGCACATGTGTTGGTTCTCTGACTGTCCATCTACATATATCTGAAATCAATACGCGAAGCAGAGGTGCAGTGCAGGGACCAAGGCCCTGATCTGTTCATCGCATCTGGAGTTACAGGTCATCGCATGCAAAATTGCAAATGCATTATGCATATGCTATGTGGATGCCGATGCGGATGCGGATGCAGCTAGCGATTGGTTGTTGGAGCAGAGCCCGCGACGGCGACGCCGTAGCAAGCAGCAGAGCATGCAGGATAGGATTGGATTTTGTGTAAGGGCAGGTACAATAGCAGGCTATAAGCCGGCTATAACCATACATCGAGAAGAAAAGAGAAGAGAGAGAAGAAAGCACGCTACAGATTTGTAGCCGGCTGCAACACGGACTCCAATATGTTATGTGTGTATAAGAGATGTGACCGGATATTAATAGTGTAGTATATTTTTACAGTTAACTATTGTATAAATGGACTATTAGATTGGCTATAGATATTTTTGTAGCCGGTAGTTGGCTATACTATTGACCTTGCTCTAATTCGCATCGCATTCTGGTGCTGGGGCTTAGCTGGAGGTCGGGACACCATGGTAGTCAGTTGAGGGGCGAGGTCCCCGGCGTGGGTTTTGGCTGCTTGCTTCGCTCGCCTTCAATGGCCGCACGGATCGGAGCGCGGCGCCGCACAAGGTTTCGTTTCGTATTGGAAATGGGGGACATTTCTGTAAGCACACATTGTCATATCTGATACTTCATCCGTTTCTAAATATTTGACATCGTTTACTTTTTAGCATATATTTGACCGTTCGTTTTATTTAAAAACTTTTGTGAAATATGTAAAACTATATGTATACATATAAGTATATTTCACAATGAATCAAATGAAGGAAAAGAATTAATAATTACTTAATTTTTTTTTAATAAAAGAAATGGGGGAAGCCTAGCTTTCCTAGTTCAAAACAAAAGGAAAACAAAAGATTACAGCAGCATCACTGCGTTGCGTCCCTTTTTCTGTCTGCACAGCCCGAAACTGTGACTAAGGCTGTGTTCTTTACCATATTTTCCCGATTCATATTTCTCGGTTTCCACGTGTATGTTTTCCAAACTATAAAACATAACTTTAAGTTAGTTGATGACTACTTAATGATGTGTCTGTGCCTCTGTGGTAGATATGATTTTCGTCTAGTTTTCTCTAATTAATTACGCATTGTAAGTTTTAGTCCCATTTTTTTTCTCTAAAAATGAGAGTTCTTTATATGAAATGTGTGCAATGGCTGCACCATTAAAAAGAAAAAGGTGAGTTTCATCGGTTGCTCAAAAGCTTATTATAAGCCATAAGTATCCTATTAGTGATCAGAAAATAATTTATTTGTAAAACTTTTATATATGTGTTATTAGCAACTTAAAAGCCAATATTAAAAAAAAGCTACATAAATTTTAGTATAATCTTAAAATTAAGTTTTACAATTTAAAGAGTGAATTGCATATTGGGCTATCTATCTGTCGGTGACATGGGACTGGGAGTATCATGACTAGAGGCTTGGGCAGGAGCAATCACCCACGAGGCCTGACCCCCTCGGGGGGGTCGGGCCCGAGGGTGATGTGGCCGCCCCCCTCTTTGTCTTCCCGAGGGGTCGGACCGCTCCCGTTTCGGCCCCGAGGGCTGAGGCGCCCCGACCCCTTGTAGATTTTGCGCCGCGTGTATGGGTTAGGTGAGCGCAGCAGGGCTCACCTAACCGCATTTATTGCGGTTTGGACGAGCGCGTCACGCCGCATGTAACGCAGTGCAGCGCGCTCGTTTATCCGGTCTGTGACCAGTCACAGACCGATCAGATCGTGGGTTAGGTGGCGACAGGCGGTCTGACACACGCCTCGCCCCATCCCGTCAGGATGAGAGTCTCTAAGCACTCGTCCCTAGCCGGAGCCGGCGTGTTACCTCCTGGAGATGGCACGTTGGTCCCGGTCAGATATATGCCAGGCTTCATCCTAACCATTACAAGCAAGATATCGCATGAAGAAGGGCGAACGTGCAGATTGCTAAACTGACACGTGGTGGACAAGAATGACCGATTTGTGACCGGTCTGACACTGGTCATGTCGTCAGCAGACAGCCATGTTCCCACGTCGCGCCTGCTTCCGGCGGAAGTGGAGGTAGGTATGGGCCGTCCCATCAGAAGGTCATTCGGACGGCAACCATACAAATCTCCGTCCATTTATGAAGAGAAGGCAAGTCAAGTTGGGGGGAAGATAGGATAAGTCCCCACACAAAAGAGAGAGATGGTGCATGTGGTATCCCCTTGAGGTATAAAAGGAGGACCTTGCCCACTTAGAGAAGGGATCCAGAACGATGGAGGCTGGATTGAGAACCAGAGGAGAGGGTTTCTAGAGTAAAAGCTCTCTGACTCTCCAGCTCTTTGTAGCTTCTTCATACACAGATCCACCAGAACACAGGAGTAGGGTATTACGCTTCTCAGCGGCCCGAACCTGTATACATCGCCCGTGTCTTGTGCTTCTTCCATTCTCGCGAACCTTCCACAGACTAGGAGCTTAGAATCTCACCCAGGGTCCCCGGTCGAACCGGCAAAGGGGGGCCTGTGCGGTCTCCCGGTGAGGAGCCCCACGCTCCGTCATCTGGCGCGCCAGGTAGGGGGCTCTGCGTGTGTTTTTCTAAGCTCTCGCATTCTTTCGTGTGCGCCAAGCTTTTCCTGTTCAGCCCAATGGCCGAACAAGCAAAGGCGCACAACCTCTCTCCGAGTGTGAGCGGTGACGACGGGGAGCCGAACCCACGCCGTCGAGCTCGTACTCCACCGCCCCCTCCACGCCAAAGTCCTAGGCGGGAGGAGGCGCTCGAGAGGGTCGAAGGATCCGCGACTTCGACATCCACGGGTGATGGAGAAGGGCGCCGAGATGGGGAGCGTCGCCTCCTCGTCTACGGCGACGGCAGCACGCCCCAGGGCGCGCTCCAAGCTGCGGGCGCGCTCCTGCGTCACCCGCCCGTCGTCCCTGACCCGGAGTCTCCAGCCCAACGTTGGCTGGACGACGTGGCCATTTTGGTCATGACGGCGCGGCAGCGCCTAGATGCTGGTGGGCGGTCCTCCGCCACCAAGGCCTCTGGTACTGCTACCACCGGCTCCGCGTCGTCAAGACGGAGGGCGCGGCGAGCGGCGGCCGCTGTTCGCCATTCGACCGCCACTCCTTCGTCAGCGCCTCCGACCCGGGAAGATCTGCGTGGGGGGCCGGATGCCCGCATCAGTATCGAGCGCCGGCGTAATGGCCGACGTGCTGCCCACGCAACGGAGGGCGCCTCCTCGTCCGGAGTGTCACCTCAACACGGACGCGGGGATCAGCCCTCCGTGCCCCCGGTTGGTGGTGTCGGCTGTAGAGCCTTTGTGGCGAGCCTTCGGAACGTCCGTTGGCCCCCAAGGTTCCGGCCCACCATCGCCGAAAAATATGACGGAAGCGTCAACCCCGCCGAGTTTCTCCAGGTCTACGCGACCGGGATCGAGGCCGCCGGGGGTGACGACAGGGTTATGGCGAATTTCTTTCCCATGGCCCTGAAGGGACAGGCGCGGGGTTGGCTAATGAACTTGCCACCCGCGTCCGTCCACTCTTGGGAGGATTTGTGCCAACAGTTCACCATGAACTTTCAAGGCACATATCCGCGCCCAGGTGAGGAAGCGGACTTGCACGCAGTACAGCGAAGGGATGATGAGTCACTTCGCTCATACATTCAGCGGTTCTGTCAAGTCCGCAACACCATACCATGCATCCCTGCACACGCGGTGATCTACGCGTTCAGGGGGGGTGTGCGGCACAACCGCATGCTCGAAAAGATCGCCTCCAAAGAGCCCCAGACTACCGCGGAGCTTTTTCAGCTCGCGGACCGAGTGGCTCGTAAGGAGGAGGCATGGACCTGGAACCCCTCCGGTTCCGGTGTGGCAGCTTCGGCCGCCCCCGGATCCGCTGCTCAGACAGGGCGGCGTGACAGGAGGAGGAAGAAGAGGTCAGCCCATTCCGACGACGAGGGTCATGTCCTCGCCGTCGAGGGCGCTTCGCGGGCCACCCGAAAGGGGAGGCCTGTGAGCGACAAAAAGAAGGAGGCCGGCGCTCCCAGCAGGGAGCGCCCAACCGGCAAGTGGTGCACCGTCCACAACACCTCCCTTCACGACCTCGCGGACTGCCGCGCAGTCAAAAGTTTGGCTGAGCGGACGAGGAAGTGGGAGGAGGAGAGGAGGCAGGAGCGCCGAGTGGGCAAGTCCCCGGCGGTTCCTTCCGGCAATCGGCGAAGTGAGGCCAAGCAAAAGGCCCCTGCCGAGGACATCGATGACGGCGATGATGACCTAGGTTTCCAAGAGCCTGGGGTCACCATTGCCACTGTCGATGGGGGAGCGTGTGCTCACGTTTCTCGCCGGAGCCTCAAGGCCATGAAGCGAGAGCTTCTGGCCGCGGCCCCTACTCATGAGGCGACGCGCCGGGCGCGGTGGTCGGAGGTTGCCCTCACCTTCGACCAGACCGACCACCCACCGTGCGTTGCCCGGGGAGGACAGATCGCAATGGTGGTTTCCCCCACTGTTTGCAACGTGAAGCTGGGGCGTGTCCTCATTGATGGGGGAGCGGCCCTCGACATCCTTTCCCCTGCAGCCTTTGACGCCATCAAGGCCCCGGGGATGGTGCTCCGGCCGTCCCAGCTGATTATTGGTGTGACGCCGGGGCACACATGGCCGTTAGGTCATATCGACCTACCGGTCACCTTCGGTGGATCCGCCAACTTCCGCACGGAGCGGGTAAACTTCGATGTGGCGGACCTAAGTCTGCCCTACAACGCGGTCCTAGGGAGGCCCGCGTTGGTGAAGTTCATGGCGGCGGTCCATTACGCCTACCTCCAGATGAAGATGCCGGGCCCCGGTGGCCCCATCTCTGTCCATGGCGACCTCAAAGTCGCGCTTGCTTGTATGGAGCAGCGCGCGGACCACCTCGCCGCCGCGTCCAAGCCCGAGGGTGGCGACGAGAGGCTTGGCACCTCCGTCCCCGCCGCCCCGAGGCAGCGGATGATCACATGCGACGAGGTCCCGGTCAAGGAGGTTGCCCTGGGCGACGGCCCGTCCAAGACCATACGGATCGGTGGTCTTCTGAACGGCAAATAGGAAGACGCGCTCGTCTCCTTCCTGCGGGCAAACGCTGACGTCTTCGCATGGAGACCGGCGGATATGCCCGGGGTCCCCAGGGAGGTGATTGAGCACCGTCTCGCCGTGCGGCCGGGCGCAAGGCCGGTCCGGCAGAAAGTGCGGCGGCAGGCCCCGGAACGTCAAGCCTTCATCCGCGAGGAGGTGGCGCGACTTCTGGAGGCCGGATTCATCCTCGAGGTCATCCATCCGGAGTGGCTGGCGAACCCGGTGGTCGTTCCTAAGGCGAACGGCAAGCTTCGGATGTGCATCGACTACACCGACCTTAACAAGGCATGTCCTAAGGACCCTTACCCCCTGCCTCGCATAGATCAGATTGTCGACTCCACCGCGGGGTGCGACCTTTTGTGTTTTCTAGATGCATACTCTGGTTACCATCAGATTCGCATGGCTAGGGAGGATGAGGAAAAAACTGCATTCATTACCCCCATAGGAACCTATTGTTATACGACAATGCCCTTCGGGTTAAAGAATGCAGGTCCTACTTTTCAACGTACTACTCGAATTTCTTTGGGTAGCCAAATAGGACGTAATGTTGAGGCTTATGTCGATGACTTGGTTGTGAAGACGCGCAACCAAGAGACCTTACTCTCGGATCTAGCGGAAACTTTTGAAAGTCTCCGCTCCGCCCGCATAAAGCTGAACCCCGATAAGTGCGTGTTCGGTGTACCTGCGGGCAAGCTTCTCGGGTTCTTGGTCTCTGCCCGAGGCATCGAGGCCAACCCCGAGAAGATACGAGCTATAGAGCGGATGCGCCCCCCCCAGCAAACTTAGGGATGTGCAATGCGTCACCGGTTGCATGGCCGCCCTAAGTCGGTTCATATCGAGGCTGGGAGAGAAGGCGCTACCCCTATTTAAGCTCCTCAAACGCTCCGGGCCGTTTACTTGGACGGAGGAAGCTGAACGTGCCCTCACTCAGTTGAAGGCGTATCTCAGCTCTCCCCCGGTTCTGGTCGCCCCGGAGCCAGATGAGCCCTTGCTACTCTACTTAGCGGCGACCCCGCAAGTAGTTAGTGCAGCGTTGGTTGTGGAGCGCGATGAGGACAATCCTCATTCCGCGCATCCCCACCCTGTGCTGGCTTGGCCCGGGAGAGAGCAGGGAGGAGAGGCCCCCGAGCCGAACGGTGGCCCAAGGCCCCCGACGACCGGAGCTGGCCCTCTGCCCGCTTGTCAGACGGTGCCAGGTGCCCCCGACCCCCAGGATGGCCCGGAGGCCACTGCGGGAAGGCCGCACCTATCGCCCTCTGACCCCGAGGCTAACCCTGTGCCGACTCGACCCGGGAGAGAGCAGGGAGGAGAGGCCCCCGAGCCGAACGGTGGCCCAAGGCCCCCGACGACCGGAGCTGGCCCTCTGCCCGCTTGTCCGACGACGCCAAGAGCCCCCGACCCCCAGGACGGCCCCGAGGCCACTGTGGGAAGGCCGCCCCTGTCGTCCTCCGACCCCGAGGTCATCGGCACAGAAGACGAGTGCGCCCCACGTGGCCGCTTGGACGAAGAGCGCCCCAAGGATGCGGCCCCTAGCGAAGAGGATCGGCCCCACCGAAAGGTGCAGCGGCCCGTCTACTTTGTTAGTGAGGCCCTCCGGGACGCCAAGACCCGATACCCTCAGGCCCAGAAGATGCTTTACGCTATTCTGATGGCTTCAAGGAAACTGCGCCATTATTTCCAGGCGCATCGGGTCACGGTGGTTACGTCTTACCCCCTTGGCCAAATCTTGCATAATCGAGAGGGTACTGGACGGGTGGTGAAATGGGCAATCGAACTTTCTGAGTTCGATTTGCACTTTGAACCACGCCACGCTATCAAGAGCCAGGCCCTCGCCGACTTTGTGGCAGAGTGGACCCCAGCTCCCGAGCCCGTCTCCATTCCCGAGGCCAACTCGGGCCCCTCGCAGCTGCCTCACACCGCCTACTGGGTGATGCAGTTTGACGGCTCCCTGTCTCTTCAGGGCGCCGGTGCGGGGGTCACGTTGACCTCGCCGAGCGGAGACGTTCTCAGATACCTGGTTCGCCTTGACTTTCGGGCGACCAATAATATGGCAGAGTACGAGGGACTCCTTGCGGGACTCAGGGTGGCAGCTGGACTGGGGATCCGCCGCCTCCTGGTATTAGGCGACTCCCAGCTGGTCGTTAACCAGGTCTGTAAGGAGTACCGGTGCTCTGACCCGCAGATGGACGCTTACGTGCGCCAAGTACGGCGTATAGAGCGCCATTTCGACGGGATAGAGCTTCGGCACGTGCCCAGACGGGATAACACGATTGCCGACGAACTCTCACGGCTCGCTTCCTCGCGAGCCCAGACCCCACCGGGCGCCTTTGAAGAAAGGCTTGCCCAGCCGTCGGCGCGACCCGACCCCTTAGGGGAGACGGACGCGCCTGACCGGCCCCCGAGGCCCGTCGGAGTCCAGGCCTCGGGACCCGAGGGGAGCG
Organism: Oryza sativa Japonica Group; assembly: GCF_034140825.1. Classification (NCBI taxonomy): domain Eukaryota; kingdom Viridiplantae; phylum Streptophyta; class Magnoliopsida; order Poales; family Poaceae; genus Oryza; species Oryza sativa. The sequence goes on along the minus strand of NC_089037.1, from coordinate 3,311,777 downwards.
CTCCCAGCTCCCTTAGATTGATTGCTTGGATCGCTGAGATCCAAGTATACCTCACAGATAAGACTCTACCCGAGGACCGCGAAGGGAGTGAACGCGTCCAGCGCATCTCCAAATGCTACGTGCTGGTAGAAGGGACCCTCTATCGGCGCGCGGCTAACGGAATCCTCCTGAAGTGCATTCCTCGGGAACAAGGCGTCGAGCTTCTTGCCGATATCCATGAAGGCGAATGCGGAGCCCACTCCGCCTCGCGCACCTTGGTTGGCAAAGCCTTTCGTCAGGGTTTCTATTGGCCGACAGCTCTCAATGATGCGGTCGACCTGGTCCGGCGGTGCAGAGCGTGTCAATTCCACGCCAAGCAAATCCATCAGCCGGCCCAGGCCCTGCAGATCATACCACTTTCATGGCCATTTGCTGTCTGGGGGCTCGATATCCTGGGACCGTTTAGGCGGGCCCCGGGCGGGTTTGAGTATCTGTATGTCGCGATCGACAAGTTCACTAAGTGGCCCGAGGCTTATCCGGTCGTCAAGATCGATAAGCACTCCGCACTTAAATTCATTAAGGACATCACAGCCCGGTTTGGAGTGCCTAACCGTATTATTACGGATAACGGTACCCAATTCACTAGTGAGCTTTTCGGCGACTACTGCGAAGACATGGGCATCAAGCTCTGCTTCGCCTCCCCCGCCCACCCCAGAAGCAATGGCCAAGTGGAGCGCGCCAATGCAGAAATCCTCAGAGGCCTTAAAACCAAGACCTTCAACATCCTCAAGAAGCACGGCGATTCGTGGACCGAGGAGTTGCCAGCGGTGCTCTGGGCAAACCGAACCACACCAAGCCGAGCAACCGGGGAAACGCCTTTCTTCCTCGTCTACGGCGCGGAAGCGGTTCTCCCATCCGAGCTCACCCTGAGGTCCCCTCGGGCCACCATGTACTGCGAGGCTGATCAAGATCAGCTTCGCAGAGATGACCTCGACTACTTGGAAGAGCGAAGGAGGCGCGCGGCCCTCCGAGCCGCGCGCTACCAGCAGAGCCTGCGGCGCTACCATCAGCGCCACGTCCGGGCCCGATCACTCTGCGTCGACGACCTCGTCCTACGCCGCGTCCAAACGCGTGCTGGATTGAGCAAGCTCTCACCAATGTGGGAGGGTCCGTATCGAGTGATCGGCGTCCCCCGGCCGGGCTCCGTTCGGCTGGCCACCGGCGACGGCACAGAGCTGCCTAACCCGTGGAACATCGAACACCTTCGTCGCTTCTACCCCTAAGGGGGATCGGGTGTCAGGTTTCGGGCTCGGGCCAACCCCGCACCCCCCTCGGGCGTGCAGGGTTGGCCGGGGGCTACCACACATGCATATTCTTATTTCTCTTATATCTGTATTTTAATAAAAGCATTTTCAATTTCCTAAAGGCTGTGTCTGTGCTGTTATTTCTTTTTGAAGAATCTTGACTTGAAATAGGTCACTCGTGCTCAATCCTGCCCTCGGGGGCTCGGGTCGGCTAAAATCGCCAAAAGGGGCCCAGAACCGAGCCGTGCCCCGGGGCGTGGTGAACTCCGGGGGGGGAATCGGCAAAAACCCACAATCGGGTCACCCATAACCCTCGGTCACCACGCTCCCGGCCTGGCCAGTCTCGACATGTGGATCTCCCCAGGCACTAGCCCCGACCCGAGCCATTTGAGGACTGGGACCTGGGCACGAGTCCTTGTTCAAGCCAAGACACAAAAGGACTGCGGCACAGACCATCCTCGTCTCATACACACAACAAATAGAATTGACACAAAAATTTCCTCTTTATTTGATTGCAGATTAAATTAGTCTATACAAGAAGGGGGCCCGAAGGCCTCGGAAGAAGAAAGAAAAAACTATTTAAAGATTGGCGGGGGCCTGGGGGCTCAATCCAATGCACCCGGGTCGCCAGCCTCGTCGCCACTGCCGCCCACTCCGCTGTCATCGTCCTCCTCGTCGGAGTTGAGGGCGAACGCGAGCCGAGGGGCCGAACCCTCGAAGCTGTGGACGATGTGGTCGGCGGCGTCCCGGACCTGCGCGCGCGCGCCGTCCTCGGTCCCGGGAGGGAACTCGTCCAGCGCCGTCCATGGGGAGAAGTCGGGATCCCTGGCCTGGTAACTCGCCAGTACGAGCTCCACCGCTCCTCGGGCGAGGTCCCTCGAGGATGACTTAATCGTCCTCTCGAGCTCCTCGGGGAGCCGTTGGAGAGTCCCGGCCATCTCCGAGAGGCGCTGGGCGAGGCCCCCCTGGTTAGCGGCGTACTTCGCAGTCCGCTTGCCCCAGAGACCCGCCTGCCGCCCGGCGCGGTCTAGACGGGAGACGGCGTCCCGAAGCATGCCGGGCCCTACCTCGCCTGCCAAGCGGAGGGCCTCGACCTCCCCGGCGGACGAGTCTAGCGCGCCCTGCAGATCGGCGATGGTGTGTTCGGCAGCTGCGAGGCGGGCGGCTAAGTCGCTTTCGCCCGCAGCCGCCCCGCCACTGCGCGCCCTCGCGTCCAGTTCCCTTGTCTGCGCCTCGAGTTCAGCGGCCCGCTGGTTCAGTGCGGCCCTCTCGGCGCGGGCACCTTCCAGATTGCGGCGCGCCTGCTCCTCCCGCGCTGCTTCGCGGAGGGACAGGCTGTCCGCCAGCCGTTGCGCCGCGGCCTCGGCCTCCCCGAGAGCTCGCTCCCGCTCGGTGAGCGCGTCCTCGCGGAGGCGGAGCGCGGACTCCTCTTCGGCGCAGGCGGCCTCGTGCGCCGCCAGCGTTGCCTCCCGGATGGCAACGGCGGCCTTGCGGTCCGCCAGGTCCCTCTCCACGGCGCAGGCACGCTCTTCCAGCGCCATGGCACGGGCCTCAAGGGCTTCTTCGCGCCGCCGGGATGCCACTTCGGTCTCTGCCGCCCGCCGTTCTCGGGCAGCGGCAGCGTCAAGGACCCCCCGGGCGGCGTCGAGCTTCTTCCCTAGCTCCGCCTCCCAGCTTCCGTATTGAAGGCAGAGGGTGTCCTGCGCCTCGTTCATCACGGTGGTGGCGATGAGGGCAGCCCCCCGCTCCTCCTCCACCTCCTTGGCGATCTCCCCCAGCACCTTCCGACGGGCTTCAAGCTCTGAGACGTGCCGGCGGTGTGCCTTGCGGCCCACCTCCACCATGGCCTCCACCGAGCGTCGCCCCTCTTCGACACGCGCCCATGCGGCGTCGAGCTCCGCCCGCTCTGCTTGCAGGGCCTCCACCTGGGCACTTAACCCGTCCAACACCGTGGTGTTCGCGACGGCCAAGGCCTGCAGAAGGGGCTCTGCGCTCAGTGGGGCAACGGAAGGCGTGGGGAAGAGCCGCCTCGGAGAGGATGCCGCGCGGCTCGGCCCGCCGATGGACGTGCCGGACTCGGGGATGTCCCCCGGACCTGGCTTGTCCTGAGCGTCGCACGAGGGAGTGGGCCCAAGCGATGCGCCCGCGGCCTCGTCGCGAGCTGCCTCGGAAGTCGTCGTCGCCTCAGCCTGGCGAAGTTTGGCCTCCTCCCGAGCGGCTTCTTCAGCTTGGCGAGCTCGGACGGCCACCTGGGCAGCTTCCTCGGCTTCCCGAAGGCGATCCGCGGCCTCTTGCCGGTCAGTTTCACGGGTCGCCTCGGAGGATGTCGTCGCCTCGGCCTGGCGGAGTCCGGCCTCCTCCCGAGCGGCTTCCTCGGCCTGGCGAGCCCGGGCGGCCTCCCGAGCGGCCTCCTCGGCTTCCCGTAGGCGATCCGCGGCTTCTCGCCGGTCAGATTCCCGCCTCCGAGCCTCTGCGGCCGCCGGATCCTCGGCCTCAGACTGGCCGGACTTGGAATGGCGGGAGGGACGCGACGGGATCTCGCTGAAACAGAAGAAAGACCAGAAGACAAACAAGATGGGTGAGTGAAAACTCGCGTTGAGAGAATGAATACAGCCACGATGGGCGTGGGACGAACCTGCGAGGGGGTCGGTTAAACGACCACCTTGGAGGGGAAATAAGGTTTCCCCGGGATGGTTCTGTCCCCCCCATCTTGCGGAGCCGTTTCTTCTTCCGCTCCCCCTCGGGCTGCGACGTCGGCGTGGCCCCCTCCGGGCGCCTGCTGCTGGCACGCGCCGCCCCGCCCCCTCGGGGAGGAGATGGGGGAGGGGTTCCTTCCTGCTTCCTCTTCCCCCGGGCGTCGGCAGGGCGGCTGCTCCCCGGGCCCCCGTCGCGGGGCCCAGAAGCACGACCCCCTCCCGGGGTAGATTGTTCCCCCCTGCGGCTCCCGCCCGCGCCATCGTGGCTTCGAGGAGCCCGCTCCTCCGACGCCCCGACCGCCTGCATGATGGTCAGGATGGAGGCGCGATCTGGATCGCTGCAGAGGGGGAGGACTCCTTGGGGAATGAGGGATGCCTCCACGGAGCTGAGATTCAGCACCCGTTGGACCACTATCTTGAAATCCTCAGGAGCCCAGTCCCATCTGACTCCCTGATGGGTCCTCATATAGTCTTCGGACCCGGTGTACTCCCAGGCGCCCCGGGCGCGCCGCTGGAGCGGCGCAATCCGGCGACGAAGGTAGTCGCCGTACACCATGGCCCCTGTGAGCCCCTGGGATCGCAGGCCCGCCAGGCGGTCGAGGACGGCGTCATAGCCATCTCCCAGATCTACCGGCGCCCGCCAGCTGGAGGCCTGCGCCGGGGGCTGGCTCGGAAGTCGGAGGCGCGCTTCGTCGGCGAGGGGGGTGTAGAACCAGTCGCTCTTCCAGTCATCCCACTTCTTGCGGAGGACGCAGGGAATGTAGCGGTTCAGCACCGGCCCCCGCGGCTGGAAGTAACAGCCACCAACCACCGACGGCGGCGACACCGACTGTACGGTGAAGAACCATCGGAACAGCCGAAGGGATGGGCGCACCCCGATGAACATCTCGCACAGGTGCGCGAAGATGGCCAATGTCATTACTGCGTTGGGGGTGAGGTGCGCCACCTGGAGATCGTAAAACTCCTGAACATCCATGAAGAAAGAAGAAAATGGCGGAACCAGCCCTGCCATTGCAAAAGGGAGGAAGAAGACGGACCGCCCCGGGTAGTGTGGCGCCGGGCGTCCCTCGCCCAGCGTGACTATCTCCCGGCCGGTGGCAGATTCCGGCATGAAGCGGCGCGGCAGCCCGGCCTGCCTCTCGCTCACGATGCGGGAAGGCGGCAGCACGCTACCATCGAGCAAAGCGGAGCCCCGTGCCATGACGCCGGAGGAAGAGATGTTTGAGAGCGAGCGCGTGTGGCGAAGGTAGGGCACAGGAAACAAGGAGTTAGGGCGCAAGCGGCGAAGACAAGGGGAATAATGGCGAGAGGAAGGAAGCAAATCTCTTCCTCGGTGTCTTTATACCCTTGCCAACGCTGTGCCCGGCTCCTCGCTTCTCGCGCCCACTATCTCGCTCTCTCGTTTCTCGCGCCCACGCTTCCACTAATCCCATTCGCCCGCTTGCGGCGCATGAGGTGGATATGCGGCTGTGGCAGTCGAGATGGAACATATCGTGCGCGCGTTAATTACGCTCGCCGACCGAAGCGCCATCACCATATCTCCAGGCAAAACGAACCGGCTCGTCCCGATTCGCGTGCTACTCGAGTAATGTGGCAACCTTGAAGAGGCCGCTCATTATTGACAGTCGAGTTACCATTGCCGATGTGCGTGATTGGCGACCGTTGGGTTTCTGCCCAACTGTGGAGACCGGTCCCACCTGTCACCAGGCCTTAGGAAGTGGCGTCACGCCCGACCGCTTCCCTCGAGGAGGGCGATCGCCCTGGCATAACGCCGGGGGCTACTGTCGGTGACATGGGACCGGGAGTATCATGACTAGAGGCTTGGGCAGGAGCAATCACCCACGAGGCCTGACCCCCTCGGGGGGGTCGGGCCCGAGGGTGATGTGGCCGCCCCCCTCTTTGTCTTCCCGAGGGGTCGGACCGCTCCCGTTTCGGCCCCGAGGGCTGAGGCGCCCCGACCCCTTGTAGATTTTGCGCCGCGTGTATGGGTTAGGTGAGCGCAGCAGGGCTCACCTAACCACATTTATTGCGGTTTGGACGAGCGCGTCACGCCGCATGTAACGCAGTGCAGCGCGCTCGTTTATCCGGTCTGTGACCAGTCACAGACCGATCAGATCGTGGGTTAGGTGGCGACAGGCGGTCTGACACACGCCTCGCCCCATCCCGTCAGGATGAGAGTCTCTAAGCACTCGTCCCTAGCCGGAGCCGGCGTGTTACCTCCTGGAGATGGCACGTTGGTCCCGGTCAGATATATGCCAGGCTTCATCCTAACCATTACAAGCAAGATATCGCATGAAGAAGGGCGAACGTGCAGATTGCTAAACTGACACGTGGTGGACAAGAATGACCGATTTGTGACCGGTCTGACACTGGTCATGTCGTCAGCAGACAGCCATGTTCCCACGTCGCGCCTGCTTCCGGCGGAAGTGGAGGTAGGTATGGGCCGTCCCATCAGAAGGTCATTCGGACGGCAACCATACAAATCTCCGTCCATTTATGAAGAGAAGGCAAGTCAAGTTGGGGGGAAGATAGGATAAGTCCCCACACAAAAGAGAGAGATGGTGCATGTGGTATCCCCTTGAGGTATAAAAGGAGGACCTTGCCCACTTAGAGAAGGGATCCAGAACGATGGAGGCTGGATTGAGAACCAGAGGAGAGGGTTTCTAGAGTAAAAGCTCTCTGACTCTCCAGCTCTTTGTAGCTTCTTCATACACAGATCCACCAGAACACAGGAGTAGGGTATTACGCTTCTCAGCGGCCCGAACCTGTATACATCGCCCGTGTCTTGTGCTTCTTCCATTCTCGCGAACCTTCCACAGACTAGAAGCTTAGAATCTCACCCAGGGTCCCCGGCCGAACCGGCAAAGGGGGGCCTGCGCGGTCTCCCGGTGAGGAGCCCCACGCTCCGTCACTATCTTTACCACATTTACAGCTTGGACTAGCTCTATTACAATGGTCTCAGTTTAAACCAGCTACACTTGCAATCTGTTGCACTTTGGACTAGCTTTGCTGTGTGTCAGTCATCACCACCATCGACCAGCACCGTTGATTGGATGCTTGCCGCTCGCCATAAACTCCATTTCCATCCTCTCTACAAGGAGGTCATGTGGTACCTGGAAGGGCCAACAGCAAACCATGCGTTCTTGCATCAAAATCAATGGGAGTGGATGGGTGCATCTTGCAGCTCCAAACTGGTGAGCTCCATCAAGGCGCTCCGCCAGGAATATCTCCTAGTGTGACTTGTCGAACCGCTGCCCATTGTGGAGATGGAGGATGAAGATGGTGGGAGGCACAATTTGGGCTGTACAGAGCTTAAGCTCAAGGCGGGTTCCACAAGGGGGAGCCGTGGAGAAGACCTCCATAATCTTGCTACCAACCTGCTCTTGCACATCCACGAGCATGCTGCTGCTTTACCCTCTTGCTCCCTTGCTATTTGCACCTGCTCCTCCACAAGCCTACCACTTTCTTGTTCATGCTCCAGAATGAGCCACCACCGCTATCATGCTCCTGCTCTCTCCAGATCAAGTGCAAGGCACACCAAACTTGGGGGATGGTTGCTCTTAACATGCTGATGCGGTTCGAGCAGAGTTAGAGGCAAGTGTAGGAGATCAGCATTTAGCAGTGCAAGATAGGTGGAGGTATCAAACATCAGAGGTTCAGAAGCGTTCAACCCTCTCGGGCCGCACCTTTGTTAATCTTATATTAGCGATAATAACCACCGTTGTGGGTTACAGAGATCGGCGCAGGTGGATGGATAGATATGCTCCTATTCTGTTACAACAAACTCAATCTAGCCTTATCTAATCATATCTATCCATCTAACCATGCCGTGTGCATCACACAAATACATATCACATGTTTAACACCCTCCCTTAATCATAACTTTCCTAAGTTAAGATTGTACTTAAAATTCTCCAACTGTCGAACTGACAAAGCCTTTGTAAAACCATCTGCAACTTGATCTCCTGTAGGCACAAAATCAATTTCTAACAATTTCCTTGAAACTCTTTCTCGAACAAAATGATAATCAACCTCTATGTGTTTAGTTCTGGCATGAAACACAGGATTAGCAGAAAGATACTTAGCTCCTAAATTATCACACCACAACTTTGCCATAGATGGACTCTCAACTTGCAATTCTGCCAATAAAGTCTGTACCCACATAATCTCTGCTGTAGCATTAGCCAAAGCTTTATATTCTGACTCTGTACTAGATCTAGAAACAGTAGCTTGTTTCCGTGCACTCCATGACACAAGATTATCTCCTAAGAATACTGCAAAACCTCCTGTAGATCTCCTGTCATCTAGGGAACCAGCCCAATCTGCATCTGAATAAGCACTTACTAACATAGATCTAGACTTGCTTAACTTAAGTCCAAGTCTAGTACATTGCTTCAAATATCTTAAAATTCTCTTAACAGCTGCCCAATGGTGTGTAGTTGGAGCATGTAAAAATTGACAAACCTTATTTACAGGAAAAGCAATATCAGGCCTAGTCAATGTTAGATACTGTAAAGCACCAACTACACTTCTATAATGTGTTGCATCATTTGGTCCTAAAGGATCTCCTTCATTTATAGACAATTTCTCACTTGTAGACAGGGGTGTACTAACCGGTTTGCAGTCAAACATATTTACTCTTCTCAACAAATCATTGACATATTTATCTTGAGTAAGAACTATACCACCAGACACTTTAGTTACCTCAATACCAAGAAAGTAATGAAGATCTCCAAGATCCTTCAGAGCAAACTCCTTTTGTAAATCCCGAAGCAAGGCTGGAACAGCTTCCTGTCTAGAACTGGTGACAATAATATCATCAACATAAATGAGTACAAATATAATCAAATCTCCTTTGTTATAAAAGAACAAAGAAGTATCAGCCTTGGACCCTTGGAATCCCATATCATATAACTTCTTGCTAAGCCTAGAGTACCAAGCTCTAGGTGCCTGCTTTAAGCCATATAAAGCTTTATCAAGCTTGCACACATACCCTGGCAAAGAACTGTCCTCATAACCTGGTGGTTGTTTCATATACACTTCTTCTTCGAGAACTCCATGAAGAAAAGCATTCTGAACATCTAACTGTCTCATACACCATCCTTTAGAGACAGCAATGGAAAGAATAATCCTGATTGTAGCAGCTTTAACAACAGGACTAAAAGTATCTTCATAATCTATGCCATATCTTTGCTTAAACCCTTTTGCAACTAAGCGAGCTTTATATCTGTCTAGACTCCCATCTTGTTTCCTTTTAATTTTATACACCCACTTACAGTCTATAACATTTCTACCTTTCTGAGGTGGAACTAAATGCCAGGTCTTATTATTTTGTAAAGCCATAAACTCTGCATCCATAGCTTTTTTCCAATTATTATCTTTTAAAGCGTCATCTAAATTTTCTGGCTCTCCAGTAACAGTGAGAAAAGTAGTCCTATATTTAACTGTACCATCAGTATAAACTTTTTCCTTACGAATGCCACTTTGCAACCTCGTAGCCGGTCTAGATATTACATGGTGCTGTTGTTGCTGTGTATCTACCTCCCCTGCAACAGAAGCATCAAGAGACGTGGATGGCTCCTGTGAGTTAGAGGAAGCAGTAGGAGACGTGGCATCTGGAGATTGCATGGCCACGGGTGAGTGCGCCGGTGTGAGCTCGACATGCAACCGATCAGGAGAGCAGGAGGACTCTGCGGTGGCCTCCACACGACGCTGGAGGACGCTCGAAGACGCTGCGTCAGAGGTGTGAGGGGAGTCAGCCGCTGGATCTTTCGTGGCAGCTGTGGCTGCGTCCGCACCATCTGGAGCTGCATTATTTGCTGCCGAATTTTCCTGTAGCGATAATTCATCTCCAGAAATTTGATTAGCAGGATTAGTAGGAACATTAGCCACAGTGGTACTCATTTGTTGCACCCCAGGAATAATAGGAATATCAAGATGGGATGGCAATAATAAAATTTCAGAACGCAATTTTGCACCGGCATTGGGATGAAGTGAGGCAAAGGGGAAAACATTCTCATCAAAAATTACATCATGGGAGATGTAAACGCGACCGGTGGAAGGATCTAGACATTTGAACCCCTTATGAAGGGGACTGTAACCTAGAAAGGTACATTGTTTGGAACGGAACTGTAATTTGCGAGCATTATATGGTCGGAGATGAGGCCAACATGCACACCCAAATACACGAAGAAGATTATAGTCAGGAGTTTGTTTAAACAGACGTTCCAAAGGCGTTGCATATTTCAAGAGTCTGCTAGGAGTACGATTAATGAGATAAACAGCAGAAGTAAAAGCCTCATCCCAAAACTTTAATGGCATAGATGAGTAAGCAAGAAGAGCAAGACCCATTTCTACAATATGCCTATGTTTTCTTTCAGCTGAGCCATTTTGCTGGTGTGTGTGAGGACAAGACACATGATGAGTAATACCTATTTTGGTAAAGAAGGAATTAAGTTTCTCATATTCTCCTCCCCAGTCAGATTGCATTGCTAGGATTTTTCTGTTAAACAATCGTTCAACAAGAGCCTGAAACTCATGGAACTTTTGGATAACTTCAGATTTAAACTTAATTAAATAAATCCAAGTAAACTTGCTGAAATCATCAATAAAACTCACATAATACTGTTTGCCTCCAACAGAAGTGGGGGCAGGACCCCAAACATCAGAATAAATAAGTTCCAAAGGATGACTAGATATACTAGATGATATAGAATAAGGCAATTGATGACTCTTTGCCTTTTGACAAGCATCACACACAGACTATTTATTAGACTCAACTAAACATGGGAGATTATTTTTGCTAATGACCTTCTCTACAATTGGAGAGGAGGGATGACTGAGACGACTGTGCCACCTTTCAAAAGATGGCTTGGAGACTCCATAAACTTCTTTGGTTGAGTGTGCATGTGGCGGTGTAGATGGAAGAGCATAGAGACAACCACGGCAGGGCCCCCTAAGCAGAAGTTTCTTCGTGGCCAGATCCTTAAGATTGAAATATTTAGAATATAGTTCCATAAAGGCAGAATTATCAGAAACAAGACGTTGAGCAGAAACTAAATTTTTGTTAGCCTTAGGAACATGTAAAATATTGCGTAAATGAATATCACGACTGGGGGTTTTAACAATAGAGTGACCAATATGGCTAATTTCCATACCTGCACCGCTAGCGGTATGCACTTGATCATGTCCTTTGTAGTGATCACGAACGATGAGCTTCTCCAACTCTCCTGTCACATGATCAGTTGCCCCAGTATCCACATACCAGTTGGTATCGATACCATAGGAGGTGGCTGCAGAACCTGCATACTTCTCATCTGGAACAAAATCCTCATCATAACGATACCAACAGTTGATTACTGTATGTCCTCGCTTGTAACATAGCTGGCACTTGGGCCTAGTGTCGACGCCACCTCCTTGACGTCCTCCATTGAAGCCGCCATTCCCGCGACCACCCTTGCCGCGGTTTGCGCTGTTGTTGCCTCCATTGCCGCCGCGTCCACGGTTGTTCCCACCGCGTCCGCGTTGGCCTCCGTTGCCGCCGGTGGTGCCGCACCCTCGATTCGCCAGGTTTGCTGACGACTCACCGCCGTGACGGAGATTGTTGCACTGCTCAAAGCTGAGCAGTTGAGAGAAAGCCTCCCCGAAGGACATCGGCTCAGATTTGCCGACGATTGAGGAGATCACCGGTTCATACGTGTCGTCGAGGCCGGCAATGATGTAGGAGATGAGATCTTCGTTGTCGACGACCTTGCCAGCCGCCGTCATGTCATCACCAAGTGCTCTCATCTTGGCGACATATTCTGTGATGGAGAGATCGCCCTTTTTGGTGTTGGAGAGAGCGATCCGAGTGTTGATGAAGCGTGCCCTTGTCATGGAGGTATACATCTCCTCCAGCATGCTCCAGGCGGTAGCTGCAGTGCCGCAGGTGGCCACCTGCGCCAGAACATCTCTGGACAGGGTGCTCAGTAGAAGCCCTAGGATCTGCTGATCCGTAGCCACCCATTCATCGTAGGCGGGATTAGCCACCCTGGTGGCCTTGTCGCCTTCCTTCTCGCCTGGCACGGAGATGGTGATGGCCGGCGCTGCTGTGGTGCCAGTGAGATGCCCTTCAAGACGAGCTCCTCTCACCGACGCCAGGACTTGCGCTTTCCATAGCGCATAGTTGTTTTTGGCTAATTTCTCTGAGATTGTGTTTCCTCCGAAAGGATTAGTGGCTGCCATCTTGGACGACGAGCTGGCCATAGATTGGATCGGGATTTGTTTAGTGGAAAGGCTCTGATACCATATCAAACATCAGAGGTTCAGAAGCGTTCAACCCTCTCGGGCCGCACCTTTGTTAATCTTATATTAGCGATAATAACCACCGCTGTGGGTTACAGAGATCGGCGCAGGTGGATGGATAGATATGCTCCTATTCTGTTACAACAAACTCAATCTAGCCTTATCTAATCATATCTATCCATCTAACCATGCCGTGTGCATCACACAAATACATATCACATGTTTAACAGGAGGCAGCGTCGTGCAGTCCTAGCAACACAGAAGGGAGCTGGTCGGGGGCAGGTGAAGGGATAATGGTGCCGGAGTTAAAAGAGGAGATGGGATAAGGTGGACCAAAGTGCAACACTTGGTAAGCTTACTTGGTGTAAAGTGAAAACACTATAGTAGGCCTAGTCCAAGTTGCAAATAAGTGGCCTAATATGCAATTCACTCCCATTTAAATTTTGGCCGCAACCTATGGGGGCTCTGTGGCTAACTGTCTGCTGCACCTCGATATCAGACTTTCCTATGGGCTTTATTGATAGGTAGTGTGGAGAAAAAAGGCCCATATGTCCGTTAATATGGTTGCTAGACTGGGCTATATGCTCTTGAAGATGCACCTAAATTGGGCCGTAAGAGAAGCCCATGTTATTGGGGAATAAGTTCATCTGAGGTCCCTTAACTTGTCAACGAATCCGATTTTCATCCTTCAATCGGAAAACCAGATACAATAGGTCTCTCAACTATTAAAACCAGTGCAGAAAAGGTCCCTCAGTGGTTTAGATGGCGGTTTTGGCTGACGTGGCACTTATGTGGCTAGTTTGACTCGGTCTTCATCTGACGTGTCGTGGATGTGGCGCTTACGTGGCAGTTCGATCCAGAAAAATAATAAAACCCGTGGGACCCACATGTCAGTTTTAGACAAAATAATAAAAAATAGTGGGGCTCACGTGGGGCCCACATGTCATTCCCCCTGGGTTTCCTCCTCTCTCCCCATCTCCCCTCTCTCTCACGCAAGGTTCGGCGACCAGAGTAGAAGCACCACCTCGGCACGTCCGCTGGCGACGGCGACAGCGATGGCGACACGCCCTTGCCGCCGGGCTTGGCCAGCGCTGCCCCCGACTTGTACTCATCGCCGTGGCCGCGCACAATAAGCTCCTGCAGATGCCTCCTTGCCGTGGCCGCCCATGTGCATCCGCAGGTTGTCGTCGCGCTTGAAGCCCTTGCTGTACACGCTGCAGAAGTGCACGTGCGGCGCCAGGATCTTGTCCTTCTTGATCCGGACCACCTAGTAGGAGCCCCGCGGCGAGATGTGCTCACCGTCGGCGTTGGCGCCCTCGTCGACGTCGCTGCTATCGTGCTTGCCGTCCACGTCGTTGCCGCCGCGGTGGTTCTTGGAGATGGAGACGAGCTGCATGACGCGAGCGTGGCCGTGCGGCAGAGCGCGGGTCGCGGCCTCGGCAGTGCGGCCGGCCGGCGTTATATGGTGTTAGGCTAAAAAACACGTAAGCTTAATCGGTCCTTGCGCTCGACGGATCGAAGATCTCCTGCCTCTACCTGCGCCGCCGCGCCGATCTCCATCGCCGCCGCCGACTGCGACCAGCGGCGCCGCACACACTCCCCCCTCCTACTCCTTGCGCCGGGCCCAAGTGGCGTCTTCTCGGCCTCGACTAATCTGATTTTGTGGCATTGCGAGGGAGAGAAAGGGTTGTGTGTTCTAGCGAAGTGAAAGTTTTGGAGCTAGGGCTAAAGAGGGGAGCGCGGTAGCAGTCGGAGCAGGAGCAGGAACGTGCTCGCTGGTGACCTCCTCCTCCGGCCACCTCCGCCGCCGCCGCCGCTCCGCCCGCCTCTCTGCTCCGCCGCGGCCTGCCGACTCACCTCCTCGCCCAGCGCTCCTGCCGGCCGCCGAACCTTGCATGAGAGAGATGAAGAGAGAGGAGGAAGAAGAGGGGGTGAGCATGACACGTGGGGCCCATGTGGGCCCCACCATTTTTTATTATTTTGTGTGTAAAACTGACATTTGGGTCCCACAGGTTTTATTATTTTTCCGGATCGAATTGCCACGTAAGCGCCACGTCAATGACACGTCAGATGAAGACCGAGTCAAACTAGCCACATAAGCGTCACGTCAACCAAAACCGCCATCTAAACAGACGAGGGACCTTTTCTGCACCGGTTTTGATAGTTGGGGGATCTGTTATAGAGAAAATCCCTTATATACCCCTGAAATTTTTCCTAATCCCTTCTATACCCCTGAATTTTGCTTACTTCCTTATATACCCCCAAAATTTGATTTTGATCCCTTGCATACCCCTCCCGTCAGTTGACCGTTAGTTGACCGTGTATTTTCTATAAAAATGACCATTTTACCCTTGGATGAACAAAGAAATTCATGAATTACATTATTAAAAATATAAAAGCTTCTCGCATGAGACTATTATAGTTATGAGTTTGTTGTGCGATGCATTATTTATCCCAAAAAAATATTTTTAGATAATGAAATAAAAAAAATACGTATTTATTTTTTAAAAAAAAGGTCATAAAAATGAGGAGCATTCATATAAAGATAGGTATACCAATGTTCACAACATTTTTTTTATGAATGCTCCTGATAAAAAAATCCATTGTCCTATTAAAATTTCAAATAAAATTTTTAATTTTTTACATTTATTTTATTTTCAAAATTTATGTCAAAATTTTCTGCACTAATTATTTAGTCTCATTAGTTTTATAAAATGCACACGATGTGCACTCAAACAAAATTTTCAATTATTTTTGAAGCTTATATTTAAACCTAAAGCATCAAGGGCAAAAAAGACATTTGCAACCAAACGTAACAGTAAAATGATGGAAAATGTAACGGTAGGGGCATGGAAGGGATCAAATTGAAATTTCAGGGGTACAGAAGGGATCGGGTAAATTTTAGGGGTATGAAAGGGATTGAGTGAGTTTTCAGGGGTACACAGGGAATTTACTCATCTGTTATATCTGGTTTTTCGGTTGAAGGATGAAAATTGGATTCGTTGACAAGTTAAGGGACCTCAAATGAACTTATTCCTATATTTTTCGAGATATTTTCGGCCCATAGCGGCGCAACACAGGGGGAAAGCTCGCCGGCTTTCGCTTTATTCCGACTGATCATCATCGACCAGATATTCATCAATCATCATCATCATCATCATCATCAGATATACAGTTGAAAAAACATGAAATCATCACAGCTAGTGGAGCATCGGTGGTGATGCAGTTGACGCTTGCAATTAGCAAATCAAATGCTGCTGCGCAAGTCAACCGCCATTATCTCCCCATTAATTAGCTTTCTTCTCCTTCTTCTTCTTCTTCCTCCTCCCCCACCACGGACCACAGTGCGCTGAAAACGCCGCGCGTTCATCGATGCTTCAGTTTCAGAGAAAAAGAAGCTCTCCTTTTTGGTCACTTGCCATCTCACCTTTCTGCCAATAATTAACTAGTGGCTTCAATGATCCACCATGGACTGGCCCGCCATATATATGGAGAGATTCCCAGACCACATTTGGGTGCAGTTCTCGATCTTACTGACATACTGATCGATCGATCGATCAGGTGATTTTCAGATAGCTTGTCAGGTTTCTGATGGAATGCTTGAGAGTTCAGAAACATTCCTGCTTGTTTGTCACCATGCACACATTAGCTAGTAGTCTAGTAACAAATGTGAGGCTACTATTTTACCATACATTCCTGTCTACCAGAGTACAGACAGTGAGAACGTACTATGCCCATCTGGCCATCTAGTCATCTTGGTGGCTTAGCTGGAATTTGTCTGTGGTTTCCGGTGTCCATGGAGTTTTGCTGTCCAAGAATGTGTCACCCTCTTCCTCCTCTTCTTCACCAATCTATGTGGCTTGGGCTAGCTGGAGAGTGTTCTTTCGCGCCTTTTTTGGCTGTGGCCGAGAATGCAGCGACGGTGCGTGGCCATGGCTGCGTGGCGCGAGCGAATGGTCGAGTGGACGTCGGTGGCAGCCGTCTGGTCCTACCGGCGTCCGGAGCTTGAGGAGGAGGGGGGAGCAACCGGGCCCTTTCTGACAGCAACCGGTTCAAAAACCAAATGCGAAGAAACGGTTGCTGTTTATCTGCTACTGCTTCTTTCTGACAGAAATGGAGCAGATTCCGGGCTTGAAATGGCCATCTTTTTTACCTGCATCTCTACCAACAGTTTCTGAGATGAGATAAAGAGCCATCGGTTTCAGAATCCAGGAAGAGGATCGATGTCGTTGGGGTGCAGCAACAATTGCAATGTAATGTCACTGTGTGTCAGTTCAGATAACTTTTGCTCAAACAGATGTTGCTCTCTCTCTCTCTCACTCATTCTCTGCATCTCACATTACTAGCTAGCTAGCTTGGTTCTTGAAATGACCAGTGAACTGTTGTTTGTTTTGTATAAACGGGTTTGCATTGCACGCAATCGTTTTCGGCGTAGAGACGTGGAGGGAAGGATATGATGGCCGTCGTGATCTGATTCAGTTGGTGGAGAAAAGAAAGAAGCCAAATCTCTGCATGAGACTATGAGAGTGTGGGTATACTTCTGATGAACAGGGAGTTGTTGCTGTTTGTCGACGCAATCTACAGGAGTCGCCATTGAAAATCTCACCCTTTTCTTGCTCAATTATGCAGCCAACAAATAATTTGTGTCCGGATCTTGTTCCACAACTGCATGATATATATGATGGGCTATAGAGCTGACCTCCTAATAAACTGAAGAACCTATATATTTAGGCTTCAGTGGAGAATGTTTTTCTTTTCTTTTTCTGGATGAGACATTCGGTGGAGAATGTCGTGTGCAGTAGAAACAGTTTCAATGGCCTGAAACCCAGGCAGTACAATAATACGAGCCGAAAAGGAGTTTTGATTCACCAGGAACCACAATTCTGTGTGATGGTAGGTATAATACAGTTTCAGTGTTGATATTATGATATATATGCTGTTCAGCATATCTGAACTTAGCACTTCCAACAGTTCTGCATGGACCTATGCAAAAGATTCTCTGGTGCTTTGCAAAAACATGTTTCCTTAGAAAATCTTCAGAAAAATATCACCAAGTAGTTACATACTTCTATTTTTAAAAAATAAAATAAAATAAGAGATAGCAAAGCTCTGTTGCTTCCTTTCAGTTATCCAAAAGTGACTTCTTTACAACTTACTATTAACATGATGGTGTAAATTAAAGGTCAACAGAAGAATGCATAGTTGACATACTTCGGCAGGCAAATGATTCCTCCAAAAGGGAAAAAAAGAGAAAAAATGAAAACAAAAGATAAAATAAGATAGGATACGTTGAGATGTAGAGGCTGGATTGGTTTAAATTATTTTTTAAAAAAGAAAAAAAGTGGTAGAACTAGAACAAAAGCTCTTGAACAACCACTCTACTCTCTCTCCTTTTCGTAGATGAAGAGGGTGTGAGCTCTGCTTGTCCAGGTCTCACTCTTTTTTTTTTCTTTTCTGACTTTTGACCTTATGAGGCCAAAGCCCTTTCTGATTCAAGTGCAACCGGGGAAGGCAATACTCTGCCTTGTCTAACTTCTCACTTTTCCATCTAATGGAACATTCATCCAATGTTGATGTTTCATTTCAGGAGTCATTAGTCCAAATTGCTCACTGGTTAATCATGCCAGCTTATGTACTACTACCTCTGCATTTTATAATATGACGTAGTTGACTTTTTAAAATTGTTTGATGATTTTTTTTCTTTAATTATTGGTGCAAATAGAAAAATGTACTAGACATGGTTAAAGTATTTTTGATGGTAAATCTGGTTGCACTATTTTTTTAATTAGGTAATTAAATAAATATTGTTGATTAAAGATTGAGGAAAAAAAGACGAGTGCATCATACATATAAAAAATAGAGGTTGCAGTGCTAAAAAGCGTACTAGATAAGTACTAAAAATTTCGTAATAAACTGATTTTATCTAGTTAAATCAAAGGTTGATGAACTCTTACTAACACTTATGTGTCATATTGTGAATACATCTAGATTTCCTATGATTTCATCTAGTTAAATCAAACACAGTTGATACCATAGTTTCTAGTAATAGCTTTATAGAACAATTTAATATGGTTGTAGCATTGCTCTTTTAAAAACTGAATCAAAAGTATTTTTGTGTACTGTGGAGACCGGGAGTTTCTTCCATTAACTGAAAAGTAATGCCAAACTATGTAGAAGTAGAACCGTTTTCTAAAAAGTCATGCCGACCAATGTAGAAACTGAGGATGAAAGTGGTGGAGGAACTGCTCCATTTGCTGATGCATCTCCTCATCTAAACAAAAGGTGCATACACCTTCAGGACATGCACCATTGCCACCATTCAACTTTTGTAATTGACATGGATCTTTCTGGGTGACCTATCCACATGATAAACGAATTCAGCCTGCATGAGAGTTTTTCTGAGGAAGGTTGTAACTTGGAAGGTTCTACTGCGACACTCACCCACTCCAGGTTCTTTTCTTCATTTATAGATAGAAGTACTGAAAAATACATACATATAGAGCATGTTAAAATATGTTTACCTAAATTTTTATGTGAAAGTAAACGCATAATTTTTTTTGATTACAATTGCTTTTATGGTACAGATGTATATTACTGTATTTAGATACAGAAATATTATTGCACACATTTGCATTCTAGACCTTTTTTGCAAATATATTTCAAAATGCTCTAGATGTATGTAATTTTGATGATTCTTAGTAAAATATCGTGCAAAAATCTAGAGTGGTCGTGGCTACACTTGAGTTCAAAAATTATATTAGTATGTACTTCACGTTGCAAATAGATTGTACAGAGTGACGATATATTAATTGGAAGAAGCACTCCAATCACCTGTTGGCATAGTGGTGGAGTCGTGTGTGCATGATTTTACCTATCAAAAATTCAAATGCCAGTGTCCACAAATAAAACCATATGCATCTTTAGTTGCTGCATAGTCTATAAGTAATATTATCACAGTGACACTGTTGACTTTATTTTTTTTAACTTTGACCATTATTTTTCTATTAGAATTTAATGATAATATCTAATAAAATTATAACATTGTTAGGTCCCATTCGTTTCTACTAAAAAGAGGGGATGAAATTTTGGATACACATGGCATGCTTTTCAAACTACTAAACGGTGCGTTTCGTGCGAAAACTTTCTATATGAAAGTTACTCTAAAATATCATATTAATCCATTTTTCAAGTTTGTAATAATTAAAACTCAATTAATCAAACGTTATTATCACCTCGTTTTGTGTGAAATACTTAATCTTTATCTTCATCTTCAGGAGATTCAAACACCACCTTAAACAACCTATAAAGAAAGATCTACCTATAGGAATTTATGTTTTTAAACTAAATATTTTGAGAGATATTGGTGGTTACAGTTTTAAAAGTTTGACTGAACAATTAACAATATCATCATGTATTCAAATAGGGAGGTGTACTTCCTCTGTCCAAAAGAACTGATATATCGTTGTAACACCATCAAATTGGACGTAAGCCAGATCCTGTGCAATATGCATTGAACCTGGTGGGTGATTAGGAGTTCAAACAAATTCTCTACCATCGGTCAGGAGAGGGTTGTTCAGTTGCACCAAACATATATATGATAATCGTGATGAAATCAGCACGTAACACGTCGACAGAGAATAATTCAACGTACAAAAAAGAAAAGGTAAATTCACTGAAACTGAAAGTACGACAGTATTCCATCTTTTCGTCTCAACAACCAAATGCCCCTCTGCATATCGATTCAGTCACCCCACACACATTTCTGACGATTCTTCTTCGCAAGGTGACACCTGCTTCTGCTCCAAAACAATCTAGCAGCAGGCACCCGTGTCTAGCTAAAGCAGACGGCGGGCGAGAATCTAAACACGAAGAACACAGCAAAATCCAGCGAGAAGTGGAGGAGATGAAATGGCAGCCGAGCACTCGTCGCCGATCCAAAAAAAAAGAAGAAAAAGGCAAGCTAAAGCGAGCAAGAATCCTGCAATGTGCTACTGCTCATATCGCTGTCTCCGATGACTCAGTTCGTTCTTGCATTGCCACACATGCTCCCACTGACAAAAATAACGTCAAGCAGCAAAGCAAAGCAGCAGCAATAGCATATCCTCGTGGAGATGTGAACCTGCACTTCTTTAGGACTCGCCGCGATGATGATTCAGATATGCTTGAATAATGCCGAGATGCTTTGTGCCATGCATTTCTGTTCATCATCCAAGAGACGAGATCAATTGGTTTTCTGAGAATGCTACTAACTTATTGTCCTGAGTTCCATGGAGGGGAATATTTTGTGGGCCTTGTAAATTGGATACCAAAATGACCGGCAAAACCGTATTTCTTTCAGATTTAATCTGGATACGAAGATATAAAGATAGGTTGGAAATTGTCAATACTTTCTTGGGCGATGGACAACTCTGAATTTCATTTCCAGAAACCAGAAGTTAATATCGAAATTACAAGAGCTGCTTCTCTTGACGTCTTGTCAGAGTGGACACTTGTCTGATCATTGAGATCAGTGGTTGTACTCTAATCCTTATCAACGACAAGATTTTCAAGAGTTTTATGGGGCTCAAATTGTTCAGTTTTTCTTCTGAAACTGCAACACTTTCTGCATTCCAAATAAGCCAAGACATCAGTGGCTTGGACCAGTAACTTCTTTCTGCAAGCAAAGATGAGTTTGGATTCGTGAGTTGATCCATGGGACCATCCATGGAGATGTTGGTGTGTGGCCGTTTGCAGTTGCGTTCTACTCCCAACCACCCTACAAAAGGTCCTAAGGAGCTTTTAATAGATACAACTTCTTCTAAAATCTTCAGCTCCTCTACACGATCCAGATTCTAACATAAATTATTCTAAAAATTTGTAATTATGAAATTTATAAAAAATAAACTAGAAACAAGAAGCTGCAAAACCCAACTTTTTATATATTGTAGTTGTGAAATTTAGAAAATAAACTACAAACAAGAAGCTATAAAATCCAACTTTTCTATATTCTCATCAACTAGTTTCTCGCCCACTACTTCTCAAAACTTGAACTCCCCCAACAGGGTCAAAAGCTAGTGAGTGCCCTGTTGCTTCTGGCACACCTGCTTTTGTGTGCAAACACTGAGTAATTATCCATGTCCTGTCAAACTGATTTTATTAGCATCCCTGATCTTGATTCTGGAAGCCTCTCTTGATTTGATTAGAAAAGGCACTATAGCTTGAAATGAAGGGAACCGGCCACTAACATGAGCAGTTCAGGAACCTTCTTCTTGGGAACTTATTGTAGTAGTATTTATCAGTAATAAACCTAAAGTTAGTATGTTGGAAGGTAGAATTTTTATCTGAAAGTAGCTAAGGTTGGCAAGGGAACCAACTCCACAGATGCAGTTGAATGTGTGATTAGGCCTTGTGTGAGTGACCAGGTCAATGATGTCAGTTCTTGTGTAGGCACCATGCTATTAGGTTCTGAATTTCTGATAATAAAGTTTTCTGTAAAGAACCTCTTGATCTGCCTTGATACTACATCCAAAGAAAATAGTACTACCTTTTGGTTAGTTTAATTCTTACATTACCTTTTGCCATCATTCAGAACCTTCGGTCAGCACAATTGTTTACTGGTACTGTACCTCATGATTCAGGTGTCTCCAGTCACTGTAACCATTTCTCTGAATTTAACATACTGAGCAGCAGAAACATATCTGGATTGGGAATTCTGACCAGTTTCTACCTAAGAGCAAAAAGTAGGCTATAAGCCGGCTAAATGCTGAGTTGGAGGAAAGAAGAGAGGAGAGAGAGGAGAAGCGGGTTGTAAACTAACAGCCGGCTTGGACACAAGAACCAAGAAACTCTGTGAGAGAGACAAGTGGGCCATGTATTAATTGTGAAGAGCTAACTATTATATGGGTAGGCTGAGAGAAGACTATAAAGAACCTTATAGCCAGCAGATCGGCTGTATTATTAGCCTTGCACTAAGCAGTAATTATTAATTAATTACCCTGCCTAACTTTCTGTTTATGGTGACAAAGTGTGCAGCAGAATTTCTGACAGGAACAGCTCCTGTGATTCTCAGCATGGCACCTCTGATTTGGGGCCTGTTTAGTTCACAATTTTTTTTTCCAAAAACATAACATCAAATGTTTGGACACATGTATGGAGTATTAAATATAGATAAAAACAAAAAACTAATTGCACAGTTAGAAGGGAAATCGCGAGACGAATCTTTTGAGTCTAATTAATCCATGATTAACCATAAGTGCTACAGTAACCCACATGTGCTAATGACGGATTAATTAGGCTCAAAAGATTCGTCTCGCGGTTTCCAGACGAGTTATGAAATTAGTTTTCTCATTTGTATCCGAAAACCTCTTCCGATATCTAGTCAAACGTTCGATGTGACATCCAAAAATTTTCTTTTCCCCACCTAAACAGGTCCTTGATGTGGTAGATGCGTGCAGCCATTTGTGTTGTGATTTGTGAACAATAATTCAGTTATTTCCTCTGAGCTCTGGTCAGAGAGGTCAACGCCTTAGTGCAGCTTTGACCCGCTGATAAGCTGATACGCGTCTAATTAGCTCTTTCGGTGGCGTACACGCGCTGCGCTGCGTATCTGCATCACACTGACCTGTTGCCTTGCACAACGAGCTAACTGATAATTGAGCTAAACAATTAATTCAATCATTCAACCCAAGAATTCAAATCGAAAATGTTTTTGACGCTTTCAAATTTCTAAAATAGCAGGCATTTCGCTATCTATTAATTTAATTAGTGACGTGGAATCGCGTACACCATAACAGGTACTACACACGTTTCAATTACTTATCATTTTTTTTCCTAAGTTAAACATTACTATTTTTATCAACTCATTTAAAAATTTATAGTTTACTAGCATGCGAATTGTGTACTTATAAAATATTGCTAATAGTGAATACTAAAACTCTGTAATTATAGTTTATCATGATGTTAAACTCGGTAATTTTCTTAAAAAATAATATTTAAAGATACTCATGTTTAACTTGGAAAAGACTAAAACAATGAGTAATTTGAAACATAGTGTAAAAATGGTTAGGGTGTGTTTAAGTTGTTTTGGTGTAAAGTTTTTGAAGTATATGGACACACATTTGAAGTATTAAACGTGGACTAATAACAAAACAAATTACAGATTCCGCCTGTAAACTGCGAGATGAATTTATTAAGCCTAATTAAGTCGTCATTAGCAAATGTTTACTTTAGCATCACATTGTCAAATCATGGCGTAATTAAGTTTAAAATATTTGTTTCGCAATTTACATACAAACTGTACAATTGGTTTTTTTTTTCCACATTTAATACTTTCATGTATATGTTCAAATATTTGATGTGACGTTTTTGGCCAAAATTTTTTAAGAATCTAAACAAGGCCTGGCCGATGAACAAATCTTCTAGGGCCTCAATTATTAGGTTTCTGGGCCCGATGCACGTGCACTCATGCAGGGTGGTCAATGATTCGATTAAGACGTCGATCGGTCGCTGGGGCTAATCTCCAATCTCTTGTGGTGTTTTTGGGAGGTCAAGAAGGCAACGCAACGAGTGCAGCAACTGTGGCCACTAGCTGAGCCCAGCTTAAGCTAGCTTTGCCTGCCACTGTGTTGGATACCCACACACTTTGGATGATCAAATTAATCATCATCATTATCATTGTCATTATCATCATACTGCCACTAATTTAAAAGGCGTTTCCAACTGGGGCAGCAGCCACTGATCTTGAGAAAAGGTTAATACGTGTTTGTGCGTCTTAATTGTTGGATTAGTGGGTGTTTAGGCCACGTCGATCCGTGCCGTCTCCTGGGAAGATACTCTAATTAAATGGTCTTTTGGTAGTTATTAGTTAATTGATTTTGTTGTGTGGATTGCATTGGCCTAGCTTTCAGAAAGAGTATCTAGATTAGTGCTCTTTTCTTTGGCTCGATCTGGCCGCAGGATCGCTACATGACGTATACATATATATACACCTTGTCTTTCATTTTTTTTAAAAAAAAATAAATTCAGCACGCAACAAACAGTATAGTTTACATATGTATGAGATTACGTCATCACACAAGTGCTCTCTCTGTTCCAAATGGCAACATAAACCACGTGGCATGCCACGTTGGCCTGATACGATGTTCTATATATATCCACATGCTCTTTGGTTATTTTAGTCAAATTACTGGTCATATTTATGAGTTAGGACACGAGAGATGGACGAGTTAAACCCGGTTTGTATCTGTGGAATGATATCCCAGCAAATCTGGAAAATCACGTACGAACGTGCCAACAAAACACGGCACTATAATCACACGGATGCAGGTGGCCCATCTCATCATCAATCATCATCTCTGCAGCGTGACAGTAACATGAACACACGTCTCAGCCAGACACATATTTACGAGTAATATCTAAAAAAAAAAAAAAGACAAACCCTGGATTTCAGTGTCCAACGTTTAACCGTCCATCTTATTTGAAAAAATTATAAAAAAATTTTAAAAAGACAAGTCACGCATAAAGTATTAATCATGTTTTATCATCTAATAACAATGAAAATACTAATTATAAAAAAATTATATAAAACGGATAGTCAAATATTGGACACGGAAAATCAGAGTTTGTCTTTTTTTTGAACGGATGGAGTATGTAGCGGCTAATAGTCAGAATATACTGAATTTGTGCCTAACAAAAATTCGTCTGAAAATTGTGTTTCACATGCGTCATTTCTCTACTCCCCCCTCAAAAATTATTTTTTTGAACCCGTTTGTTTACCCGATTAATCGACGAACCGAGCATGCAAAAACCGGGAGATTTGCGTAGCCGAGCCACATACGGGTCGGGTCGGGTCAGGCTCGGTCGCACACGAGCCAGACACCCCGTGCCAACCTGCACCAACAGCGACCGGTGACGTGTCCCGTGTGCCCAACTTATCATTCCCCCCGCGTGGCCGCGTGCCACACGTACGCGCGCGTGCCGGGGGCTCCGGGACACGTCTCACTGACAGGTGGGACCCACGGCGCAGCGTCACGCGATCGCGACCCACACGCGGCGGGGTGGTGGGCCCCGCCGCCATAGTAATCGCTCGAGCTCGAGCTCGAGCTCGAGCTCGCCGCGCCGTGGCCGCTATATATATCCCTCGCCGTAACAACGCTCATCTCAAACTCACTCGCTCACACATACAAGCGCAGTTAAGATTAGTTAATCCAAGCTCTAGCTCGATCGCGCGGTCGCCGGAGCTGAGGTAGACGAAGGAGTGCGACGAGCTAAGATGGGTAGTGGAAGCGCGGCGAACGGCGGCGGAGGAGGGGCGGGGGCGGCGAGGGTGCCGATGCCGGCGGCGAAGCCGTTCCTGGAGACGCTGGGGGGGAACATGAAGGAGACATTCCTGCCGGACGACCCGTTCAGGGTGGTGCGGCGGGAGCGCGGGTGCGGGCGGCGCGCGGCGGCGGCGCTCCGGTACGTGTTCCCGTTCATGGAGTGGGCGCCGTCGTACACCCTCGGCACCCTCAAGTCCGACCTCATCGCCGGCATCACCATTGCCAGCCTCGCCATCCCCCAGGGCATCAGCTACGCCAAGCTCGCCAACCTCCCTCCCGTCCTCGGCCTCTGTACGCGCACACACACATACACATACAGTAGCTAGCTTAGACGCCATTGATGCGATGATGCATGACGACCAGGTGTTCGACATGTGTTCCTGGCTGCAGATTCGAGCTTCGTGCCGCCGCTGGTGTACGCGATGATGGGGAGCTCGAGGGACCTGGCGGTGGGGACGGTGGCGGTGGCGTCGCTGCTGATCGGGTCGATGCTGAGCGAGGAGGTGTCGGCGGCGGAGGACCCGGCGCTGTACCTGCACGTCGCGCTCACCGCCACCTTCTTCGCCGGCGTGTTCCAGGCGCTGCTGGGGGTCTTGAGGCTGGGGTTCATCGTGGACTTCCTGTCGCACGCCACCATCGTCGGGTTCATGGGCGGCGCCGCCACCGTGGTGTGCCTGCAGCAGCTCAAGGGCATGTTCGGCCTCGACCACTTCACCACCGCCACCGACCTCGTCTCCGTCATGAGCTCCGTCTTCTCCCAAACCCACCTCGTACGTACCTACACATTAAATTATACTACTCCTGTATATATCCGAGAAACGTTGAGGAGTCTTTTTGACTAGTTTCACAAGATTTTGACTAGTTTTACAAGATGATGGGCTAGTCGACCTGAATTTAAAACCTCCTCCTTTCTAATTATTTAATATAAAGTCATTTTCTAATATTCACGTTTTTTTTAATATCTAATTCGAATACACATACGTATGTACAGTACATGTACTTATGCATGTATACGGATGGATCTTTGCATTAGCCAAGCCAGTGTCGGTGTACATGTGCCTAATTCCTAGGTCCCAAAATATAAAAGATTTTAGGGGTGTATTTGAGAAGAAGGGGATTGAGGAGATTGAGAAGATACGCAAAACGAGGTGAGCCATTAGCTCATGATTAATTGAGTATTAATTATTTTAAATTTTAAAAATGGATTAATATGATTTTTTTAAAGCAACTTTACTATAGAAAATTTTTGCAAAAAGCGCACTGATTAGTAGTTTAGGAAGCGTGCGTGCGAAAAACGAGGTGCTTTTTCCCTCAATGTCCTTCAAACGAACCCTGTCTAGATAGAATATTTTATGTTAGTACGATAAATCTAAACAGACTCTATGTTTAAATTTGTTATAGAAAGTATCTTATCGGTTTAAAATATGATATATTTTGGAATGGAGTGAATAGTATTCTAGCTGCGTCGTGCGGCCACTGGCAATCTGTCTGTCCGCAACGGGGAGAGGTGACACAGGAGGACGACGACGAGTGTAACTGCGACAGGGACATGACCCTGCACCTGCAACCTCGTCTCGATCGATCTGTCCGGTCACCTCTCCTACCTAGGAGTATAGTACTAGACTATAGTTTCTTCTCGCGATGAAAACCGGAGAGTTTTTACAGCTCTAATCTACGATCAATTAAGCTGATTAATTAGTTTTTACATGCTGATTTGATCTACGAGCTGTGTGTGTGTGTGTGTGTGTGGTCGTGACTGAATTGGACTGACTGACTGATTGGTTGATTGCAGTGGCGATGGGAGAGCGTCGTCATGGGCTGCGGCTTCCTCTTCTTCCTCCTCATCACCCGCTTCTTCGTAAGTCCATGCTTAACACTCTCGTTCCTTTCCCTTTACTTTTGCTGTTGTAATTAACTCAAGCTAATTAGACATAGACGCATACTACTTTTTCTTTTTTTTTTTTGAAGAAAAGAACATTAAGGTCTAGATATGCATGCACTTTTACTCGAGAATAATATAGCATATTAATTAGCACATGTTACACTTTCAGTCTTTGATGAAGTGTGATCTAGGGATATACTACTTGGTACTAGCAGAAAAAAAAAAGTAGTGTATTAGCCATAAGAATCGCCGGTAAATGCCTGGTCCAATCATCCTAAAAGCAGTACAGTAGTGTGTATGACGACGACGAGAGAATCCATTCATGACGGGAAATCACACCACACACTAATACCCACGATTGCGACAACTAAAAGCTTAGCTTTGTGACACCATAATTAGGATAGTTAATGGCGATAAGATTCCGTTTTGCATTCGTGCATGTGTGGTCGTGTAGTAAGTAACCCCAAAGATATTATGAGTTGGGACAAGTAAGCCGACGGCAACAGTAGTTGAGCAATTCAGCTTGATTCTAGAGCTTGAACATTTCTGAAACAGTAGATTACAAGTTAAGAAAACTAAGGTAGGTTAGTCTTGTGGTTGAAGTAAAACTATGGTTAGTCTCTCTTTTGCCTAGTGGTTACTTACTTGTAAGATGTAATTACTGCCAAAGTCAAAACTGACAAAGTCTGCCTGAGAGGCATGATTAAGAGAAATTGTCATGTAATGTTTTGGAGTCACATGTCTGTATGTAAGGACACAAACTCGTGAGGCCAAGGGAATCGATCCATTGGTCACTTTTGGATAGCTTGCATATGAGCATATCTGATGACCTAATCCTCCTGTCCCCTATAAGGTTTCTATTGTCATCTTCTCCTTGGCCTGAATATTCCTAGCATGCGTGCAACTTCTATACTGATCTCTAACTTCGTCCTAAAATATAAGGGAGTTTGAGTTTTTATTTGTATTGTTTGACCACTCGTTTTATTCAAAAAATTTGTGTAAATATAAAAAACGAAAAGTTGTGCTTAAAGTACTTTAGATAATAAAGTAAGTCACAAAAAATTAAATAATAATTTTAAATTTTTTTGAATAAGACGAGTGGTCAAACAATGCAAACAAAAACTTAAAATCCCTTATATTATGGGACGGAGGGAGTACTAGTACTACATCCGTGATTTTCCTTTGCGTCTGAAAATGAAAAAACTGTCTTGCTTGAGATGCAATGATGGAGAGCAAGTTTTAGGCGTGCAAGTTGTAATTTTGCAAGTTTTGTATCATGCTGTTTTTTTCCAGTACATTTGACTTTGCATATACTGATGAAAAGTGACAGATAATTCAGTGTCATGGGCTGCTCACAGAATAGCCCAATAATTGCAAATGGCCAAGGTCCACCAACTGGTGATATCAACTTTTTTTCTATAGTAAATCCGTGAGCAACCTTGGAGAAAATAGGGCCCTCATCTACATTCTTGAGCCATGCATATCAGCTGATTATCCTAGATTTACTGATTTATTTCTTCGCGCCATCATCACTAATTTGAGTACTGATTTGACATGTGCAAGAATGAATACAGTCCTTGTGGAATTTAAGTTATGATCCAAGATTCCAATTTTATTTCTGAATTTCTAAGCTAACTGATCAATCTTCCTTTTCTTCAGAGCAAGAGGAGGCCAAGGTTCTTCTGGGTATCTGCAGCTGCGCCATTGGCGTCTGTCATCATCGGGAGCCTCCTGGTGTACCTCACACATGCTGAAAACCATGGCATTCAAGTGGTAAGCACAACAACTGATCAAAAACCTTCAACAAACTGCAAAACATAAACACAAACATGCAGTATAACATGGAACAGTACTAATTTACACGAGTGTTTTTACGATTTTCTAGATTGGTTACCTGAAGAAGGGCCTGAACCCACCGTCTGCCACAAGCCTGAACTTCTCGTCGCCGTACATGATGCTGGCCCTGAAGACCGGGATCATCACTGGCGTCATTGCCCTCGCTGTAAGCTTGAAAAATCGATTGATTTCTGCAGACATTAATTGCAGTTCTGCATTACTTGATCAGACCGGAGTGCTGATGTATACTGTCTGTTTCTACGAATGCAGGAGGGGATTGCCGTAGGAAGGAGCTTTGCAATGTTCAAGAATTACCACATCGACGGAAACAAGGAGATGATCGCGTTTGGAACGATGAACATTGTGGGATCACTCACCTCTTGCTACCTCACCACCGGTATGCACATTCGTGGTAGCCAGGATTCGAACTCGAGACCTCTGGGTTTCTGATACCATGTGTGTATGCAGGTCCGTTCTCGAGGTCGGCCGTCAACTACAACGCCGGCTGCAAGACGGCGATGTCGAACGTGATCATGTCGGTGGCGGTGATGATCACGCTGCTGTTCTTGACGCCGCTGTTCCACTACACGCCGCTGGTGGTGCTGTCGGCGATCATCATGTCGGCGATGCTGGGGCTGATCGACTACCCGGCCGCCGTCCACCTGTGGCAGGTGGACAAGGTGGACTTCTGCGTCTGCCTCGGCGCCTACCTCGGCGTCGTCTTCGGCAGCGTCGAGATCGGCCTCGTCGTCGCCGTCGGGATCTCCATCCTCCGCGTGCTGCTGTTCGTGGCGCGGCCGAGGACGACGGTGCTCGGGAACATCCCCAACACGATGATCTACCGGCGGATGGACCAGTACACCGCCGCGCAGAGGGTCCCCGGCGTGCTCGTGCTCCGCGTCGACTCGCCCATCTACTTCACCAACGCCAGCTACCTGCGTGAGAGGTGAGCAAGATGAACAGAATTCAGCAAGCAGATTCACTCACCTCGTGTCCAGCTTGAAAAAAATTTGGATCTCTTACCATGGTCGACTTGTGATGCTCATTCAGGATCGCGCGGTGGATCGACGACGAGGAGGACCAGTGCAAGGAGAAGGGCGAGATGGGCATTCAGTACGTCGTCCTCGACATGGGTGGTAAGTTGTTCTTGCATCTTGATGGCCATGATTCATCTGAAGCATTGCAAAACTGTAGTAGCATGAGGCCTGATCGATCTGTCTGAATGTGATGCAGCGGTCGGAAGCATCGACACCAGCGGGACGAGCATGCTGGATGAACTCAGGAAGACCCTGGACAGGAGGGGCCTTCAGGTAATTGCCATCTTCACTGCAAATGCATATACAAGGCTTCAGAATCAGCTTTGTTCAGAGTTTCTGCATCAGGAACCCAGGCTGATTCAGTTACCTGCCATTTCCTTTTCAGATTGTGTTGGCGAACCCGGGGAGCGAGATCATGAAGAAGTTGGACAGCTCCAAGGTGCTTGAGGCGATCGGCCATGAGTGGATCTTCCCCACGGTGGGCGAGGCGGTGGCGGAGTGCGACTTCGTGATGCACTCGCAGAAGCCGGGAATGGTCATGGGCAGTGGAGCACCCCATGAGAACCTGGTCTGATTGGAGAAGAACTTACTGTAGTATGGTTGAGTTTGATCAACCTGAGGTTGTCAACAAGCAAAGCCGAGATAAATATAAGCATCTCGAGTATTGTAGTACTAAGTTGTCAAGGAAGTTCAAAGGAAAAAAAATCACCTTTTTTTTTGCAAGGCGAAAATGATGAGCCTCAGAGCCTGTACAGATGCATTGGAGCTACTTCTTTGAAGTATTGACTCAAGATCATACCTTTTTTCCAAATATCCATCCTGAATTCTTGATTCTTGCATGATGATTGTCTAAAGAGAATGAGCGCCTACATGGCAAAAATGAAAATCATCAGGTGTCAGCTCAAAATTCATATACTAGTAATCGATTCGCAGTGCTGAAGGCAACACAAACATGCTACAAGGCATTGAGATTAGTACTCTTACCAAAAATCTGTGTTCAGTCCCAGAAAAACAAATAAGTGGCACTCAATCACTCACCACATCCAAACAAAGCAAGAGAGCTCAAAGTTCCTGCTTTTGATCAGGTAATAGAAGAGGACACTATACAATGCACAGGCATTTGCATCTGTACAATGTACTGCACTATTCCAGCATTCCTATCATCAACTACACTGAATCAACCACAGATATTCATTACTGAGTACAGAAATAAAAGATGAAATTGATATGTACGCAGTTATAAGAGAGCGAAAACTGTGTAACCAAAGGAGGCATTATACTATACATAATGGCGGCTTCATGACAAACACAAATCTTGGTAGCTTCACAGCAATCATATGGAGGCAATACAAGAGGAAACACATATGCACAATGCTTCAATTAATAACAGCATTAATAATATTAACTCATTACACTAGACATCACTGCCTCATTTCAGGACAAGAAAGGGAAATTTGAGTGCACGAGTTTCTTGTTAATATCATAGTGTTACTCATCTCAGAAGAGATCCTAAGAGCATCACGTTCTGTCAACCTATTGGGCTGACATGAATATGTTCCTCCTGCTACCTACTTAATGGTTAAGGCTCAGTTCTTGATTTAATACGGACACAACCACAGAAGGGTATCCTCTTCTTCTTCGTCTTCTGTCCGGCATCATTTTTGTCCTTCCTTGCAGTCATATAATCCCTCAAAAGAACGCGTGAACGTTTCTCAGGGGCTTTAACTCTTTTGTACTCATGCTCCTCTTCAAGCTTCAACAAGACATACTGTATCTTCTGAAGTTCCAATTCCAACTTTGCGACCTTTTCTGATCCTTTCTGCACTTGCTCTGAGATTTTTCTTCTGCTGGAATAGCCTTCTAGTTCAGCACTCACCTCAAATGCAGGGTAATTCTCAGCCTTCTTTGTCACATTACAGTTGAAATCTATCTGCTCCAAGACAGAGCCATCAATCTCCTGCAGCTGAGCTCTGATGCTGCTGTATTCAGAGCTTACGGTAGATTTTCCCTTAGAAGCACCCACCATTTTCTGCTTTATTTCTTCAATGCTGGCTTGGACAATAGACAGCCTCTGAGCATCAGAAGCTAGTTTATCAAGGACATTTTTGCTCCACAATTGCTGAGGTTCCAGGGACACTGCTGATATCTCAAGCCTGTCAATTCCTGGATCTCTTCCCCTTGCTAGTTCAAACGAAGGGTACTCACTCTTCACCTCCTCCACTGCTTGTATGTCATTCTCAGACGATGAAGATTTAGCTGTTTGGTTCTTGCAATCCCTCTCAGCAGTCTCCCACAGTTGAAGCATCTCATCGTCAAGCTCCACATTTGCATCGCCACCAAGAGGGTAGATGGTGGCACCAGTACCATATAGTGCACAAGTAGATACTTGATCAAGTTCGATGTCTTTCATGATCTGTACATGTTTCCCTTTGGAGTTATCAGCATCATACTTTTGCCTATCATCCTCGGTGCATTCTTCCTTAGCATTCGAGCCTTTTCTTGCTTTAAGCTCTTGAATTTCCATATTTGCCGCTTCCAGTTGAGCAACAGATTCAGTAAACTCCTTATCTCGGCGGCCTTTGGCATCCAGTATTACAACATGGAGTGCTTCAACTCTTGCAATTAAGCTTCGCAACTTCAAAGCTCCTGATGAATCATCTTGGGATTCTGGAACATGTCTGTCCTTTTGCACAAATTCCTGAATAAGCAAAACGTTAGGCCAGTAAAAGATAGGAGTAACAAAGAATGAATCAGTCAGCTGTGTAACTATAGTAGAACTAACTAGTTATGCCATAATAGCATGCTAATTGCGAAAACTTTCTTGTTCTATGTTACGAACTTACGACATGAAGCAACTTACCAATTTGCCTTCTTTATTAAGTTCTGACAGTAAAAGTGTGCCGTCTTCTAGCTCTTCCAGCGCTCTTATCTGATCAGACAAAGATGCTACAAGTGGCAGATATGCGGCCAACTCTGCCATCAGTCCTGCATTTTCTCCCCTCATGCTGGCGACCCTTTTCTGCAAGTCATCAACATAAGCATCTCTTGAGGAGATTTCCTTCATTAGCATGTCCTTTTCAGTAAAAAATCTTGTCTCAAGGACCTCACGCTCCATCATCATTTCAAGCACTTGTTCCTCAAGGACCATTGTATTCACTGAACGAGTTATCGTATCACATACCAGCAAAGTAATTTCCCTTTCATGCTGTTCAGCCTCTTTTCTCATCGTCTCAAATGTAGACATCAAACTCTCTTCCTTTTGTTCATGAATGCCAACCTCTACCTGCAGCGTGTTGTTTGCTTCGCGAAGAAGACGGGTCTCATTGTCTTGTACAGCACCTCGTTCAGTTAGTGTTGTGATTTTCTTCTCAAGGTCTACTTTTACTCCTTCTGCATCTTCTACAGCAACCTCAAGATCCCTGAGAACTCTGCACAATTCCTGGTTTCTCTCTTGCAAGAATTGAACTTTCTCATCTACTTTGCGTAATTTATCATCTTTCTGCATCAACTGTGTCATGCTACTGTTACATTCAATTGTTAATTCCTGGCAGATGATTTTGCTTGTGTTTGAATCAAACTCTGAAAGAACCAAGCGACTCCCCAGAGCCTCCAACAAGTTCTCTAGAGTGCACTTGAGGTGCTGAAAGTCCATTTCAAGAATCTTAGCTCTTCTGTTCAGCATGGTAACCTCATGATCAAGTTCATGCCTAACCGAACTCAACATAGCCATATCATTGTCAAGAGAAACCAAAACAGATGCAGACTCAACAGTAAGGTCATGAAAGAATGAAGACAGGAGGTCGAGCTTTATGCATTCTGCAATAACAGCAGCATTCTCATCATCCAAAGCATTGTACTTCTCAACTAAAACTTTGTACTCCTGCAGCAAGGAATCGTATTTTTTAGTTAGGTTGCAAATTTCACTTTGAGAAGTCTGGTAGGACTGTCTCAAGCCTGATAGCTCCTTGCATAATCCCAGTATTTCAATCTTCAACATCTCCTCCCTGTTGCCACCTAACTGCAATCTTTGCTCCAACTGTTCATTCAATTCAATAAGCTTGTGATTTTCCTTTTGCAGAAAAAGCAGTTCTGCTGCTCCTGACTCCACTTCTTCCACAAGTTCACAGTTCTGCTGGTGCAGAGCTCTGAAGCCAATTACTGTTTGTGCCAGAATTGCTCCAAGAACAGATAGCTCAGCATCCATGAAGACATTTCTCTCTTCGGTTTCCTCTTTATGTTTTACATGGTTGAAAGTTTCACGAGACATAGTCTGCAGCATAATTTCATCATGAACCACATCAGTAGGTCCTAAATCTTTACAGATATTGAGGACCTTAATTTGCTCTGAGATCCCATCCCTTAGTTTCTCATTGCGATTCAGCAATGCTTTTTTGTCCTCTTCTTCCTTTCTGGCTTCCTCCTTGAGCTGCGCAATTAGTACCTCTGCAGAATCAGTGGCCTGTATGAACTTCTGGCATTCATTGAAGAGTGCAAGATTTTTGTCTCTTGCATCAACCAAGCTATTTTCCAATATCAATGTGCTGATAGAAGCATCTGCACATTTTTGCTGCTCATGTTCAAGCATCTGATCCATATGACGAATTTTATCTTGCAGAGAAGAAACCATCTCTTCATAATCATTTACCTGCATTTGGTGCAACTTAAGCAGCGCTTCATGCTGTTCATTTTTTATTCCCAACTGATCTTGCATATTCTTTACTTGGTTGCATAAAAGAACTTTCTCTGATAACAAAGATCCATGATTATCTCTCAGATCAGCATGTTTATCCTCCAGGAATTTCAAAGACACTGCAGTGCTTTCCAGCTGACAACCAAGAAGGTGTGAGTCAGATAGGTATCAGTCTGATCAACCAGCTCAAGAATAAAGAACAACCCAATCTAGTATATAATACTAATAGATGATGACGCATAGTTCAAAGATTTAAGTAAAGGGAAACTGTCTAACATGCTCACAAGAAAAACACCTAGCCAACTAAGACTAATCACAGCCTAGAAATTCTCACAAAGAAATAAAAACACCCTCCAAATGATTTGGTGAGCCCGCAAAAAATAAAAAATCTGTCACTGAACCCATTAATATATACCCGAAGTCAAATATTAAATGGTCCATGCTAGATCATATCGCTAAAACGTGAGGGCTAAAGCTCTAGTTTGCACTCAGGAAAAAAAATGTAATTTCGATAAGACATACCTGGGAGAGTAGTTTGTGCTTTTCAGCAAGAAGAGCAGTGTTGTCAGCAAGATAAGACCGAGAGGATTCTTCTGAATCTTTATACTTTACTCTCAATTCTTGAAGCTCATAATTCACATTAGAGAATGAAGTTTCCAGAATGGATTTTTCCTCTAAAACATCAGCACATCTTTTACCAAGGGTCTCTAGTTCTAATGCCAAAGCATCCTTCTCAGTGGCATGCAAGGAGACATCATATTTCAGAGAGTTTTTTGAAGCTTCCAGTTCTTTTACAATTTCCTTCAGGTCTTCCATTTCAACAATTGCATTTGAAAATGATTTCTTCAAGATTGAATACTCTGTGGACAGCTCCTCCATGCCATGAAGCTTTTCCAAGAGGAGTGTCTTTTCAACATCACATGCATTGCATACCTCCTCCAATTCAATGTTCTTACTCTGCAATTCCTCAATTAAATGCTGTTGTGTTGCCACCCTTATGTTTACTGCCTTCAGCTCATGTTCCAAAGAACAGAGATGCTTCTCCAGAATATCCTTATCTTCTTTCTGGCGGGCCAAGTCTTGTTGAAGAACTTCCTTCTCACCAACGTGGATTCCCACTTCATTCTGAAGACCTATGTTCATTTCCGTAAACTTCTCCAATTGATCATGGAGACCTTTAATAGTTAACTCGGCAGAAAGATTTTGCTCACCAAGCACATGTATCTCCTCCGAATGCTTGCATATCATGTTCTTAAGGTCCCTATTACTGTTCTCCATCTCATTCAACTTGCCATGTAGTGTCTCAATCTTCAAAACCAATCCCCTTACTTCTTCCTGAGACTGAGAATGTAGATTTTCCATTGCAAGAAGAGCTACTTCACCCTCAATGCGCTTCTGGGCTTCTTCATTCAGGCTCGCCTGCAAGCTGTCAACCTCTTCTCTTTTCTGTTTGAGTTCTTTATCCAGAATTTGCACATTTTTCTCAGCATTGACTAGTTCAGCCTGCACATCAGAGAGTTCAGATTCCAGATCAGACACTCTCACCAAGGCCTGCTTGTGCTGAAGAACAGTAGTATCTCTCTCAGAATTCAGCAGCAGTATGGTGTTCTTAAGCTCACAAGAGACATTTTCCACTTCATTTAACTTTCTATTCAGCCTCTCAATCTCTGGGGTCAACCTATTCACTTCTTCCTGAGACTGCGTATGCAGATTAGTCATCGTGAGAAGAGTTGCTTCACCCTTCATACGCTTTTGGGCTTCATCCTGCAGACTAGCCTGCATAGTTTCAACCACCTCTCTCTTCTCCTTGAGTTCTTTATCCAGCATTTGCACTTTTTGTTCAGCATTATCTAGTTCTTCCTGCACCCCTGAGAGTTTAGACTCCAGCTCATATATTCTTAGTGAAGACTGCTTGTACTGAATAACACTCATGTCTTTCTCAGAATTCAGAAGCAAGATGGTGCTCTTATACTCAGAAGACTTGTTCTCCATATCATTCAACATTTCGTTCAACCTCTCAATCTCCAGGGTTAACCTATTCACATCTTCCTGTGATTGAGAGTACAAGTTACCCGATGAAATGAGAGCTGTCTCAACTTCCACACGTTTCTTGCCCTCATCTTGCAAACTCAACTGCAGAAAATCCACCATTTCATTCTTATCTGCAAGTTTTTGCTCCATTGTCTGCATCTTCTCCTCAGCCTTCTCCAGCTCCAACTGTATCTTTGAGAGCTGTGACATCAGATCACATGCTCTTTCAGAGGACAGCTGCTGTTGTAGAAGTGCTGCGTCTTTCTCAGAATTAAGAAGGGAGATGGTGTTCTGAAGCTCATATGATAATTCTTCCATTCTCGAATTTCTGCCTTGCAATTCACTTAGCTCATTTTCTAATTTATCAAGATCCATAACTAGCTTACCCACTTCTTCCTGGGATTTGGAATGCAGATTTTCCACCATACTAAGGGCTGCTTCAGCATGCATCCGTTTATGGCCTTCCTCTTCCAAATTATTTTGGAGGTCATTCAACTCATCATTCTTATGTGCAAGGTTTTCTTCCAACAATTGGGCTTCCTTCTTGTTTTCCTCCACTTCTGACAGTGCATCTAAAAGTTGAGCCTCTAAGTAAGACTGTCTCTCCAAGGAATGCTGCTGTTGAAGTAGCATTAAGTCTTTCTCAGAATTAATCTCTGAAATAGTATTCTTAAGTTCTCGTGAAATGTTCTGCAGATCCAGCCTATCATTTTCAACCTCAGTAAGCTGCTCGCTTAATCTTTCAAGATCATGTGCTAATGTCTTAGCTTCTTTTTGTGAATTAGTATGTAGGTCCTCCAATCTGAGCAGAGATGTTTCAGCAAGAATGCACTTCTGGACTTGCTCTTGCAAACTATTTTGGAGTTCACTGATCTCTTTGTTCTTGTGTTCAAGTTCCTGGTCCAGCATCTGAGTTTTCTGTACCATCTTCTCCATTTCTGATCGCACTACTAAAACCTGTGCTTCCAAATAAGATACCTTCTCCGAGGACTTCTGCTGTTGAAGAAGTGCAGAATCTTTCATAGAATTCAGCTCTGCAACCGTCTTCTTGAGTCCTTGTGACAGGTCATGCAATTTCAAGTTATTATTTTCCAGGTCACTCAACTTCTTGTTCGAGTGCTCAACATCTCGAGCCATCTGTTTAACCTCTTCTTGAGACTGGGAATGTAAGTTCTCCAATGCACGAAGAGCTGCTTCCTTTTGCATGTGATTGGAGCGTTCATCTTGCAACTGAGCATGCATGGCATCAGCCTCTTCTCTCTTCTGTTCAAGTTCTTGCACCTGTATCTGTATCTTGCGTTCTAGGCTCGTGACTTCCTTCTTCAGCTCACAGACTGTGTTCTCCAGATTGAGCTTCACCAGATTGAAGTCTTCTTGAGACTGGGAATGTAAGTTCTCCAATGCATGAAGAGCTGCTTCCTTTTGCATGTGATTGGAGCGTTCATCTTGCAACTGAGCATGCACGGTATCAGCTTCTTCTCTCTTCTGTTCAAGTTCTTGCGCCTGTATCTGTATCTTCAGTTCTAGGCTCGTGACTTCCTTCTTCAGCTCGCCAACTGTGTTCTCCAGATTGAGCTTCACCAGATTGAAGTCTTCTTGAGACTGGGAATGCAAGTTCTCCAATGCATGAAGAGCTGCTTCCTTATGCATGTGATTGGAGTGTTCATCTTGCAACTGAGCATGCATGACATCAGCCTCTTCTCTCTTCTGTTCAAGTTCCTGCACCAGTATTTGTATCTTCACTTCTAGGCTCGTGACTTCCTTCTTCAGCTCACAGACTGTGTTCTCCAGATTGAGCCTCACCAGATTGAAGTCATTCAATCTATCATTTGCCATCTCCATATCTAGAGTCAACCTATTTATTTCTTTCTGCGATTGAGCGTACTGTTTCTCTAAAGAGCATAGAGCATCTTCAGCTTGCTTGCGCTTGGCCATTTCATCTTGTAGACTTAAGTGGAAGCTTTCTATCTCCTTTCTACTTTGTTCAAGTTCTTGCTCCTGCACCCTGACCTTCTGATCCAGAGTCTCAAGCTCAGACTGCATTGCGCTGTTTTGTGATTCAGCACATTTTAGCTTGTCAACTTCCATAGCCATATCGTCAGAGAGTTTCTTGAGTTCCATATGCGCCTTAGAAATCTCGCATTCTAAAACTGACAATCTTCTTGTAGATTCATTGTATTGCAGAAGGGTTGTGTCTTTCTCAGAAATCAAACATGAAATGGTGTCCTTAAGGCTATGGATTTCACTCTCAGCCTTGTTTGCCCTCTGAGACTCTGATGAGATTTGCTCTTTCAGACTTTGGCGCTCTGTTAATAATTTGGAAACTTCATGTTGCAAATTCATGATATCATTACTATCATCTTTCTTTCCTTTAACATCTGGGCTTTCAAAGTTGAGACCTTTCCTTACTTTTCCATCAGAAAAATTGACACGCTGGCTACTGTCACTGCCTGCAAACAAATCACTGAACTGCTTAAGACCTTTGCGACTAGACGAAAAACCTATGTCATCAGGCTGTGTACCATTCCTCTTGACAGTTAAAAGGTGTGGTGATACACCAGCTGCATCCTGCAGATCATCCAGATCAAATGGTGCACGGGTGGGCATTAACACTTCCGGTGTACGTGGTTCCACATCCTGGCCAGAGGAGGGAGAGTCTTCAGACATTGACGGCATCTGATTTGGAAATGCTTCTGAGATTGTCCGGTGGGCCTGCCGGAGTGCACCAGTAGCTTGATCGTACCTTTCTGCTAAGGCACGGTATGCTCTGTAAAACTCCTCCACAAGATTCATAAGTTCAGGCCGTTTCTTATAGTACATTTCCGCTCTTCTTGCAAAAGAGTCAGCATCTTCATTGATAAGTTTGATCATTGCTTTGACCATCACGTCCATATCTGTTCACAAAAGGAACTCATTTAGTTACCATACATTTAGTTCAGTTCCAATAAATGCAGCCAGTTTGTACATGATGTATCAAAAAGGTAAATACAGACAAACCTAGTTTTCAAGTATAATGATCCAAGATATGTTTGGTACAATAAAATGCAAAAGAGGAAAAATAATGTAACTATATAATAATCCATACTGAACTCCTGCCAAACTCCCAGCATATTAAGCCAAACAATCCAAAGATTAGCACATAGCAACAATGCATATTTTGGTAATAAATCTAATTCCTAATA
Source organism: Oryza sativa Japonica Group (assembly GCF_034140825.1). Classification (NCBI taxonomy): domain Eukaryota; kingdom Viridiplantae; phylum Streptophyta; class Magnoliopsida; order Poales; family Poaceae; genus Oryza; species Oryza sativa. The sequence goes on along the minus strand of NC_089037.1, from coordinate 3,271,559 downwards.
CTAAATAAATGATCAGGAAATCATGATTTTGTCGTGGAGTGGAATATCACAAACCTATTAACCTGAGTGAAACAGTAATTGCAGAAAATGGATGATAGGTCATGTATAGTAGCTAGAGAGTTACTAGCTTTGCTCAATATCAAGGAGTATTTGATTACTATGACACAAGTGATCTTTTTTCGTTTGTAATCCAGAATAATGTACTATTCTGTATTATTCTTTATTTGTAACTGATAGCTGTACACCAGTTAGTGTTGGCTCAATCTGTGACAAATAAAAATTACTTGAAGATTAAACATAAAATTTGTTAGCTCCATGGATCTGTTCCATTTACCAAATTCCTTTCTCACTAAATATTGTAGGCACAATTATGATGCCGAAACATATTTCAGAAAAAAAAAACATATTTCCAATTGATTGACTCCCAGGCTCCCAGCTGCCAGATGTCTTTGGGAATGCATGAGTGCCTCATAAATTATATGAGTTCTTGCACTGAGACAATGCCCCATGAATGAACAGGACAAGAACCATATTTTTAGTTCACGTTGATTAAGGATCAGAAAAAATACCGCAACCAAACATGCTTTTTTTAGATAATGGGAATTTATAAAACCCGGCTTCTACGCCAACGGGGGTGTATACAGCCACAGAAAATCCGAGCAACCAAACATGCTTACATCCAAACTACTCCAGTTTGTTTCCTTGTATGGTACAAATTTGATAGTAGTTCAAGAATTTTTTTTCAATTATATCAATCATTGTCCTATAATTTACTGAAATCGTCAAATATCTTAGCACACAACCCTGTGGTGTTGAACTATCAATGCTGCCAGAGCCAGACCATAGAACTGATAGATGGTTTCCAAGCACATGCCCTTTGAGTGATCAAAGGTAAAAAGCTTAATGCCAGGCTAAACCACTAAACAGAAAATTATGATCATTTAATTTATATGTATTCATTTCACCACTACTGCATAATATAGCAATTGTATATACAAGAAAGATTAACATACCTGTAACGTTCTCTTGAAGCCATTTGGAATTTTTGGGGCTGATATGGCTAACCCACCACCATGAGTACTGGGTGGGATTTGAATCATGCCGGACCAAAGAAGCCATTGGCACAAATGAGCAAGTAAGCTGCCACAGAGGCACGATGTGTCTGTCTGTCTCAATGTCTTTGGTGCTCAGAATTGAGCAGCAGCGTGGTAAATCATATGTAACAACAAAAGAAGTTTCCACTTCTTCAAAGTATGCATTCAAGCAACAGCAAAATATATCATGCTTCCATGCAAAACGAAGTGCTAGGAGCCTGAAAAGCACACCAAATTTACCCTCCAATTGTGGGCAGTTTACCTGTTACAACGCAGATGCATAGATGGATCAGTAATGGAATGAGAAGAAGAGGAAATGACATGCATCAAATGTAGTCAGAAACGGCAGGAAATATGTTTACTGAACCGTGATACATAAATGTGAGTTCAAGTGATTCAACAGTAGAAACAATTACCTCCCATTCATGATATTCCTAAAGAAGTGCAGAAGAATGGACGAAGATAGATTAATCATGCCACTGCATTAAGCCAAAATAGTGGTCAACAAAGTGAATGAGCAAAACAAACTAAGATGCAAAAAAGAGGGAAAAAAACAATGTGGGAATAGATAACACAGATGTGCTCTTTCCATTTTTTGGTAAAATATATCAGAAAAGTGTGTCAATGCTATGGCACAAAACAAAATCGTTAAAAGGGGCAAAGAGAACAAAATGCCATCGAGATTTGAAGCACGAAACGGATTAGCAACTCGAAACGCTGATGAAAGAATGAAACCTTTCGCACACTCCAATAACTCAGAAGGGCAATGCTCTACTGCAGATCATAGGAAGAGCCCTCCTTTGCAAGAGAAGCCGACATGCTCAAGAAAGGATCTCCCAACCAGAGCAAGAAGAAACCTCATTATTCACCGCCCACTGTTCTTCTTCTACATCCCACCAACCACTGAACCAATAGAACACCAACCAGAAGGCAAAGGCCAACCAACAAACATTCAGAACACACCGGAAAAAAAGACTAGTCTTCGAATCCAAGAAACGGGGAACAGATCAAGAGAGCAACCAGGTTGTGACCGGGGTGAATAAGATGGGTTAGGAAAAGAGAAGAAGATCCAATCTTGGGGTGGAGGGAAGGGAGAGGAGGCGTGAAGCACAGTAGTAGCAGCATACCATGGCCGACGCTCTCAGTGTGGCAGTGACCAGTGGTGGGCAGGCAGTGGCTAGTGGTGGCAAGGCAAGGCAACAAGCAATGCAAGATCCCATCTCACCCCCCATTTGCCTTTCTCTATGGTCACCGGAGTCAGCAGCGTGTAGTGTGTACCGCGCTGAGAAAGGCTGTAAAAGCACAAAGGTAAAGTAGTAGCTCTCGGTACAAGAAGAAAACAAACTGTTACTACAAGAGAAAATGAGAAGAGAAAATTAAACCTTTTTGGTTTCAGTGATAACAATATGGCCTCATTTTCCCTGCAATTATGGGGTTTAATTGCACATTTGCTTTGTTCTGATAAAACGGCAATAAATTAGTGGTATAACTGTGTAAGGTTGCTGTTATATTGGCCATAAATCTGGCTTGGGGTCAGAAACTTGAAAACATTTATCAGGACAGAAACAGTCGTCAGGTTTAATGCCGCCCAAATAAATGCCTGTTTCAGTTTGCTTTCTATTCCCGTTTGCTGCTAATCTCATCTCAATTCTCAAATGGATTATACTAGTCCATAGTACTTTGCTACTATAGCGTTTCATGTCCTGATCTGTAATCTGCAGAAGTTTCTGTGTGCCTCATCCTATTCATGTCAGGCATCTCCTTGCTTATACCAGGGTCTCCAATGACTGCCCAAGTCAACATGTGTGTGTTCTTTCTTGGGTTGAGGCTTCCAAAGAAACATCAAACATGTTACAGGAATCCTATTCATCAAGTGGTTCAGAGTTCAGACACATGGTACACTTGGAGCTCATGTGATTAACCCAGAGACCGAGAAAAGCAAAATGATGAGACGATCCCCATGTCATGTGGCACGCTTGCCCCTGCCAAACTGTCACTTAAGAATTGTTAGAAAAATGCCAATGCTCTCATCATGTTTCTCCTTGTCCCTGCTGCACATTGCAGATGTTTAATTAGCCCAACAATCTGCTCCTGTTCGGCTGTTCCTTGTGCCCAACCACAACCTGAAACGTTGCCAAGATGTTTCTGAAGAACAGCAATTCACTAGCTGGTGATCTGAACTTTACTAGCCGATGCCACATTTTCCCCTTTGACAGGTTTGCAGCGGTAAATCTCTCGCCGTGCAAGCCAAGAACACCCATGACTTCAAGTTCAGAGTTCCAACTCCACATTATATTGCTTTTGCAAGAAGTCTTCAGATCTTCAGAGAAACATTATTACAAGGTTAGCTCATCAATTCACCTCACATGGACCACCACCATTGCAGCAGCAAGGGCAAGTAGAGACTGTAGTAGTAGTAGTCGAGGAACAGTTCGCAGCCGAGCTGGTCGCGACGCGGTTCACCCAAGTACAGCCATCAATTGCCGCTTGCCGAGAAGATTCCGCCATTGGGAGGGGGCCCAAGATCTCCATGGCGCCATCAAGAACGGCTTTTTTTTTTGTGGGAGTAGGAGGAGGGAGAAGATACAGACAGATGTGCCCCTCGCTCACGTGCCCACCTCATGTCCCCTCACATGGCGTGTGCCCGTGGTTGCATCCGTCGGATCTCCACTTGCTTTAGCAGTAGCCAGTAGATGCAGCACGACACCGACGGCCGCCGGCGGCGGCACGGCGGTGGTCAAGGGACGACGGCGCTGGCGTTAGATTGCGGCGGAGATGAGCTTCCGCGGCTGTGGCGGCTGGCGGCGAGGAGTCGGTGGGAGGCGGAGGCTGGGAGACCAGCGGTTAAACGAGAGAAAGGCTAATGTGTGAGTTTGCCGCGGTAAATCTTTCACTATGTAACGGAAGTTCTTTCACCATGCAAGGGAAGACCAGTAGACCACTAGATCCCTCCGTTTCATAATGCTTTGTAACATTTCCTACATCCATATAGATGTTAATAAATCTAAACACATACATATGTAACATTTGAATGAATATGAACAATGCTAGAAAATCTTACATCGTGAAATGGAGAAAGTAGAAACTAGCAAGTCATTGGAGCTCAGGAATATAACGAGGAAGTCAGTATATGCCATATTGTCTCAATGACATCACAAAGTAGTATCAAGACGCAAGTATCATAGCATCACAAAATAGTAGTATCTCGCAAGTATAATAGCAGCATCACAAAATAGTAGTTTCTGGACGCGAGTATCCAGGACTATCAGGACTATCAACGAAAGAGACAAGAGACAGTGAAAGAACTCTCAGTGAACCTAATATCACAACATCACAACGAGACCGTGGCTATCAGAACTCTCAGTGAACCTACATCACAGCATCACAAGAGACCGAAGTATGAGTATAAGCCGGGAGCACAGCGAACAAACTCTCAGTGAACCTAGTATCACAACATCACAACGAGACCGTGGCTATCAGAACTCTCAGTGAACCTACATCACAGCATCAAGAGACCGAAGTATGAGTATAAGCCGGGAGCACAGCGAACATATCAGAACTGTGCGTCAAACTGACTAGGCATCTCCGGCACCCTGAAGCCAGAAACAGTGTAGGCATTCAGCAACTTCTTGGCATTGGTCAAGAGATGACCATGCCGATCCCACATCTCCGCAGTGCGTCTGAGGAATGCTTCTTTCTTAGCTGGTTTAGGAATATATGCCTTGCGCATATAAATGATTTTTCTCAACATTCCGATCTACAAGCAGAAAACAATTTTAGAAAAAATAAAATAAAACACTTCCAATAATAAACATTTAATTAATTATTGGTTTAAAATAACAAAAAAAACCTCATTTAATTTGCGATAAAAGAGTTTATTGAGAGCATCCAGCTTTAAGCATCCCGTCACCTCTGGCACTGAAAAGAAGTACTCATTGAACTATAAAAACAAAACAATATACAAAGTTAATATTATTTGACAACTAAAAAAAAAAACAAACACAAATAGGTTTGGAAGCCCATTTTCAAAGGGCCCATACACAACCCGACCCAATCAAATGGCCCAGATTGAGCCCAAATAAAAAATTTACATCAAATGAAAGCCGAGATTAAGATTAAAGTCAATTTAAAGGCCCAAAACAATATAGAAGTGACTCAAATTTAGCCCATCAGCTTAACTAACAACAGATACAAAACCCAAAACACTAACAAAGATAGAGAATTTGGCTACCAAGAAGAGGAGACAATCGCGTGACTTGCTCTAGAAAAACCAATTAACAACAAAATACAGCATCCAGATCGAGAAAAAAGCATGGACATGGAGAAGAGTGAGAAAGATGGAGATAAAAAAACGCAAGCAGATCAAAATCCAGATCTATTTAGAATCAATTATCTTAGAGGAAATCTCAGATCCACCGAAGAAAGAAGCTTCTCTGCAACAAATCTATTCAAGAAGAAAAAGATGGAGATGGAGAAGAGTGATAAAGTTGCAGGTACAAGAAAACTTCAAAGATCAAATTCAGGAGCAAAAGCAGATCAAAAGTACGAACAATGCACAAGGGGAAAGAGTTAAAATTCATTCTTCTGCCAATTTTAAATAACATTAAAATATTAGAAGAAATCAACATTTCAGTAATCAACTTATTATGAAATTGGTGAGCATGAGTAACTTTTACATTGAACCGTTTGATTAGTAAATGTGAAGTATGATTATAATGTGAAGTATCTACCCATTGTTCTTAAGCCCAAAACAACACAATTTGTACAGATTCCCAAATGTCAATAAACACTACGTCAGGCACACTTACTTGTAATGACATCCAAGTACAAATTAAAATAAAAAACTATCTGAATCTTAAACAACAAATTCTATTTTATAAACATCCATAGAACAGGAAAGGTTTCAGTTAATATAGCATACACTACTTGACATATGGGTTCAATTCACAAAAGAAAAAGAATAAAGACTAGGTTCAGCTAATCGAGAATTCCTAATGTAGCTTAGCCAAATATTATTGGGAGAAAGATGGCATAAGTGAAGTGAAAACACAGACATCAAAATTAGGTAATAGAAGAAAGAAAACACTTAGTTCAGAAAAATCAAATTCAGGTAAAAAAAGATAACTGCATCATTAATCTTTGTTGTATTTTATTTTGTACTCAGAGTATAACACAATTTTTGAAATTTATTTCAGAATCACAAAGAAAACAGAAAGATTTGGTATCTTAAAATGTTGCAAAAATTGCTGACGATAACCAATTCATATCTGCTGAGAAATCAGGTGGTAAGTAATTGTTCAACTATAACTATTAAAATTAAAATTACAGTTCATTTGTTCTATTTTTAGATAGAAAAAATTCTGTAATTTCAATATTAAAATCATGTAAATTGACCCAAATTTATGATTTAGGATATAATCACAAGTGAAAATTTTGTACACACTGAAGTGAATTCCTTTCATAATAAGGAAAGGAAGAGAACATTAGCATTAGTGGGGGAAAAAGCAAATTTCAAAAAATCAAAAGTTTGTTGAAAGTAAGCATGTTCATAACAGAGACATAAGCACAGGTTTATAATTGCATATCTTAAATTAATCAATTCAGCATGAAAAGCACATTTTATGACTAGTGAAATATATGCGAATCATACACAAATATTACATTTTCTATCGTTAGTCAACTCATACTTCATATTATCTAAGTTATTTCGAATTACAGTCAATTTATTTTATATTTACATGTTTGAAATACTGTAATTTTAGTGTTATATTAGTGTAATTCGTATCAGTCATAACTAAATTATATATCTACAGGAATCACAAAACTCACTTCAGAAGCAGATTTTCACAAGCAAATGAACACAATAGTTCAAATGAGTTCAATTAAGTTCATCTTAATATCAACTCATTCTTTCAGCGGACAAGTATGTGAATGTGACATCTATGCTATTTCAGTTAAATTAGAAACATAGAACCATAGGCTAAATCACATAGAACCAAAGGCTAAATCACAAACATATTTATAAATAAACTCACATATAACCATTTTTAGTTAATTTGTTATATAAACTTTTCATTTTTAGTACATTTGTGATACCAGTTCAGCTTTCATGCCCTGTAAACTCAATAACTATTGATTTTTATAAACTCATGTTATATAAACTGAATTGTTGTTGATTTTTATTGTAAGTTACAGTGCGCTGTAAGAGAATATTAAAACTGAAAACTGGACAAAAAAAACAATGAAATAGTTTGTAATCTGTCTATATTACTTTGAACTAGAGATATCAATGTCAAACATAACTAGACTGAAATCAGAATATCAATTAAATATTGCCATCAAATGTAAAACCAAATCAATAAATCCCAAATATCTGCATAACAAACAAATCACAGTAGTAAAAACTCACAGCACAAATCACACTAGATAAACTCACAGCGGGTATGTAAGTGAAGGGGTAGCGGGAGAAGGGTCTCAGTCTACGAGCTCCAGGCGGATTCTGGGGGCGAGGCCAGAGTCGATTCCTCCCAAAATACTTGCGGGGTGCCCTCCCCCATGTCACCCTCGGGTGAGCGAGGGAAGCCTTCAGGGCGAGTCGGGCGAACGCCTCGACCATGGGCTCGTCGATGACATCGGCCATTCCTGTGGATCAAATTTTAAAACCCCTAATCAATTCAGATCAAATCCGTAATATGGGATTTCGCAACCAACGAGAAATTTCGCACAGGAACCAAACCGTACAAGAGAAACAAACACGTTCGGGCGAAAGTAAACAAATCCGGACGAGGGAAACGATTTCGAGACCAAAAATTTAGCAAACGAGTGATTTCACAAAGTAGAAACCAAAACAAACAGTACGAACGAAACCGATTTCGCAAACAAATCGAACAGTACGAGCGAAACTAAACCAAACCCTACCGCACGCCTGACAACGACGGCGGCGAAATGGATTTCACAACGACGTCGGCCAAACGGATTTCGCAAGCAAACCAAACGTACGACCTAAACCGATTTCGCAACCAAACCCTAAGAGATTTCGAAACAAAAAACAGATTTCGAAAAAAACAAACGAGGACGGAGAACGTACCTGTGGAGGTACGGCGGCGGCGGCGGCGGTGGGGAGGCGGGGAGGCGGGGGTCGCCGCTCGACGGCGAATGCTGGGCGGAGAAATCGGGCGGTGGCTGCGTAACAAGTTCAAAATAACTGCGAGATAGACGAGGAGGACCAAATCAAGGAGACGATCGAAGAGAACCTAGTAGAACTTACCAGATTTGATTCGATCGAGGAGATCGCTTCCGGCTTTCCTCCGACGAGGCGACTCGGGGGGCAGCGGCAGCGGAGAGATCGGTTCATATATATATACCGCATCCAGGGCCATGCCCCACCTGTCAGCCTAGCGCCGCGCGGACTCCAGCCGTCCCCGGCCCACCTGTCAGTGAGGGCGATCACCGCCGACCAAAGCGGCCCCCCACCTGTCAGCCTAGCGCCGCGAAGGTTCCAGCCGCCCCGGCCCACTTGTCAGCGAGCTGACGCATCCAGCCGAGGGAGGCCTGCCCCACCTGTCAGGGAGAGCGATCCCCGCCGGCCGAAACCCGTGGGGGGCTGCCCCACCTGTCAGCCTAGAGCCGACTCCAGCCGAGGCCCCCATCCATTGACCGCCTCCCGCGACCGTAGGTCCACTCGTCAGTGGAACAGATCCTCGCCTCCATCCGGGGAGGCCCGTCGGCGACGCACCGGCGCATCCGGGGGCCGCCCGCCGCCGACGCACAGCCGCCATGGGAGTCACCCGTCAGCGGAAACCGAGCAGAGGCCAGAGCGCCGTCGTAGAGAGAGATCCCGCTGCGGCGCACGGCGCCTCTCTGGACCTCCGTCCGGCTCGACGGCACAAAGGGCCAGATCCAAATGAAGAGGGCCACGAGGGAACAAGAGAAAGGGTTTGAGGGAGGTGAACAGATAGGTTGAAGGGGGAACCGGGGAAGATGAGATTGGAAGGAGGAGGAGCTATCTATATAAAAGGAGTACTAGTGCTACTAGTAGTAGTGGCTATAGACAGCTAAAGAATCGACTTTAAAATAGCTGACCGTTTCAACCGATAAATAAGTCATCAATCACGTATTCTAATTTCTCTCTCTCTCTCTCTCCCACCTTCGAATTTTATTTCCAGATCTCACCAAGTTCTTCTACCCTATAATGCAACAACTCATTTTACTCATCATCATTCATTATTGGACAAATCCAACGACCCAAAATCACCATCTCAAATCCAACGAACCAGATCCCTCTCCTCCCTCCCGCACCCACCCACGCGCGAGAAAATTGCATATCTACCATCGCATAAGATTGGCTTCGCAGAAATACCATCACTTAAATCGGCTTCGCTAGAATACCACTCCCAACTAGAATGTCTTCGCCAAAATACCATTTTGGACAAAAATGACCCTACATCTATCTCTTCCACCTCCGACACGAGCAAACGGCAATGGTGCACGGCGCAGTAGCGGCGGGTGAGATGAGGAGCGAACGACGGTGGTCTTCTCCAGCGAGTTCGTCCGTCTCACCTAGCTGCGCGGCCCCCAACGCCTTCAGTCTCCGCGACGCGTCGCCTCCGTCGCCGGCGAGTTCGACGAATCATCCCCATTGCCGGCGAGTTCATCTGTTGCCTCGACACACCGCCCCCATCCTCGTTCTTCCGTCACACCTCAACGCGTCACCCTCATCGCTGGTGAGTTCGTCCGCTCCGCTTCCGTCGCCGATGAGTTCGGCCCCATCAACGTTGATGACGTCGGCTATGGCCTCCTCTTAGCGCGGCGGGCATAATGAAAAGGTGGGGACGACGAGGAGGGCAGCGCCCCCATCGTCGCTGACAAGGTGGCACCGGTGGCTGCCGACGAGCTCCTCCGACATTGGTATTGGAGGAAGGGAGAAGAACCAGGGTCATTTTTGTCCAAAATGGCATTTTGGTGAAGCCGTTCTAGTTGGGAGTGGTATTCTAGTGAAACCGATTTAAGTGATGGTATTTTTGCGAAGAGCAATGGTAGATATGCAATTTTCTCCCCACGCGCTCCACCCAACGCTCCTCTCCCCGTAACTCCCGTCCCCCACGGTCGCCCCAAATCTCGCGAAACCGCCGAAGAAGCTGTCGGGCTCGTCGTCGCCAAGCCGATCTCCTCCGCGCCGCCAGAACTTCGTCGCCTCTTCTAGAAACACGACGCGCACAGACAGAGAGAGAAAAGAGGAGAAAAAGAAAAGCGGCAAAAGTCGGGAATCCCAAGAGCAAGGAGCGGGCGTGCTTGGCCGCAGTTGCCGGGGACCCCCAACGTCATCTTCGTCGGCACGGAAGAAGACGGCATCTTCGCCGTCGAGCTCGATTCGCTGAGCGTCAGGAAAGTGTGCGAATTGGACAAATCACAAGACCTTTTCTTCCCCTTCGTCAGCTACTACGCCGAGTCATTCCTGGTATTCATCTCATATTTCTCATCTGTTCGACTGTTCATGCAAATTTGGTTGCAAATTTAAAATGACATGGTTTGCTGGTTTTTTTTTTATTTCTATTTTTACAGCTGAGCCTATCAAGCAGCAAATTGCCAGCACCAGCGGCAAATTAATCCACCATCTTGCAGTCTGATCGATGTTCTTCGGTGATTTGTTTCGTCTGCGGAAAGTTCAGGGAGACAAGTAGTTTAGTTCGATCACTTGGTCAGTTAGCATAGTTCCTGACGATTTTTTTGTTGTGGTGTTCTTCTTATCAAATTGTGACCATGGATCGAACACTTATTTCAATCGATCAGTTTCAGCATACGCGAGTCATTTTGTTTCAGTCAATGCCTGACACAACCATCAAGTGTTCTGAAAAATGAATCGTTGTGGTTCAGTCTCAGTCGGATTGGGGGGAATTGGGAGGGTTTTGGGTCTAATTGGTGTCACTTTTCTGATCATCGAGTCGTCGTCCGCGGAGAAGACTAATATCACTCATGAGTTAAATTTTAGTGGGAGTTAAATTTTAACTCATGGTGACGTGGACGAATCTCGGACGTTCATTTCTCGATCCAATGGTATAAGGTGAGAGTTGCATAGTTGCACTGAATTAGGTGATTGCACCGGATACTTCCCCGTGACCATGAGACTTTGGACATGGTGATTTAGTAAGGAGAGCTAATTTTCTGCTGTTGGGACGTGGTAAATTCTCTTCTACCAAACCATCTGATGTGCTAGCTCTTACCGTGCTTGTCTATATATGCTAAAATCACTTCTAAGAACTATATGATGTTTCCGGCAAGAGAGTCAAATCGATATTGTTCAGAATCAAGATACATGAATATTGATCTCTGCAATCTTCAGTGAGTGTTGAGTTCTGTGTGAGGATGTAAGTAGGGGACAAGCTCTATCAGTCTAAAGAAATAAAGAATAGTATTAATCTTACTTTGATTTAATAGTCGATATGCCCTCTGTGTAAGCTGTTCCTTGGTTCTTGTAAAAGAAAGAAATGCACCTCGCTGGCTAGGTTAGCATTTTTATCAGAAATTTTTATCTGAATTGATTCCTAAATATAGATACATGGTGCACTATTTTTGGTCTAAAATGGAGTTGATTCCTGCTTGTCTGTACTTGGAGCAAGCAGCTCAGTCCATGGATGCCTTGCTACGTGTATTGACACGGTATGCACTCAACTATTTTAGTCTTTTATATGACCAACAGATCTCTTGCCGAATTGCATAACAATGTTCATTCTATGTCTCTGTACTTAATTAAAGTTCTTTCTTTAGGGAAAGTGAGTTACAAATATCGTTTGCATATATCAGAAAAAAAAAAGAAGGAAATGATGGTGGACGTCTTCCCGGACGAGATTATCTTGGCGAATGACAATGTGGCTCCGCTACTGCTCGACCGGTCTGATGATCTATGTAAGACTGTTTTTAATAGCAATGATTGGATTTTTTTTTTGTCCATAATGCTCCGTTGATAGAATCAATGTGATGAGATCCATTGCTACATAAAGCGGATGTCTAATTATGTGCAAGTTAGCAGGATTTTTTTTTAATTTAGAATCAATGTGATAAGATCCATTGCTGAAGGATAAGATTCTTCATATTCAAAGGGATATAAAAATTGTTGGTGATTCTTGTTTAGATTTGTCAACAATTTTTGAGCTTCAGGAATAATAGAAAGCATGTGTGTGGAAAGAAGATTCAGTTTTATGCACTGTTTCGTTGAGACCAGTGTAACTATTTTTTGTTCAAAAGAAGCCTAGATACAAGCTCGCGGAGGTATAAATTGTTTTAATCCTCCAATAAATTTATAAAAATATAAAATTAATCTTTAGGACAAATATAGTACACTAATGTATAATATCCTTGCTTGGTTATTTGTATTTTAAGATAGTTTAACATTTATTTTGCCAAAGTATATATTTTATAATTATATAATTTGCATTACTAAATATCGCCGTAGCGTTAGCACGTGCATATTACTAGTATATAGTAATAGTAGTACGCGTTTACTAGCTAGAACGGATTAATTTCCTATCCTAATACTACGGGAAGAAATACACTAATAGGATACGGAGTAATACGGAAAGAAATAAGAAAAGTCTAATTTTAACCGTGCCATATTTAGAGCTCGTTCACTTTGCTACCATTTTCAACCTTACTAAGTTTTGGCATTGCCAAATTTTGGTAATTGGCAAGATTTCTTATGTATTTACTAAAATTTAGCAACAAACTAAATATAGCTACTTTTTTTTAATAACTTTGTCAAAAAAAATGTAAGGTTGAAAATGATAGCAAAGTGAACAAGCCCTTATATATAGGGATGGCAATTTTACCCATGGGTCCGGGTATCCGTGGATACCCGACCCGATGGGCACGGGCGTGGGTGTGACTTTTTACCCATGGGCATGTCCGACCGAGACCCGAAGACGTTATGGGCAATAGGCGGGTTTGATTTTTTACCCGTGGGTAACCCATGCCCAACCCGATACATATGTATTAGCTAAGTTTGACTCATTTCTTAATTCTTATACCATTTCTCTCGGTTCATTTGTGATGCTAACTGATACTAAGTTATGTTGTAATTCAAATTATTGTTGATAACCAATAATTTCATAAATTTTTTATTTTATTTCTCTTTGTTAAATTACATATCTTTCAAGTTATTATTCAAGTGAGATCCATTGGGTACCCGCCGGATATACCCGCGCCCGCTGGGCATGGGTACGGGCACGGAGTTTTGCCCGCTAACTCTAGTGGGTAGGGTTTGGGCGGGCAAAGTCGGGCATCGGGTCGGGCATGGTTTTGCTCTACCCGTGCCCAACCCGACCCACTGCCATCCCTACTTATATAGTACGCGTTTATACCAGTTGTAACAGATTAATTTGCTATCGTAATAATACAAGAGGAAATAAGGAAAGTCCAAATCTCACCGAACCATATCCGAGAAACACCCAGGAGTCTTCCGGCTAGCTCCACAAGGTGGTGGACTAGACGACCCTTCTAATTATTTGATATTACTACACTGGTGGAGAAATACTTTTTAGTCCCGGTCCGTAACCACCCTGCCAACCGGGACTACGAATCCGGGACTAAAGATCGCTATCTTTAGTCCCGGTTCCCGGTTGGTAACATCAACCGGGACTAAAGAGAGGGGATCTTTAGTTACCAACCGGGACTAAAGAGAGGGTTGCGGCAGTGAGATAATCCCATTTTTCTTTTTTTTTCTTTTTTATTTTCTCCCAAATCAAGTGGGATACATATCCCAAATCAAACCCCCAGTCCACAAATCGAACTAACATCTTAAATCTACATCACAAATCAAAGTTACTTATACACACAAATAAATACATCGCAAATCAAATACATCACAATATCCTAAGAAATTACTCAAATACATCACAGATCCAAACAATGAATCACAAATTTGTAACTTCTCAGTCAAATACATCTCAGTGAATCATCACAAATTAAAAAAAAAAAGAATGCCGCTGCGCCGCCGGTCGCCATGATCTACGGGCGCGGCCCCACCGGCAGCCGGCCGCCGCCCCGGAACCGCCGCCCACCGCCGCCGCGGCCCCGCCGCCCGCCGCCCGCCGCCGCGCGCAGCGCCGCCCGCCGCCGCAGTGCGCGGCCCAGCCGCCGGCCGACCCGCCGGATGGGAAGGGGAGGCCGGCCGGGAAGGGGAGAAGGAAGGGGAGAGAAGGGGGAGGAGAGAGGAGGAAGGGGAGGAGTTGGAGAGGAGAGGAGGAAGGGGAGGAGTTGGAGAGCTAGAGAGGATAGATCTGAGGAGAGGGGTGAGATTCGATCTGTTAAGTTGTAACGAGAGGATAAGGGATAGGGATTATATACTACGTGTTTAATTTTAGTCCCGGTTGGTAGTACCAACCGTGACTAAAGTGGTGATCTTTAGTCCCGGTTATTGACACCAACCGGGACTAAAGATCCTCGGCCCCCTGACATTAATCTGACAAGGGATGAACCGGGACTAAAGATCATCTTTAGTCCCGGTTGGTAACACTAAAGATCAAAATTTTTATAACCGGGACTAAAAACAATCTTTACTCCCAGTTCTATTTGGATCCGGGACTATTGTGGATTTTGCCGGACCGACCAAAGATGGTTTCTCCACCAGTGCTAGCAAATGTGCCCGTGCGTTGCAACGGGAAGTGTACAGAAAATTGAGAAAAAGTTAAGAAAAATTTACATTATGTAATTAATTAAAATAAAAATTTGCTAAAATATTTGGTATTTTTAAGTAGGTAGGTGTATAATTAAATCAATTTACAAGTAAAGCAAGTGCGAAAAATAAAATGACATGGTTAAATTTAATTTTATTAAATTCTTCATGATTAGTTAAGTTATTTGGAATTTTCTTGGAATTATCAGAGCTTAATTACTAATTTTTAATAATACAAACATCATTTAACAATTATTTAATTGGAAAAAGAATCAAAATCCTCCTTCCTATGTTTGGGCCGAATATAGAAAAGTTTATATTCCCTCCCTTTGTCTATTCTATGTGTCGCCCTGTTCCTTTCTCCGTTAAAGTCCATTTTACGTCCTCCATTCGGTGGCCCAATAGGCCGGCGGCCCGACGCGGGAGCAGCTGGAGCCGTCCGATCGAATGGACGGTCCAGATTAATCCTAACCTAAATAAATACACCCAAACCCTAAGCAT
Organism: Oryza sativa Japonica Group; assembly: GCF_034140825.1. Taxonomy (NCBI): domain Eukaryota; kingdom Viridiplantae; phylum Streptophyta; class Magnoliopsida; order Poales; family Poaceae; genus Oryza; species Oryza sativa. Next base: position 3,256,298 of record NC_089037.1, on the reverse strand, counting down.
TCATTCCCCCCCCCCGCCCCACCCCCGCCCCGAGCGACGACTGCGGCGCCGCCCCCCCTCCCACTTCCCCCAACCTAAGCGGCGACGATCGCCCCACCCCGAGCGACGACGGCGGCGGCGCCCCCCCTCCCCCACCGAGCGGCGACGGGCGACAGCGTGGAGCAGCGGCCGCCCTCCTCTCCCTTGCCATGGGGCCCCATGAGGGCTCGACTGTGGCGAGCGGCGGCACCCTCCCTTCCGGCGGGAGGGGAGGCGGCGGACAGGGGCATCCAGTGCCCTTCCCTCCGCCGGATCCAGTGGGAAGGGAGGCGCCGGCGGCCTGCCGGCATCCCAGCGGCAGCGACGCCCCTCCCCTCCGCCGGATCCAGCAGGAGGGGAGGCGGCGGTGGCCCGCCGGCGTCCAGGCAGCCGCGGTGCCCCTCCCCTCCGTCAGATCCAGCGGGAGGGGAGCTGGCAGCGGCAGTTTGGCGGCGGCGGCGGCGGCGGTTCGACGGCGACCTCCCCTTCGATCTTTATATATATATATATATATATATATATATATATATATATATATATATATATATATATATATATATATATATATATATATATATATATATATATATATATATATATATATATATATATATATATATATATATATATATTTGTGTATATGCTTCCTCTGATTTTATTTGTGTGATTGAATTCCGATTGGGAAATTTTTTGGGTGGGAGTGATTGAATTCCGATTGGGATTTTAGGGGGGGGGGGGGAGGTGGCGGACGAAAAATTGGTGTATGGATGTGGTGAGGACCGGAAAAATACGAATATTTATATTAGTTATAGAAGTCCTTCTCTAATATTCGCGTCTTCACCGAGCCATATTTATATAGGAGCACTCCCTCCGTCCTAAAAAAAGACAAACTTTGACTGTCCGTCTTATATGAAATTTTTTTGTAATTCATATTTTCATTGTTGTTAGATGATAAATATGATTAATATTTTATACGTGCTCTCAAAGTCCTCCCGAAGTAAATCAATGGTCTAATGATGTCGGCTAAGGGCAATTCCTGTAAGCATTTGAATTACTGCTCCTACCAAGTAAATCACAATCAAAAGAATAGTGATCGTGTACTTACATTCACAATCTTCATGTAGGATCGTAAAGGGCCTTTCCCACCTCAAAAGCTAGCCATTGAGGTGAGGGGCTCCCCCACTTATATCTTAGGTCCTTTGCCCTTCCACAACCAATGTGGGACTATTCAACAATCTCCCCCTTCACACATTGGTGTCCCTCAGCCCTTCACCACCCCTTCACCGTATCCGGGCCCCCACCGGCCCACGGTCCATCAGGTATACATGCCCCGCAGGCACCCACGGTCCATCAGACCTTCACACGTGTCCATTGGGCCAGAGATGTTAACCTAGCCTGGCTCTGATACCAATTGTAGGATCGTAAAGGGCCTTTCCCACCCCAAAAGCTAGCCATTGAGGTAAGGGGCTCCCTCACTTATATCTTAGGTCATTTGCCCTTCCACAACCAATGTGGGACTATTCAACACTTCGCCCGTTCAGTCGAGGGAAGGTTTCAAATCGAAGTCGAAACATTGTCGACCATTGATGCCTGGTCGGTCACGATGGCTTTGACACGCTCCTTCATCACCAGTGGCGAACGCGGCTTTAGAATATAGATGGGTGGAGAATGGAGATGTTCACTCCATAAGAACAATCGAACACACAACACATATCATATTAATGGTCCATTCATATAAGTGTCTCAATCTGTTGGGTGTTTATACCTTGTTATACCTAATTTTGATGTCCCATGACTACTATAAGGGAATAAAGGGGTCTTAAAAGTATGGGGCAACACGAGTCGTAGCCGAGTCGGTCGACCCACCCCGTCTAATGGGTTGAATCTAATGATGTGCAAAAGCCCCTACGATTCCATACCCATCAGACCACGTCTCAGAATATCTTTACTCTTCCACTTAAAAACCTTTAGTGCATGTACAATAGCAGACTATAAGCCAGCTATAAACATATTTTGAGGAGATAAAAGAGGAAAGAGAATAGCAGTGGACTACATATTTGTAGCTAGCTGTAGCACGGATTGCAACTTTACAAGACACAATGTGTGTATAATAGGTAGAACCAGATGACAATAGTGTAGTATATATTTATAAATAACTATTGTATGCATTAGCTATTAAATTGACTATAGATGATTTGGAGCTAGTAGTTGGCTATACTATTACAGCAAGTATAATAGAGGGCTATAAGAAGGCTGAATGCTAAGGTGGATAAGAGAGTAGATGAGAGAGATGAGAAGCGAGCTGTAATTTTATAGCCGGCTTAGATACATGAACCAAGAAAATCTGTAAGACTGACATGTGGACCGTATATTTATACTGAGAAGTTAACCACTATATAAGTGAGCTAAGAGATAGGCTATAAAGATCTATACAGTAAGCGGCTGGCTGTATTATTATCCTTCTCTTAACTGGTTTTAGAGGGGGCCAAGTCCCAAGACACTTGTTGAGTTGGTTTATCGACAAGTGGAAAGACAAAGGGAGGTAGTTTCTGTGTGGAGATAAAATCATTTCCTCCAACCTTTTTCCTATAAGCTAGGAACTGAAAGAGATGTATCGCTCTTTCGTTACTAGTAGTGATACCAATGGTTTTTTTTTTCTTTTTATAAAGCTATAACTAGCAAATATGCATGTGCGTTGCAACGAGATATCCAAATTATGTGTGTTATTCCTATTTGTAGTGTAATTTATTTTTTCTTTTCTTGTACGATAGCGGAGTGACAGATGATTGACATGTGATGTGGGGATTTTTTTAAAAAAAATGTTTGGCGTGGGTCTAGTATGTGTGATAGATGGAACATACACAGAGATATGGGTCTTGCCTAGGGATGATAATAGGACCTAAGGTCAATTAACGTATTGCTAGTTCTAATGATTCGTATTCACTTAAAGGAGTTGGCTGAAATCACTCCATGGACTTGATGATAAGCCTGGGATGGTGAATCAAACTCCACCCCTGTACATTTTAATAAAAAGATGTGTAGTATTTGATTATCTAAATTTTAATAAAATCTATTACATACACAACATGTGAATCAATGAAAAAGCAATCAATTAATAGCTAAAAGTGCTACAGGGAAAAAAAGCACAACACAAACGTCATATCAAAAATGCACGGGTCGATAAAATTAATAAAATTTACTTATACATTATGTAAAATATCTCATTGGAATTATTTTTACAGTGATAAATTGGTAAAAGGAGAGTATAGAAAAGAAAGAAAAGTAAAAACGAACAGTGTAGCATCGCCTTGGCTAGCTGTTCATACCACTTCGCTAATCCGCTCACCTTGCCTCGTTACCCACCTCTTGTGGCTCACCGGCACCAGGTGGTTGCATCCGACAGCTATAGGCCATTATATCCACCGAATTTGACGCCCTGGTGACTAAGAATGAAGAAGATAATTTGGAGTCAACCTTGATAAATAGGGAGAATCGAGACTATGCTCAGAGAAGAGCCAATTTCCACATGGTCCGAGATATTGGGTGAAAAATATTTATATTAAATTATGATAAAAAAAATAAAGAATATGTAGAATTGGAACTATGCTAAGAGAAGAGCCAATTTCCATATTGTCTGAGATATTGGGTGAAAAGATTTATATTAAATTGTGAGAAAAATATAAAAATCGAAAGAGTGGGGAATAATTTTATTTTTGAAATGATAATTGATTGATGATTTTTTTTTAAAAAATATCTTGATGATTTCAAAATAAAAATAAAATTCTCATGCAGCCAAATGGGCCTGATGCCCTACCAGACTGCTTGTGCATGACGCGGACCATTCGGCACAGGTGGGGGGCCTAGTGAGGAGCTGTCTCAGACTCGCAGTTGGGGGCTATGGACAGATGGCCCAGCTGGCCCAGAGAGGAGATCAGCAGCGATGTTTTTTTTTTTTTTTTGAAGGGAGATCAGCAGCGATGTTGGGTTGAGAGGATATGCGCATCACGGGCCCAACTCTTTCGATTTTTTTCACGGGGGGTAACAGATAAAGAAAATCGGAGACGGATAAAAAAAATTGGAAAGATCAAAAACAGAGCTCGAATCACATCGGACGGCTCTGGATCTAACACGGCCGAATTACACCCGGAAGACGGTGGGGTGGAAGCGTATTCGGACTTCGGAGACCGATACATGCGAAGGATTCCGAACCCGATTTTTAGTGGGGGCCGTATTTGGTGTACATATATCGACGCAGACCCGCGACCCGTTAAGCCTATCTCATCGATCTCAGATCGGGAAAGGGGAATAAGCGGAGGGCAAATTCCGGCGCCGTCGATGGACTCTCCGGCGACGAATCAATCCGTGGAAGACAAAGCTCCAGCAATTGATCCTTCGGAAAGGCATCCCTTGGAGGAAGACAAAGCTTCGGTGATGGATCTTTCGGGCAAAGGTAAGGCCTTGGTGGTAGATCCTTCGGACCTAGGAGTATGTAGAACCGAAGTGAAAATCCCGGCGTCTGCGGTGAATCCCTCTGGCGAAGGCAAGGCGCCGATGGAGAAGAAGAAGAAGAAGAAGACGAAGACGAAGATGGCGCGATTTACCCAAGCGCAGATCAACAACTGCATGGCTTTCAAGGAAGAGATGCCCGACTTCGACAACATGCCGAGTATCATCGAGATCCTCGGCGACGACCTTGCCAAATGTTCGCAGGAATACATTGATGAGCTGAAGGCGATCGACGACAGCCGAGAGGAGGATAAGAAATTCTGGATAGAGATGAACCGCCAAATCCGCGAGGAACGGGAGGGCATCCTCAACCAGTACTACACCAAAGGCTACGCCGAGTACGAGGTCGACGACGACGAAGACGAAGACGAAGGCAATAAAGGTCATGCTCGAGTTGCTGCTACCTCCGGCAGGAGAAGGTTCCGTCACGGGGTCGCCCTGAAGAAGAACCAATCAGGAGGAGGAAGCATTAGAAAGATATGATGAATAAATATCAGTGTAGGCATCGATCCAACTTAGTGAACTGAATAATCATCAGTGTTGTTGGCATCGATCCAGCTTAGTTAGTGTGGGGGATTTTACTTACCTTTTATTTATCAATACAATAATGTACTGTGGGTTGACTATGATTTGCCAATTTTCGTACTATGCTTTGATTTTAACCTCTAGTATGGTTTCACCCTGTTCAGCATTGATCCATTTTCCTGTTCAGGAACCAACACAGTTAGAGTCTGTTGTTTAGACTAGTTTTGTTGACTGCTCTCTTAGAGACACACCTGAAAATGGTATTTGCTAATGGTTTCAATTTGGAGCCCTCGAGCCAATCTAGAAATTCTATAGACTAGTTTTGTTGATTGCAAAAGCTTTTGACATGTTTTCTTTCTACGATTCTCTAGAGTCACATGATAAGGATTCCAATGAACTCAGAACCTTTTTGACAGTCATATGAGAATAATGGCTCTCTGCTACCACCATTAGTTTCTCCAAATGCCTGTGCAAGTAGGATCAACACCTGAAATGAATGACTTCGGTCAGGCAGTGTGCTTGAGACAAACAGACATAAAATTGTCAGTTAGCTTGCAAACCGTGAGTGGTTCACCGTGTAGTATCAGGTCTTGCGAATTTGTTGTTTTTAACTCATATCAAATTTGTGTGACTGGCTGCAGTGAAGCTTGTCTTAATGCTTCAAGTTATCTGCATATGTTATCTATGATATGCAGTGGACCTGGAATGGCGCTTACATATTTCCTGTATGATTTTTTGTTTGAGTATTCTCTGTTGATATTACTTTCATGTGAATCTGCAGTAACTCACACATATCAAAAATGAGTTTTTACATTACATGATACTTCAAAATCTTGAGCAGATACTACTGTTTTGAAGGTCAAGTTGTTTATAATTGTATTTGTCTTAAATTTTTTGAATGGAATTTTTTATCTTTTGTTTTATTACAAATCTGAACCTTACCAAGAGCGGTTTAGCCGATCACAAGGCTCAATTCCTGCCAGCAACCGAGAACAAACAAGACTTGAGACAAAGAGAATATGAAAATAATTGCTAATCTAAAAGGCACACAAATAATAGGGTGAGGTTCTGTAACACGCGTTGTAGTATGTATGCGCACGGAGCTAAACTAATCTAAATAAAACCTAAATTGACACGAGGAGATCCCACCAATATTTCATAATACCTCATTCAGATTGAGGCAGTTTTAGGTTTCATACCAAGCCTAACACAGTTTCATCTGCCTATCCTTGATAACCATGCCAGCTTTTCCTTTTACAGGTTTGCAGCAGTAAATTTTTCACCGTGCGAGTGAAAGAATAGTAGAAAAACTATTTCGCAGGAAGTCAACGGAGCTCAGAGAAACATCTACAGCCTTACAGGTTATGCTCAACTATACTCTCAACATCTCTGTTTTTTTTTTTTTGAGAAAACCCTCAATTTCTCATGGACACAAACCGTACAGCCAAGGGGCTAGACTGTTCATGGATGGGCCGGAATTTTAGTCCAATTCCACGGCTCTTACACGTGTATGGTCCGTAGCTTTCAAGGTGACTACCTGATGCTATCGATCGAGGATACTTGATGAACAGCAAGACTAAAGGCCAAAACCATAAATAACAAAGAATAATACCTAGATGACCTTTCTGCGAACTATACATGCTCTCGGCCTCAGTGGGTTGTCAATGAATGACTGAATGATTCTGCCACTCTTAGGGGTTTGCATTTTATAAAATGCAGGATAATTGCTTATTTGCTCAGTGGAAGATTTCGTCACGCCAAAATATGTTTATCAAAGGAAGCTGCACCAGTCAACCTGTAATTGATTAAAATATCTTCAACAGGCTGCTCCATTTAGTTTCCGCTTAAAGACTCAGGATAACTGGGCTACCATTTTTATTTTTTTGGGGGAACTTTTACATTTTATTGAGCAAGATATTATTGGTCTTGACCTTATCCCTCACAACAAGTGAGGAACATGTGCTACAGAGAGTTTTGATATCATTGCATTCATCATGCTTAGGTGTGGTAAGCTGAAATACTGAGTTGCCATGTACTCTTTTTTTTTTTTACCAGATCCCTGTCTCTTCAACTGCATGACCATACTCTCCAAATTGGTCTTTTATCCGGATATTGCCCCTTTTTATCACTTCAATTCTCAAAAAAGTGTGTTCATGGCCATGTATGCAGATGTTGCATCTAAAATGCTTGCTCTCATCATATATCAGTGAATAGTTTGTCTTCATGCTAATACCAGATCATGGTTCATATTGTTCTGTAATGGGGGATATATTACTGTGTAAAAGAAGTTCACTGTTCAGAAAGTATATTTGTTTAAGTACAAGCTCAGGTCAATTATTGCCCATTTGTCTCATGGATCGCTTGGCTATTTCTTTCGGTATGGTCATTCGTATCCACAGAGTTCTCGACAGCTGACACCTTCTATCAGCACTGATTCTTGACTTATATGTGTTTTACAAGTCATAGAATATATTGACGTATACTTCTTTTTTTTTTCCAAACGGCCAAACAGATTAATTGGCATTATATTAATAGAAGGGGTTTAAGTACACAGCCAAAGGCTGAAAGAAAAGGAAAAACTGTATACTTTTGTTTCATCTTTGAATTATGAGCACATTTTTATGCATATGCCACCACACTCTGCTTGTTATGTACCATACACTGTCAGTTCAATCTCACTTTTGCTGTCCGAAATTCTGATGTGAAGAACAACTTTGATCCTATGATGGACCAGAAGAATATAGTCTTTGCTCAGTGCATAGAAAAAGCTTCAAAGAAATGGTCCTCCAGTACAAAATAACTAGCTCAATCTTAAAATCCTTGGTCATGCTCATGCACTCATGCTTTATTGTACTGGTCCTGCCAAGTATGCAGGCATTTTTGTTGTAACCTGGTTTACTCATTTCTGGTTTCTGCCCAACTTGATGCTGGACAATGGCAGAAGCTGATGATGCCTGGATAGAAATTCTCTTGAGGCTGCTGGGAACTACTCTTGGATTTATTCAGCTCCTACAACCATCAATAATGTACTCTATTTCTAGACCTGGAATGATATTATTTTACTGTGAAATGGAAAATGACAGAACCCATTTATAGCTGCTCCCCTTGCTACACATTTAGAGATCAAATCTTCGCTCTCACTTCATCTTCAAGTCTTTCGTATTGGCTGCTGCAATTCAGACGCAGGACTTCTGGTCAGTTGTCGATGCTATAACTGGTGAAGTTTGTTACAATTCTACTATACATGTGGGCTCGGTGTGTATCACGCGACACATGTAACTAGTCCTTGTATACATTGCTGGTTGCAGGATTGGTTTTCGCCTTTAAGCTGGAGCGTGGCACTGGCAGCTGCGGTGGTTTCAGAAGTTGCATGGACCACTTGAGACGGTTTTTGTTGGAAGCTTCAGAGATGGCGAGCATCCAACCCTCGCGTGGCTGTACGTGCTCAGGGGCACTGTAGGTGAGGAAATACTGTCGCCTTGCTACTAACTCTGCTCTGACTCCTCCGCTCTTAAATAAAAACTCTGTCCTGACTCTGCAGCTTGTGTTTTTATCTCGCATTGCATTGCTGCAACTTGATTCTGTGCTTGGAAATCTGTTTGATTGTATATTCATTTTGTGTGGCACACCAACTTTCTTCTTTGCTTTTGCTGGGTAATTTTTTCTGTATTCGATGTTATTAAGCATAGTGCTAACTACCAGTAGTACTCTAGTAGGGCCTTCAAGGATGCTGGTTAAATGCTACTCCTATACACTGGCCGTGAAACATTTAGCACCAGTTTATAGAGACCACATGCTTGTCACCTCATTGTTTTTGTGTGAGAGATCATTAGTTGCTGGAATATCTTTTTTTTTTCTTTGGTGTAATGGGGGGGTGACGGGAGTATTGTAAAGGAGGATATGTACGCTGCACGTACGTAGCCTTTGGGCTTTGATGGGCATGCTCGTGTCGCCACGAGCTGTGGGCCATATTCCAAGGTTTTGTCAATGATGGTCACTTGATGCGTTTATCAAGGCTGGGGCCCATCTGGAGAAGAGGAGCTTTTGACAGCAAACAAAAATGGTGGATGCAGAGCTGCAGGCTGCAGGGACGGAGAGAGAGAGAGAGAGAGAGAGAGAGAGAGAGAGGCGTGGGAGTGGGACAAAAGGGTGGAATGGCTGCAGAGAGATTGAGAGAGCGTTGTATAAACTGTAAAGAGGAAGACAGAGAAAGAGAGGAGAGAGAGAGAGGTACTACTATGCATGATCTAGGGTTCGATACGATGGAGTATTTGACTTGTCCTCCGTGTACAATAACATCCCTATCAATAGAGGCTTTCAGGCAAAATGGCACGAGGGGAAGAGGGATGCAGCGTGCATGACTCTCACTTCTCAGAGTATGGTGATAGTAAGAGTCTAATGGCAATCTGGCATAGCAAAGGTTATTTAGTTATAGAAGAGTTCCAACACACACTTGCTGCTCTATGATTTTCTTGCTCTACATTCATAGTTCATGCCTTGACCTTCGGTGTTGGCCCTGTTACCGTTAAGAGGGAAAGGAAGAGAGAGAAGGCAGGCGGCTGCAAAGCTGAAAAGCTAAAGACAAAGAAGGACACTTTGGCCAAAGCATGAAGCATATAGATCCTGTTTTGACTGCCTTCACAGTCTGTATGGACTATGGACGCCTTGCCATCTCTTCATTTCGGTTTCAGCAATTAGTTACCCTATGGAGTTTAGATCAGTACTTAGTAGTGGTACTTAGTTTCTAACTTAATTAAGTTCTGCTATGTGCTTAGGATTTCATGGTCCTACTTGTACTTTACCATTTTTTGCTGGTTTCATATATCCTTCTTGTGGCCTGATTTGTACTTTGCATGCATCTGATATATTTTCTTTTGACATGGCCCACACTACAGTTTATCAGGCATAAAGTTATTGTCTGTGCAAGTACTAGGCACTAGCTTAGTATGTGTTTAGTTTAACATTTCTAAGTATGTTAAAATCATATAAGCGTCCCAAAGATACATTTCCATCTGATGCAGCTCTCTCAAAATGATTCTGGAAACTGTGATGAGAGCACGAATCTTTACAGAGTAGTGCCCATTTTCTTAACAAGTAGATGCCTCGACTATCAGGAAGGCACACACAGGGATGCCCTTTTTTGGAGATTTGGGGAGAGCATGCATGTCCAAGATGGCCTTTATAGCTAATCTAGACCCTGAAACCTGCTTTGCCCTGCCATTAGCCTGACAGATTTATTTTATGAAGCCAATCATTCAGGCTTAATTCCCCTTGTGATCATCTAACTAGAGTAACACAAGTGCTCTCTTGTGTTACTTCAAGGTTGAACACAAGGCTCTATGAGGTTTTCAAACATTATTATTGTGTTGAGTGGGTCCACCAACCAGTGAAACAGCCTTCAGGATAGTAGTATTTCCTCATGCCATATTCTTGGTCAAGTATGCTCTCAATTCAAGAAGATTGGCCTTGTCTTGGGGAAGGGAGCAAATAGGCATGACAACTAGCCAAGGATGTACTTTTTGATTTACTACTAAACCTAGGCACAAGTCTAATCTCAAAGATTGAGCCAGTCTTGCTGTTACTATTTTCACTAGCGATCATTCTGAAGCTAACCATCTTTCTCACCCGCTCGTGCAACCTCTTCTATGAAGATGGGTCCCAAGAGCTAAATTTGCCATGCCTGCCTAGTAGGATCAGCTTATCATACAGTGGCATTGGTATATACTGCTCCACTGTACATATATTTTACTATTACTACCTTGTACATATGAATCTAGCGTGTGCACAATTGTTTAAGGCAAAGTGTGTAGCTTGGCCATGATTGGGGCACTAGTGCAGTATCTGTATTGATAGTATGTTATTTAGTCATGATCAACATGAACTTGGTACAGGGATCGATAACAAATCTGCTACTATTCAGGATTACTTTCTCTGAGCTGCCATGCATCCGTGGGAATTTTTGGGATAAACTAAGCAGAAAGGATGGGGCTTTGCACGACTTTTGACGGAGATAACCCCGGTCGTGATCTCTTGGTTCCAGGATTATGATGCTAATTGTTAATTATTGGCTGTGGCTTCAGAGTTCAGACGGATTGGCCAGTTCTGGCAAGAATGCTTACATTCTCTCCTGCCATCTGAGCAAATGATCATTGGAAATCGACTTCACGTGATTGGCATACAGGTTTTATTACTCTCTCTCCCTCTCCCCCCTAACCTAACACCTGTCCTCATGGTGTGATCTTCTTTCCAACTGATTCTGATGTTTCAACTCGTGGAATATGCACATGGAAAAATTCTCCAAAAAAATGCTGGATCGTTAATTCTGGATATATCATGGCTATAAATAAAAATATTACCTGTGCCCCGAGATATAAGCGTAGCCAAAATCCCTTATACTTTGGATGAATGTAGTATATATTTCCTACGTGAAGTAACAGAAATGAGCATGTGGGAACTGGACTAGGGTACGTTTAGCACGTGCCAGGCTCAATCAATTATTACTGCTCACTGCCAATAAAGTGTACGTTCATCCGTTAATCTACTTCTAAAAGAAAAATTCAATGCGATATTAACTGCAGAAATTTTACTGCACGGAAACCATTTTATGACAAGTGATGACTGCTTTGGCAGTGGACGGAGAAAGAACCCAGATGAATTAGACCATAACTACGGGGCAACAACCGAACCTGGCCAGTCAAAAATGTCATCAGAGGAATCGACCTGCCTGTTGTTTATTACAACCTGTGTCTGTTTTATTGCTGAGATCAGCTATTATTTCCATGTCTGTACTGAGATCTCACGGTCCGTTCGTGTCCTTTTGGTATAGGCTGCAGCTGACTTGTTTAGTACCCAGAAAGGTGGTATGAGCGTACCACGAGCATAAAAACAATCTAGAAATAAAAGTCACCAGATAATGACAGATAGTAACACTCTAGTCTATAGTGGTACTAGCATTTCTGCAGTAGGAGAGAAAGGGGAGTTTGCAGCATTAGGTGTGGTGATTTTTGCAGATAGAGGGTGTATTTTATTCAGTCAGTCAGGTAGTCTCCCTGGTTTTAAAGAAAGGAGGGCCGTATCAGAAAAGAAACTAATGGCATTTCTCTTTTTTCTCTCTTTTGCCAAGAACTATGTTCTTGAACACATCAAAAGCAACCAAGGAAAATAAAAGGAGTAGCTAGATGGGGGAAATAGAAGATGGTATTGCTTGTTGGACTGAAGGTGCAGGGTGCAGACACCCAATGGAAAATCTAGGAGGTAGAAGTGGGAACCAATGTGCAATCTCTTGCATCCAGATTCCAGCATCGCCTTCGAAAGGCATGCTTGGCGTGCCCAAGTACACACACGACAAGAGTCCCCTCCTCCCAACATCTCTGAAACTGTCAGCTACTCAGCTCCACTCCTAGTAGCCCTCCTGGTGAACTGCACTTGCCAATTGTCATATCTGATGAACTGTGCATTGAGGTAACAACTTCAATTGCCTTTCTCTCCTCTCTCTCTCGTAGGACTAATTAGATAATGAGTATTAATTGTGTAATCAAGGATACATTAGCAGTAGCATATCTGCTTTAATTTTATAACTATAGCTAGGAACAGTACTAGTACTAATTCAATTGCAATGTCTTTTTCCATGCAGAAAGGTGTGCATTCCAGCTCAGATTACATACATTCTCTTCGCCGTACAAGAGCACAAAATCTAGCAGCAGCCGAAGAGGCAACGACCAGTCCACCACATTGGAATCGAACACTCCTAGAGCCACTGGTCTCCTCCTCTCCGATTTGGAGTACCAAAGCTTGTCAAAAGAAAGGAACAAGAGCAGGGAAAAAAAGAGCATGAAAGGGACAAAGAAAAACAAACAAATTAGGGGCCGTAGCATATCGGCACCCAGCCCAAAAACGCAAGAAAAACGTCTTGGAAGGTAAAAAAGTGAGATCTCTCTGAACAAGTGAAACGCCCTCTCCTTCCTGACTTTTTTTTTTCCTTTGGTTCTTCCACCAGCTTCTTTATCTGCTGCCTGAGTGGCCAATGGGAGTGAAGGATCAAAGGAACAACAACAGGTCAGTAGTAGTAGTAGTACACTGTTGCAAAGGTGTGCCAACATAATATAGTACACTCCTATATAAATGAAGCTGGACTCAAGTTCAGATGCCAGTAAACTGATAATATCCTGAAATTTTGAGTTCTGTTTATACACACATCCTCTAAAACTTCAAGTTTTTTTTTTAAAAAAAATCTAGTACTTTGCAGTAGGAGCTATACATTGCACGGAATACCATGTGTTGAGTAGTAGTAGCCCTTCACAAATTCACATGCATAAATACCGCAGTGCTTCTTCCTCCCAAGGGTACTGTGTCTGCCTGTCTGTGTTGTTTGCCCTTCTTCCATTTGCGCTCCTTCTCTTGGTTTTGCAAGAGCAACGAAAAGCAGAGACTGACCATCCTAAGATTCCTCTACACTTTATTCTCTCCCATCCTCACACGTATTTCATTTCACCTCCATAGACTGAAGTTTTTGAAGGAGAGAGACCTCCCTCTCAGTCTTTCACTCGTGCTGCTGGCTCAGCTCAGCTCAGCTCAGGGCCTCTTCCTCCAAGAAGCTGAAGGCTAGTAGTAGCATCACATTTGTTCTCCTCCCTTTGCTTCAGAAGCCAGCTAGAACATTAGTGTTACCAGCCTCTTTCCTCCAAAGAGAATCCAGATTTTGTTCTCATTCTCAATCCTCCTCATCTTCTTTCTCTCTCTGTGTGTGTCTCTCTTCATCCTCTTTCCATCAAATCACAATCTTTGTTTATAGAGAAACAAACAGTGGCCAGCCTCATTGTCTTCTACCTCTTCTTGGCCCCTACCTGCCATCAAACTGCCCATTTCGCTGCAACCAACAGTTTGTTTGGCTGCATGAGTGTTCCCCTGAGAAACAATGAGAGATGGCAGCAACACTACCAAGAAGAGCAAGGTACATCTTCATTCTTGGTCTCTTCCTGAGCCTCTTCATTGTGATTGTAAATGCCGTGTTTTCTGATTCTTAAATGTGGTGTTTCTTTATGTTTGTCACAACCTGTAGCTGTCATGGTCCAAGAGCTTAGTGAGGAAGTGGTTCAACATCAGGAGCAAAGCCCATGATTTCCATGCTGATGATGTAGCTGCAATTGGGAGGAGAGGTGCGCATGCGTTTGGGTTTGCGAGTGTGTGTTTTTTGCGTCTGTGACCCTGTTTGCTCCAACAGTGAGCTCGCCATGTCTCTCTTTCAGTCTTTCTTTGCCCTGTTTCTATCAACTCTCTTTTGCCACTTGTGGAAAGCACTATGGTTTCCTGGTTTTCCAATATATTTTTTTACAGTTTGTTAGTACACATTGATCAGGCAATCTGTTCTGATTGCAGGAGGTGATGATGAATGGAGGGGAAGCAGCTTCACCCGGAGGGAACCAAGCACAGTCAAGAAGAGCAAAACAGGTTAGCAAACTACAAAAGACTGAACAGTTTCGTGTTTTTTTCGTCTTGATTGTGCCATTTCTCATTGCATTCGCCACTGCCGTGAAATGGTTTGCTCAGAGAGGTCGTCGAGGAGGAGCCATGAGCGGTCGAGGCGCGGCAAGATCGACCTCGACGCCGCTGAGGCCACCGTAACATTAGACTATAAGTAAGCCTCTGCACTCGCAATGTTGGTGACACCCAATTCTTCCCACATTTGGGCTGCGCGTGATCCCTCTTGTTCTTGAAGTAGGATCTTTGTTGCCACATGGAATGTAGGTGGCCGATCACCCCCAAACACCATGAGCCTCGAGGACTGGCTCCATGCTGCACCTCCTGCTGACATCTACGTCCTTGGGTACTTGTTCTTGTTTCATCTCGCATATCTGAATTCGTGTCAGATATCACAACTCTGTTGGTTCGATTTCAGTGATAATTTTGATGTTGTCATTTTGTTCAGGTTTCAAGAGATCGTCCCATTGAATGCTGGGAACGTTCTTGGGACAGAGGACAATGGCCCGGCAAGGAGGTGGGTGTCACTGGTCAGAAGAACTCTGAACAACTTGCCGGGTACTAGTGGCAATGGTAGCTTTCGGACGCCATCTCCGGCGCCTGATCCTGTGGTGGAGATGGATGATGACTTTGAGGGATTGTCATCGAGGCAGAACAATGCGTCCTTCTTCCACCGCCGGTCATTCCAGGCCGGACTTAGCCGGAGCTTGAGGATGGAGGGTGACATTCTTGCACCCCAGCCTAGGCTGGAACGGCGGTACAGCGTCTGCGATCGAGCTATCTATGGCCGTCGGCCTAGCGACTACGAGGCCACCTGCCGGTGGGGTGGCTCATCGGACGATGAGAACAACACTGGTGAATCGCCAAGTACAGTTTATTCACCAATGTCGTATGGATACGGTAATCCGTCATCTCTGGAAGAAAGCCATAGACCGGCTGGTCATACTAGGTAATTTTCAAGCATTAATTTTGTATTCCTCTTTCATGAAATTCAGAGGCCCATTTTGGTTTCGCTTCAAACAAAAAAAATGTGGCTCATGTTATTGTTAATATGGTGTCCAGATATTGCCTAGTTGCAAGCAAGCAAATGGTAGGATTGTTTCTGATGATTTGG
Organism: Oryza sativa Japonica Group; assembly: GCF_034140825.1. NCBI lineage: Eukaryota > Viridiplantae > Streptophyta > Magnoliopsida > Poales > Poaceae > Oryza > Oryza sativa. Next base: position 3,240,658 of record NC_089037.1, on the reverse strand, counting down.
GCCCGGAAAGACATAAGGGATGACATTAGAAATCTGAAGGTTTCTTGTGTTGGGAGAGGATTGATGGGCTACCTTGGAAATAAGGTAATTCAGAGTTTCCCAATGTAGTATAGCAAGTGTGATTTTTGACTATTTACCTTGTATGGCTTGATTGCAACCAAGAAACTCTTCTTAGCTTAGGTATTCAACGGTAAAGGATTTGTTTTCCAGGGTTCGATTTCGATTAGCATGTCATTGCACCAAACAAGCTTCTGCTTCGTCTGCAGCCACCTGACATCAGGACAGAAGGATGGTGATGAGATGAGGAGGAATTCAGATGTATTGGAAATCCTTAGAAAGACCAGGTTTCCAATGGTTTATGGACAGTATGAGCGTTCACCAGAAACTATCTTAGAGCATGAGTAAGCAACGAACCTTGGCACTTAGCACAGGCTCTTAAAGCTTGTTCCATATTCATGTGTTATAATTTTGGGGCCTCTTCTTCTGCCTTTTATTTCAGACGAATCATCTGGCTTGGGGACCTAAATTACAGAATCGCGCTTTCCTACCGATCGGTGAAGGCCCTCGTGGAGATGCGCAATTGGAAAGCATTGCTGGAGAAAGATCAGGTGAGGGTTTGTAAACCTTCTTGAGTACAGTATCGGAATGAGTGTGTATGTAGCGTTGAACCCCTAGAAAGCAGTAAAATTCTTGTGCCACAGGCAATCAGGTGCTTTCTGTCTTGTCATTCTTTTACTTTATCATGTTACTAGATTTCTGATGGCTTGGCAAAAAGCTGGGGAGCTGTTGTTTTGAGTTTGAAAAGAAAAGGACATAATGTTTTCATTATAAAATTGATTCTGAAATAATGTATGATCTGAAATATCGAAAAACTTGACACTTTCAGTTAAGGATTGAGCAAAGAGGTGGGCGAGTATTCGTTGGGTGGAACGAGGGGAAAATATACTTCCCGCCAACATACAAATACTCGAATAATTCCGACAAGTACGCTGGGGATGACATGAACCAGAAGGAAAAGAAGAGAACGCCTGCATGGTATTTTGATTAGACACTATTGGTTCCAGAATTTTTGCTGGATTTTGTACAGTAATAGTAAATTTAATGATTTTTTGTGCAGGTGTGATCGTATTTTATGGTATGGAAGGGGCCTTAGTCAACTGTCATATGTTCGAGGTGAATCTCGCTTTTCAGATCATAGACCGGTCTACAGTGTCTTCAGTGCAGAAGTAGAATCAATCAATCATAGTAGAATCCAGAAGATGAGTTGTTCAAGTTCACAACTGGACATTGAGGAATTGCTGCCCTACTCATATGGATATACTGATATTAATCCATATGGATACACTGACCTGAATTTCTACTGAAAGTATTTGAGAACTTTGATTGGCATCCTCTGAATGTTTACTCCTGCAGCTATTGATGAAGTGGTATGATTGGGAGAGTGATCTTAGTTCTAAACTGAAATGTCCGTGTTCCATAGATACTAATCCAATAATTTCCAATGGCAGGCTGCATTGTTGATGGAGATCAGAGGACCAAGTGAACAGGTTCACATTGAATGTAGCAAAATCCCAGAACAGCACATTGCACATCTTCAGAAGTTCACCAAGCATTTGAATAGTTCGCAAGATCGATTCATTGTGACAAAGGTACTTGTGTGATCAATCTCATGCCAAAATATCTACATGACATTTTTGGTGAAGGAGAGTTGTAACGAGCAATTTTGTCATGTTCCTCTCTTTTGTGCAGCCAAGGTATGGACCATGTTTCACTGAACCCTGAACAAAGTTAAATAGATGCTGCAACTAGTGGGGATGGTGTGACTCAAATTATGAAACTGACTCCAAAGAGAATAAGGAACCGAGATGACCACTTACACAGCAAAAGGAGAGGAACAACGGCAGATAGGACGATCACTCAATCATAAGTACAGCAGACTTTGGCCACCAACAGCAAAGATACTACTGAGTACTGACAACAACGGCAAGCGTCCACCAGAATTTTCATCTGTACATTGTAGTGCAGTTATTTTTTCTTCTCTTTTTTCTCCTTTTTATTCCCTGGTTTTGGACTGTAACGAACAAGTAGAAACCATTTGCAGTTTTGCACAGTGCATTGCACTTCTTTGTGTGGGTATTTTAAAGCTGTAAGAAAGGGCTATGAATGCCTGCATTGTCCATATCATTTCCATGGATGGAAAAAGGATGTATAGGCTATCATTGTCATGTTTTTGTTTTCATGAGCATTGTCTGATCAATTGAGCTGACAAAAAGGCTACCAGTCACATACATTTTCACCAGCCTTCATTCACTCTACAGGGCAAAATGTGTTATACTACTACTACTCTATTCCTTTTGCATCCTTCCCACTGTTCTCATGGCTGGAGCTGAGAATAAAAAGGCAAGAAATGTGTTGTTGGGATCTGCAGAGACAGTGTGGACTCTATCGTCCGTCCTTACTCCCTCCGTATCACATTATAAGGGATTTTAATTTTTTAATTGCAACGTTTGACCACTCGTCTTATTTAATTTTTTTTTGCAAATATAAAAAACAAAAAGTTGTGCTTAAAATACTGTAGATAATAAAGTAAGTCACAAATAAAATAAATAATAATTTCAAAAAAATTTGAATAAGACGAATGGTCAAACGTTGCAAGTAAAAACTCAAAATCATTTATATTATGGGACGGAGGGAGTAACTTCTAGCTACTAATGGAGATATAGCATATATAGATTTTCGTAGCCATCATAGTCAGAAGTTGTTTTTTTTTTAATGGCGGAGGAAGTAAATCTTTGTTCTTGTGTTTTGTTGCGACTTGTGAGTGCACGCGCACGCGCTGATGAGGTCTACCTTGGAATGATTTGCTGCTTCTTTTGCACTGCACGATGGCCAGATTGAGTGCAACACTGCATTGCTGCAAAAAACACAAATGGTTCAGACCCAAATGGTTTCAGTTTAAAGCTACTACCATGCAGTCTGATTCAGTGGCATCAGTCCTGGCAAGGTTCATGCATGCACACCAATAGTTCTCGAGATGCTAGGTGATGATACAGAGAATCAGATATTGCTTCCTGAAGCAAATCATTGTCCACTAGAACAGGAGAAGAAGAAGAAGAAGAACAGAAGAGGACTGATTAGCAAAGGTGAAAAGCTATCAAATCTCTGAATCCTAACGACCTAACCCAGTCTCTTCACAGGGAAAATGCAAAGTTCTAGGCTGCTTTAACCTCAATTCCAGCCGAAGAAACCGACCTTCTTTTCACTTGACAGTGTCTCTTGCTTAACAGAAGAAGATAACCCTTGGCTGTGCCTCAAAAGGAGTGAGTTGGAGGAAATGACAGCCATCTTTCACCTAGCTAGCTCCTTTTCTGTGGGCGGCTAAAGAACTGTAAATTTTACCAAACCTATACAACAAGGTAAGTAGGTTGCTGCATGCATGTGCTTTGTTAATCTGGCACATATCCATGATCTGTCTTAGCTAGCACTTCAGTGAATATTTGTGCTGGCTAGGTATGCTACCATATGGGTGTCTCAGTGTCTGTGGAAGCTGTAAAGCTGTAATAATTCCCATCAGTGAGAAAGAAATGAATCTGTCATTATTTTTATGAGTCAATTTTATAAAACTACATATTCATCCAATCTATTGCAAAACTATAGGTTTAAGTACATATATCATAAAAATAAAAATACAGATTTAGCGTATCTGTTATCATAAAACTACATATATTTTCTCTAAAGGCAAAGAACTAGATTCAGTTGGTCATAAGATATTACTATCTCAAATATAAAATGCAGAGAATAATATATATCATAAAAGTAAAATTTTAATACTACAGGTAATTTTTAAGGAACGTAAAATTTCTCTATTTCTGAATACTGAGAACAAGATAACAAATTTGGCTGAAATCTTAGTAGTTTGACAATATTAATTACACCCAGAGATCAAGCAAACAATCAATTTCTTTCTTCGGGGCCTGTTCACTTTGATGCCATTTTCAACCTTACCAAATTTTAGTAAAGTTGCCAAAAAAAAAGTGGCTTCATTTAGTTTGCTGCCAAATTTTGGTAACTATTTAAGAAATTCTGGTAAAATTTTGGCAAGTTGCCAAAATTTGGTAAGGTTTTTTTTGGCATCAAAGTGAACATGCCCTTCTTCTTTTTAGTAAATAGAGGTATTTAATTTCCTGCAAATAAATCAATTAACTGATCTGTATATACAAGGAGACAGGAGTACGTACGTACACAACGATGGGGCCTCATCGGCTAAAATTTGAATTTTTAATCTTAAATTTGAAGCTGATTTTGAGGTTTTTCTATCGGAGTTTATTTCTCAGCATTTACTTTTAGATATCTAAAAACATATATATAAAAGTTTTATTCATAAATTATGTTTTATTTATAAATATGTCGTAAGCGAAACAATGGGTCCGCGAGTGAACTGATCGGGATGAAGAATCTCAGTGCGTATGGAGCAAACCGGGCATGGCATCGCATTGCATTGCACCCTTTGGACACTGAAGTGATTGGGAGAAAGAAAAGCGTATTGCGTGAGAAGACGCGACGGCTGATCGAACGACATGGCTTCTTCGAGAACCCCAAGCTCTCTCAAACTCAAAGCAAAGCATTCATGGCGAAACAGCCAAGGCCAAGGAGCCACGTTTTCGCATGGGGCCAGACCCATCTTATCATCTTACCGACGCAGCAAGTAGTAAGTGCATGCGCAGCTGTCAAGATTCATCAATCTTTCTAGTAATTATTGATGATTATCTATGTCTCTGCTAATGATTGGATAGAGTCACGATCTCACCTTTTTCGCTTATGCTTATACAACTTATCAGCTAAAATTTAAATTTTTAGCCTTAAATTTAAAACTGATTTTAAAGTTTTTCACCGAAGTTTATTTTTCAGCCTTTGCTTTTAGATCGTTAAGAACATGTATATAAAAGTTTTATTCACAAATTACTTTTCGTTTGTAAAATATGTCGTTTTGCTTATTCCACGAATAAGCGAAACGATGCGACCATCACATAGGCATGATCGATCAACCTCCTTTATCAATTATCAAGTTAGATTAAGAGAAAATTACCTGAACTTTTTCAGAGATATGTTTGTTAGCTTTTAAAGTGCAGTAATTGAGCTAGGCTTAATTAGTTTCCTCTTGAAATTGTTATCTGGTTTGACATCATTCTGATATGCATTCATCACTGAAACTCGATGGGAACAAAATAATATGAGTAGATTGCTGCCAGGGGGATAATGAATGATCACTCTCCTCCCTGCAAATGGACAATGCTGCACTTTTTCATTTAACAATCTTTTGCATGCATGGAGGAAACAGGTACCTAAAGGTAAGTACTATTATCATATCATGCAAAAGAATGGATATATATGCATGGAGGATAGCATCAAAGTTAGGAGGTTGAGGGGCCTGACCAGGCATGTCTCACCACCATACTTGCCATTGAAGCAATGGCTGGTGTTTTTACTGCAATGCTTCAACGTGAGATAATGATACAAAGTGGTTGAAGATAATGCTAAAAATTACCATGCACATGGAGTAGTAAAAAAGTTGGTAATCTTTACCTTTATACTAATTATGCACTTTAAAAGCTATCATACATATGTTATCCATAAACATATGGACTTTGATTAAATAGATTGTATTATCGTATACGCCGTATTAAGAATTCATGTTAGATGAAATAGGCAATTGTAAATATCATGGAGTCTTCAGGTTTTTTTTCTCCAAATTTCATTAACAAATGTAAATTCAAAATTAATAAAAAATGAAGCTATATCCATATATCTTGACTATTAAATTATTTTTAAAAGTAATAATTAGCTAGTCGTAGCAGATGTGGACTTTTCTAAATCTAACTTATTACAATTAGAAACAACCAACGTATGAAGCACGTATTAAACTTTTTATATTGCGCCAATCATATAAACCGGTACAATGTATGAGTTAACGATTAGTATATAAAATTTGATGTGTCCTCGCCAAAAAAAAAAAGAAGATGTGGAGTAGTCTTGGTTCCACATTAATAAAAAAAAGAACGTGAGAATAATACTACTTCAATCAATTTCATTTTTTTCTTTAAAGTTGTTACCATAGCATCGTCGTTCATATATAAGTCATAACCACAAAATTCTACTTTAAGTTAAGTCCGAAGTTAGGCAAGTACTCCCTTCATCTAAAAAAAATATTTTTTTTCTAAATTAATTTTCAGAAAATTGTCTTTTGCTGTCTGAGACAGAAAGGGTACATATATGCATACACTGCAATTAAGGCCTGGTTTAGTTTCCAACTTTTTCATCACATCAAAACTTTTCTACACACACAAACTTTAAACTTTTTCGTCACATCGTTACAATTTCAATATGTGTTTAGTTCCACGCTAAAATTGGAAGTTTGACTAAAATTGAAAGTTTAAAGAAAAAAGTTGGAAGTTTATGTGTATAGAAAAGTTTTGATGTGATGGAAAAGTTGGAAGTTTGAAGAAAAAGTTTGAAACTAAACAAGGGCAAACTTCCAATTTTGACGTGAACTAAACACACCCTAACCACTAAAGTACTAAACTATCTTTCAAGCAAACAATTAATCTGTCGGAAATTACCGATGGATAGCATGCATTTTCTAAAAAAATGTACCGATGGATAGACAAGAGTAGGAGCATCTGGAGCAAGGAAGCTGGAAGCAACCAACACATCATCGATCAGGCTTAGCTTTCGCTTCGAAAGCCGCGGAAAAGACCTTGGATTGGAAATGAGAGCAACCGAAGAAGACGATCGATCGAGAAGCCTATACACATGCTGCCCTTTTCCTTTGGAAATGCCCATCTTTTTGCGTGGCTCGGAAGCTGTCAGAATGAAGAACGATCGAATCGAACTATGGTACGTGTACTACAGTACAGTATATCCTCTCGATCTCTTGCATAGTTTCATGCGTGCATAGTGCATACATAAGTATGCGACGAGTTCTGACTCCAGCACAGGCAATGCGATGCACTACACAGTACAGTAGTACACACATTGTGCAACTGTAATGCATGCAGCTTGCGTAAATGGTGTGTACAGCGGTACAGTGTAGACAAAGAATATGCATATATGTTGTATACATAAGTTTGAGAAATTTTATAGTAATTGAAGAGATATCAAAAGGTACTTAAAAAATTTTTAGTGTAGATTTACATACCTCACAATATTAAAGATACCAAATTTTATGTTAGAAAATAAGGTAACACTAGCGATACTTACTTAAGAACAACAAAATCACTCACATAATTACCATGGTTCTTGTTTTTTTTTCCAGCTACTTTATCAAATCCGTAATTTTCTTGGCGGTCAAAAACCACCAAGTATAGCATGAAAACTGCCAAGGTTCATTATTCCGTCGACGGACCGTCAAGTCTAGAAAGTCAGGGATATTCAGATTTCTTGGCTGCTAACCATAAGAGAAGAGCAATTATACGGTCATTGAGGAGGTACCATGAGGTACCAAAAATTTAGTGTAAAATTTGGTACCTCATAGTAACTAGGTACCAAGAGGTACCAAATTTATAATAGAAAAAAGTGGTACCTCATGGTACCTTCTCAAGGACCATAAAATTGCTCATAAGAGAATGTTTTCTTAGCGATCGGACTGCCAAGCAAATTAAGAAGATTGCGAATGTTTGAAAGCGCCAAGAAATGTAACATTATCGGTCTAGATCGGCATGAATATATCTTTCCTCTAGGTCTATAAACATATTTTTTTAAAGCATTTTCTACCGCATTATTTAAACCACTTGTTCTTACTTACTCCTTCCTATAGCAATTCTAGCAAAAAGAATACAATTCTAGAGAACTGATTTCCCCTCTAACCACTCATCATTTAAATTTATTCTCAACTTACCACCAATGACCCTCCCACTCCCAAACACCATGATCAAATGGGTAATTTTTCTTCCTTCCTAATTTATCTTTTAAACGTTAGAATTGCACTTTTTATTGGGACAAACTAAGTGTACATGTTAAGTTTATTTTTCAAATATTTAATTTATCCATACCATTAAGTCGATAATTAATTAATACGCTGTAGATTCTAGCTAGTTTTTTTAGAAAGTTATTGGTCGGTTTTCGACAACCGACAGGAGCTAGTCGTTGTGCAGTCGCATATATACATCGGTATTTCATGCAGTTTCGATCGATCGAGCACGAGCAGTGTTTTTGTACCGGTTATGATCTGCACATATATATACATATATATATATATATATATATATATATATATATATATATATATATATATATATATATATATATATATATATATATATATATATATATATATATATATATATATATATATATATATATATATATATATATATATATATATATATATATATATATATATATATATATATATATATATAGTAAATTTGTTTGGTGCTCCATGGTGCCCGGGCACCATTGTTGAAATTGAGTATATACCCAATTCAAATGAGTATGAAACTTTTTCAATTACCTAGGTATTAACATTAACTACTTTACTAACTAGTTTAAAGCAAGTTTGAACTGAATTTGAACTTGTTTTTGTTAGATTTTGATTCTAGGTATATAGCATCCATACATATAATTAGTTAGGTATGTAATCATGGATTGTGAAATAAAGTTAAATTTGAGTTGTTTTGTTGATAAGTATAGGTATGAATCAAATTATTATAACTAGGTATATACTCACAATTTGAAAATTTTGAAAAATTTGAGTGATTTTGTGCATTAGATACCATGGTGCCCGGGCACCATGGTGCCCCATATGAGTGTCCTATATATATATATATATATATATATATATATATATATATATATATATAGGCGTGTAGAGTTGCATGACATATGGTATATATGCTCGAGCTGCAGCAGAGAGCAAGCTGGGGTCGTGTCGACCGACACTCTAGCTAGCTCGATCGGTCGGTGTCAACCAATCTACTCCTATCACTTAGGTAGGTACGGGTGAGTACGTATATATGCGTGAGTGACGAGTCACGTATACCGTTCGTTCATAAAAAGTTTACTGAAACTGTAAGCTAGCATCTACAGTGGCTGAGAATTTTCGAGCTTCAGTACTACTGTACGTGACACTGTTTATATCACTGTCGCAAAAGAGAAAAGAGACCGTGTAGCACGAGGGAATGAGCAAGGCCGCGCGTTTAGATGATACCAAAATTAGAAGTTTGGTTGAAATTGAAACGATGTGACAGAAAAGTTGGAAGCTTGTGTGTAGGAAAGTTCTGATGTGATGGAAAAATTAAAAGTTTAAAAAAAAACTTTGAAACTAAACACGGCGCAAGTGAACAAGTGAACTATCGACTCGCCGATTATATAATCAACAAAGATATGTAGTAACACGATCGAACAGTCACATCTTCCAAAGGCCAAAGGACGCTACCTGTAGACTGTAGTAAGCATTTGAGTAAATTGCAGAAAAGTTGAAAAAAAAAACACATGCATTATACCCCTACTCGTATTGTGAAGTGTTTTATATTTTTTTAAATTATTGACGTGCAGCGCGCACAGTGCATTTACTTGAATTTTTCATCTTATAGGGTGTATATATTTTTTGTAAAAAAATATAACTTCTCAATATAAGTGATTTCCTTAATTCTTAATATTTGAACATGGTGGGGCTCTATGAAACCCTTAGACAAGTTCTAAACTTGATACGGGTGTTTACATTTACGGCTAATTATTCTCGTAAACAGCGAGATGCGTATAATGATCTAGGGAATCTCAAGATATATCAGTATAGTCTTCGGAAGTGTTTATAGGAGTAAGGTGTATGTGAGACTACGCGTGCACGTTTATAGGGATGATTGTATATATGTTTATATGAGTGCCAGCGTCTGTACTGTGTTTTCTTAAAAAAGACTGGTTATAGGTCAAAATCCAAAATACTCATGGTTTTCATAATTTTGACCGTAAAATACGTCTTTCTTCTGAAATTCACTTTTACTTTTTTTTTTTGAAAAAAAAATTGTGTCACACGAAAAATTTCCTTGGTAGGGGGGTTCACACGAAAAACGGCCTCCTCGCGGTCGCGCCGCGGCCCAGCGAAAGCCCGTGCTACGCAATGCAAAGCACGCGTCGCGGCGAATCTTTTGGGCCCATGCGCGTGCATGCGGTCCGCGTGATGCACGGCCTCACGGGCCGTTGAACGGATCGCGGATGATTCGGCCCGTGCCTCAATGGGCCGTGGGCCGCTAGGCGGCGCACGTAACGTACCAAGCGCTTTAGCCGTAACAAATTTTCGGAGTTTTTGATTTGCAATTCATGTTTCTATCTCCAAATCCTGGCAAATATGGTGTAGGTGGGCAGATAAAATTGTTGCGATGGGGACCAAAACATCAAAGGGGATATGAATGGTTTGTGACAGTGGAAGGTAGTTCGAAATCGTCTACATTTGTTGCGAAATCATTTACAATTATTCACCCGTGTACTTGCAAGATTTAGTATCTTACCTACCGAAAGGTAATTGTATCTTCAATACTTGCATTCAAATCTGAGTCGTGAATTGCATTTAACAGGATAAACTTTGTTAGCAAGGGTTTACTTTCATTTTATTATTACCAGTATTAATTGAGGGATAATAATTTGGCAAATGCATTTGTCGCCAATCTGATGGCCAAAGTTTGGCAAAAGTTTGGCATGATATTGCACGGAAAAGGAACCATCAAACAGAAAGTCAGAAACCCCACCGAAAGATGAGGGGGGCACTAATCATGCCGGTGCATCTAACAGCATTTTTTCCGTCTTAGCCGTTTGATGAACATTCAACCCTGCGCATCCTAATTTCGTGAGCACTCTTGAAAACCTATATCATCATTTATTTTGAGATTAACGAAATCATCATAGACGTTTCTCTAAATGCGAGAAACTGTGTCAAAACCATAACTTATGCCTAGATTGGCTGATTACGTCACAAGGAATCTAACCAGTTGAACTCGCTCGCTTAATATATATTGACACTTTACAAAATAAGGCTTATTATTTGACACGCCAATTGTCATTAACTCACATGGTTTCTTTCATATGCGATTTTTCACTTTAATACTTCACATAATCAAAAGTGAATAATGTCAAATCATCCAACTTTTTTCTCTTTGGCCCGGTTCAACAGGTGGTCCAAAAAAGGCGCAGAGATTCATTCACATCCAAGATTCCAAAGTTCAGAGAGAGAAGAGTTGCAGCTTGTACAGAACAAACAACTCATGAATGCCACTTCTTCCTTCCATGATATTACTATCTCCTGTGGCCTTCTGAATTTCTGCAAATTTGCAATCGAAGCCATCAACTGCTCATCCTCCTCCCCTCGCAAAACCTCTCCGCCTCAAACCCTCGCCGATCGATCGGCGGCTGGGCTTCTCAGGACGAACTGGGTGATTTGCCTCCTTCGTCTTCTTCTGTTGATAATTCCGCGGCATTGCGAGTTGTTTCTGTGTTTTCCCCCCTGATTTCGTTCGTGGTTTTGGTTTGATTGCGCCGTGGGATGCAGTAGGGTTTAGCGAGCGAGCGAGCAAGAGATCCCCCCCATCCATCCCGCGAGCGAGGGGTGGGGGCGCCGTCGTTCGTCGTCCGACGAATATCGCGGTGAGCATCCATCGTTTACGCGCTTCCTCTTTCTCATCCCTCTACAGTCACTACCCACGCGATTCTTCCTCCAATTTTTTGCGTTAATCCCTAACCTTATTATGTACAACTGTTCTGTTTATTCCGCAAAGCCCCCCATGTCCCATGTTAACGAAAAAGAAGTCCTGATTTTCTTAAGTATTTTATGCTCCTTTCGATTTAAGATAAGATTATTACAGTTAATTTGATTTTCGGTTGTGCTAAACTGCTACCAGTTCATATGTTTGATGGTGGACAGCATATTTCACATTGTCTAAAATGGCTCTTCTCATTTCAGAGTTACATCGAGTGATTATGTTTTCATATTAAAACTGGTACTAATTTGCCCAAACATTTTTTTTTATGTCAGGATTCAAGATGGGCACTTATGTTAGGAACTATTCAGATGATGAATTCTCTGTGGCTGGCGAGAAGCCAGATGTAGAGTTCATGGACTATCAGAATGATGGCTCTATTCAAGATTATTCACTCGAAGATGCCCCTGTGGTTGTCACGGTTCCTTTCCCTTTCATCGACGGCAAACCAAAATCTGTCCTTGTTGGAGAAACATCTGCCGACACCATTAGCATAGAAAATACCTCTTCTGAACCCGTGAATTTGTGGAGTGTGAGAATATTTTCTTCCAATCCAGAAGACAGTTATGTGCTTTCTATGATGAAACCACCACTGAATGATACTGATGAGGAAGCAAAGAGGAATTTTCTTGGTTTGACTTCTGTGGAAGATCGTACACTCCAGCCTGGACAAACCCTTACAATTTGGCTCTCCTGTACGCCAAAAGACATTGGTTTGCATACATCAATCGTCCATGTTGATATCGGTGATGAGAAAATCGAGCGTGTGGCTTTTCTATTGGCCGATGATAATGTTTCCCAGGCTTTATTTTCTGACAAACCCTATTCCAGGAAACACACTCAGAAGAAGAAGTTTGAGTGCAGTTCATTTGTGCCAGGTTGTCGACCAACTCGGCAGCATAGTCAAGGATTCAAGTTCAAGCTCCCTCAGTTTGCAATACCTGCAGACATCCGCGAACTCATTCAAAGTAAACAGAGACCTGATGTCCTATCTGAAGAGCTGAACATGACAAACTATGCAAAATTCTTTAGCACTCTTTTAGTCATGGAAGAGATAAATTTGGAGGTATTTCAACACCTGTAGTAGTCTTTAATTTTATGGTTTTCCTGCTTTGCTAACTTCAGTGCGCCACTCGCAGGAGGAGATGAGATCATATGACATGGAGCGTATCTTAATGAGGAGGAGGGGTCTCGAATTTTTGTCACTTGAGGTCCCTGGCTTGGCTGAGAAAAGGCCTTCACTAGTCCATGGAGATTTTATATTTGTCAGACATGCTGGAAGTGATGCTCGGCCTTATCAGGTTCATGTTCTTTCGTAGACATTCAAATATTTCTTGGGCATTCTTAAAGATGAAGTGAAGAATCAAAATTCTAACTGCTATCAATTAGTAATGATTTGTTTGCTTCTCCTCCAGGGTTTCATTCACAAGGTTGAAGCGGATGAGATATTTTTGAAATTTGATAATCAGTTCCACCTTGCTCACCGTGACAGGAATCAGTACGATGTTAGTTTCACATATAATAGACTGAACATGAGAAGGCTTTACAAGGCTATCCATGAAGCAGAACTTTTGGGACCTGACATTCTATTTCCCTGTCGATCATCCTCCGGAAGTGTGAAGAAGGGGCCGTTTAAACCTCTAAATCCACATATAAACACTGAGCAAGCTGATGCAGTTGCAACAATACTTGGCTGCCGAGGGGTTGCGCCATACGTGATATACGGACCTCCAGGAACTGGGAAGACCATGACCCTTGTGGAGTCTATTTTGCAGCTTTATACAGCCAAGAGGAGGGCAAATGTCCTCATATGTGCTGCTTCTAATAGTGCTGCTGACCATGTATTGGCAAAGCTTCTTCAGGCTAGCTATCTGATTCGACCAAGTGACATATTTAGGCTAAATGCTGCCAGCCGTCAATATGAGGATGTCGATCCTGATTTTATTCGATTTTGCTTCTTTCAAGATATGGTGTTCAAGTGTCCTCCATTGCAAGCACTATTGCGGTACAAGATAGTTATATCAACCTACATGAGTTCATCGATGCTGCAGTCTGAAGGCATTCGTCGGGGGCATTTCACACACATTTTTTTGGATGAGGCTGGTCAAGCCTCTGAACCAGAGGCTATGGTTCCTTTGTCGGGTTTGTGTGGAAGAGACACTGTGGTTGTGTTAGCAGGTGATCCCATGCAATTAGGGCCAGTGGTTTATTGTAAACAAGCAGAGAAGGATGGTTTGGGGAAATCGTATCTGCAAAGGCTGCTCTTTGAATACGAGCAGTACAGCACAGGGGATCCTAACTATGTGACAAAGCTAGTGAGGAATTATCGATGCCATCCAGCAATCCTGGAATTACCATCAGAACTTTTCTATGGGGGAGAATTAATTGCCTGTAAAGAAGATGAAGTGTCGTCTATTTATGACAGCATTGATCTTCCTAACAAGTCGTTCCCTGTTCTTTTTGTTGGCATTCAGGGATGTGATGAGAGAGAAGGAAATAATCCTTCATGGTTTAATAGGATTGAAGCTAGTAAAGTAGTAAATATCATTAGGAATCTGACAAGGGGTGGTGATGTTCGTGAAGCTGACATAGGAGTCATTACTCCATATCGACAACAAGTTGTCAAGATAAAGAAGGCACTTGAGACATTTGAAATGCCTGACTTGAAAGTGGGAAGTGTCGAACAATTCCAGGGTCAGGAAAGGGAAATAATAATCATCTCCACAGTCAGGTCTACAGTAAAGCATAATGAGTTTGACAAATTCTTCAACCTGGGATTCTTAAGCAATCACAGAAGGTTCAATGTTGCAATCACTCGTGCCAAATCTTTGCTAATTATCATAGGAAACCCTCACATTATCACTAAGGTGTGTTTGCGCACCGCATATTTATGGCTTTTTAAGTTTGATCATGATGTCTTGCTTACATAATGCAATCACTCCTTGCTTTTCTTTGCAAACTGACAAGCCTCACTGTAGGATCGGCATTGGGATAGGCTCCTGAGGTATTGTGCAGACAATGGTTCTTACCAAGGATGCCCACTTCCACCACCAGAAGAGACCCAAGTCTCTGGATTTCGTGACAGCCAAGACGAACCTGCTAGGTGGGGTTACAACCAACAACAAGAGTCATCTGCTAACTACAGCTACAAGCAAGACCCACACGACTCTGGTTCCGAACATGTAAATGGTTTGCCCTCCACTGAAAATGAAGTGGAATGGTCTGAGAAGACGCTGAATGAGGAGCACCAGCCATGTAGCAGTGCTGCTGAAGCAGACTCTCCTGAGTTCATGCTGAAGCAGAAGGCTGAGGAAGAGGAACATGTTGAGCAAGATGGCGTACAGCCTGAGCAATGTCCAGCCAAGGACAACAAACTCCAAGATGCGTATGCAGCGAAGTACTCCTTTCCTCCTGAATGGTGTGATGTTTCAAATATCCCTGCAACAGGATGGGATGATTGATCGGCCCGGTGAGTGGCCGCCTTTTTTTTTTTTTCCACAAGAAAGTATTTACCTAGGTGCATCTGGTCGAATAAATCGATATCAACCTTGTAAGGACTAACATTCAGGCACTCTGTAGCCTTTCCTTGAAAGGCTTTCAGCTCACCCTCAGTCCCATTCTTCTGTCTGCAGTCTGTAGCCTTCCCTTGGATTTCTTGATGCCATTATCTACCTGGTGTTTGAGTATACGGGAACAAATATGTTCCTGTGAAAACTCCGAAACTGATTATCTTGCTAGCTATGGCAATATATATAGCATCCTCACTTGCTGTTATCATGAGTATATTTACCCTGTCTCAGGTTGCAGCCTGTGCTGATTATGTGCCATGGCTTAGAATACATGCAGTTAATACTTTTTAGAACGTAGATAAAAGTATTTAAGATTTGTGGGATAAAGAATTCATCGACGAATTTTTCGTCCTTTTTTTCCTGTTACATTTGAATGACTAGTTGGATAGAATGGAGATAGTAGTAGGACAAGTGCATGTGGTGATCATGTGGGAAGATTGGAGAGCAATCAGTATCTGGTAGGAATTGGTGCTAATCTAGTTTCTGATGGATGAAGGGTAACAGACATTTGTGAAGAATCATTGAGGTAGTTGATTATTAGTCTTCCGACAGATTCATAATTGTAAAGAGACTAAGAGCATCAAGCATCTATGGTGTTGTGATTTAGTAAAGCTTACTCACAAAGGGCATACCAAAGGTGGGGCCTTCAGCAATGAAACCTTGCAACTTGAGGTCCTTCCCTTCTTGTTCTTGTTCCTCTTTCAGTTGTTCTTCAGTTTCTTGCACACCCACCTCTTCCTCAAGTTTGTTGTTTTGTCAGTATCAAGCATGCTGCTTACTCTGGCACACTGCAATGCTACAATGAGCAGAATGAAGCTCTGAGTTGAGATTTTTTTTTATTTATCAACCTTTTTATTTTTATTTTAAAAACAAACCCTCTAAAAACTTGTTTTCAAATTTAAACTTTTCGGCCAGGATAACATTGCTAGCGTGGCAACATTGTCCTGCCATGTGGTCAAAAAGTTTCAAATTTAAAAATAAGTTTATCGGGGGTTTAGTTTTAAAGTTTAAAATCAATGAGGTTCATTTTTTTTAAAAAAAAAAACTAAATTGATGTGGTGTGCTCTCATTACACTCGTTTCTGTTGTGTTTAGCTTTCATGTTGGCTATCAAATGTAGATCGAAAGCAGTAAACTGCCCTCTACACGTAGAGAAGAAAAGAAGACAAGCTTTCTTTGTGTGCTCCATTCTCCCATTGCACTTCTTCGTGTTACCAGTGTACCATTGCCCTGTGATCTTGGGACAAACAAACAGTGGTGTCAAGCATGTCCAGAGACCATCAAATTGACAGCTGGTGTTGCCATTCTCCATTGGGGATGCTGAATCAACCCAGCTGTACAAAATGACACCAAAGAAGGGATTTGCATACTTGGACCAATAAGTATCACCAACCTTTGCAGCTAATCAATTAGTACAGATATCCATTATACACACTTTGAAACTACTTGATGCAATAGAGTTTCTTCTGCAGTTAGGTTAGGCTGTCCAACCAAGCTCCCCAAGAGCTGTGTATTCTAGCATTTGGAACAGATGGTAGGGTACTGGGTCCTACATTGATGTAGAAAAATGAAACCTGAGACAACCTGAGTTATCTTGGCCTCTGTTTTGGATAATGAATAATTAGCTCATTTAAGTCCAAGATGAACTGATCTTGTCGACGAAAACCCGGTTAAGAGGCAAAATCAGATGTGTTTTCGTCATAATTTTTTCACAGGTTATGAGCATGATTCAAACCAAGTAACAACCGATCCGACAAGGCCAGGTGTGTCGTGTTATGAACAGCGGCTGGAATCCAGCAGAAGGGGGCCAAAAAGTGTTTGTTCTTGGTGGTCCAAAAACGATAGCAACTACGTTGTTCTGCATGGTCCCTGCTCAAGCTTTATGAAACATGAAGAGAACAAGAATCGGGAAGAAATCTTTGTTGATTATGTCTTCCTACCCACTTGGTGCTGGAATTCTGTTCCAACAGTTTCTTATACAACTTCAAACATTCATATTAAGATTACTTAACAACAAACAAAATATTAAAAAAAATCTGGTAAACTACCCTGTCGTCAGAAAACTACTCATTGTGATTTCTAAGCCAAAGGTTTAGGTGAGTACTTCAGCAACTTCAGTTTGACAAATCAGTCGTGTAAGCTTAAAAACATGCATATCAAGGAGGTCAAGTAACTACAGCCATATTCTTTTGATTTTATTTACCGGATTATTGAAACAGATTATTTGTTCCATGCTTCAAAAAATATGTTTTCTTTAAAAAAAAGTCCTTGTACTGCATTGCTTAGATCGCTTAATTTAAGCTTTTTGTTAAGTTTGTTTCTTAAAAATATTCATTTTATCACTACAATAGAGTATAATCCGCTCAATAATCTAAATAAAATTAGGCCGCAAAACTTCTCAGGGCCAACTGTAAATCTGCAAATTTGGAACCATGCAAGAATTTCCAAAACCGAGCAAGATTAGCAAGAATGTTCAGGTTCCAAATCAAGCCAAGGCAGAGTTAGGTGTCACTTTCCATGAGCAAATGGCACAGTACTAGAGCCAGAGGCCCAGAGCTAATTAGACCACTACTGAATAATGACACTTTCCACTTGGATGATGCATCACAGTTACAGATTCAAAGCCCCATCGGTTGGCCTGATAAACCAAAGCAAAAGCCAAAATTTAAATTTCCGAATTTGATTTTAAGATATTTTCAACGTAAATTTCTTTTTAAGTATTGGCTTGTAAATCGCTATGAACAAATATATAAAAAATTTACCTATAAATTAATGTTTTAACTTATTAGGGAATATGGACAACCGATGAGTCTCTCGGAGTACAGCCACAGCCATAGCCCCAGAGCTAAGCTCAGGTAAAGCCTATAAACTAACATGCCGTGCCAGCATTTCATTTCAGAACAGAAGTTCAGAGAGAGAGAGAGAGAGAGAGAGAGAGAGAGAGAGAGAGAGAGAGAGAGCTCATCTCTTCTCTGAATTATCGGCAATGGAGGTGGAGTCAGCGGAGTGCGAGTGCTGCGAGCTGAGGGAGGAGTGCACCAGGGGGTACATCCTCGGCGTGAAGGCCGACTTCGGCGGGCGGTGGCTGTGCGGCCTCTGCTCGGAGGCGGTGAGGGACGAGGCGGCCAAGCTTGGGAGGAACAGAGGCGGCGGCGGAATGGAGGAGGCTGTGAGGGATCACATGTCCTTCTGCGGCAAGTGCAGGAAGAACCCGGCCTTCCGGGTAGCCGACGGCATGCGCCAGATGCTGCTCCGCCGGCGATCAAAGTGATGACACATATTGACATTGCACTTGCATTTGCGTCAATGCGTGATGTTTTACCGGCAATTGATCATCATCATTATCATCATCTTCTTCTTCATCTTCATCTTGTAATCGAGTTCTGAGCAAGAAGACATGAGCAGGTCGTCAGTATCTCTGAGCTAGAGTTCATTCAAGTAAAATGTAATTAGTGTAATAATCTAGCTAGATTGACTGTCAGTCCTGCCTGAGCTAGCAGTTGAAGGTTATTTTTTGCTGATGATGGAGCAAAACTGGAAGTGGATAGAACTTACACGGTGGAGGATTAGTAGAGGGTTGATGTAGAACTCTTCGTTTAGAGGATGTGATCGAAAATGTGATCAAGTACTCATTGTTCTATGTCTTGCAACGAATTGCCATTTCTCTCTGAAATCACAGAAAGTTCTGCTCTTTTGGCTCAGTTCTTGAAGCTAGCAACCAATCGTCGAGATAAGTGCTTTATGCTTAAGAGTTTTCACGTGAAATGTTGCCAGCATGAACCTTCAAATTGAGACGAAGCAATGCAAAGTAGAAGCATTTCCCCGTCTCTTATGGGTTTTTTTTCTTCATGAGCTCGGAATTTCCTGTTGATAGTTGTACATTTTGTTTGAAATTCGTCCGCTTCGAACAGGGCTTGTACTGTACACTAGGCAAAATGTTATAATAGGATGAGACTACTAGTTCTCAAAAAAGAAAAGGGCGAGACTACCATTTGGTTCAAGTTCCAGCATCTCATGATATGCCATCCCGTGCGGTTGACGCTAAGAGAATCGGAGAAAGATTCCTGGTTGTTAGCTTGCTGTCATGGGATACACAATTCACCCTCATCAATCTCAAGAGATGTGATGTACATAATTCAGACTGTTCATCTTATTCTTATCAACATGAGATGGCATTCTCGTACATGGATATTAGCCATGGAACATCAATCTGGGATGACCCAGAAGGTTGCAAGTAAAATTTGGGTGTGTATAAAAGTTAACTTCCCTCTAGGATATATTGACAATTTTGCGTGCAGCAAAGTCTCCAGAAGCATGAAACCATGTTACACGATCAACCCAGCACAAACGCAGAACGAATATGATCAGGAGTATGCAATGAGGTTGACATGTCAAATTCAAGATAAAGCAAGTCCCATGAACTAAGGCAGGAAATTAACAGTTCACGTTAATTCTGTTCAGGAGTAACTCTTCAGCAAGTATATAATAACCTGGTCACCCATCAATCATCAAGACCACATCAACTGGTGAAAAGCAGTTCACATTGCACATATAAGAAGTTAAGTGCTACAACATTAACATCCAAATATATCATAAAAACTCGGAAGGCAGTGGAAAAAGGTCTACTTTTAAGTATTAAGCAAGCTGATACAAATAGCCAGGCAGGTACTACACTGCCAGCCCAAATAGACACTACGCTAATGTATCAAGACATCGACAAAATGTTATAACAAAAACAGTACCAGGTACAACTAGCCAAGCAGGCACTACACTGAATTGACGTTCTAGCATATGTGCTGCCCGTCGACTACGAAGATTATTCAAACTTGATGGTGGCTACGAGCTCCAGGGATGAATACCATGAAGCGCACTGTGATAAGCAAACCTGTAGCACCACAGCACAGGATCACATTAGCATTAGCCAAAGAGATCAGCTGCATAAGAGTAACACAACAAACAGAAGATAGTTACCGTATTTGGGTCTGCATGCTCAAAGGTCTCTGAAGTCTGGCTTGTCCATCATATAGAAGAGAGTAGAACTCCAAATACGTTTCTTGGACATAAACAAGGACTAGGAATTATTGATGGTGCCCTAAAAAAGGCATAACACTACTAGACACAATTCTAGTTGTAGAGGCATGAAAGAAAGATAGGAGAGGTCTCACATGGTAGCTATGGAACAAACTAAAGAAAAGGAAAGGTGCATGGATAAAATTAGTAGTGTCATATGGAGCAAGAACATGGAAGATTGGAGCTTCATGAAATCCCACTGCGCCTCTTCCTTCCAAAAAACAGAAGAGACATCTAGGAGAGATCATAATGTTCCTTGCAGAACACCAGAAGCAAGAGTAGAGTGAGCCAGAGGAACCAAGGAATGTCTACAAGGTGAAGCAAAATGCATGCACTGCAAGATATTGCTATCCTACAGATATTTCACACATGGATAGCTGCCAGATAATCAGATGCAGACATCTAAGCATTTGAACAGTACTAAGACACTATCATACCCTGCCAGGCATGAACTACCAGGAACAAGGACAGACTACGACTAAAGGTTAATGATGTGAGACCATGGATAATGGTGATCTAAAACCTAAAGAAGGAATACCCAAAAGGCTGAAAGAACATTAGTAACATAGAGGTGACCACAAGCTACAAAGGCTACCCAGAAACTGCTGTGCTCTCATCCAGACAACCAACAGTCTCACCACCAAGTCATTCACCGCAGTTTCACGCTGCCATGCATACTTGAGGTGCTTTGCCTGCCTGAAGTACCTCCTGTTGATGAACTATGCAGAACCACCATCCAGGTGAAAGATGGCCATTCTCGGTTACTCTATACACACTACCAAGGTTAGTTTGCAGATAGCCTATGTACAAGGACCTGCCCATCATCCATTCAGTGATCAGCGATTTTCAGGTGGAGGATTCTCCTCAGATTCTCAGTCGCGATAGCAGTATCACTATCACTAAAGAAGCTGACACCTGAGCCTGCGGTTGGCGACGAAGGCGCTGACTTAGCATGCAAAGGCACCACCACATCATCTGATCGGCCAGCAGGTGGCAACTCGAGTGAAACACTGCGCTTCTGGTGGAGTGAGAACTTGGGTATCGGCAGCGAGCTGGGAGGCGGAGAGTTTGAGAAAGCGGGGCCAGCCCAGAGCTCAGGCCGGGATGGCGGAGACGTTGAAGGGCTTATAGATATTGCCCTGCTCCGCTTCTTCCCGTGGTGTGGCTGCGACTTGGGCGTCTTCGGCTCCGGGGAGGAGTAGGTGCGCGCTGGGGGTGGAGGCGGGGATGGCAGGATGCCAATGCTGACGCTGGAGTGGAAGGCTCGGCAGTTGACAGCATTGAAGCCACGCATGGACTGGGGTGACGCGAAGTGCGACGATGGCTTCCTCCGGCGATCGGATGACTGCT
The DNA here is from genome assembly GCF_034140825.1 of Oryza sativa Japonica Group. Classification (NCBI taxonomy): domain Eukaryota; kingdom Viridiplantae; phylum Streptophyta; class Magnoliopsida; order Poales; family Poaceae; genus Oryza; species Oryza sativa. The sequence continues at coordinate 3,218,926 of NC_089037.1, read as the reverse complement.
GCTGGTGACTGCGCTGCTTCGAGATGACGAGAGCAGCCATGGCCCGAGGAACAGGTGAAGGTGGTGGAGCTGAGCGCAAAAGCCCAAGACTTTCCTGTGCAACTCACGAAGCTCGAGCAGCAGATCCCACGAAGCCCTAGTACCAAACAAATCAAACGCGAACACATCAAAACAAGCGATTTTGATCTCGGAACTATCAGCAACAATTATATTACACAGCAAATGCAGCTCTAATGCGAAAACAGTAATATAAACGAGCAAAATATGCCCATTTCATCGATCTACAGTTAGTTACCTTCCAGATCTACAGCCCAAGGAGCAGATCGAAACAAAATCAAGCACAGAAATGGCAGGTCTCCTAATCAGATCGATTCGATTCGCCTCCACACTTCACTCCTCTCCTTCACCGTCCCCAAAACACACCCTGCATCCACGAATCGCGCCGCCATCCAATATCAAAAAAAAAAAACCCGCCTCAAATCAGAAACCTCGAAACACACAGCTCCCAAACTCACCGATCCCCGCCGCGCAAAAAGAAAGGCAATCGCACCGATCCGAGAGAGAGAGAGAGAGAGAGAGAGAGAGAGAGAGGTATCCACGGGACCGTGGGGACGAGGCGGGGGCGATCGGGGCGGGATCTGGCGGCGGCGGCTGCGCTCCCCGTCGAGATCTGCCTCGCGCGCGCGGCGGAGAGGGTGGTTTGCGTTGAGATGGGGGTTAGTGGATGGTGGAAGAAGGGGGGAAAGGGCGAAACTACTGGTCGAACTAGTACTAATCAACTACGGACTTGAAACGGGACGGCGCAAAGCCAGGTTTAAGAGAGAGCCGGACGCGTCCGGTCCACGTCACGTGCCTTTGGGTATGGGGGATGGGATGTGAGCCGTTGGATCTGGGCGGCCGGCGGGAACGGACGGTGATTATGCAGGACGCGTGGTGGGGTTGGTTGGTGTGTGTGATAGTACTAGGGAAGTGGGAAGAGTGGGCTCGGGAGTTGCGAATAATTTCGGGGGATGCCACTGGGCCGTGAACTACAACAATCAACAGGTCTTACCGTCAGGTCAGGTACGGCAATGGTTTGATTTTTTTTTGGTTTGATGAGCTAAGCTCACGGTCCTACCTGCTCCGTCCGATCAACCCTCAAATCGATCCTAGCCGTTCGATGACATTCAAGCGTAGAAAAAAAATAAACTTGGTTTTAAAGTTGATTTTAAGGTTTTTCATAATAGTTTATTTTCCTGTATTAGCTTTTAGTCGCTAATAACAGAAAAAAAATTACCGATAAGTTGTTTTTATCGAGTGTTACAGCTATAATTAACGAAATGAATGTGCTGGTCTGCTGGAGTACTGTTACCATCATGTTCATATACTGCATTCGAATTGCAAGTTTAAAAAAATTGCATATTACAACATTTTTAACTTCCAAGATGTCATGTTCTGCAGCAACAATTATCCAATCCACTTGTAAACACAGTCAGACACAGATCCTTCTTAATCCAACGCCACGAGCTCTCACTGCTTTCCAGAGGGCTCGAATCCAAAAGGTTTTACAAAGGCAAACTGGGAACATGAAAAATGAGATGCCACAGACTGGATTTCTTCTTCGGGTCATCGTTTTGGTCGATGACTATAGTCTCTATACATACTCTACTGCTGGGTTCTTTTGTCGCGGCAGCAGGGATGTCTACCATTAGGGCCGCTAGAATCTACAGTGCGCCCACATTTGCAGACTTGAACAAACTTAACAGCAACAATCATCAATAATTACTCACAATTTTGAGAGTGGAATGCCCCTCAACATCAAGGGGTGGAAGAATTCACCCATATTTCTTGAGGCACAGGAGGGCTCTGGGACTCCTGGTGAGAAGGGGTTACTAGCCTTTGGACAGTCTTCAAAGCACTGGTTAACTGTGCAAACGAGGGCCGCAAATTTGGATCCCTGAGGTTTAAAAACCAAATATTAGCTCGGATCTAGCAACACAATTGATAGTTGGAAGAGAGTACTTTATTGATGCAACATAAAATAGGTTTGTTTCTAAACACTCACTTCTGCCAGCATTCCCATATGATCCTTGCAACTAGAGGATCAATTTCCTTGGGAATATCGAGCCGCTTGTCCTGGAAGCCGACTGCCCCAACAACTTGCATTGGATTCATTCCACTCCATGGCATCCTAAGTGTTGCTAATTCCCACAAGATGACACCAAAGCTGTAAACATCACACCTGCAGAAATTTCAGGTGATGTCTGAGTGAGATTACTGCCACACCAATCAAACAAGGAAAGCTGAAAGGTTTGTGAGGGAGATGGGTGTTCCATTTCTACGAGTAGAGACTGGAAGATAAACATAATTTCTTCTGTAATGCTGAACAACTTTGAATGGTATGCCCAGAATGAAAAAATAAATTGAACAAGCTAGGGCAAAAGCTAATAGTTATTGAAACAAAAGCCATCGAGGAATAACTTACTTTTCATTTGATTGTTCATTCCGCAAGACCTCAGGTGCCATCCACTCCGGCTGGTGAGATATCGAAAACAGAAATAGTAAATGTTTAGTGATGATCAAAGAAGGAGAGAACTCATCCTACTATGGTCCGGTTTAGTACTTACAGTTCCAGCAGTGGATTTGGATGATAAGAATGTACTGTGCTTCAAGCGTGAAAGTCCAAAATCACAAACCTATTTCACATCATTGGTGAGCCAATCGATCAGCACGCTCATAAATACTTATGACTGAATGAATGTAAAGGTAAAAAGAGCACAGTACCTTCACATTCCAGTTGTTGTCAACCAGCAAGTTTGGTGATTTAAGATCCCGATGAACAATTGTTGGTACACTAATATGGAGGCAATTCATTCCTTTGGCCTTTAAGAGAAAGCAACCATTTTCTCAAGCAGATACAAAAATAAACAAACATGCCAAGAAAATATAGAAAATACTTACCACATCAAGGGCCATTTTAATTCTACGCTTCTCGTCAATTTGGCAATTAGGACGGTGAAGGATCTTATATAAGCTTCCCCTGCCAAGGACAGGAGAGTAGTCAAGGGTGAGCCATCAATTCGTCGAACATGACCAGTACAATAACTATAGAGCATGAGTTGCACTATAATATAACTACTATAGATAGATGCCAGTATGCCACCTCCCATGCACAAGTAAATCATTAAAGACAGGTATTTCAACTACAGCATGTTGAACCTCCAGTGTTATGTTCCATTCTAAAGCTAAGTTGTTGAGAGAGCTTTTCTTTGTGGTCCTTCCAGATAGAATGTTTTCTATGTTTATCTACACCATGATACTTTATCATAAACACCAAAAGATCTTCACAAGCAAACAACAGTAGAAAATTGTTATACCTTGGAAGATACTCAGATACAATAGATAAGTTTGGAGGACGAGTAACAGCACCCATGAAGAGAACAATATTTGGATGACGCAGTCGACGCATAATCCGCACCTTGTAAAAAGAAAGTATATGGCAAATCAAAACATTGCAGCAAAAATCAATTAAAAATGACAAATAAATGAATCCACGCTATAGCCAGTAAAGCTCTAAGATATATAAAATATATATAGTTTCACCTACTTCACTCCGGAATTCATCCAAAGCATCACCATAGAAATCTTGATCCAAGAATTTCTTGACAGCTACTTCCTGCAAATAAACAAAAATGTTTTTTGACAGAAGCAAAACAATAAAGAATTTAACCTCTGGGAAGAATGTTTCTATGGCACAATATGGAAATAAAAGCAAACAGTTTCTTACTGTTCCATTCCAATCAGCACGGTACACCTCTCCATATGAACCTGTTGGGAGGAGGAAGAAGTTGGTTCAAGTTTGTGCAACAAATTGGCATCAGATAGTGCAATGAGTTTACACATGGCTGAGCTATAATAATATAGTTTGACAAATTGTTAAAGATTTGTCGGTTCAACTTGTTAATGTATAGAGAAGCAAGGATCATGTCAAAATCTTAGTTGAGGAAAAATACCTAAGCCAATCCTTTCACCAATCACAAGATCTTCCCAATGAATTTCACATTCAGACACATCGTCGAACATGGTGTCTAGCTTGTGTGACCTAGCAAAGGATGGTGAAACGGATTCAGGGTTCCTTGATGGCATTGATGTGTCCATGAATCTGTCAAGTGGGGATTTCTTTGGATCAGGATGTAACTTCTTATTGTCTTGCTTTCCATCGAAGTTCTCCTTGTGTTCTTTTGCTTGATTGTGAACTGTGCCTGTTGGAATCCTTCCTTCTACAGAATTGCCCCATTTATGTCTTTCTATCGGTGGTTGATCCCCCAGTCTAGAATTAGTAAGGCCCTTGTCCAAATCACCGTACAGAACCTTATCAGGAACCTTCCCAATCCCAGCTGTAGAAGTCATCTTCATTGCAGAGGAACCAGCCATACTATTATCATAATTATGAGCTGCCATGTATGGTGTATCAGTGCGCACTACAACATTAAGATTAGTATTTTTTGCAGATGGCCGTGGCACCTGAGATGATGATGCAGCATTATCACCAATATTTCTACGTGCAAATGAATCCTCAACATAATTGTACTGCTTGTTGTTGGAAACATCATTGTAAGGAGACCAGTTTTTCATAACTAATCGCTGCTGGGGTCTTCGTGTGCTAGGGACTACATTCTCTCTGCGTCTTTGCAACTCATTATTTCTATTATCTGGCCCATTTAATGGCACTGAAGTCCTTTTGGGCTCCCTACCCCCAAAAGGATTAAGGTCGGCAAATAAGTTGATGGACTCTGAATTCCCTTGTAAATCTGAAACAAGTTTTATATTCTCATTTCGCGCATTTATATTCTCATTCCATGGATGTTCTCCACCTGGAAGTATAACTTTCTGCTGTGCTGACATACCAGCAGAGGTTGATGGATCATCTGATTGTCCATGAGAAACTAATGTCCAAGAACTATCAAAAGCGCTTCCAGCAGCAACAGATGTTGTGCCACTTGAAGAGGCCTGTGAAGATGTGGTGGCTCCATCTTTTTCATATCCAGATTGACTGGCCGATATCCAATCGCCACTGCTAAATAAAGGCAGTTGGCCACCTTTATGTCCGGGTGGTAATGCATTGGCACTGAGATTAGAATCAGTTGTACTTGATGACCCAGCCAATGGATTCTGGGTGAGTCTTGCATTAGAATTTAATGAGTTGCCCTTCCAACTTAAGACATCTGATGGAATAAGAGTACCGGGAGCAGCCATGAGATCAACCAAAAACTCCCTGCAAAAACAGCACATAAACCCACTTAGAAAATGTAAGGCAGCAATACCAAATTATTTAAAAATATATTTGAAACAAAGGTAGCAGACGAATAAATAAATAATGTATTTGGATTGTTTTCCCCATAGTAGAAAAAACCAGACCGGACCGGCGGTTCGACCGGAAAAAAATGGGAACCAGACCTTAGCACGGTTCGGTTTGCTTCAAAGACCGGACATGCATTCAAACCGCTTTGAACCGGCTGAACCGGCCGGTTCTTAGGCGAACCGGACATTAAACCGATACTGGTTGGACAGGTCAACCTGCAAATGGGCCATAAATGGGCTGCCTGAGGCCCATTTCATCAATGCTTGCTGTGGCTGTCCCCTTTTTTTCCGCAAAATTGGCAAGGAGTGGCGCATTTGGTGGGAATCGAACCCTGGGCAGTGTGCTCACGGAAGGATGGCCTAACCCTTATGCTATTGCACCATATGTGAGTAGGAGGGAATAACAATATACATGTACACATGTGAACCGTGGTTCAACCATCCGAGCCACCGGTCAGACCGGTGAACCAGAAGGTCGGCCAGGTCACCCACCGGTCCGGGTTTTTTTACTATAGTTTTCCCCCAGAGAAACAGCAATGATCAAATACATCAATACCTTTCATTCATCTTTATTATGTTGATAGCATCATCATCATCACCAGTATAATTACTCCCTTTGACAAGCTTGCAAGGAATGCCAACACTATCAGCGAGAATCTGCACGAAGATATACAGTAGCCATAAGCGGACATCTATATATGTTGGACAAATGAAGAAATCTAGTGCTTACATTCAATGTATGAGCATAGGCCCATGCAGCAGTTTGGGCATGATAAATTAGGAATAAATCATATAAATATAGGAGATTATCTAGTTAGGAAAGAGATGAAGTTTATTAGAAAGTTAGAGATAGAGATTGGATTGGTTTATATAATACTAGAGATTTAGTTCCTTATGTGTCTAGTATGTCCTCCCTATAAAGGGACCCCCACGTACTCTATTATCAATCAATCAATGAATCTCTAAAGTTAGCCCTAAGCCTCAAATCCTCTTTTAGCTCAGCAGGGAGAAGCCCTGCCACCGTTATTAGAAGGCGAGTGCCATATCCCCTAGTCTTTGAACCCTTACCCTAGACAATTCATAACATTCAATATATTGAGGATTTTCTGAGAGAGAACTGACCTTGAAAAGTAGGGCACGGTGACGAGACAGACCTATCTTGATGCAGCCAATAGGCAACAAACTTGTGTGTAGTGAGGTTCTTAGCTCAGTGCTTTTCTCTAGCCATCTAGTGAGCATGTCATTTGCATCTTTCACAGGTCCACCCATGTGATCTGTAACAAGCTCGGCTATTCTTTGAACTAAGGCTGCAATATTTGCAACAGGAAAGTCAAGCAGGATACATTGTGCAACTTGTTCCATCTCCTGTAAGGTGGTATCAATGGCACGATTGATTACGATGACTTCAAAACCCAGGTCGCCTATGCCCGTTTGAAGATCTGCTAGTGATGGCATCTTCCCTTGCTTTGATGATTCCATAGAGGGGCCAAAAATGTCATAGAAGCCATCAATAACTTTCTCATGGTAATCAAGAAAGTTGTAGTCCTGAAAGTCAGAATAGAAGCACAGTGATAGAATGTCAGACAATCCAGCAAGCAAATATACTTATCATCCCCATGTTTGAGCTTAATTGACACATCATGGAAGGAAAAAAGTGATCTACCAAGCAAAATATCTACAAATATGAAATATCACTCACTAAGTAACAGAATGGAATCAACCCAACATGTAAAAGACATAGATTGATGTAACCAACAAGCTACAAAGCTACAATTGCCCGCAAAAGAACCTCCAGTCTAGAAAATCTCGCTGCCTTGTAATATCATCTACTTCCCCGCCGTCCACAGAAACAATAGTCCTTTATTCCTGGGCAATATCCAATGCAAGACTCTGATCTGTAGGATTCTATCGCAATGCACCAGCAAAAACATGGCAACGTATATTGTAGAAGTATTTTATTAATACAATTGTTTTAATGGGTTGATCACCGGGAACCTGGAAGAGACCAAAGGAGGTAATTCCAGTCCACAGGAATGAATACATGTAGATGCTAGATAGGAGCCCTTCCCTATTCTATGTGTGATTTTCCATTCCAAGGTGAAGATTCACATTTACATGGTCTAGACATAGCCACGGAAGCTACTATCCAATCCATTGGTTGAATTTGAATTCGACGAGAACAATGGTAGCATGGATTATAGTAGTAACTGGTAATCATAACATGTAAAACAATCCTTCCCCCGCAATAAGTCTACTGTTGTATGGCAATGCAAACTAAAATCTCACTAGTCACACGGTTGCATAGTTTAGCATATATAATCCATCTCGAATCGAATCCTTGGTCATGGCGACTCACCCGGTAGCGGCGGGAGAGCGCATCCGCGGTTTGCTCGTCGTCCCGGACGGCGGCGAAGCGGTCGCCCCTGCCGAGGCTTATCAGCTTGGCCTTCCTGATCTGCTCCCCGTCCAGGTCGCCCACGCACTCGCTGTTGGACGCCGACAGCGCCATCGCCAGCTGCATCTGGAACTCCTCCTCCGACAACATGTAATCCTCCCCACCCGTTCCCCCACCCCCACCTCCCGCCCCCGCCGCAGCAGCCCCCGTCGGCGTCGCGGCGGCGGAAGGGGACGACGACGATACCGTCGACACGGATAGCGCAGGCGGCCCCCCCGACGGGGAGCTCGCCGGCGATGGCGACGGCGGCGTCTGCTGCGGCAGCCCCTGCCCCTGCCCCTGCGACGACGCGGGGTCGTTCGACCGGTGCTGCCACTTGATCTTACTCTTGAACAGATTCTTCATCTCGTCAACCACGTCTCCGCTCGATCCTCGCTACGCCCCTCCCCGTACTCCTCCTCCTCCGCCGCCGCCGCCGCGATCGGAGAAGGCCGCGTGAGCAAGCGAAGGACGGCGAGGTTGGGGAAAGGGAAGAAGAAGAAGAAGAAGAAGCGTGGGAGGAAGGAAAGGAAAGGAAGTTTCCGAGGGGTTAGACTGCAAAACGTACGCGCGGGGGTGGGGGGTTAGTTGTTAATGGGGGCGTGGAGTTGGGGGTTAATTACCGAAGGAAGCCACTCGGGTGGGTTTAGCGTAGCAGAAGCGGGAGGGAGGGACGCGGGATTACGCGGCGGGGGCGCGGAGATTGGGACGTGACGTGAGTGGGAGGACGGGCAGCCGTCGATCGTGGGGTGGCCCACCTCCCTCCCTCCCTCCCCCTGTGGGGTAAGTTGGCGGCAGAGTGGGAGGATGTGTGCATGCACCGGGGAGGCAATCCTGACAGTGTGGGCCCGCTTCACCAGTCTCACATAAATGTTCATCGCGTAAATTTCATAAACTCTGTCCCTTCTGTTAAAAATATTTTTCACCAATTTCACACATGTTGGTAAAAATATTAATATTCTCACTTTATAAAAATCCTAATGTAATTATTCATCTCTTTAGCTACTTTTGAAAACAGTTACTCACTCCGCACTCGTAAAGGAAATCGTTTTGGACAGCGACACGGTCTCAAAAACACAATTTTGGCTTCTTTGTTTATATAAAAATATTTATTGAAAAGTGATATATGTATATGCTTTTATGAAAGTATGAAAGTATTTTTCAAGACAAATCTATTTATATAATTTTTACATTTTCAAACTCAACAACTTGAGAGTTATTCATGATTTATATTCCCAAGGTTTGATTTAAATATTGTCCTAAACGACTTTTTTTATGAGTACGGAGGGATTATCTTCTAATTTCATAAACTTCGGTACAATGATTAGTCGAAAATAAACTTATTGGAGACATGAATGAAGATGGGAGAGTAGTTATTTGATCGAAACTATTGCTTCACTACAACTTGTTTGGTATTTCACATAACTACAACAGTAGCAAATGGCTTTATTAAAAGGAAAAAAAACAGTAATTTTACCCGTACACGATGAGCCCAATTTGCAACCGGCCTTTTGATAAAATCATAAGTCATTATTGTAATTCTTTAAAATGTTTAGCTTAAGTGGCAGCATAGTGATAGTATCGAGTTTCAACAAACTAGTCGAGGTAGCAATTGGAATTACTCTTGTTCATCTAATGGTAACAGTAACACTCGCTTTGACTGGTCCATTTGGTTAGTGGACTAAACTGACTATGTCATTTGCATTTCTTTCTAATCTAATCACGATCAGTCGTTCAGAGTGCGTGCCTGGAGATTGGTTCATTCATGGCGATGGTACAGTAGTGCAGGTACCGATACGACCACTGATGTTAGAACAAGAGCCAAGTGAAGTAGTGAACTCACGATCACAAGCGAAGTGTCCCCTCAATGTGCAAGGCTCACTTGGTTCGCTGCAAATTATAATTCAATTTCATATTTTAATTTCTGATGGCGATATGAGTTCGTATCGTTCCGTTATGAAATCTCCATACTTTTTTCAGGAATAAAAATGAACATATCTGCCTGTGAGGCCGGAACCTTCAGCTACGAACGGCAGTAAGGAAAATGGACAGAAATTGTAGTAGTTCAGGCGAAGCTATCGGCGACAGGATCATGAGAAGCTTCGTGTTCATGGTGAAGAAGAGGCGAATTAGCACTCTGATTCTCTCCATCTGGTCGGCGATTACGCGTGTAATCTACCAATCCGACTGGAGAAAGCTTGTGTAGCTGTATGATCCAATGCATCCATGTCGACGAGCAGGCAGATTTCTGATCTTTTTTGGACGCGGCAACTGCTCCAATCCCCTCCATTGGGTAAGGAAAGAAGAAAACGACCTGGCGATTGATTGGTACTTGCACGACAATTGCTTGATTTTTATCTCTTTTTGTTGGTACACAGCAGCATTCGCCGTCAAACGATTCCATGGTGAGCAGCTACCTGCCGGAAACAAGAATATGTGCGATACTTTCATCCGATTCGAAGGGTAAAGAATATCCTTGTTGTTCAGAGTTCAGACTGCTCTGTGAGATTGCCCACCATGGCGTGCACCATCTTTGTAATCTCATGGAAAAGAGAGAGAAGAGCACTCGATATTTCGGTGCGTGAATCTCCAAGTCCATTAGCCATACTTGGTTCATTCTGTAAAAAAGAACAAAGAACATAACAGAACAAGGCCAGTGAGAAAGAAAGATTGTATAGCTAGTACTCCCTCCGTTTTAGGTTATAAAACGTTTTGGCTCTGGTTAAAGTTAATCTACTTCAGATTTAACTAAGTTTATAGACAAATATAGTAATATTTATAATATCAAATTAGTTTCATTAAATCAGTAATTGAATATATTTTCATAATAAATTTGTCTTGTGTTAAAAATATTATTATTATTTTTCTATAAACTTAGTCAAATTTAAAGCAGTTTGACTTTGACCAAAGTTAAAATGTCTTATAACCTAAAATGGAGGTATTAGTTTTTTTGGATAATGAAGATTTTATATGTAGTACAAACTAAGTATAAACCAATGTGGTTTTTTTGCCCCTGAGTGGACACTATGTAGCCCCACACTTTCAGGTTTCAGATAAGCAAAACAAAAACGACAAGCACCTCACGTCTGCCTTCCAGCTGAACCTGAAAGCCACAACTTGGGAGAGAGAGACAGAGGCTGTGTTTAGATCTAAAGTTTGGATCCAAACTTCAGTTTTTTTCCATCACATCAATCTGTTATACACACATAATTTTTCAGTTATATCATCTCCAATTTAACTAAAATTTAAATTTTACGCTGAACTAAACACAGCCAGAACATCATGATCAGGCACTAGCAGCAAAAGAAACAATATTCCTGTTTACTCACTAACATATCACCAGGAAAAAGAATAATCACTCTAGCTTACTGGTAATCACTAGTGAGGAGTAGTATACTAGTAGTAAAGAAGACCACAACGGCGCAACCACCGCTTGTGCTAGTAGTGCATATCCAGATTAGATGACGCACAGAAATGTGTGAGCTGACGAGACAAAGAAAAACCCTGTACGGCGGCTCAGATAAGCTCTGAATGTTAAGCAATCAGCGCTTGCTCACTGGTGCATATCCAAACAAAGCTGAGACAAGCAGTCCAAGTCGGCTAAGTAAATTATCTTCGATTCCTATCAGTTCTAGGATTTGAGTCACTTGACAGTAACACCAACTTAACTTACCACACTTGACGCTCCACCCATATCGGTACAGAATAGTGTTCCATTTTACCCAATTTACCTGCCCAACCCGGTAAATAAGGCCGCAAGCCGTATCTGACCGGGCAAAAATACCTTCCCTGCATGTAGGATATCTTCTTTGCACTCTTACCTGAACCACAAGTTGCCTGCTCCATTCTTTTCCTTCCCAGTTTCCCTTCAATCACATACAGTAAACCTTTCCAGCCAGTTTCCAACCCATTATCAATCCAGCATCTCATATTCTCATATCATGACCTGATCGGTTACTATTACTGGAGTAAGTAAATATAACAGCCAGAATTAAAAACAGCAAAGTGTCAAACTGATTATGTTAAGATTCCGTATCCTGAATTCCAAACCAGAAAGAAAACACACAGAGATAGTAGTAGTACCTAACCAAAGGGATCACTCACCAGTGGTGTGGTCTGAAACCGTTGGAGCAGCGCCCCATGTTTGGGTCGGCACAGCGGCTGGAAGCCTAGGATTGCTGGGGAAACGGCCAATACCGCCCTTATCTTCAACTCCACCGGAGCCCACCCCTCACCCGCGCCTTGACGTGCCCCGCCCGGCGCCCCCACGGGCCACGCGTAAAGTTGGTGCGTATCACATTAGATATTATATATGGTATCAAATAAGGTATTCAGGTACTATAAAAAACTAATTACATAATTTATTAGTAAACTGCGAGACAAATTTATTAAGCACAATTAATCCATTATTAGCAAATGTTTACTATAGTATTACATTGTCAAATTATAGAGTAATTAGGCTTAAAAAATTTGTCTCGTAAATTAACTACAATCTGTGTAATTAGTTATTTTTTAGCCTATATTTAATTTTTCGTGTAGGTGTTTAAATGTTCAATTTGATAGGGTATAAAATTTTGGGCATGGATTTAAACAGGCCCAAAACACAGGCACGGACACCGGGACACGCACTCCTATCAGCGTCTCCAATCTCCATCGTCTCACTGGCTCCTCTCTTTTGCCTCTGCCTGAGCCGTGTGATCCATCTCCTCTCCCTTCGGCTTATCTCCCTATCTGCACCGCACCACGAGACACGTTAGAGAAAGCTTATAATTATAAGAAGCGATTATTTGGTACTACCACCTATATCCATTCTAAAATATAGCTATCTAGCACAGAATATCTGTATAGATTCATAGTACTATAGTACTAGGTAATATCAAATCCTGTAGTAGGTAGCTATTTTTAAGGACGGAGGAAGTACTAGTTAGATTATGAGAATTTAAAAAAAAATCGAGTTTCCCAGCTCTCGATCTTTAATTTATTTTCTAGATTCTATAACTATAACTCATCAAAATCTTAAAAAAAAGCTTTTTTTTTTTGAAAACTTCTTATTTTAAGAGAAATTGTTAGAGAGTTTTTTATTTTAAGAAAAGCTATAGCTGCAGAAGCTCCCTGAACACACCCAAGAAAAGAGAGAAAGAAACAACCTTGTGACACCTGCTTCTGCTTGGCCTTTACCTATAAATCCAGAGCCCCCTCTCCACCCTTCGTCTTGCCCAACCAAACCAACAAACCAGCAGCAAGAAAAGAAAAGAAAAAAAAGGAGAAGACAGTGAGAAAAAGAGGAGAAAGAAACATACACATGAGGATCCACCCATCACCAGCCACGACCGCCGGCGGCAGCTGCGGCGGCAAGAAGGATCTCCGGCGGCTGCCGCACGTCTACAGCAAGGTGCTGGAGCTGCCGTTCCCGGCGGACACCGACGTCGCGGTGTTCGAAGGCCCCGACGCGTTCCACTTCGTCGTGTCCGCCGCCGCCGCGCTCGCCGGCGAGGTGCGCGTGCGCACCGTCAGGATCCACCCCGGGGTTGTCAGGGTGGTGGTGCAGGCCGGAGGAGGAGGCGTACACGACGACGGCGACGACGACGACATGGAGCTCGACAAGTGGAGGTCCCGGCTGCCGGAGGCGAGCTGCCCGGCGATGGCCGTGGCCGGCTACGTCAACGGCCAGCTCGTCGTCACCGTGCCCAAGGGGCGCGGCGGCGGCGAAGGTGACAACGACGGCGGAGAGGAGGCCTGGAGGTGCTGCAATGGAGGGAAGATTAGTGGCAGGCTGGTGGTTGTACAGTAGAGAAATCATCAGTAGAGTGATAGCCCTTTGTCTGCGCTAATTGTTCATCTAATCTACTTATTATCTAGTAATGTCTTTGCCATCTTTGTTTTTGGGTAAAGATGGGGTTCTTTGATGTTTCTCTTCCATCATAGTTCAAGGAAGAGCTGTTTCATATGCTGTCTTTCAAACAGCTTTTCTTGAGGCAAAGGGAAGGAAGCTACTGTAAGTTTTGTAAGTTGTAGCTTCTCTTTGTTTTTGTTTTTGTTTTTGTTTTTTTTCTTTCCTGAAACCAATTGTAAATACAGGAGAATATGTGATTAATTTTTATCTTGATTTTTCTCTTGATTCAGTTTGGGTTTAACAAACCGTGTAAATCTTCCCTAGATTTGTCAGGTTATTTTATTAGTTTCTGAAGGTCAGTTGCCAATAGGCCCACTTGGTTGGTGCAGCATTTCACATGGATTCATCAAATCTGTCGTATTTTAGTGGCCCACGGTCTGCCCCGAAGTGTCTGGTAGTAGTAGCTCTTATCTGCCACAATTATTTGACACAATTTTTTTTTTTTTGCTAATGCATCCACAGAAATACTGAAAATGTTTTCCCAACTTCTGCAGACATTGAAGGAATTGACTAATTCCCATAAGATTTCTACAGAATTTCGAGGCCTAGTATGCATTAGCATACTGCCAGGAGACTGTTCGAAGAGTATTATCTTAGAACCATCTATAACTGAAAAATATATCACTACAATATGCTTTGTGTACCATAAAAGTTGTGTCAGTTGACAATCCATGGTTTATAACAAACCTATAGCTGCATACCCTTTGTTTGATCAGTGTATGTTATTTTATTTCTACTTGCAATTTTCTTCTGTGACTATCTGAACTGAAGTAAGTAGTGATAATCTTATCAGGCTATCACTCTCAGTTCAAATTCAGAGTATTAAAAAAAAATTCGCCAGGCCAGCGACGGAACGAAGGGCAATTTAATTTCAAAGTGTTTAAATTATGATAGATCCAGAATATCTGTACATGTCTAAACAAATTTCAGATCAAGTTGCAAACAAAAGGAAATAGTTTGGTATGTATAGAACGCCAAATAGCTGGTGCAAAGCAAATCAAAAAGGGGAAGGAAAACCGGTGCCTAACAAAAGGGAACCCGGTTCGTTAAGGAGTCCAAGGCATCATGGACAAGAGCAGATGAACCCTATCAAGATTATATGGACCACACAAGTTGTGTTGTTGGGACTTGGGAGTATGCATCATGTATGCATGAATCTTTGTTTAGTAACCAAACATAGCTTTATGACGATGATCCTTCTCTAAATGAATGAAAGCATTTGATAGTGATTATTTGTACCAATGTATCAGTACTACAGGCAGCTTCACATGGGTTGTCTTTTTTCTTAGAGAATCACTTCATTTTTAAGTAAGACAACATAATCCAAAATTCCAAAATCTAGAGTAGATTAACAGTGTGAGCACCAGCTCAATCGATGGTGATAGTGAGATCCCCACAAATTGGGTCCGGAAAGCACTAAAAACAGCGATTGTCACATAATAAGTTACCTAATGGAAGTAATGTTAGCAGGTATCCCTTCATTTGATATGATCACAACAAAACAAAAGCTTAAGATCATGGAGCATATTTTTATATACCAGCACGGCAGGACCAGCATATATTACCAAGTATCTTTATTGTGGCATATAATGAAATAGTTGGAAAGAAAGTACATGTTTAATGACCTCATCATACCAGCTAAGAAATTGCAACGAAGAAATGGTAAGAACATCAGGACTGAAACATGAGGTCAGTATCTCAAATATGAAAAGTAAGCCATCGGGTCTGAAAAAGTTGAACATCATCGCCTCAAAGCAGACGTACCTAAACGACAAGTCAGATACCTTTCTTCAGCTTAATCCATCTCTAGCTGCTATTTTCTCAGATGTAACACCTGGAAATTCAGGGTCTCAAGATAGCATCTAAAGAAATCCCAATTGCTTCTAAAGCTCGCTAGCATATCTTGACTGAATAGATGTGTGCAAAATCAAGCATGATGCCTCGGTAACTGCATTTTCGTCCCATATGCACGCACACCATCGATGATCTACCATGATAATATATCTGAGCCTGATATCTTTCCTATCCCCTGGATAGAACGAGGCAAAGAATCTGAATGGGTCCGTTCTAACAAACTCTAATCCAGGAGGCCACAAGTTCATGTGGCCTGATGCCTTATGGGTTCTGGAAATATCAGGTGTAGGAGGTCACAGAGCAATGAATGTTTTGCAGGAGCTCATGCAAACCCAGCTTCCGTGTAAATTGAACCTCATATCCGACATGAAACTCAGGTTAACTATTTCCTGTCATGTCAAGCATCTCATCAAGGCCTTTTAATCGTTGCAGACCTTCACTGATCAAGAACTTAATCTTCTGTTTATCGTCGCAACGGCGATTTTTTTCAATCTCAGCTCTTACAGTTTGCCTCAACTCATCTGGACAAAGAACATTCAAGGACAGTTATTAGTTGTAACTTCAAGAGTAAACATTAGACAGCAAAGATAGGAAAGCAAGGTTTAAAAATGTCTGACCGCATGCATGCACAGGAGCTCGGCGAGTCATGCGCAAGGCCTGCCTATAAAGCTTTAAAACACGTGCACGCAGGATGAAAGCCCGTAAATCCATGAAATGGGCCATTGAATGACACTCTAATAGAACCTTAGCAAAATATGATCATGCCATGCAAACTGTCCCGTGACCCTGGAAATTCAGGAGAAAAAGCTGCATGATGTACAATTCTGTGAGACCTACCGGTGGGGCATGGGGGTTCAGCTGAACCCCCAAGCGTTTTGGGGGAGAAACTTGTTACCTCTCCCTCCCTCTCCTTCAATTTTTGACTACACACCGAGCCTCCCTGTTAAGACACACCATTAAAAAAAGTATAAGCTCTTGGATCAAAGGAAAAGGGGTAATGACCATTAGATATATGAAAAGCAACTGCCTTTGTTGAGGAAGTTTGACACGTGATTAAGTAAGTAAATGTCAAGGCAAAGCAGCCAAACCAACACTGTTGTCCGTAAAAAGGTAAAGAAGCCAAACGACAATGTTGTCTGGAAAAAATTGAAGCAAAAATATGTTGCGACTCTTGCCAATAGTCAGTAACTAACCACAACAGTTCGACAAATCGTTTGCAGTGCATATAAAGAACGTGCTAATTTCCGTTAAAACCCTCCTCATAATCTCCTTTTTTTTTCTGTACAACAAAAGCTCTTCCAAGGTACACATAAAAACCTTCCAACGTTGTGTTTGCACATAGTCATACTACCAAAAATGTTAAGAAAAAAAACAATCAGAACCATGAGTTAACGTTGAGATCAATTTCAGGGGCGGAGCCAGCTTGAAGCCACACCTAGGGCTTAGTTCTATTACCTTGTCCATTTGCATAATCACAGAGGAGGTTTAACTTTAGGTCCTTCGGTGGTTTTTGACCCGGTTTTGTCCTAGGTGGCGGCTGAGTCCTAGGTGTGGCTTCAAGCTGACTATTGGCAAGAGTCGCAACATATTTTTGCTTCAATTTTTTCCAGACAACATTGTCGTTTGGCTTCTTTAATTTTTTTTCCAGACAACATTATCGTTTGGCTGCTTTACCTTTACGCATAAATCATAAACCTTGTTCTGTTGTCCATCTACAATGCCAAAGGTTGATACACAATCAGGCCTACTACATTCACACACATATACATGGACAGAGATGCATACAAGATATAAAAATACAAACAAATAAGCATAATACATCAGATCTGAACGAACCCATCACCAAACAACAACAAACAAGCTCAGATCTGGGAGTATACCTTTGGTTTTGGGAGATGAGTGGATGGAGAAAATCGATGTTGTAGCCTCAGCAAGATACCGCCTCTTCAGCTGCAAGCTCCGGCGCCGGACACCGCTCCCTGAACCGCCGAACGCCGCCACCCGTGCGCCTCCCGGGCTTGAGGCCGTCGCCGCCAGGGGAGAGGAAGGGAGAAGCTAGGGTTTGACCGGTTAGAAAGGAAAAAAAAAAGAGAGAGAGAGAGAGAATTATGCCACTGAATTTTGTCACACGTCTACGATTTACCATCGGCTTTGTCACGTTCTACAGTATACCATCGCTGTCCGGTTAGCCTATGTTAGTACTACAATTTTTGTCCAAATGACTAAAATACCCCTAGAATAGAAACTTCTAAAATTTGGATAAAAAATTCAAAATATCATATTATAAACATAAGATTGTAAACATCCAATTTTTGGCCAAAAACTTAAAATCTTATATTTCAGAATTTTTATCCAAATTTTAAAAGTTTTTGTCCCAAGGGTATTTTGGTCATTTTGACAAATTTATACAATACTAACGGAAACTAACCGGACGGCGATGGTAAATTGTATAAGTTAAGCAAAAGTCGATAGCATATTGTAGAACGTGATAAAGTCAGTGGCAAATCGTGAACGTATGATAAAGTCAATGGCATATAATGAGTTCTCTCAAATAAGAGGAAAAAAAGGAGAGGACAGAAAGAGAAAACGAGGGGAAGGAGGTGAGCGCACGTCACTTTTTTCCCTAGCGTGCGCTCGCCCATCCCTGGATCGCCTCATCCGCGAATATTCTCTGGGGTGGTGGCCATATCCCACACCGCCCAGCGACCAAACAGCCATCTCCTATCCAGGCAAAACCCACCATCCAAACACACCCTAAGTTGAGGGATGTCATATATTTGGTTTTGTGATTGGAGGACGATTTTATAACTCGATGACAAGTTGAGGGACCTTCGCTACACTTTTTCCCCGTATGTTCCATCCAATCCCAGCCCGGCTCAAACAAAAAAGGAATAAGTTCATCTAAGGTTCCTTAATTTTTCACCAAATCCAATTTTCGTCATTGAACCCCAAAATCAGATACAACCGGTCCCTGAACTGTCAAAACCGGTGTAAACGAGGTCCCTCGGCGGTTTAAAAAGTGGTTTTGGCTGAGGTGGCGCCTACGTGGCTGGTTTGACTAGGTCTCCATCCCACGTGGTATTGACGTGGCGCTAACGTAGTAATTATATCTCAGAGAAATAATAAAAACCGTGAGCCCACATGCCAGCGACACGCAAAAAATAATTTAAGAATAGTGGGACCCACATATCAGTTTAAAAATATTATGGTGGGGCGGGCCCCACATATCATTCCCTCTCCTCCTGTCGGCTCTCCCTCTTTTTCCTCGTTGCGTCGTCTTCGGTGCTGCTCCGTAGCCGTCGCCGTTGTTGTCGTCCTAGTCCCCGCCGCCTCTGACGCCGCCTCTGACGACGACGATGGTCGAAGCATGCCAGCAGAGCGGCGGGGAGGAGCGGAGGGGCGGCGGCCAGAAGCCTCTCTTTTTTTTTTAGCCGGTTAAACAGCAGGAGAGGCTCCTACTATGTTATATTAATAAAAGATTAAAGATATGTACATCCTCAGCAGGTTAAGCCTCTCTTCTCTCCTCGCCGCTCCTCCATCCTCAGCAGGGCCGCGGCCGGCGCTGTCGTCGAGCTCCTCGCCCCGCTCCCAGCCTCCTCCTCGTCTACCCACGCTGCTGCCGCATGGTGGCGCCTAAGGCAGAGTCAGGCGGGGAGGCGGGCGGCGGAGATTGTTGTAGCCTGTATATATTGCCACATTGGATTAGTGAAGTTGAATCTCAAACATAAAATACATCTAAATGTTTCTGTAATCACAAATTCGCAGTGCTCACGTGCATCTGCACAAGTAGTCGAAATTCTCAGTAATTGGTTCTTCAGAATATACTAGTCTATAATTGTATTCGCGCGACAGTAACCTCCCTTATGTGTAGTTTAAAATCATCATAATTACAATCAAGAATAGTTGTTCTTCCTCACAAAGATCTTTTATTTGAATGGTTTATGTAAGAATAATTAAAATCATTAAAAATAGTTGTTCTTCCTCACATAAGGTCTGAAACAATCATCAAGAATAATATGTACAAAGCTTTTGTAATATTTTTAAATGGTTTATGTAAGAAATGGAAATATAATGTGCACAATCAACCTACTTCATGTTTAGGTGATTAAATGAATGGTAGAACGTTTACAGCTTATAAAATTTTCTTGATGCACATGCGAACTTGTCGAGGATGAATGCCAATGTGCCAAGAAGAATAAAAGAAAATTGCTACCTGAGTTGAAACTGAAAGTGAGAACAGAAAGGGAAAATAGAAAGGGGAAACTAATATAGGAGTATGAATTAATTGGTGCATGACACCAAAGCTCGGCTCCACCAGAAGCTCACGAATTGGCTAGGTATGAAAGTCTTCAGTCAATTGATCCCATATATTTGTTGGATAATGGGAAAAGATCATGCATGTCATCCTGTGAGTCTGAATCTTGTGTTCATGTATAGATTCATCGTCCTGAAACCTCATGATAATCAACTCACGAATGTGGTTACCATGAACAGTGTATTCAAGAAATTGCTCACAACGTCAGAATTTATCAACTCATAGAAGGTTTCTCACAGTTCCACCTTGAGACATGGCCACAGCAAAGCTCGAAACCTTTTTTGAAAAAAAAATCAAAGTCAATCCTGGAGCAAGGTACTCCAAGCTCTGGATTATACCGTCATTCAGGTGAAAGCAAGTCAAGCATGTTTGTCGGCATGGTTACATAACAGTATAGTTCTATCTAAGTTTTGCATTTCAAATTAATTTTCTGACTATGCTTAATGGCTGACAAATACTTGGAAAAAGTTTAGAGACATGACTGCAGCTGGTACGTTTTTTTTTTCCTATTAGGAGAAGAAAACAAGTTGATGGTTTGTACAAAACTGGACCTGAGATTCTGAAAAGTAACATACAAACAGGTTTACTAGCTTGTTTTGCAAGGAACATAAGCATCATGGAAGTATTAATTAATTCCTGTCATCGAGGCGTTGTTTTCATGAATGAACAGGAGGCAATGCTTTAAGCTCAAACTTTGCATGAAGCTTTCTGACATGGAGCCTGCTGTAAAAGAAGAGCACAATTCAGCACTTATAGATATTTTGAGTTAAGAAGTGAGATGCACTATCTCTTATGAATAAAACCGAAGGAAAATTATGCAAGCAAGATTAATCATGTTTCAGTGCAGGAACTATCCATTCCACATACTGGAGCAAACTTTTGTGACTGAACTTCTTTAAGGTTGTATTGTGTGAATTGTCTTTCTTGCATCTTAAAATATGTTCAGACTCCATATATATAATACAATAGCTCAAGAAAATGTATTCAATTACAATTAGAAGGGTAAATTTTATTCAGGCTAATAATGGAAGCAGTAAGCGCATATCAAACCTATACACTTAAAAGTTGTAAGCCAATTCAACTTGTTGAAAGCACAAACATCCTGTTTCAAATGCAACATAGTTTCTGCACTTCTCTTTCAGATTTCAGTTTGTTTAGCCGTTTCCCAGTTTTACAGTGAGTAAAGAATAAAGTACAACATCAATAATGAAGTAAAGAATGATTAGTTTATCAAAGGAGTTAGCAACATCGTCAAATGACATTTAACAAATCCAAAGTACTGAAAGCACGGAATTGTTTGTATAAAGAGGACGCTACCTTCTTTTCCAAAATCCACAGGAAATTTGTTTTTAGGAGGTCACAGAACAATGAATGTTTTGCAGGAACTCATGCAAACCCAGCTTCCCTCATATCTTTTATGGCCAAGTCGAGCCTTCCGTGTAAATTCAACCTCTGATATCCAGAAATCAATATATCATAAGTAGACCGGGTGAGCTTGTACAAACTCCGTATTCGGTTTAAGAATAGATCCAACCTATCAAAGTCCTTGTGACGAAAATAAGAACAGATAACAGCCTCAACATCCTCTGAGTGGGCAAAAACCATGCCATTATCCAACATCTGGAAAATTGCATGCTCCATATCAGACAAGCGATCAGCATTAGCATAGAATCTGATAATTCCACAGTGCAGCTTAGTTAAAGAACTCGTGTGCATGCCTTGTACTAGGGAAAGTAACTGGTCCAGTTCACCAATTTTGTCTTCGTACAGGCATAATCTTGTTAACCTCTCAACTGTAGCTTCACTCAACTCTTGATTCCCATCGCTTACAAGTTCCAAAAATACTTTTACCCTGTTAGGGTCTTTCCTTCTTGAAAGCAGCTCAAGCTTGGCCTCCAGTATAGCAAAGTTTGGCTTAATTTCAAAGCAAATCATTTCTTCAAATACCACTTCAGCATCATCTAGCCTGTCCAACTTCACAAAACCTGTGATCAAATATTCAAAGGCCTTAATGCTAGGAGTAAATCCTGCATCCTTTGATGCCAGGTACCAGCTCATCATTGCATGGCCACTCCCAAGCCGTGAAAATGCAGAAATGAATGCATCATATGTAGCGGAGTTGGGCTTGCAATCCTCTATGTCTTCCATAGCCTCATATAAGGTCATTGCAGCAAGGAGATCTCCTACCGACAAGAAAGCATTGATAAGGGCATTGAAAATGCCAGTGTTCAGCTGAATTCCAAGCTCCTCCACGAATTCAAAGACTTTCATTGCAAATTCTGCATTCTTTGTCTCTCGGCAGAAACGGATTATCACTGAGTAGGGCTCACAATCACGGATCCCTTCCTTGATTAGCTTCTCTAGCTTCCATTCCAAGACCTGAATCAATGTTGATTCTATCTTAGCACGCAATTACAAAGATCTCTCACTAGAATGCACAAACATGTATAATTCGGTAAAATCGTCATGAAGACTACAACAGAATCAGCACCAATGTACTCACTCCAACAGAATCATATCAGGGCATCAGGCTATCAATAGCTTAGCTCTTTGCATTATATAATCATGCACCGCAAGCTCGCGATCCAATAGTTCTACTCCACTCTATAAGCTAAATCATGGTACCGCCAAATGCATCGCAGATCTGAACCCGACCTAGTATACGAGAAAGGGGGAAATTTCTCTGCGCCATAACGCTGATACTAACTAAACAAAACAACAGCTCAACTGACAGTTAAGCGGGGAGAAGAAGGGTGTCTCACTCACGAGGTTTGCCTTAGTCGGGGACGACGCGCGGAGGAGGGCGGCGGCGAGGGGCTCCCAGAAGGCGGCCGCCGCGGAGGAGCCGCCGCTCGCCTCCTCCATCGTCGCCTTCACGCGGTACTCAGGCTCGGCGACAAGGCGCGCGAGCAAGGCGCTGGTGTCCGCTTCCACCCCTACGGAGGCGGCGGCCGCAGTCGTCAGCCCGCGCCACAGCCGCCGGCGCGCGGCGGCGATCGCCATCGGTGATCGGCGGCGGTAGCTTCTGCTTCGCCAGTGAATCGCGTGGATATAAATGGGCCTCTCATCCACCGTAACACAATTACGGCCCAAAATTTATAGTCCGTACAATACGTTCTTCCCAATAAGTATGGGCCACACGTCACTAGAAAAGCGACAGTAAGTTCACTTATGATCCCTCCCTTTCCCTCCATACACCTTAGGTGGTGTTTGAATCTCCTGAAAATGAAGATGAAGATAAAGATTAAGTGTTTCATGCAAAACGAGATGGTAATAACATGTAATTAATTGAGTTTTAATTATTACAAACTTGAAAAATATATTAATCTGGTATTTTAGAGTAACTTTCATATAGAAAGTTTTCGCACGAAACACACCGTTTAGAACTTAAAAAGCATGCCACTAGTATCCAAAATTTCATCCAACTCTTGTGGGAGAAACGGACACAGCCTAAGTATAGACCGCCCGTACTCCGCAATCTCGCTCGAGCCCAATAAAAAGAGGACGCAATCCTGTTCGGGCCTAATAAGTATGGGCCGCAAGTTGTCACGTACACTGCAATCAATATGGGCCAGGCCGGGACGATGACGTAGTCTCCAACCGCCAACGGCGTCCGATGACAGCTAGCGTACGTGTTCATGGGAGTGAGTTTAGTCTGCATGCACCGCCACCGTGGTCGTCGACACGCGGAAAGACCAGAGAGGTGGCGGAGGAAGAAGCGAACAAACAGCACCGCTCACACGCGCCACGCATGCCGCTCCCATTCGCGCGCGACACGAACGCGCCCACGTCGCCGCCGTCTCCCACACCTGTCCCCCGTTCTACCCGGCGAGCCGCGCCATATATGACCTCGAAATCGAAGATCTCTCTCACACATTCACAGCGCAGACCACACACGATCTCACTACAATAGTGCTAGCTACGACGAGAGTGTACTAGGACGATGAGCCAGGAGCAGCCGAGGAGGCCGTCGGAGAAGGCGGCCGGCGGCGGCGGCGGCGAGCAGGGGATCCGGTATGGCGACGTGTTCCCGGTGACCGGAAGCCTCGCGGCCAAGCCCATCGCCCCGCGGGACGCGGCGACGATGCAGTCGGCGGAGAACCTCGTGCTGGGGAAGACGGTCAAGGGCGGCCCCGCCGCCGCCATGGAGTCCGCGGCGAGTCGTAACGAGGAGATGGGCGTCGTCGGGCATGACCAGGCCACGGACGCCGCCGCCGAGCAGGGCGTCAACGTCTCCGACACCCTCGTCCCCGGCGGCGGCCGCATCGTCACCGAGTTCGTCGCCGGCCAGGTCACACACTTCGTCGTCGATCGACGTCTCTCCGCTGTGCGTGCAGCGTGAACGATCTCCCTTTTCTTTCTTTTTTTTTTTTGCAGGCGGTGGGTCACTACGTGGAGCAGGACGATGGCGCCGCCGTGGTTGCAGGAGTCGTCGGCGCCGCCCCCGGCGCGGTACGGGTGGAGGAACCTGCGAAGATAACAATCGGCGAGGCGCTGGAGGCGGCGGCGCTGGCGGCAGGAGGGACGCCGGTGGAACGCAGCGACGCGGCGGCCATTCAGGCGGCCGAAGCAAAAGCCACCGGCACGGACACCTACATGCCCGGCGGCTTGGCGGCGCAGGCGCAGTCCGCCGCCGTGGCCAACCTCTGGACGGCGCGCGACGCCGACAAGACCAAGCTCGGCGACGTCCTCTCGGTGCGCGCTCTCTTTGATCATATCGATCTTGCAAGCTAAGCTAGCTAGGTAGGTAGGAGTACTATACTAACATTGGTTCATGCAGAACGCGACGGCGAAGCTCGCGGCGGACAAGGAGGTGGAGAGCGGCGACGCGGCGAGGGTGGCCGGAGCGGAGATGCGCAACAAGCCCGGCGCGGCGGCGAGGCCGGGCGGCGTGGCCGCGTCCATGGCCGCGGCCGCGCGCCTCAACCGCGGCCCAACGACATGAGTGGATACGATCCACGCATCGATCCATGTGTATCAAACAGCTCGTGTCGCGACGCGAGCGCGATGTAAAATTAACACGCTTCGGTGTACGTTTTATATGCTTCCATCCCTTCTAGTTTCCGTTGTTGCATTGCATATGGCCATATGGGTGGCTGAAGCTATGTTAGAATCTGTCAGAAGCCGTTTCTTTTCAGTTAGCCTGTAGCTGTTCTCTAGCTAGTTCTTTGGTTCGGTTGGACTGAATTGGATCGTGGGAGTACGGTCAGGAGTGGATCCAGATCAATCAGGTGTTTTTTTTCTGTTATGCATGTAACAAAGTCTGTAATCGAGGAGAATAAATAGAAAAACCAGAAAAGCTTACGCTGCACCAAAACTCTGCTCGTTCTACTCTGTTCTTCAGCTAACTGTTCACGTTCGATAAAAAGTTCAGAGATTCTCGTTCTAGTCTGTTCTTCAGTTAACTGTTCACATTTGATAAAAGGTTGACAGATCGTGAGAGCGAGAGTTCGTGAGTTTTGATTCTAACACCACTGATCACAACGCTTTAAACTTGTGTTAAAACCGCGGCGACGGATGGCGCCACGGCGTGACATCGCGTGCTCGCCGCGCGCGTGTCCGCCCCGCTCGCCGTCGCCGGACATGCGCCCCGCCATGGAATTTATGGCGGCGCGAAGAGGACAAGCACGAGACGCGGATCGTGTCCGCGTGCACGCCGGCCGCCGGCTGCTCCGCGGTGCCGATCTGAGCCGAGACGCGGGGGGCAAAGCAGCAGGCGCGACGCGGTGACCACTGCACTGGCAAGGTGGAGAGCACATTGGGGCCCTGTGTGTCACTTATGTGCGATTGGACACCGTAATCTAGTAGTTACAGTGATATAAGGTCTACGTGCGAATAGTATCTTAAGGATCTGAATTTAAATCTTCATATGAACGGATTTTAGAACGGCTTGTTAAGTGGCTAGGTTTTCAATTTAAAAAGATCGTATATATCGGTTGGACGTATAGATCAGGCCCGGGTGTCACTTACGTGCAAAAGGACATGTAGTTTAGTACAGTGATCTAAGGTCTATATGCATCTTAAAGTTCTGAATTTAAAGTTTTGAATTTAAATCTTCGTACGAACGAATTTTAAATCGACTTGTTTAAGTGGCTAGGTTTCTAATTTAAAATATTGCATATATCCCGTTAAATGTATAGATAGGGTAAAAAGTACCCTTCTCAAATGTTGTGTGTCACCTGTGTGTGTGCGGCATTAATTGTCCGGAGAAACAGCGAACTGGGGGCCCTGCAATTTTCTGCGTTTCGAGGTTGTTGAGACAGATCGAGCAACAACTCTGACCTCTCCCAATTGGTGCTTCGATTCATCAGTTCACTTGTCTTCTCCGGTTTAGTTGTGAGTTTCTGAAAATCGAAGCACAGGTGCAGTGTATGAACACGGGGTTAGGAGATTAATTAAGAGTAAGCTTAATTAACAGCGTTAGCTGGTACACCTACACCGGCCTTTTACATGTTACTACAACTTACAACCATGAATTCGCTGCCTTGAGGAGGCCAGCTTGATCTTGTTGCGAGGAGATGACGAGATCCACAAATCAGTTGGCACTTATTGCGCGATGATATGATTTTCAGTTGCTTCCATTGCTTTGCCAGGCGCCCTGGCCTGTGTTGCATCTGCATGACAGCATGAGTTGCCCATACAGCCATGCTCTCATATGCTACTCCTACCGTTCCAAAATATACTCCCTCCGTCCTATAATATAATATAAAGTATTTTGAGTTTTTTCTTGTATTGTTTGACCACTCGTCTTATTCAAACATTTATGCAAATATAAAAAATAAAAAGTTGTGCTTAAAATACTTTGAATAATAAAGTAAGTAAAAATAAATAAATAATAATTTCAAAATTTTTTGAATAAAACGAGTGTTTAAACAATACAAGTAAAAACTCAAAATCCCTCATATTATGGGACAGAGGGAGTAGCAATCTAGGATGGGATAAGACCTATCCTAAAACAATGTATCTGGAGTGTCTAGATGCATTGTTTTAGGATGTGTTTTATCTCATTCTACGTTACTATATATATATTTTAAGACGGAGGGAGTATCAACCATGGGATTGGGAGATGCTGATCCTGGCTGCACCTACAAAAGTGCCTATTTAATTACTCCTACTTGTCTATACTCATCCAGTGCATGTAGCTAGAATCCTAGGCTGTCTTTACTTTCCCCCTATTTTTAACTTTCCATCACATCATATCACATTAAAAACTTTTCTACACACGTAAATTTTTAACTTTTTTTTTCAAACTCCTAACTTTCTTCAAACTTCCAACTTTTTTCAGGAACTAAACACACCCCTAGACATAGTCTCGTTTATATTTGTAAACCGAGCCAGCTGGATCCTCTATACTTTACTTAGATCCATTTGAATCAAAGGATTTATGGGAAAATTTGTAAGATTTAAATCTTATATAAAATTTCCGTACTTGGTCCTTTGATACAAAACATTGAAGCATTCAAAATTGAAATTCCTATAAAATGGCTCATTGCACGTAAATTTTAGAAGAAACTTAAAAAAAAAATATCCAATCTTTTAGAAAATGAATCTATCTCTTTCATCCAATTTTCGTGTTTTCCTGTTGCCTAATCAAACAACCAGTTTCGAGATGGGCGAGCGAAAGGCCGGTGAGAGACACAGACGCGATACAGATCGAGATGGGCGAGCGAAAGGCAGGAGATCACGTGTAGTGTCGATGTAGACAGTCGAGTATACCTCATACGTACGTACGTACACTGCTCACAGCTACGTATACCTTCTCCCAGATTGTGACAAGAAACCTCTTTCATCAGCCAGCTAGCCTTTTTTTTTTTGAGAAACTCCAGCTAGCCCTTCGATGGCCCTTCGATGTCGTCTAAAAAAGTCATAAAAATTTTTAGAAACATTAATTTGGTAAGAAAGATCGATCAATAGGTAACGCATCACTTTATTATATAAAGTTCAAATTCTTTTTTTTGCGGGGATATAAAGTTCAAATTCGATACGTATAATTAGAGAAAAATAAATTTAACTACGAATTACGCGCCCTGTTTAAAGTCGAATTTGTTGTTTTTGTCTTCAATGCTTCTGAAGTTGTGTAATCTGTTTTCTATTATTACTTTTGACTTTTATACAGTGAATAGTATGCAGACATAAATATTTTATCTGTAAATGGGAGTAGCTTAATTAAGACTGATGCTGTAAAAAAATCAAAGAAAATTCAGCGGTGGCAGCTGAGTAGCATACGTATTAAATCTGACGATGTGGGGCCACAGGCCGGGGATACATCAGGCAGATAATACGGTACAATGTACTAATAATCAATTCGTTCTGGTCGACATTTATACAGGGCTAACTACTACCTGCAGTACGGGCATACATGTGTATACTATACATGAGTACGCTTCAATTGACCCGTCAGATCGATCGACTTGAATGTGTCGTTGCATATCGATATGCTGGTAGCAATTGGTCATGTGAACCCATCCATGCACACAGCTAGCTAGCCACGTCGTAGTACCAAGTACCAACCAGGTCACGTACGTATAGTACACGTACTCTCTCGTCATGCACGATTATTGCACGCGCGCACCGTATGGCACAGACATGAGTACGTATATACTAACTTCGTTTTTTAATACATGACGTCATTCACTTCATACGTTTGGCCATTCATCTTATTAAAAAAATTACTTAATTATAATTTATTTTGTTGTGAGTTGTTTTATCAGTCAAAGTACTTTAAGCATAATTTATATCTTATATATTTACATAAAATTTTTGAATAAAACGAATGATCAAACATGTGTTCGAAAGTCAACGACGTTATTTATTAAAAAATAGAGGGAGTATTGTGCTAGTCACGTTTGGATTCCAGACTCTCTCTCTCTCTCTCTATATATATATATATATATATATATATATATATATATATATATATATATATATATATATATATATATATATATATATATATATATATATATATATATATATATATATATATATATATATATATATATATATATAGACACACACACACACACACACATATACACCTCGCGGTTAAAGATTGTTGCTGTATTTTTCTATAAACTTTATCAAACTTACTAAAATTTAACGACTTGTTATTAGGAGGAAAAAAACACGACCAAACAATCTACATTTTGAAAAACGGAGAAAGTACCCTGATGCTCAATATAATACATGTATATATGTACATATATAGAGGAGGGGGCACTAACGTGCGGTCAGCCGCGCGCCCACACCCGTGGATGGTACATATATAAATATTTTATATAGAAACCTTGTACGCGTGTGTATATATTTTGGATGTAAAAAAGTTCACACACATACTTGTATAAAATTTCACTTATATGCTCACAAACTTTATACGTATGCACATAAAGTTATACGTACACGTATACATACAAAGATTCGTGGGCTCAGAAAGCAATCGCGCGCGGCTAATAGCTGATTAGCGATTTTCGGTGCGGGGGCATGTGTACGTACGAGCTAGCTGGAATTGCGTACGTACGTACGTACTTACGGCGACAAACGGACAAAATGCGTGGCGAATTGTTACAGCGCAGTTAGGACCAGTCACACAAGTAGCTAAGCAGAGATGTACTGCGAAGCAAATGCGGTAGTTGAACGCGTACAAACTCTCAATACATTTGCAGGCTAAGTTTCTGTACATGCGTAGCTGATCGATCTGACCAAGTACAAAACACTGTGCTTTTTACATGTAGTAGGAGTATCATGCAGTAGGAATAAGCCAAACGCGTATTTGCAAACGAGAAGTAATTTGTGAATAAAACTTTTATATACGTGTTCTTAACGATCTAAAAGTAAAGGCTGAAAAATAAACTTCGATGAAAAAAATCTCAAAATCAACTTTATATTTAAAGTTAAAAATTTAAATTTTGGTTGATAAGTATAAGCATAAGAAATAGATGGGGCTGGTTTGGACCTAATCACACTTGGATTACTAACTTGGAGGAATAATACAATGATGTGATAATTAATTAGTGTCTGAGACAGAATGCATGGTAGTATGATATTTTCTGCTGCTCATTTACTTTTTTTTATTTATAAACGAAAAAGGCACTATCTCCTGATGATACTGATCATCCACGTGTTGCTAATGTTGTTAAGTATAGGTAGGACTTTAGGAGTAATTAATCCGAACAAATAATGCATGCTTAGTCAGCTTGGAGTACTTAACTCGGTTTTGTCCAGCAACAGGTGAGCCACTGAACAGCTGCAAACGCCTCCTCTCCTATAAACTCCTCACAGTGCACAGCCCACAACGTCATCGTGTTCGTCCTTAGCTTAGCTAGGACTAGGAGTAGTAGCTACCTAGCTGAAGCTTAGCTGCCTAGTGGGGAGTAGCTTAGCTTAGCTAGCTAGCTAGCTATAGGCGAGATGCTGGGCTGCTTCTCCCGGCTGCGGCGGCCGGCGTCGGCGGGGGCGGCGCCGGCGCCCATGGCGCAGTCTGACGACGCGTCGACGTCGACCTCGGCTGGCGGCGGCGGCGGCTGCACCGCGGAGACCTCGCCGTGCTCCTCGTCCTCCTCGCTCCGGTGCAAGAACTCGGGCGGCGTCGGCGGTGAAGACGACGACGATGGTGTCGGCGGCGGCGGCGCCGTCGTCGCTGAGAACGCCTCGGCGCTGTCCGACTCCGGGCTGTCGTCGGCCATCGCGTCGCGCCGGTTCTTCCTCTCCTCGCCCGGCAGGTCCAACTCCATCGTCGACTCGTCGGCGCACGGCGCCGCCGTCGGCGTGGGCGCGGCCGGGGTGGCGGTGCCGACGTACTCGCCGGACCCGCACGCCGACTTCCTCAGGTCGATGGAGGAGATGGTGGCGGCGCTGCGGCTGGACGCGCGCCGCCGCGGCGACAGGGCGCGGCTCCACGAGCTGCTCCTCTGCTACCTCGCGCTCAACGACCGGCGCGCCCACAAGTACGTCGTCAGCGCCTTCACCGACCTCCTCCTCCGCATCACCGCCGCCGCCAACCTCGACGACGGCGAGCCGCCGCGCCATGGCCGCCACCTGCACGAGTCACATTGAACCCTTTTGCTTTCTTGATTTCTTAATTCTCTTCCATTTTTTTGATTTTTTTTTGGGTCTCACTTTTCTATTTGAATTGCTGCGTACGAACAGATTTTTGGTACGAGATTCTTCGAACGATCGACTGAAAATCTCGTTGCATGCAAAATCGCAAGCAAAATGTTTTGTACTCTAAAATGTCGGGGTCGTCTAGCTAGCTGTAAATATGTCTGGAAATTTCGTACCAAAGTTCAGTTCGTATGCAAAAGCTTTTCACTTTTTCTAAGGCGTGAGCGTGTTGGTGAAGACAGTATGATATCGGCTTCCCCAAATGTGCTGCTTTGTGTTTGCCTTTTTGGCCATCTTTGTGAGTCATCTTTTCACTGTTTCGCTCATTTCATCTTTCCTGCTCTCTCTCTCTGCTGGTTATCTGAACTTCCTACTAATTATAAGGCTGAATTTGTTGTTGTGTGGTTGATGTTGTAATAAGCTGTACTAACCATTATGATTGCTACTAGTACTAAATATTTGGGATGTGTATGTACAATCTTATTGGCTTTCCATCACAATCTCTGCCACTAATTGTATATGTCTTCAGAGAATTCAGCATTCTGTTTACTTCTTACCTGTCCTTATCAGTGTTAACACAAGTTGTAAACTACCCTGTAAACGAGGTCTCTTCCCTTGAGAGGAGTGAGGTCCTCTTTGGATCCAGCCACAGTTGGCAATAATAAAAGCAGGTGCCGTGCAAAACAGAAAACCAATTGGCACAGTGCATGACCTCTGTATGTGTTAGTTGGACGGATCACATCTGAGTGACATCAACATTTCTCTCCTTTCGTGACAAAACTCATGCATCGTGATAGCAAAAACCTCTAAAGAAGAAAAAAGAGTCCTATTAGTGACGAACTGCAAAGCAATTAAGCCTGTGAGGAGAGACATTGACATTGCAACCGAGAAGAAAGATCAATAGATATATCTATCTGCCTTTCCCATGAAGACCTCTTCACTCACTGTACCAACCTGATCTGAACACAGATGAGTTTCGCTGTCTCTACAGAAAACTTCATGTTTTTTTTGGGACCAGTTCAGTTGCTTACTGACTAATGTATGTCACTGGAAAACAAAGCCAGTTTGACATCAAGATGTGAACAAAAGGACATTGTGCATTTGTGCAGCCATGTTGCGATCCCTGCAGCAGCAACAGAAACAGCGCTGGAGCAGCAACCAACAAACACCGGCATCTTGCACAACAATACAATCAGAAACAAGATCTGGCAAGTCCACCACCGGCCAGCAGCACTACACTTCCTTTCTGACCGGCAGCGACGCCGACATACAGGTGAAATGACACGGAGCAGAAGATGGCATTGCGACAGGCACAAGCACCGGCAACGCTCCCAACAAGAAAAGATAAAAGCAGATTTTGCACTATCATGGAGATGGACTAGAGTCTGCACTCCACACCACAGGATATGTATATCATTATATATGTATCCATGAAAGAGCAGTTTAGTCTAGCATAGTACTCCCTCTCTATCTTAAAATATAGCTACTTCTAGGATTTAAATTTAGAAGTATTTAAATTTATCTCAAATACAGCTACTTCTCCACCTATCTCCTCATCTCAACCAATCACAATTGTTCCTTACCGGTTACCGCAACCTTAATCTCTTAAGGATGGCACAGGTAGTTGCATTTTGAGATAGAAGGAGTAGAAGATATTTATACATTTTGCGACATAGAAAGAGAAACTGTACCACATTATTCACACCTTTTTCTCTTTTTTTTGCCCTGGAACAACGGGCAGGAGCTGGTGGTGGATAACCTCACTACCTGAGAGGCTGGGGCATCTTTTTTCTGAAAAGAGATTCAAATCTATCCAAAGCAATCGAATGGCAGAACAAATATACACAAGTGTTCAGGTTATTAAATCAAACCGCATCACTTTCTAATCCTATCCATAAATTATAATGTCTAGTACTACAAGGGTGGAATGTCATGACACAGATATACCAACTATGTGCTCTGAATCTTATCAGCTTCCACAGCTGCCCAAATTGCAAACACCAACTAAAATGAATAAAGATATGCAGCACAACAGGAATGGTGTTTAAGTGGCTTACCATCATATAATTGAACAAAGAAGATTGCAAGAGGGTATACATATAAAGATCAATATTCAGTACGGAAAGGTACAGGGTGCTGTCTAGGAGCATGGCAAGTCCCTCCAATGAACACAATGGCACCAAAAAAGTGTATTGATTCCCCCACCCACGCCTTTACTCTGAATAATGAACTAACATCAATCAAGACCAAACAGTGTTAGGAATAGGGACAATTGCCCAATGATATCATTGAGCCAATGTCTTGATCTAGGCACTACTAACATCACAGTTCAAATTAGAGGCAACTGATCACACAACAGACATTTAGTAATCATAAAATTGGAAGAATAAATACTCTTCAGGACAACCATTCAATCAGTAAGCAATGGACGCTTTCAGAAAACACTTGCTGAGATATGTAGCTTCGAGCAATAACGATGACAATCATCCTAAGTGCAGGTACTATTTTCAAAGGTAATATTTCTAGTGCACAGCAGCATATTTTGTAAACCAGCATTTAAGAGAAGGTACAGAAGCGTCGCTTGAATTAAATAAACTGACAAGGAGATGTGCTTTTGTGAGAAGAGGCTAATCAGATGGGTCAAATTCTCTCTTGCTCTTGAGGGAAGCCCTTTTCCTTGAATCAGAGTCTAATTCATCCATATCAGATGAAATTGCTAGGTACCCATAAAGTATCCTCCTTTTCTCGCCTGTCCTGTTATCTGTTTCAACCAGTAAAGGGCTATTATCAGAACCTACAGACTGGTTGGCTCGTGCATGCAACCAACCAATACGTCCATGATCTTGCCTCTCAAGGAAATCAGCAAGGCGCTCAGCCTCCTTCAAGCCAGCTGGGCTGTTTGCAAACTTGATAAGTGTCAAACCCAAGTGCCCTTCCTTTCCATACAAGGACTTCGACTTGCCACCAGCAAAACCTAGTTCTGTAAACAAAGATAGATTGACACAGCAAATATTACTGTGATATATACGGCATTATTCCACGAACATATGCTCCGCAGAGCAAGAATTGCATAACTGGGAAGTGGGAATGCTATTTCTCAAGTGATCTTATCTCTCGATATCCAAATATGCCGCAATTCTAATTTGTAGACTCAAACAGCATTGCTAGATTAGATGTCTAGTTTAGCAAAAAAAAGGTGAAATGTAAACTGGCGCTGAAATTCTTCAATTACAAAATGGGTGGCAAAGACAAGTATTGGGCAGAGACCCTTTTTTCAGATCTATCAAGAATGCGGCATGGCCCACTCGAAGTAGTTTATCTGTATGATGGACTCGACTGAGAAGACAAGATAATTGAGTTCCTTTAGGTCAGGACATAGTTAATGTAACAGGCAAAGGTGACCCAGGCGCCCTAGTGTTGCCTAAACGTTTGGCTGGACATAGTTTTGCATGGACAGTGTAAGACCTTACGGTTTGTGCAGTATTCCGGGAATAAGTTGCCTTTAGTTTAATGCATATTTAACATTGGATGTAACTACTATTTCTAGTCAAACATAGCACCCAAAGATATGCCCACGCCCAAGGGACTATTGCTCCTGCAGAGATAAAGCTTGAAAGAATGCATCATCAAGAGTCAAGACTAATGCCCCAAGGTACTGCCTAAGCAGTATGCCCAATCAGCCAAGGCAATTCTGCGTTGCAGCAAAAATAGAATGACAGCAAACCACTACCTGCTAACTTTTTTTTTAAAAAAAAATAATACAAGGTTGTATCAGGACAGCTAATACTGGTCTAGACATTAGCAAGCCAATACACCTAGTCAATCTTATCACATGGCATATTTGCCCAAGCAACAGATAATAATGAGAAATGTTCAGCGCTCTCCGATCCATCAGTTTGGGCAAGATATAACAATGGTCCTGCTGATTCACCTGCTATCAGGCTATGGCATTCCTGGGTTAATAGTACTGTTACACTGAACAGAAATAGATGACTTCTAATTATCATTTAGTTGGAAATAAAAGCTCCGGTTAAGCGGGCCTTCGAAGAGTCAGTATATAAAGCTGCTGAGCTTCCTGCCATAAAACCCCTTAATTTTCTTCATGCATTTATCCAACTAACATGAACTATATATGCAACAAGTGCTTGCACACAAACACTACACTGTCCATGTAAGAAGTTTGAGATAGCAACGTACAAGTATACCTGAAATTTTCTTATCCATTTCTTTATTCCCCAAACCCTCAGCGCGGCCATCTTTCTTCCTCCCTGTAGCAGTGTTGTGAATGATAACAGTTGGTGGCCATATGATAAGGTCCTCCCTACTTGCTTGAACAAGGTCAGGGAGCAATGACTGGTATGCCTTAGAATTTTCAGGGACTTTTGTATAATCCCATCCCATAAGGACGCATAGTGCCTTGTGCAAACCAAGATGGTCAATGAATGAATCCACATTTGGTGGGTTGTAAGCATGCATGACAAGTCCATGCACATCAGCAAAGTCCTTAGAAGACCTGGAATTGTGCACATTGACCAGACATAATCACAAACAAATTAAGATTTGGTGAACATGAGCTGAATACTTGCAAACTTAATGCAGCCTTCATTACATATGTTATCTGACCGTGTCTACACATGCCCAAAAAAACATCTTAACTTTATTATACCAAGCCACATAATATACATATAAAAAATATGTCACATGAAAGCAGGAAGATAGGATTCTAATGCCAAAGGATCCATGGTAGCAAAAATAATGCTGACAGGTTTGTACTGTTTAAATAACCCACACCAGCTGCTGTGTCCAAAGTTCTAGGACACCCGATCTTTGTATGGCATTAAGCAGCCAAGTCACAGAAGGGATCCTATGGAGCAGTCTGAGGTTGAGGCAGCTAGTAGCAGACATAGTAATAATTATTGCTAGCCGTAATCTCAAGGTAATTTCTACTTTCTACTCCATCTCCTTCAAGATGGTTCATTTGACTATTGACTATTCAAATTGAGCACTGACATACTAAACTATGTGCTCACGTGAAACACATCAAGGAAAAAGCATCAGAAGCTGCACAACACATGCACCGTTAATGCCTAGGTGCTAAAGCACACACCTCCTAGCATAACAAACTACAGATAGCAAAATTTTAAAACTAATTATTGGAAGAAAAAGTTAACAACTGTTTTGCAATGATATTTTCCTGATGTGGCATTTTGACTGGTGTTTTTCAAGAGGATGATAATCTTGAGGAACAGATAAAGAAAATATTCTACATGGAAAGTACGGCTCAACCATGGAAATGAAAAAAAAAAGATTGTGTAAGAAATCCGACTTATAAGTCCACCGCAGCTAGGCGAAGGAAGCCTGGAAGCGTTGCTTAAGGATCAGTGAATACATGGAGAAGGTATAGAATAGATAAGCAAGACAGGCATATGGCTGAAAAAGAAGCCTGAGCGACTATGAGGGGACCACTATCTAATATTCCAATGCAACTTATATACCTTTTTCAGCACAATAATTTTTTACCTAAATTTTCTCGCATTCATTTTTTTTCTTTATTTTCCTATAGAAGGAATAAATCAGAAGTAGCCAGCCAGGTTATAAGTGGTCCCTTTACAAACATTTGTTTGACCTTTCAAATATCAAAAGTTCCCATTTTCCGCTACTTTCTTTTGAATTGCTTTATGGCATTATGCACCCTCACTATAATATTCTAGAGCGATGTTGGTGATCAGGTCCTCAGTACATAAGAATATGAAAATATTCTGTGCTTGGTCACAGATGCAACGCCCATTTTAAGTGTTGAATCCATATAGTAGACAAGTTGGACCAGAGGGTGAACCATCTAAGCTCTTGGTTCATCAGTCTGGCATTCAGACCGGCCGATTGGGCAGTTAAACCATGGACCACGGTTCGGAAACATTCATCTAAGATGCATGTTTCCTTCTACACTGCACCAAGTTGGTGGTAGGATGGCAACGTGAGGCTGCCCCAGCGTGAAGACCTAGGGTCGAATCCCCACCCGACAGCCCTTTTCAGCATTATTTTTTGCAAAACAGATTATGTTGCAGGCCTTGATGGAAGGAAGTGGGCCTTGGTTTGGCGCCCCACTCGCAATTAGAAACACTCTTTGAGCCCCACCCAGTCCAACTGATCCTAGTTTAATGCCTAGTTCACCTGAAAACCGTCAGGTTTGAGCGGTTCAAATCAGTCCGAGTACACAATTAGTCTTCTCAAGCAACCAAACCAAGCTGAGATCGACTTCTAGGTTTTTTTCTGATTAAAACGCCAGTATGATCCATCCTTTTCAACTATGGTTGAATCTTGCAATGAGATCCTTTCTACGTCATACTGATTTTTTTTGTCCATTCAAAATATTTCGTCTATTGGCCCTTCAAAATATTTTGTCTATCAGTGTATATAACATGTCTCCTCATTAGACATCAGATCTAAGAAGGCGTGCTATTTTACTAAAAATATTCTGTATTGTGCACCAAAAGTTTGTTGATTGATTATCGAGCATATTCAGTTCATTTCTAATGTCGCCATAATGTTTCGGTAAACACACGTAAAGTCAGATCATCAAAATCAGGGCCAAACTTTGGGTAGCAAAAGGCATTCTCACCAGAGTCTACAGAAAAGGCAATCCACACATGTGCAGCCATGAATAAACAT
This sequence comes from Oryza sativa Japonica Group, assembly GCF_034140825.1. Taxonomy (NCBI): domain Eukaryota; kingdom Viridiplantae; phylum Streptophyta; class Magnoliopsida; order Poales; family Poaceae; genus Oryza; species Oryza sativa. Next base: position 3,181,321 of record NC_089037.1, on the reverse strand, counting down.
TGAAACTTGCCTAAATATGAGTCTAATAAAGTATGTTACGAGCCAAACAAGCCTGAAATGTTTAGTTGGGCAGTTTGTCTACTGTTGGCATTTGAGGCAGGAGGTTGAAAGATCGAAAATCAGTGATCGCAGCGTATTTTTTCTAATTTAGGTGGCATGGGAGAGAGGACAATGGGTCAACCTGGTTTATCCATAACTGTACTCCAAAATCTAACGGTTCAACCAGGATCATCTCACCTATCACAAGCTCATTACCATAATTTACCACACCATCCATAAAAGTTCAGCTAGGGATAAACTAACTTAACACTGAGAATACTTATCCACAACCAAAACTACACGATATTAGTGGCAAATCTTTACGGTACTTGCCACTTGCTAATATGGATAACTACCCTGCAGCAAGAAGTGGAACAGGACATGAAATTTATATGATTATATCTAATATCAGAACAGTGTTCTTTGCAGTACACAGAATCAGAACTCTTAACACAGCAATGCAGCTCTCAAAAAATGTAGCTATGTATGGATACCTCACAAGGTTCACAGTAACATAAATTTCAAACAACAGTGGCATAAAATTACTAAACTGAATATAGAAAAGAAAGCATTTCGGTTCTATCTATAATTCTAATCACAAAAGTAAAATACCACTTTACTCTGATCTTCTGAGGCCAGAAAGAGCCAAAACAAACCACAAGTGTTAGCTGTGGGGGCAAGGTCCACAAACAGTCGAAAGTACAAATGAACTCTATAAGCCGCAGTAACAAATTACTAGTCCAGTAGAACACAGTAATGTCAACTCTTACCACAGAAAAAAAATCTTGACTAACGGGAAATAATTTTAGGAACCATAAGGGTATGATGCTATACTAGAACTACAGCTCGCATCAACATTCCTAGTATCACTACCGGTATCTAGAGTAGTCATCCATTGCCCAGCTATATAATTCGTGCAAAGTAAGCAGCATGGAAAAACACAGTCCTATCGGGTAGCATTTTCCACCAAAATGAAATACGGTGGTGTGGATATCTCCATTCAGACAGGCAGAACATAGTATGAACGTCAGTTTATGTCAAAAAGAAACAAACAGCAAAGCAGTAAAGCCATGCCAAGTCAAAGAGTAAGAGTAAGAGCGAGCTCAACGATGGAAAGAAACCAGCGCAAGAACCTGACTACAAACAATACAAGAAAGCTTGCCAGGAAGGAAGTGACAAGCAATGCGGGATCACCAAACCTGCCGCAGGCAAGGCAGGGGACGCGTCCACCTTCAAGGTAGCTCCGCCTCTGCGCCGCGCTCTCGTTGAGCATCTTGGCGTACTTGAGAAACGCCCTCCTGAGCGCGTGCCGGTCCACCGCGGCATGCGGTGGCAGCTGCTGCTGCTGCGGCGGTGCCGCCTCGAACCGGGGTTGCTTGGGGTGCCTGCTGTGGAAGCCCTCGTCGTGCTCGGCGAGGTGCTTCCGCTTGGCGTCGTGCTGCGCCAGCTGCAGCTGCTGCTGCTGCGGCGGCGGCGGCGGGTGATGCGGCGGCCAGACTTCATGGCCGGCCCCGCGCGGGAGGTGCGGGAGCTGGGGCAGAGGGGTGAGCTCGAAGGGGTAATCAGGCGGCAGGGCGAAGTAGGTGCGCACGCTGCCGTCGGCGAGGAGCATGGTGCGGCGGTCCAGGTTGTGGAAGCCGTACGACGGCGGGGGAGGGGTCTCCACCCGCGGCTGCTGCTGCGGCTGCGGCGGAGGACGGAAGGCGGCGGCCGACGACGCGGCGGGGTTGCGCGCGCCAGGGCCAGGAGGAGGCGGATGCCGCCTGGGGTCGCCGGCCGTAGACGGGGTCGGGGTCGGGGTGCGCGCGGAGGTGGACGCCGCCCCCGCCCCCTTCTCCCCGGCGGGCGGCGGCGGGCCCCAGCGCGACTTGCGGGGCGCCATCGCGGCGGCGGCGGCGGAGGAGGAGGAGTGCTTGGGGTGAGGAGGGTTAGGGTTCTTCATCGGATTCGCGATGGATTGGGGAATTCGGGGAATGGGGGGGATTGGGGATTTCGGTTTTGGATTTGGAGCTTCGCTGCTGCGGAGCACGAAGCTGTTTCACTGGAAAAGGCATGGAATTGGAAGGCGTCTCCACGACTTTACGCCATCCATCGTGGAAGGCGAAGGCGTATTTCTGTGGTCAACCAGCTTAGGTTTCTCTCTCCTTTTTTTTTCAACCGATATTTTTTTTAAAAAAAAAAACATGGTACTCGTGTGTACACTCACTCTCATAAACATACGCGCATAATCATCTTGTTATCGATATATATGTTGTCTATCACAATTGACTCGCTTTTTTAATAAATAATAATGTGTGAAATGCCTTTGCTTGATGCCGTTTGTCAATTGTAAAGCAAAACATTCCCTGAGCAGCATTGTCAACAACTATATAGTGTCAAACACATTATATATGGCCTGTCAAACACATTCTGAAAAATTGGCGCATCAAATGGAAAAGTGATTTTACACACCATGAAAAAAAAAGATAAATATATACTATGAAAAGTGCTTGCCCTATTCACTATCATATCTGTCGTTTTTATTTCTGGCTTTGTGTATGAAGTTCGGACTTCATTTTTTATGGAGGTTATGTCAATATAAGTTATATTGTCAAATTTTAATAAATTTTAATAACAATTTGTATTGTATCCTATCTTACTATAAAGTTATCCCCCACTAACTCCTTAAACTTAACATGCAAAGATGTCACATCATCATTCACTAACAAGATGGCACATCATCATCCACTAATTAACAAGATGATACATCATCATCCACTAACAAATCATCACATTTAAACATTATGCAAACATGCTATATTTTTATAGTTATTATAATTTAAGAGCTTTTCAAATATAAACATGTTAAATTATCATCCAACATAATTCACATAATGTTTTAATGTATATCTTATATACTTATATAGTTCATCCTCACTTAGTTAGTGCTTAAATGATTAATCTATGGTCCAAATTATCTTTCTCCTTTTTTCCTCTAATTAAGTCATATCACATCAATTGGTTTTAGCCTTTAGATGATTAATCTACAGTCCAAACTATCTCCCTACTTTTTTTCTTCCATAAAATCATACCACCTTACTTTTTACGTTTCAATCACCATTTACATACTATTTAAATTTAAATTATCATAAACCATATTAATTTACTTAATCTGATGTTATCTAGCTATCTTACACGTTATTTTTTTTGTTATCATACTAAATTCCCGCAGCAATGCGCGGGGTTTCACCTAGTTTATAAAAGGTAAAGGTACATAAGATAAGAGGACATCTCCTCGAAGGGTAAAAAACCACTTCCCATGTCAAACATTAGATACACAAACAAACCTAAAATGATACTATATTACATATACCTTCTTAGCAAAACTCAATTACCTACTATATACAGACCAAGCACTCAATTAGCTACTATGATCAAACATATGGTGATATGGCATCTTTGTTTCTCTGAAGTCTGAACAAGATGAAGCTCTCACACTTCAGTGCCACTAACCAAACTGATACTGGGATCCTCCTCCATCTGCTGAAGAGGCTCCAAGGTGGCGACAATGTCGCGCATCAACGGCCTAGCCTTGGGGTTGCGGTTGAGGCAATGGTAGGCCAGCATCGCCGTCTTCTGGACTGCCTTCACCGGGTAGTCCTCGGCGAGCCTGGGGTCTACTATGCCAAGAACCTTCTTCTTCTGTATCAGCATTGGGAATGCCCAGTCTGCCAATGTCTGCTCCCTGACTGGCCTGGACTTGTCCAATGATTTGCGCCCTGTCAAGAGCTCAAGGAGCACGACCCCGTAGCTGTATACGTCGCTCATCGCTGTCAGATGCCCTGAAGTAGCAGAAAAAACAGAACATTGGTCAGGTGAAGTAGAAGTATATTAGTCTGTTCAAGATTCAGATACTGATCTAGCAATGCCCTTTGTTTTGTTCAGTGTCAAGGGATCAGGTCATGTCTACAGTGGCAGGCCAAGTTCAGTTGGCATTGAGGCATTGAGCTATTGGCATCAACCTAAATTGGCTAGGATGTTAACTGGTGATAACTAGGCTTATTGTTCATTTAGAGATGCAAGATGAAGATGGCACTACCTGTCATGATGTACTCCGGGGCTGCATAACCGTAGGTTCCCATGATTCGTGTTGAAACATGTGATTTGTCGCCGACTGGTCCATCTTTTGCGAGCCCAAAGTCAGAGAGCTTCGCATTGTATTCCTATACACCAAATTAGTTCAGGAATCAAACAAGAAAATGGCAACCATATGGTCCATGAAAAATCAGACAACAACACTTTACTATCAACTATAGGACATTTTACTAGAGAAAAATTTCTAATTCTAATTTATGCCCCATTATCATTAAATTCAGTTGGCATGAACTTTCTTGAATAAGAACATTTAAACAGCAGAACCGAAACAAGTGTAGGTTCTCCTTGCAAGTTGCAAGAAATTTTAATGTTAGGCAAATGAGATATGACATGACGGTTAAGATAAAAAAAAAAACTCCATCTACCTCATCAAGTAATATATTTGATGTCTTGAAATCCCGATAAATGACTGGCTTCTCAGCTTCATGAAGAAAAGCAAGTCCTTTTGCTGCACCTAGTGCAATTTTCATTCTGGTGAACCATGGGAGTGGTACCATTACCCCTGTGTTAGTAAATATCAGTACTTGAACAAATAACAAATATAGTGGCTGATTTAAATGAACAGATAATGCATAATTGATCATCACATTGGTTATGCAGTATCTAGAAAGAAAAAGGATTGTGATTCATAGGTAGTAGATGATAGGCACAACCTAAGAACACGTCGACAACAGCATATTAAAGTATTTATTGCATCTGTCAAAAGAAAAATGATTTATTGCATAGTGTATCATATAAAATGGAAATCCCATTTTAATTCTCTCGTATCTGAATTCTGTTCCACACTCGCACTGTTGGACTCATGTAATCAAAAGATAAAGTGCTACATTATGAAGGTAAAATTGAAATTCAGCAAAACAAGCAACATGGTTTAGCCTTACTCGAAAACAGGTGTGATTCCACACTTCCCAGGGGCATGAACTCATAAACAAGTACTCTGTGGTCATCTTCACAACAATACCCGATCAACTTCACTAAATTTGGGTGAGAGAGCTGCCCAAGAAATATGACCTCAGCCTGCAAACAAGAAAAATAATTTTATATCTGACAACAAGAAAGCAAAGAATGGAAGAACATATCAAGATAATAACTTGATACAAATCATGCTTTTATCAATATAGTACTAATCAGAAAGGCCAATCACCAGCCACTCTCTATGCCCCTGGAAACTATTGTCTCCATCATGGACCTTCACTGCGACTCGCAGTGGCTCCTCTATTGTTAATCCTTCGCGAAGATCACTGGTGATGTATCCTTTGTAGACTCTACCAAATCCACCTCCCCCTAGTAATGAATCCTGCCTGAAATTTTTTGTTATCCTCTTGAGCTCCTCAAATGTGAATGCTATCAGAGGGTTCCGAGCCGACTCCCTTCTCAGTTCCTCCACCTCTTTCGCGTTCGACGGCAGCATGCTGTCATCCTTTTCTTTTCTCTCAGATGGGCTCTGCATTTTAGGTGATTCTGTAACAACAAAAAGATAAGCATGTCACTGGCTTGATAGTACCTAAAGCATAGATTATAAATGATTAGGAATGCTTTGTGAAGATAGGCTAAACATGAGTTTCTCAAGATAAACAAAATTTCACATGGCATAATGAGAACTTATGGTAATTGACTTGATTTTTTTTTTAAAAAAACACTAACAATAAGTATAGCCACCTAAAAGGATCAAACTAATTCTGCAGGAACGGAATAGTAATTTCATTATGCATTGAGGCAGGCATGTCCTTCGAATTATTAGGATTTCCTTTTTGCTAAAATCGGCAGCAGTTTCAATTCATTAACAAACAGTGCAAATGAACATGTAGCTCTCTATATATTTAGGATCAAACAAATAATAGAAAGTATTGCACCATAGAGCTGCAACTTCATAATCACATAGACCAAACCAAGAAAGGACAGTGGTACCTGATTTTGTTGCATTGGAAGAAACCCTGTTAAAGTATGGATTCCCTTTAAACCAGCAGTTACCCATAATACCCAATTCCGCGCTTTCAAAAAAAATAATACCCAATTCCTAAAGAACAACTCAGCTTTCTCTGTCTGACCCAGAACACCAAGAAGAGGAGGCAGCAGGCAGAGATGTCTGCAATGAGAAAATGGTTTGATGGCTGATTCTTTGACACAGAAGGAGCCTTAATACTATCAGGACTAGAAGAAGAACAGGCTCTCTTAAATAGAAGGCCCAGCCAAAAATGGGGATAAATCTAGAAGAAGAAAAGAACCACCAAGAGAAAAGATTTTGGGCTTTTTGTTCTCATATGAGAGCTTTCTCAGAAGGAACAAAACGCAGAGATGAAAACGAAGGTCTCAACCGAAACATCCCTGTCTGTATTTATCATGTGTTTAATGAGGAGAAACCGAAGGGTAAACGCAAAGGGGGCAAAAAGAACGGAATGGCTGAACAGTTCAATTCTGGTAGTCCGTTTCCTTTTATACATAAACACATCCTTTACAGCAACGGCATGGATCTTGCATTTAAGAAGGGTATGGAAGATTTCTCTTTTTCTTTGGATTTTTGGTTTTGTGGAAGGGGATAAAAAGGGGAGTAGGAAATGCAGCAATCAGACAGCAGATAAAGGCAGTACACTCACCACCACCAAGAAAGAAGAAGAGGGGTGCACTTGAGTTTGAGTGGGACAATGGAGAGTGTAGTGGTGGCCATCTCTCCTCCATGTCTCTTCCTCCTAGATTCCATTGGCTTTTGGAGTTGAGACTTGAGACCCCTTGACCTTGGTTGGGTTTGGTTGGGTTTGCTTTGCCCTCACTCCTTTCCAAACTGCTTTCTTGGTTGTGGTTGGGAGTTGCAAGGAATGCACTCATCTAGCCTCCATCTGCTGCTTGAATCTTGATCTTTCAGTGAGATGGATGGATGGAATGATGGGGTTTCTTGGTGGACTTGGATATGGTGGTGACTAGTGGTGCCCATCACCACCCACTAATCACTACTCCTACTCAGTAACTGCGGCCACAGGTAAGACTTATGACTGCACTAATCCCCATTTCTTTGCTGCTAGAAGAATAAAAATCCCTCCTTTTTCACCCCTCCTTGTGGTAGTAGCAGTAGCAGCATTCGCTTTCTTTCTTTCTTCCTTTCTTTTCCTGGTGATGATTAACCTTTGTTGATGGAGGGCCAAGTGGATGTCTGAATCACAGTGCCAGGTTTGCAATCCCCAAAAAAAGACTTTTTTCTCCAGGGGGGAGAGGAGAGGTTGCAATCGCCGCAAGAGTTTGTGTTCTAGTGGAAATTTTTCTTGGACTTGGCCGCTGTTCTGGCTGGGCATGAGGATGAGAGAGAGAGAGAGAGAGAGACCTGGACCAGTGCCAATCTTCCAAGCCCAACACCCACCAAAGCCATCACCAACTAGCACCACCATTTGATGAGTTCTGCTCCTTTCCTCCTCATCCCATTAGGTACAAAACATCTGCTCTTTGTCCAATTTGGGGGTGTCACTGTCTCCCTCCATCCTCTTCTTCATGTCCAGACAATTGTCATGCCCAGGTTAGCCTAATCTTTGCCTTAGTTTATGATCAAGAAATGTGGCTCCAGATACAGCACAATGGGGCCTGCACCCACTAGGCCACTAGAGGCAGTTACAGTTAGGCTGTTCCTACATGTGCATCATATAGTTACATCTTGAATTATCTACTAGATTAGGTTGGTGATCCTGTCACTCTATTAGATTAGTCTTTGGAGTTCTCTGACTAGGGGAGGTGTCCATGTCCCCTTGGGGCTCAGCAACACAATGTGAAATGTGAATTGCTTGTTGCATTGTATAGGAACAGTTTCTCGTTTGATCGAATGCTAAACCACGACATTAGTGAACAAATAAGCATGTCGGTGTGACCAAACAATATATACTTCTATTTGGATCGGTGTGGGCTGTCTGCTTGAGATTAATCTTAATGCGCCCGCCAAGTGTTCGACTGATTGCCTGTGAGAGTAGTGGTGCTGAGCTCTGTATGTTTGTGGGTAGTGCGCTATTAGGTTGCCCAATTTTGATCTCACCAGTGCTTAAATAAGGCTAAATTCTAGGTGATTGGATTGTGTGAGCTCCAGCTGGTGTTGCACTTCTTCTTGGCTGTCCATTTTGTGCTAGTCCTAATTATGTCGACACCGGCTGCTAGGATGTATAAATTCGGATTGTCTTTGGATTTTGTATGACTATTTGCACCTTGAGGGTGCTGACAGATTCGTCTGTGGCTGGTGTGAAAGAAGTTAATTGACTAGAGTGAGCATACTTTGGTGTGACATCTAGGGGATATTTTGTTTAGGTTCGAATGCTGCTTGCAGCAACTCACAGTTGGCATATCATCAAAATAGTATGATATCATTGTCATGCTAATTTAACAGATTAACATCTCAAAATCTATTACTCATGAGAGTAGCCTTCACCTACAAAATATCAAAGAAAAGGGACATGATAGTAAAGAGCTGATTCTAGGGAAAGTTAAGATTTCACTTTTCTCTCAGCCATCGAGTTGGAGTAGTTAACCATCTATATGTCATGGAAGAATACACTCTTCGGAAATTCAACACCTTAAAATAAAATAGAAAAAACAAAACCTGAGTTCTTCTTTGAAGCAATAAAATCAATAACTCCTATTAGCACAAGTCTGTAAGGCTTTGTGTAAAGTTTTGTTACGTCAAAGAAACGGGGTCCACTTGGGCTTCCATAGTTGTCTGGTCCTAGAAAGCCCTAAAGGCAAATAAAGTAGTGCTTGTTAATCTTGTCATTTGGCAATTAAAACCCTAATTTTTAACTCTTAGTTTCTAGTCTTTATTATCAGCGTACTGTGTGCTTTTTGTAAGTCCTAATTGCAACCTATCAGCTACAATAGGCTGATGCATGCTCTTATTCATTTTACTTTCTATTTTTTTATTATAAATCTTCTGTATTTGTTGATGATTGTTCTTATTCTGTTATTACAATAGTTCATTATGTAGTTGCAGTTTCAGTGTTTCAGCAAATTAATGGTTTTTACCTTGCCATGAACTCCCAATATAGTCAAACAGTTCTTTTTACTTACTTTAAAAGGTATAGTTCAGATTAGACTTAAGTATTTGATTCAAGACTTTTTGAAGCCAGTGGTGGTGGACTAAACTTAGGTACAAGTGGCCAAGTGACAAAACAAGCACAGTTAATACATTTCTGACAAGCCAGTGGTGGTGGACTAAACTTAGGTACAAGTATGCCTGAACTGTCCAATTGATGGAAGTCTATTTTTCTGAATCGTAGCATTGACTTTTAGAAACTTGTGGAAATTATAAAAAAAAATAAATGACATTCTCATGTTCATTTGCAATTTTGTAGCTTATATAGGATAGGATTCTGGCTTCACTACATGATACAGAGCTTGATCTTACTAGACGCGGCATAACTTGAATTTCATGCATAACCATAATCTGCATTCTCTCAGTTTGTTCCTATAGATGATTATCATTTTGAGTGCTATTGACTTTTTAAGGTCAGATTTTTCAGGAATACTGGGACACTTTGCCCTCTCTTCGAAAAATCTTGTCAATGCGACTTCTCTAGATATCACAGCTGACAGTGATGAGTTTGATGCTTTGCAAGGCAGGTTGGGAGGACAGTTCAATAAATACTCCACAGTTTCCATCCCATGTCTGATGAAGGTTCAGGAGTTCATGTGTTGGAAAGCCTACCTGCAAGGCTGCAACTGGCCATAAGAATCCTCCTGCAAAAAATGTATACTCATTTTTCATGAACTGCGTAGAATGGACAGTTGCCATCATCAATCCATCCTTGCCAGTTGCCACCCAGATGCCAGAAAATGATTTGGCATCTGAAGTTTCATAACTATACAAAATATGCAGAACTTAAAATTGATAGTACACCATGCAGTAAGCTTCTACGGTGAGTCTAAAAACATGTACTCCTGTATCAAAACCATTGTTCTGACAATACCGACCAGCCTCCCAAATCTCAATTGGATGGAACATCATCAATTGACATGAATGCAGGCAGCCACTGAACATGAATGCAGATCCAACCCATATGGAACCCATTGTTTGCTCTGTTGTATCCAATGATGCAAATTTACATATTATAATGCACAGAAAAGGCAAGATTGATGGTCGGTGAAGCATGGTTTTTCTGTGAAGTGAAGAAATGTGATTGATTGAATTCATGTCATGGGGTGTTCGGTAAGCTTCATACTGTATGTATGTCGGATACTTCAGGTTCTTCTTTATATACCTGTAATGATTCTCCATATTTCCTTCTGTAAACTATTATCTTTGCATTACTGAAGTGCAGGGCACATATCTACTGGATGTGATTCAAGATATCCTGCTAAAATCGTACCACACGATCAATCAGGTTTCTGTTTGCCTCCATGTTCTTGAGTGTCTATAATAGCATGTAAAAAGGATATTTCCATCTTATTAAGGCCCCCTAAACAGTTTATTCATCATCAGTTAAAAAGTTGCAATGAGGTTGGCTCTATAAGCATGCTCTTTAATTCTGTGCAATGCTAGATGATATGCCTACCACTTAATTACTACGCATGCTAGATCTACACAACCAGCCACTTACAAGTTACAACCATCTGAAATATATTAGTTGATTGAGTGCAAGTGGTTGAATGCCTGTAAAGTAGGGCGTGAAGGATTATACCATACCAAAATAAGCATGGTCCATACAGATTAGGAACTATTTTTTTCCCTCAAAGTATGATTGTTCTGTATTTTTTTTAGATTTGCACTGCCATGAGTGTTCACGGATTAAGTAATGGTTAGTGAGAATGTAATTATTGGCATTAGAAACTGTACATAAAAGTTGATAGTGCATGGCTACTATGTTGATATTTTGTTACCTTTTTACTTATGCTATAAATGGTTGACAAATACTAGAAAAGAGTTCAGGGGAACAATTACTAGATATTTTAGGTTCTATTCAAGTATTATGCATTTCTCGCTGTAGTTTGCTGAAACCTCGATGCTGATGGTAGGCATAAGTTTATCTTGTCATTAAAGTATATCTTCAAGGTCTAATGATTTGAGCACAATGTGTTGAAGACACCTTGTGTATTTAATTGAACTCTAAACCTTAGAGTTTAGCCTTTTAGCAGCTATTTAAACTGAAAACCATGAGGTTAGCCTTTACAGGATCTCAAAAGCTGGTAGATGGGTGTCTTTTTGCCAGTTATGTCTAACAGAGCACTAGATAAGATGATTAAAACACGAGTTCAAGAAGGTTAGGCCTCTACTAACAAACCAAACCCCTTAGGTTTGTTATCTTCTACTGCATTGTACAGTAGCTGGACTCTCTGTACTTAAACTCTATAGATTTAATCATCGCATCAGGCATCTATAGACTAGATCACTAGATGGACAAGGCTGAGGCATGATGCAGCCCATGGAGGATTGTCAGAGCCATTTGTTAGCTTTGGAAAGCTTGTCTTGCAAGCACCCTACAGCATGGCACAAGCACGTCCCCCACAGAATCATATGTTCTGTCCTCTGTCTACCTCTGTCTATATATATATCTCTTCTCCCGTTGCAGTAACTTCATCGTGTAAAGGCAATGGCTGTTTTTCTGCTTCTTCTCATTGTTTCCTTTCTCTCATATCATCCCATTCAATCCACTCAAGAATCACATTCGCATGTAGATTTTTCTTGCAGATGTTACTACTGTTTTTTCATCTTTTTGTGAAATCATGTGTTTCATGTTATAGTTATACCTGTGCTTTCTATTGTCTTTCAGGTTCATATTGTGTACTTGGGCCACAACGATGGCCTCAATGCTTCCCTTACTGCAAGTCTTCATCTCCAACTTCTATCAGGAGTCTTTACAAGGTAATTGATTGTCCTTTTTTCTACTCAAATTAAAGACAAATAACAAAAGACACACCAGGTATACTTGAAGTTGAATGTGCCAAAATAGTCATATGGAGTGCAAAAACTTCATCATCTCACATGAGCTATTGTTGCGCAACACTGTATCTAGATTAAAAAAAGGCTAAAGTTGAATTATTAATTTAGAAAATTCAAACCCCTTAGCTTAGAGAATCTAGATATATTTGTTCTTATTTGGCGAGAAAATGTGGCTGAAGAGTGAAGCGTCACTTGTGAGCTCAACTTTTGTAGGTCGGATGAAGCAAGAGATGCTATTCTGTATAGCTACAGCTATGGATTCTCTGGTTTTGCTGCAATGCTCAATTCAACGCAAGCTGCCAAATTATCTGGTATGCATTTACCTTTATCCCGTTGACTTTGTTCTCAGAATATACCTGTATCTACCTAGTTAATTTCCATGAACTTACCAAAAACTCCAATGATCATTATATGAGCAGAAGCAGAAGAGGTCATATCAATATTCAGGAGTAGGATGCTCGAGATCCATACAACAAGAAGCTGGGACTTCATGGGCCTCAGCCTGCATATTCAGAATGAACAATCAGCCGGAATGCAATTGAAATACGGAGACGATATAATTGTCGGTATTCTTGATACAGGTAAATTTCCTGACAGTTTCATATACCTGTAATTCCAGTTTCACTCTCATATATTTGTTGCTCTATATTCCCAAACATGAAGTGCATGGTGTTCTAGCCGGAAAAACATGTGGTCCAACCACATCGCGAGAAGTTCGAGCTGATCAGCTGAATGGTGATCGATCCCTCTGACCTTTGTGTTCAGACAAATGAAATGAGCAAACTTGAGATGAAAGATAAAATCATGTCTTGCATCTTGGCATGCGATGCGAAGATCTGAAGCTAGCATTTCTTTTACTACTCATTCATGTACTCCTACTGTGAAAATGCGCAGGAGGGCTCGAAGCTAAACAAACGGTCATTCCAGCCGCGCGCCGGGCGTACATCCCCAAGCAAACCTTCGCCTTCTGCCAATCCCTCCTCTCCTCGCGCCTCCTCCTCCCGTCCGCCGCCTCCCCCACGGCGCCGGCACCGGCCCTGCCCGTGCAGGCGCTACTCACCACCGCTGGCCTCCTGCCGCACCACCCCGACCTCTCCCTGGTCGCGCTCAACTCGCTCCTCCGCGTCCTCTCCCGGCGCGCCTCCTCCCCGGCCCACCCGCTCCTCGCGCTCCGCCTCCTCCTGCTCATGCTCTCCCCCGCCTCTCCCCTCCCGCCGCCCGACCACCTCTCCTTCCCCTTCGCACTCTCCGCAGCCATCTCCCCGTCCCACGGGAACCAGGCGCACCCACAGCGCATGGAGCAGGTGTCCCCGCATACACCTGCTTCGCACCGGACCGGAATATAGTTGGCAAAGCAGGAGCGAAGATCGGAAAAAGAATCGTATCATTCATTTCTTTTAGAATTTGTAAGACTTACGGTGCAAAACTGAAGCTAAGGCATGCAAACAAAAAAGTGTGAGTTCTTGCAACAAAAATTCTTGTTCCCTCTCTAAATTCTGATGTTAGGGAACTATTCATACATTACAGCATCAGCGAGCCTACTTATTATCTTCCTTCTTCTCTAATGGCCTGAGATCAATGTGTAATGTGTTGATAAACCTCAGCTCCCACTAGATTCTTTTCCTCCATAAATACCAGCTGCTATCTCAGGCTCTCAGCTCTTTGTGCAGTTGTGTTTGATAAAACCTCTAGGGAAAAATCAGTTCGGCTACCTACTTCTCTCCGATTCTCCCTGTCACGAGAGCGCGGCCATGGCCTCCTCCTCGTCCGGCTCCTCTCCCATTTGGTCGGCAAGCAGCCCGAGCACCTCCCATATCTCCACGCGCTGCGGGTGCGCCTGGTCGTCGGCGACGAACGACCTCACCACGCCGTCGACCTCCACCGCGCTGTACGCGGGGACCTTCCTGATGCCGCGGCTGCCGATCAGCTTCCTGACCCTCCGCGCGTCGTCCTTCCGGTTGGAGTCGAGGTAGATGTTGGAGAGCTGCACATACACACCCTCGTCGGCGCCGAGCTTGCCGAGCTCGGCGGCGGCCACCTCCGCCAGCTCCACGTTGGCGTATGTCCGGCAGCCGGTCAAGACGGAGCCCCAGACGGAGGCGAGCGGGGCCATTGGCATTGTCTCGATCAGTGCCACCGCGTCCTCCAGCCGACCGACACGGCAGAGCATGTCCACTGTGCAGGCGTAGTGCTCGTGCCCCGGCGCGACGCCATACCGGCGGCGCATCTCCTTGAGCAGCCTGAGCCCGTCCTCCACCTTGCCGGCGTGCGCACACGCGGAGAGCGCTCCAAGCACCGCCACGCCATCCGGTCGCACGCCGTCCTCCCTCGCCATCCTGTCCAGGCACGACACGGCCTCCTCCGCCATGCCGTGCACCGCAAACGCGCCGACCATGGTGCCCCAGACGTAGTCGTTCCGCTCCGGCATGCCGTCGAACACCCGCACCGCCTGCTCCAGGCAGCCGCACTTGGCGTACATGCTCACCAGCGCCGACCCGACGAACGCGTCCCCGAGCAGCCACGGCGCGCTCGCCTCCACGTACCGGTGCACCCACTCCCCGCACTCCAGCGCGCCAGCCTGCGCGCATGCCGCGATGGCCGTCGTGAGCACAACGGCGTCCGGCGCCACCCCATCCACAAACATCGCCCTGAACACCCCCAGCCCCTCGCCCGCCATCCCCGTGCGCGTGTACGCGCCGATCACCAGGTCGTAATGTATAGCCTCCCGCCTGGGCAATTCGTCGAACACCCTTCGCGCGTCATCCGGCCGGGCCGCGTGCAGCTGCAGCTGCAGCAGCGCGGTGGTGACGTAGTGGTCGGAGGGGAAGTGGCCATTCTTCACGAGGAGCGCGTGGAGCTGGGCCCCGGGGGACGGGGAGACGGTGGCGGCGGCGGAGAGCGCGAAGGGAAAGGAGAGGTGGTCGGGCGGCGGGAGGGGAGAGGCGGGGGAGAGCATGAGCAGGAGGAGGCGGAGCGCGAGGAGCGGGTGGGCCGGGGAGGAGGCGCGCCGGGAGAGGACGCGGAGGAGCGAGTTGAGCGCGACCAGGGAGAGGTCGGGGTGGCGCGGCAGGAGGCCGGCGGTGGTGAGTAGCGCCTGCACGGGTAGGGCCGGCGCCGTGGGGGCGGCGGCGGCGGACGGGAGGAGGAGACGCGAGGAGAGGAGGGAGTGGCAGAAAGCGAAGGTTTGCTTGGGGATGTACGGACGCATGCTCGCACGGCGCGCGCCGACCGGCGACGGCGTGAGGCGGAGGATGCCGGGGAGGACGGCGACGGGCGGCGACGGGAGAAAGGGAGAGATAGTGGCGGCAGTGGACGCCGGCGACGGGAGAGGCGGCCCTCCTCGTCGTCCTCGCGGCGGCGGTGGCGAGAGGGAGAGGCGAGCGGCGGCGGCGAGAGGGAGAGAGAGAGGCAGCGGTGGACGAGCGGCGACGAGAGAGAGGCAGGGAGGCGGCCCTCCTCGTCGTTCTCGCGGCCGCCGGCGACGGGATAGGCGAGTGCGGCGGCGAAAATAAAAGGAGGGAGAGGCGAGTGCGAAGAAAAAGAGAAGAGGGGGCGGGAAAGAGAAACTAGGGTAGGTAAGTAAAAGTAAACATGGGACTTTGTCGGCTGAGATACAATAGCAGACTATTAGTCGGCTGTAAATATATTTTAGTGAGATAAAAGATGAGAGAGCAGAGCAGCGGGCTACAGATCTGTAGCCAGCTGCAGCACGGACTCTAAGACACAATGTACAATGTGTGTATGACATGTGGGACCATATATTAATAATATAGTAAGCAACTATTGTATGAATTGACTATAGATAAATTGGAGCTAATAGTGGGCTATACTATTAAACTTGCTCTTAAGTTGTTTCAGATTTTGAGAAGCTCATCTAGGGTATGATCCATTGAGACATGAGTGTCCTCTAGGATTGGCTTTGATTGAACATGCCCTTACACGATGAATCTGTTCTTTTTCATGTGTTTTTTCAGGTGTGTGGCCTGAATCCCAGAGCTTCAGGGATGATGGCCACCTAGGCGACATCCCGTCGTCATGGCGCGGCACGTGTGTGGAGGGCGAGAAGTTCGACCCGGCCACGGCGTGCAACCGGAAGCTCATCGGCGCGCGCTACTACCTCGCCGGCTTCGAGAGCGAGGTCGGTCCGCTCAACACCAGCGGCGGCGCCGAGTACCGGTCGCCGCGGGACCGCGTCGGGCACGGCACGCACACGGCGTCGACGGCGGTGGGCGCCGTGTCGCCCGACGCCAGCTACGTCGGCGGCCTGGGCCGCGGCGTGGCGCGCGGGGGCGCGCCGTGGTCGCGGCTCGCCGTGTACAAGGTGTGCTGGTTCAAGGACCTGACGGGCCGGTGCAGCGACGCCGACATCCTGGCGGCGTTCGACGACGCGCTGCGCGACGGCGTCCACGTGATCTCGGCGTCCCTCGGCTCGACGCCGCCGCTCATGCCGCTGTTCATGACGAGCACCGAGATCGGGGCGTTCCACGCGATGCAGCTCGGCGTGCCGGCGGTGTTCTCGGCCGGGAACGACGGGCCCGACGCCGCCATGGTGCAGAACGTGTCGCCGTGGGTGATCACCGTCGCCGCCAGCACCATCGACAGGAGGTTCCCGACGGTGATCACGCTCGGCAACAATGTCTCCCTCGTGGTAATTAACCTCGCTCTCGCTGCTTCTCTAATATGGCGTCTACTGTTTGTAGTGGACGCACGATATGACATCACGGCTCTTAATGGTGCACGTCTACGGTAGTTCACTGTCATGTGTTTTATGGTGGTATGGAAATATTTATCTTCGAGTGCAGCAGCCATGATGTTATCAGTCTTATCCCTCTATTTTTTTTTTGATAATCTTATCTCTCTATTATATTTAAGCTACTCCCTCAGTTTCATATTTTTTTCGTAGTCAATTTTTTTATATTTGATTTAGTTTATAAGAAAATAGCAACATCTATAATATTAAATTTGTACCATCGATTGTAGCATTAAATATATTTTGATAGTGTGTCCGTTTTGTGTTGAAAATATTGTTATATTTTTTATAAAATTAGTTAAACCTAGATAAGTTTGACTAAGAAAAATTTATAGTGATTTATATTATAAACAGAGGGAGTATTAAGATAGCTCGGAAAAAACACCACGTTTACTTTGGGGTTATAAATTTCCTCATAAATTAAATCAGAGAAAAAGATAAATGTATTGAGAAATCGTGGTGGGTCTAGATTATAACAGTCGAGATGTTTGGTACAGTTGTATACAAAATATAATTATGTGTGTGTATAAACATAAGCTAGCAAGCTACTAGTTATCTGTAATCTGCACAGAATTGTATCTTACATTATGTGTTTTAGTACTTTTATATATAACGTGGTTTGCTTTGTGTGAAATCAAGTAATAATGTATGAAATGACTGGTTTTTTGCATAGGGAGAGAGCTTCAATGTGAATGACATGAAGATGAGATTAGTAGAAAGCGGCAGTGTCTTCTCCGATGGGTAATCTCTCTCTCACACACGTGCAGTTTAATTGGATTAAGTAATGATTATTGTAATTGGCAGAACAGTGAGAGATAATATGGCTTTTCTAGGCTTGAGACTGAGATTTTATACCCAGGTCATGATCAATATGAATAAGCCTGAATTATCTTGAAAACGTTGTTAGATAGTAAAATAATAATAAAAATTATTGGAAAACTATATTAGTGATGACTACTCCTTTATATGGTTCGCAAAATATGCATGGAATTTTAGAACTCTGTTAGAGGAACTTGTGAGACATGAGAACTATGATCCGCAAGGTTAATAACTGGTTAGTGGTTTTGTAGCTGCCATGTTGTTCTTAATTGTGATCACCACTAACTGAACTTTACTATATTTGAGTAGAATCTAACCATTTGCAAGAAAACTGCTCTATTCGAACAGAAATACATAAATATTCTGAAACAAAATGTGCAAGTTTAACACCCATTACGAACACTTATCAATAGTAATAACAAAAAAAAACACAAATCAAATACTTCCTCCGTTTCAAGTTATAAGACGTTTTGACTTTGGTCAAAGCTAAAATGCTTTAAGATTGACTAAGTTTGTAAAAAAATAGTAATATTTTTAACCCAAGACAAATTTATTATGAAAATATATTCAATTATTGATTTGATGAAACTAATTTAGTATTATAAAAATTATCATATTTGTCTAAAAACTTAGTCAAACTTAAAATAATTTGACTTTGACTAAAGTCAAAACGTCTTATAAGTACTAAGTAAAGCTAGCAAATACATAGGTGTAGTTTCTGCAAATCTGCATCCTTGAATCACACGGTTCCAATTGCTGTATGCCAAGGTCTTGCTCATTCGACCAGCTAACCAACGGGAGCCGGGCGGCGGCGTCCGGCAGGATCGTTCTGTGCTTCTCCACCACGACGGCGTCCAGCGGCGTCGCGGCGCTGGCGGTGTACGCCGCCGGCGGCGCCGGCCTGATCTTCGCCGAGACCATCTCCCGCAGGTCGACGCAGGACAACTTCCTCCCCACCGTCCACGTCGACCTCCGCCAGGGCACCCGGATCCTCGACTACATCCGCGGCAGCAGCCGCCCGCCGACCGCGCGCTTCTCCCCGAGCACGACGCTCGTCGGCAAGTCGCCGGCGCCGGCCGTCGCCTACTTCTCCTCCAGGGGCCCCAGCTCCATCTCCCCTCACATCCTTAAGGTACGCCACCACATTTTTCATTCTCGAGAGCGTGGATTAAATGGTGAAAATGGCATGATTTTATTGCGGGGATTATTTATACATTTGTCGATAAATTTCCTGCTCCCTTGTTATAAGTCATTTTGACTATCAAAGTTAAACTGTTTTAAATTTAACTAAGTTTAAAGACAAATATATTAATATTTATAATATTAAATTAGTTTCATTAAATCAATAATTAAATTTATTTTCATAATAAAATTTTTTATGGGTTGAAAATGTTACTAATTTTTTCTATAAATTTAGATAAACTTGAAGCAATTTTTTTTAGGGAAAAACTTGAAGCAATTTAACTTTGACTAAAGTCAAAACGACTTATAACCTAAAACGGAGAGAGTACAAATTACAGTGTAACTCTATTATACTTACATGTAACTATAATACAAATTATATATAACTTTTAAAAACATTAATACGGAAACATGCTATTTTCGTGAAGCAGACGTTTCATGACAAATGTCCTCATCCATACGCACACTATGATTTTATTTTTCAAAACTATGTAAAAATTACATATAAATTATATTGTAATTACATATAAGTTACAATATAACTAAACTATATTTGCATTTGATAAATATTTAGGAGAAAATCGGATATATTGCAAAACCATTTATTCGTGTGTTTTGGTTTGTGATTCGTCGGGTGCAGCCTGATGTCACCGCTCCCGGCGTGAACATCCTGGCGGCGTGGCCACCCATGTCGTCGCCGACGGTGATCCCGCTGGACAAGCGCTCCGTGACGTGGAACTTCGACTCGGGCACGTCCATGTCGTGCCCGCACGTCTCCGGCATCGTCGCCGTCGTCAGGGCCGTGCACCCGACGTGGTCGCCGGCAGCCATCAAGTCGGCGCTGATGACCACGGCATACATGTACGACGACACGTCCGACGTGATGCTGGCCGGCGGGACGCTGAAGGCGGCGGACGCGTTCGACGTCGGCGCCGGCCACGTCGACCCGCTGCGCGCGCTGGACCCGGGCCTCGTCTACGACGCCGGCGTGCGCGACCACGTCCTCTTCCTCTGCGGCCTCGGCTACACCAGGTACCAGATACGCCAGATGGTGCTCCCCTCGCCGTCGCTCGACACGAGCTGCGGCGGCGAGGGCGGCGGCGCGGCGCCGCCGGAGTACGACCTCAACTACCCGGCCATCGTGCTCCCGCGGCTCAACGCGACGGTGACCGTGAAGCGGACGGTGACGAACATGGGGCCCCGGAGGGACGCCGTGTACCGCGCCGCCGTCGTCAGCCCGCACGGCGCGCGCGCCGCCGTGTGGCCGCCGGCGCTGTCCTTCTCCCCGTACCGCGACACGGCCTCCTACTACGTGACCGTCGCGCCGGCGAAGCTGTCGCGCGGCCGGTACGACTTCGGCGAGATCGTCTGGTCCGACGGCTACCACCGCGTCCGCACGCCGCTCGTCGTCAGGGTCACCACCATGCCCGACACCGACACCGGCGTCGACGTCGACGTCGCCGCCGCGCGCGCCATGGACACGGCTACTGCCACCCAGCTGCAGGATTCCTAGCTCAGCTTGTTCAGAAACCTGGTTTCATCTGGTCATCAAATCATCAGACTACAAAAATTGAGATCTTTTTGGGTGTGGATTTCTCGAGCTTGGAGTTAAAATTTCTTCGGACAAGTAGCCACTAGGTGTCAGTGTGTCACTGGTCAAGTACTACTAAATGAGCAAATTTCTGGATGCTACTATTACTGTCATTTCTATGGCGGCTAATGATGCAAGAATTATTTATATGTATGATGATGTGAGTAATTAAAAATTTGATGATTCACCTAGATCTGGGGGAGCATTATTGATTGAGATGTGTGCAATTCAGCTTCGACTTGGGGAAGCGAGCTGGGGAATTTCAGCAAGGCACGGCAAGCCAAGCCAAGACAAGCAACTGGCTACTGAGAGCACCAGTAATAGTAAAGTAATGTGCTATCTATAAAACATGTACATCTCAGTAATAGACTAGATTAATAGTAAACCATTAATCTATTGCCTCGTTTTTCTCTATAGACTATCTTCAGATTAGTAGATATATTTGTTCTCTCTCTTCATTTAATCTCTTCCAAGTAGGAAAATATGCTGACATGTATCTCTTGTAGAGAGTCTATAGATAACCATTACGGGTGTCCTGATAGGGAGTAGTACTGCTGTAGCCAAGCTCGAGATTCTAAAATGCAATTGGTGAGTAATCGGCTGACGAGAATCTTGAATACTTCTGATTTTTAATTTAATTTTTCGATTTTATAACTAAATATTTTAGAATTCAAGTAAAATCAAGTGGGAAGTCTTAGGACAATAGTAGTGTCCTCTAGATTTGTCGAACCTCACATGCCACCTAAACCAAGAATGTGTTAAAGCTACATACTCAACGGTGTAAGTTGCTTGTAGTAGGTTCCACAAGTACCATTTCTTCCATTTTTCATCTCCCACCCCATCTCTCTTTCCTCTACTCCTTTCCTCACCGGCGGACGAAGCCAAGGCGCTGGGTGGAGCGGCCTAAACGGTGACGACCGACGGGGCGGCCCAAGCGGCAATGACACCGGGTGGAGCAGCAGCGGGGCAGCCAGATCCAGCCGTCAGGGTCGGGGTGCTGTTGCGTCACCACCTCCGCACCAAATCGCTGCCGCACCCAACTGTCGACGAGCTCATGTCCTCGCCGCCGGATGTGATAGCGAGCTTAGGGTGGATCTGGCTCGGACTCAACTCCCTCATGGCTGCCAACCTCGGGGGATCTGGATCTGGCGGTTGTAAGTTCAAGTGCCTTAATTTGGTTTTGGTGATTAATGACAAATCTAACTATATGAGACTAATCATTTTTATGAGCCTTTCTTTGACTAGTCTCATTTGGATATAAAAGTAAAAAATGATGAGAGGTATGTATTAAACTTCACATATTCTAACTTGGTCTCTCTTGTGGATCCAAAATATAGTGTGAGCTTTCTATTTGATCTTTATTGATTATGTGCATATGCGTTCCTTCATATCCATATGTATGCACATCTTGAGGGGGAGCTTATTCTATATTTTGTTTATTATAAGATTTCTATCTTGATTTGAAATCATTTTTCATCTCATCTCTCTATATTGTTTATATCGGGTTATTATCCATCACCAAAGAGAGAAAAGATTGAAAGATCTTGGATTAAACAATTTGTGTAATTGTTGCTTTGGTGATAGATGATAAACCGATGTTTATGGGATTAACCTCTCTTTTGCATAAGTTGTCTACTAGGTTATTTCCCGATAATGAGATGTGGAAGACATGCATTCTTTTGTGATGGACCTTAATAATGACAAGGATGAGATGCATGGAGATAAAACGATATGTACCACTTCTTATCTCCTACTTTTTGATAGGTTCATATATATGATTTCCATGTTATTGATATATAAGTGTGAGACTAATGTTTACTCGAATGTTATCTTATTTAGTCTCATTTACATTGAGAACATGGAGATCATGAAGGTATATGTTTTATGTTGGTCTACATCATTACTACATATGCCTTCTCTATATGTATAGGATAAACCCCCATTGGTCATTCTCTAATTATGCATACACTTGTATCTCTTGTATATTTATTTGTATGCATATATTTAGGGGGAGCAAATCCTATACATTTATTGTGCATGTTCTAGATCCATATTGTTCACCTATTATTTATATCGAATCTTTGCACTTGAGCTTGCATACGAGTATATGACACTTGTGATGTTAATGAATACTCAACAAATATATCCATATCTTTCATATGCAACCGGTTAGTCATCAAGTGAAGGATGACAACCGATTTGTTGAGACTAATGTTCTCCTTTGAGGTGTGAAAAGGAATAGGTCCCACTACGATGAGGCTAATGAATGACACCATGGGTTAGTGGTCACCGAGCCAAGGACATCGTCATGTTGGCAAGAATGAAGTCAAGCTTGTGATGAGAATAAAGTCTTGACAAAGGATGGACAAGACCTCAGCATAAACATGGTTCAACCGGATGGTCACAAGTGTTGATCTCGACTCAAGCTTGACCCCCAAGATGGATGGCGCAAGGCAAAGATATAATGTAGCTAAGAGTGTTTTCTTAGTCTTTTCCCGGTCTTTGTGTTTGGTGTAGACCGGATTTGCTAGATAGGCGCCGTACTATCAAGAGGGGTCTATGAAGCGAGCTTGTGGATAATCTTGTGCCATATTAGTTCATATGCATGTAGGTGCATTTTTTGGGCTTGTCTAACCAAGTGTGATGAGTTTTCTCAAGTCCTAAACCAAGAGAGAAGTGGGCATGTCCAATAGGAGTGAGTGACATCTTGTGGGTATGTCCGGTGGATATCCTTTGGAGTGTGAGCCCTTTATCCTTGATTAAGTTGTGTTTCTTGGATGGATTTTTCATGGGTTGGATGGCCCTTTGAATAAGCTTTCCATAGAGTCCAAAAACGCCAAATTCCGAGACCCGAGTCAAGAGATATCGCCGTTTTACTAACGGTCGGTTGAGCTGAAAAGTGACCTGCGGTCTGACCGTGGGCCTTAGGCCGGTCTGACCGGCGTGGTAAGGCCGGTCTGACCGGCCCCACTGGTCTGTTGCACTGGTCTGGTTTTTGGTGGCGATACAGAGCCGCCAGAGCCGCAACCGGTCAGACCGAGCCGACGGCGGTCTGACCGAGCCGTGGACGGTCTGACCGGCCACTACACTGCGGTCAGACCGGCCAGGTTGAGTGGGCTCCATGATTGCCCTGTAACGGCTAGTTTTCTAGCCGTTACAAAGTAGTCCGGTCTGACCGGCCTCACAATGGCGGTCTGACCGGCAGAGCACAAAGTTGGGGATTTCGGTTCCAATGGCTAGTTTTGGTGGTTGGGGGTATATATACCCACTCCCCAGCAGCAAGGGTAAGGTTTTGGCACTCCATTACATTATCTTGAACCCTTGCAAGAGCTCTCACACCCTTGTGCACTTAGTTTATCTAGTGAGGTGATAGAGAGTGAGTTAAGCCAATCCAAGTGCATTGCTTCATTGTTATAGTTAGTGTGGCACTTGATCATCCTCGGCAAGCATCCTAGACTTGTTACTCTTGGAGGTTGCCGCCTCTTAAACGGCTTGTGTAGGTGTTGCCCGGTGACCTCTCCGAGGAGATTGTGGAGGAGGCCCGGCACCGTTTGTGAGTGGTTTGGAGTTCACCACCTTTGGAGTGAAGGAAGAACTACCCCGAGTGATCGAGGCTTGGGTAGTCCTCTCCGTGGGCCGGCTCCCGCCTTGCCCACCCCTTGACGAAGGGGGCGTGCGGTGGCTTCGTGGTTGGGCGGGTGGAGTTGGGCTCACCTCAACGGGGATTAGGAAACCGGCGAGTTTCCGAACCTCGATGAAAAATTCCTTGTCTCTTGTCTCATTTATTTGTTGCATTTACATTTGTGCTATTTACATTCATAGAGACATATTTGAGCCCATATCACCTAGTGACGGAGCGTGGGGCTCCTCACCGGGAGACCGCGCGGGCCCCCCTTTGCCGGTTCGACCGGGGGCGCTAGGTGAGGTTCTAAGCCCTCGATCTGTGAAATGTTTCGCGAGAGAGCAAATGCGCAAGACACGGGCGATGTAGACAGGTTCGGGCCGCTGAGAAGCGTAATACCCTACTCCTATGTTCTGGTGGATCTGTGTATGAAGGAGTTACAAAGAGCTGGAGAGCAAGAGAGTTCAAACTCTAGAGACCCTCTCACTCCTCCTCTCCTCTACGAGCTCCGCTCTTCCTTTTACCAGCTCCCTCCTCCCTCCTTCCTCCTTTTTTTCCCCTTTTTTCTTAAGTGGGCAAGGTCCTCCTTTTATATCTCAAGGGGATCCCACATACACCACTTCTACCTACTCTTCTTTTGGGTGGGGACTCACCCTATCTCCCAAAAAAAACTGGCTTGCGCCTTCGCCTGGAAGCTAAATCACAGCTTGTCTTTGAGTGAGGCCTAGCGTCATCACTCGCCTGACACCGGGGATTTCCCTGCTACTCCCTCATTAATGGGCGGAGATTTGCCATGGCTGCTGTCCGAATGACCCTCCGATGGGATGGGCCATACCTACCTCCACTCCGCCGGAAGCAGGCGCAACGTGGGAGCACGGTTGTCTGCCGATGACGTGACCGGCGTCAGACCAGTCACAAACCGGTCATTCTTGTCTACCACGCGTCAGTTTAGCATGCCACGCGTCAGCCCTTCTTCATAAAATGACTTCCTTGTAATGGTTGCGATGAAGCCTGGTATGAATCTAGCCGGGACTGACGTGCTAACTCCAGGAGTTAGCACGCCGGCTCCGTCTAGGGACGAGTGCCTAGAGGCTCTCATCATTCCGACGGGACGGGGCGAGGCGTGCAAAAGGCCGCCTGTTGCCACCTAACCCGCGATCTGACCGGTCTGTGACCGGTCACACACTGTGACCTGTCACGGACCGAACGAGTGTGCTGCGCTGCATTAAATGCGGCGTGGGACGCTCGTCCAACCCGCAATAAACGCGGTTAGGTGAGCGCCGCTGTGCTCACCTAACCCACACACGTGGCGCCAAACCCACAGGGGGTCGGGGCGCCCCAGCCCTCGGGGCCGAAACGGGAGCGGCCCGACCCCTCGGGGAGACAAAGGGAGGGGCGGCCACATCACCCTCGGGCCCGACCCCCCCGAGGGGGTCAGGCCAAGTGGGTGACCGCGGCTGCCCCAAACCTCTAGTCAAGATACCCCCGGTCCCATGTCACCGACAGTAGCCCCCGGCGTTATGCCAGGGCGATTGCCCTCCTCGAGGAAAGTGCTCGGGCGTGACGCCACTCCTTAGGCCTGGTGACAGGTGGGGATGGTCCCTACAGGCGGGCAGAAACCCAACGGTTGCAAATCGCGCGCATCGGCAAGGGTGAAACCGATCGACAATAATGAGCGGCCTCTTCAAGACCGCTACACTACTCGAGCAGCGCGCGAATCGGGACGAGCCGGTTTGTTTCGCCTGGGGACATGATGATGGCGTTTTTCGCGGTTGGCGAGCGCGGTTAATGCGCGCACGATCTGCCCCATCTAAAACGCCACGGCCGCACATCTACCGCGTGCGCCGCAAACGGGCGAGTGTGGTTAGTGGAGGCGCGGGCGCGAGAGACGAGGGGGCGAGGTAGTGGGCGCGGGAAGCGAGGAGCCGGGCATAGCGTTGGCAAGGGTACAAAGACGCCAAGGACGGGATTTGTTTCCTTCCTCTCGCCACTCTCCCCCTTGCCTTCGCCACTTGTGCTCTGACTCTCCGTTTCCTGCGCCCTACCCTTGCCATACTCGCTCGCTCTCAAGCTCCTCCTCCGCCGGCGTCATGGCACGGGGCTCCGCACCGCTCGAGGGTAGCGTGCTGCCGCCTTCCCGCATCGTGAGCGAGAGGCAGGCCGGGCTACCGCGCCGATTTATGCCGGAATCTGCCACCGGCCGGGAGGTGGTCGCGCTGGGCGAGGGACGCCCGGCGCCACACTACCCGGGGCGGTCCGTCTTCTTCCTTTCCTTTGCAATGGCAGGGCTGGTCCCGCCATTCTCTTCTTTCTTCATGGATGTTCTGGAGCTTTATGATCTCCAGATGGCGCACCTCACCCCCAACGCGGTAATGACGTTGGCCATCTTCGTGCACCTGTGCGAGATGTTCATCGGGGTGC
The DNA here is from genome assembly GCF_034140825.1 of Oryza sativa Japonica Group. Taxonomy (NCBI): domain Eukaryota; kingdom Viridiplantae; phylum Streptophyta; class Magnoliopsida; order Poales; family Poaceae; genus Oryza; species Oryza sativa. Next base: position 3,154,863 of record NC_089037.1, on the reverse strand, counting down.
GCCCATCTCTCCGGCTGTTCCGGTGGTTCTTCACCGTACAGCCAGTGTCGCCACCGTCGGTAGTCGGTGGCTGCTACTTCCAGCCGCGGGGGCCGGTGCTGAACCGCTACATTCCCTGCGTCCTTCGCAAGAAGTGGGACGACTGGAAGAGCGACTGGTTCTACACCCCTCTCGCCGACGAAGCGCGCCTCCGACTTCCGAGCCAGCCCCCGGCGCAGGCCTCCAGCTGGCGGGCGCCGGTAGATCTGGGAGACGGCTACGACGCCGTTCTTGACCGCCTGGCTGGTCTGCGATCCCAGGGGCTCACGGGGGCCATGGTGTACGGCGATTACCTTCGTCGCCGGATCGCGCCGCTCCAGCGGCGCGCCCGGGGCGCTTGGGAGTACACCGGGTCCGAGGACTACATGAGGACCCACCAGGGGGTCAAATGGGACTGGGTCCCTGAAGACATCAAGGTGGTGATCCAACGGGTGCTGAATCTCAGCTCCGTGGAGGCATCCCTCATCCCCCAAGGTGTCCTCCCCCTCTGCAGCGATCCAGAGCGCGCCAACATCCTGACCATCATGCAGGCGGTCGGGGCGTCAGGGGAGCGGGCTCCTCGAGGCCACGATGGCGCGGGCGGGAGCCGCAGGGGGGAACAATCTACCCCGGGAGGGGGTCGTGCTTCTGGGCCCCGTGTCGGGGGCCCGGGGGGCAGCCGCCCTGCCGACGCCCGGGGGAAGAGGAAACAGGAGGATACCCCCTCCCCATCTCCTCCCCGAGGGGGCAGGGCGGTCCGTGCCAGCAGCAGGCGCCCGGAGGGTGCTGTGCCGACGTCGCGGCCCGAGGGGGAGCGAAAAAAGAAGCGGCTCCGCAAGATAGGGGGGACCGAACCATGCCGGGGAAACCTCATCTCCCCCCCAAGGTGGTCGTTTAGCCGACCTCCTCGCAGGTTCGTCCCCGCGCCCACTGCGGCCGTATTCATTCTCCCATCTCCCAAGGCAAGTTTTCACTCACCCGTTTTTCGTCTTCTGGTTTTTCTTCTGCCTCAGCGAGATCCCGTCGCGCCCTTCTCGCCATTCCAAGTCCGGCCGGTCTGAGGCCGAGGAGACGGCGACCGCGGAGGCCCGGAGGCGGGAAGCTGACCGGCGAGAAGCCGCAGACCGCCTCCGGGAAGCCGAAGAAGCTGCCTAGGAGGCCGTCCGGGCTCGCCAGGCTGAGGAAGCCGTTTGGGAAGAGGCCAGACTCCGCCGGGCCGAGGAGTCCGTCCGGGAGACGGAGGCGGCGCACGCACGCCGGGCGGCCTGCCAAGCCCCCGACCCGACTCCACCCGAGGCGACAACGACTTCCGAGGCCACCCACGACGAGGCCGCGGGCGCGCCGCTCGGGCCCGACCCCTCGGGCGACGTTCGGGACGAGCCCGCTTCGGGGGACGCCCCCGAGTTCGGCACGTCGATCGGCGGGCCGAGCCGCGCGGCGCCCACACCGAGGCGGCTCTCCCCTCTGCCTTCCGCTGCTTCACTGAGCGCAGAGCCCCTCCTGCAGGCCTTGGCCGCTGCGAACACCACGGTGTTGGACGGGTTAAGCGCCCAGATGGAGGTCCTGCAGGCAGAGCGGGCGGAGGTCGATGCGGCGTGGGCGCGCGTCGAAGAGGGGCGGCGCTCGGTGGAAGCCATGGTGGAGGCGGGCCGCAAGGCACACCGCCGGCACGCCTCAGAGCTCGAGGCCCGTCGTAGGGTCCTGGCGGAGATCGCCAGGGAGGTGGAGGAGGAGCGGGAGACTGCCCTCATTGCCACCGCCGTGTTCAACGCGGCGCGGGACGACCTCTGCCTCCAATACGGGAGCCGGGCAGTGGAGCTAGAGAAGAAGCTCGACGCGTCCCGGCAGCGCGAAGAGGCCCTTGAGGCTCGCGCCACGGTGCTGGAGAAGCGCGCCTGCGCCCTGGACACGAAGGAGAGGGAACTGGCGGGTCGCGAGGCCGCCGTCGCCATCCGGGAGGCAACGCTGGCGGCGCACGAGGCCGCCTGCGCCGAAGAGGAGTCCGCACTCCGCCTCCGCGAGGACGAGCTCACTGAGCGGGAGCGAGCTCTCGAGGAGGCCGAGGCCGCGGCGCAGCTGCGGGAGGAGAAGGCGCGCCTCAATCTGGAAGGCGCCCGCGCCGAGAGGGCCGCACTGGATCAGCGGGCCGCTGAATTCGAGGCGCGGGCGAAGGAGCTGGACGCAAGAGCGCGCAGCGGCGGGGCGGCCACGGGCGACGGCGACCTAGCCGCCCGCCTCGCAACCGCCGAACACACCATCGCCGAGCTGCAGGGCGCGCTGGACTCGTCCGCCGGGGAGGTCGAAGCCCTCCGCTTGATGGGCGAGGTAGGGCCCGGCATGCTTCGGGACGCCGTCTCCCGTCTAGACCGTGCCGGGCGGCAGGCGGGCCTCTGGGGCGGGCGGACCGCGAAATACGCCGCCAACCAGGGGGGCCTCGCCCAGCGCCTCTCAGAGATGGCCGGGACCCTCCAGCGGCTCCCCGAGGAGCTCGAGGAGACGATCAAGTCATCCTCGAGGGACCTCGCCCGGGGGGCGGTGGAGCTCGTACTGGCAAGCTACCAGGCCAGGGACCCTGACTTCTCCCCGTGGGCAGCGCTGGACGAGTTCCCTCCTGGAACCGAGGATGGCGCGCGCGCACAGGTCCGGGACGCCGCCGACCACATCGTCCACAGCTTCGAGGGTACAGCCCCTCGGCTCGCGTTTGCCCTCGACTCTGACGAGGAGGGCGGTGACGGTGGTGCGGACGACAGCGACGACGAGGCCGGCGACCCGGGCGCGTCGGCGTGAGCCCCCAGGCCCCCGCCAATCTTAAATAGCTTTTTCTTTCTTCTTCTGAGGCCTTCGGGCCCCCTTCTTGTATAAACTAATTCAATCTGCAATCAAATAAAGAGGAAATTTTTGTGTCAACTCTGTTTGTTGTGTGTATGAGACGAGGATGGTTTGTGTCGCGGTCCTTCTGTGTCTTGGCTTGAACGAGGGCTCGTGCCCAGGTCCCAACCTCAAGCGGCGCGGGTCGGGGCTAGTGCCTGGGGAGATCCGCGTGTCGAGACTGGCCTGGCCGGGAACGTGGTGACCGAGGGTTATGGATGACCCGATTGTGGGCCTTTGCCGATTCCCCCCCGGAGTTCACAACGCCCCGGGGCACGGCTCGGTTCTGGGCCCCGTTTGGCGATTTTAGCCGGCCCGGGCCACCGAGGGCGGGGTCGGGCACGAGCATGCTAATTCAAGCCAAGATTCTTCAAAAGGAAACGATGGCTCAGACACAGTCCTTAGGAAATCGAAAATGCCTTTATTGAAATACGGAAGAGAAAAAATATAAGCTTATGCATGTGGTAGCCCCCGGCCAACCCTGCACGCCTGGGGGGCGCGGGGTTGGCCCGAGCCCGAGACCTGACACCCGACCCCCACTAGGGGTAGAAGCGATGAAGGTGTTCGATGTTCCACGGGTTAGGCAGCTCTGCGCCGTCGCCCGTGGCCAGCCGAACGGAGCCCGGCCGGGGGACACCGATCACTCGATACGGACCCTCCCACATTGGTGAGAGCTTGCTAAGTTCAGCACGCGTTTGGATGCGGCGTAGGACGAGGTCGTCGACGCAGAGTGATCGGGCCCGGACGTGGCGCTGATGGTAGCGCGCGGCTCGGAGGGCCGCGCGCCGCCTTCGCTCTTCCAAGTAGTCGAGGTCATCTCTGCGAAGCTGATCTTGATCAGCCTCGCAGTACATGGTGGCCCGAGGGGACCTCAGGGTGAGCTCGGATGGGAGAACCGCCTACGCGCCGTAGACGAGGAAGAAAGGCGTTTCCCCGGTTGCTCGGCTTGGCGTGGTTCGGTTCGCCCAGAGCACCGCTGGCAACTCCTCGATCCACGAGTCGCCGTGCTTCTTGAGGATGTTGAAGGTTTTGGTTTTGAGGCCCTTGAGGATTTCTGTGTTAGCGCGCTCCACTTGGCCATTGCTTCTGGGGTGGGCGGGAGAGGCGAAGCAGAGCTTGATGCCCATATCTTCGCAGTAGTCACCGAAGAGTTCACTAGTGAACTGGGTGCCTTTATCCGTAATGATACGATTAGGCACCCCAAACCGAGCAGTAATGCCCCTGATGAATTTAAGCGCGGAGTGCTTATCGATCTTGATGACCGGGTAAGCCTCGGGCCACTTAGTGAACTTGTCAACAGCGACATACAGATACTCGAACCCGCCCGGGGCTCGCCTAAACGGACCCAGGATATCGAGCCCCCAGACAGCAAACGGCCATGAAAGAGGTATGGTCTGCAGGGCCTGGGCCGGCTGATGGATTTGCTTGGCGTGGAACTGGCACGCCCTGCACCGCCGGACCAGGTCAACCGCATCGTTGAGAGCCGTCGGCCAATAGAAACCCTGGCGAAAGGCCTTGCCAACCAAGGTGCGTGAGGCGGAGTGGGCTCCGCACTCGCCTTCATGGATATCGGCAAGAAGCTCGACGCCTTGTTCCCGAGGAATGCATTTCAGGAGGACTCCGTTAGCCGCGCGCCGATAGAGGGTCCCTTCCACCAGCACGTAGCGCTTGGAGATGCGCCGGACGCGTTCACTCCCTTCGCGGTCCTCGGGTAGAGTCTTATCTGCGAGGTACGCCTGGATCTCAGTGATCCAAGCAATCAATCTAGGGGAGCCGGGAACGCTCCCCTCGGGTCCCGAGGCCTGGACTCCGACGGGCCTCGGGGGCCGTTCAGGCGTGTCCGTCTCCCCTAGCGGGTCGGGTCGCGCCGACGGCTGGGCAAGCCTTTCTTCAAAGGCGCCCGGTGGGGTCTGGGCTCGCGAGGAAGCGATCCTTGAGAGCTCGTCGGCGACCGCGTTATCCCGCCTGGGCACGTGCCGAAGCTCTATCCCGTCAAAATGGCGCTCCATATGCCGCACTTGGCGCACGTAAGCGTCCATCTGCGGGTCAGAGCACCGGTACTCCTTATAGACCTGGTTAACGACCAGCTGGGAGTCGCCTAACACCAGGAGGCGGCGGATCCCCAGTCCAGCTGCCACCCTGAGTCCCGCAAGGAGTCCCTCGTACTCCGCCATGTTGTTGGTCGCCCGAAAATCGAGGCGGACCAGGTATCTGAGGACGTCTCCGCTCGGCGAGGTCAACGTGACCCCCGCACCGGCGCCTTGAAGAGACAAGGAGCCGTCGAACTGCATCACCCAGTTGACGGTGTGAGGCAGCTGCGAGGGGCCCGAGCTGGCCTCGGGGGCGGAGACGGGCTCAGGGGCCGGGGTCCACTCTGCCACAAAGTCGGCGAGGGCCTGGCTCTTGATCGCGTGGCGTGGTTCAAAGTGCAAATCGAACTCAGAGAGTTCGATTGCCCATTTCACCACCCGTCCAGTACCCTCTCGGTTATGCAAGATTTGGCCGAGGGGGTAAGACGTAACCACCGTGACCCGATGCGCCTGAAAATAATGGCGCAACTTCCTCGAAGCCATCAGAATAGTGTAAAGCATCTTCTGGGCCTGAGGGTATCTGGTCTTAGCGTCCCGGAGGGCCTCGCTAACGAAGTAGACGGGCCGCTACACCTTTCGGCGGGGCCGATCCTCTTCGCTAGGGGCCGCATCTCCAGGGCGCTCTTCGTCCGAGAGGCCGCACGGGGCGCACTCGGCTTCTGTGCCGACGACCTCGGGGTCGGAGGGCGACAGGAGCGGCCTTCCCGCAGTGGCCCCGGGGCCATCCTGGGGGTCGGGGGCGCCTAGCGCCGTCGGACAAGCAGGCGGAGGGCCAGCTCCGGCCGTCGGGGGCCTTTGGCCGCCGTTCGGCTCGGGGGCCTCTCCTCCCTGCTCTCTCCCGGGTCGAGTCGACACAGGGTGGGGATGCGCGGGGTGAGGGTTGTCCTCGTCGCGCTCCACAACCAACGCCGCGCTGACCACTTGCGGGGTTGCCGCCAGGTAGAGTAGCAACGGCTCATCTGGCTCCGGGGCGACCAGGACTGGGGGAGAACTGAGGTACGCCTTCAACTGAGTGAAGGCCCGCTCAGCCTCCTCCGTCCAGATAAACGGCCCGGAGCATTTGAGGAGCTTAAATAGGGGTAGCGCCTTCTCTCCCAGCCTCGATATGAACCGACTTAGGGCGGCCATGCAGCCGGTGACGCATTGCACATCCCTAAGCTTGCTGGGGGGGCGCATCCGCTCTATAGCTCGTATCTTCTCGGGGTTGGCCTCGATGCCTCGGGCAGAGACCAAGAACCCGAGAAGCTTGCCCGCAGGCACGCCGAACACGCACTTATCGGGGTTCAGCTTTATGCGGGCGGAGCGGAGACTTTCGAAAGTTTCCGCTAGATCCGAGAGTAAGGTCTCTTGGTTGCGCGTCTTAACAACCAAGTCATCAACATAGGCCTCAACATTACGTCCTATTTGGCTACCCAAAGAAATTCGAGTAGTACGCTGAAAAGTAGGACCTGCATTCTTTAACCCGAAAGGCATTGTCGTATAACAATAAGTTCCTATGGGGGTAATGAATGCAGTTTTTTCCTCATCCTCCCTAGCCATGCGAATCTGATGATAACCAGAATATGCATCTAGAAAACACAAAAGGTCGCACCCCGCGGTGGAGTCGACAATCTGATCTATGCGTGGCAGGGGGTAAGGGTCCTTAGGACATGCCTTGTTAAGGTCGGTGTAGTCGATGCACATCCGAAGCTTGCCGTTCGCCTTGGGAACGACGACCGGGTTCGCCAGCCACTCCGGATGGATGACCTCACGGATGAATCCGGCCTCCAGAAGTCGCGCCACCTCCTCGCGGATGAAGGCTTGACGTTCCGGGGCCTGCCGTCGCACTTTCTGCCGGACCGGCCTTGCGCCCGGCCGCACGGCGAGACGGTGCTCAATCACCTCCCTGGGGACCCCGGGCATGTCCGCCGGTCTCCAGGCGAAGACGTCGGCGTTTGCCCGCAGGAAGGAGACGAGCGCGTCTTCCTATTTGCCGTCCAGAAGACCACCGATTCGTGTGGTCTTGGACGAGCCGTCGCCCAGGGCAACCTCCTTGACCGGGACCTCGTCGCACATGATCATCCGCTGCCTCGGGGCGGCTGGGACGGAGGTGCTGAGCCTCTCGTTGCCACCCTCGGGCTTGGACGCGGCGGCGAGGTGGTCCGCGCGCTGCTCCATACAAGCAAGCGCGACTTTGAGGTCGCCATGGACAGAGATGGGGCCACAGGGGCCCGGCATCTTCATCTGGAGGTAGGCGTAGTGGACCGCCGCCATGAACTTCACCAACGCGGGCCTCCCCAGGACCGCGTTGTAGGGCAGACTGAGGTCTGCCACATCGAAGTTCACCCGCTCCGTGCGGAAGTTGGCGGATCCACCGAAGGTGACCGGGAGGTCGATATGACCTAGCGGCCAAGTGTGCCCCGGCGTCACACCTATAATCGGCTGGGACGGCCGAAGCACCATCCCCGGGGCCTTGATGGCGTCAAAGGCTGCGGGGGAAAGGATGTTGAGGGCTGCAGCCCCGTCTATGAGGACACGCCCCAACTTCACATTGCAAACGGTGGGGGAAACCACCATCGCGATCTGTCCTCCCCGGGCAACGCACGGCGGGTGGTCGGTCTGGTCGAAGGTGAGGGCAACCTCCGACCACCGCGCCCGCCGCGTCGCCTCATGGGTAGGGGCCGCGGCCAGAAGCTCTCGCTTCATGGCCTTGAGGCTCCGACGAGAAGCGTGAGCGCATGCTCCCCCATCGACGGTGGCGATGGTGGCCCCAGGCTCCTGGAACTCTAGGTCATCGTCGCCATCGTCGATGTCCTCGGCGGGGGCCTTCTGCTTGGCCTCACTTCGCCGGTTGCCGGAGGGAGCCGCCGGGGCCTTGCCCTCACGGCGCTCCTGCCTCCTCTCCTCCTCCCACTTCCTTGTCCGCTCAGCCAAACTTTTGACCGCGTGGCAGTCCGCGAGGTCGTGGAGGGAGGTGTTGTGCACGGTGCACCACTTGCCGGTCGGGCGCTCCCTGCTGGGACCGCCGGCCTCCTTTTTTTTGTCGCTCGCAGGCCTCCTCTTTTGGGTGGCCCGCGAAGCGCCCTCGATGGCGAGGACGTGTCCCTCGTCGTCGGAATGGGCCGACCTCTTCTTCCTCCTCCTGTCCCGCCGCCCTGACCGAGCGGCGGATCCGGGGGCGGCCGAAGCTGCCACACCGGAACCGGTGGAGTTCCAGGTCCAGGCCTCCTCCTTGCGAGCCACACGGTCCGCGAGCTGAAAAAGCTCCGCAGTGGTCTGGGGCTCCTTGGAGGCGATCTTTTCGAGCATGCGGTTGTGCCGCACGCCCCCCTGAACGCGTAGATTACCGCGTGTGCGGGGATGCATGGTATGGTGTTGCGGACTTGACAGAACCGCTGAATGTACGAGCGAAGAGACTCATCGTCCCTTCGCTGTACCGCATGCAAGTCCGCTTCTTCACCTGGGCGCGGATATGTGCCTTGGAAGTTCATGGTGAACTGCTAGCACAAATCCTCCCAAGAGTGGACCGACGCGGGCGGCAAGTTCATTAGCCAACCCCGCGCCTGTCCCTTCAGGGCCATGGGGAAGAAGTTCGCCATGACCCTGTCGTCACCCCCGGCGGCCTCGATCCCGGTCGTGTAGACCTGGAGAAACTCGGCGGGGTTGACGCTTCCGTCATATTTTTCGGTGATGGTGGGCCGGAACCTTGGGGGCCAACGGACGTTCCGAAGACTCGCCACAAAGGCTCGACAGCCGACACCACCAACCGGGGGCACGGGGGGCTGGCCCCCGCGCCCGAACCGAAGTGGCGCTCCGGACGAGGAAACGCCTTCCGTTGCGTGGGCAGCACGACGACCATTGCGCCGGCGCTCGATACTGAGGCGGGCATCCGACCCCCTACGCACATCTTCTTGGGTCGGAGGCGTTGACGAGGGAATGGCTGACGAACGGCAGGTAACGGCCGCCGCTCGCCGCGCCCTCCGCCTCGACGACACGGAGCCGGCGGTAGCAGCGCCAGAGGCCTTGGTGGCGGAGGACCGCCCACCGGCGCCTAGGCGCTGCTGCGCCGTCATGACCAAGTCGGCCACGTCATCCAGCCAACATCGGGCTGGAGTCTCTGGATCGGGGACGACGGGCGGGTGACGCAAGAGCGCGCCCGCAGCTTGGAGCGCGCCCTGGGGCGTGCTGCCATCGCCGTAGACGAGGAGGCGACGCTCCCCGTCTCGCCGTCCTTCTTCATCGCTCGTGGGCGGCGAAGTCGCGGATCTTTCGACCCCCTCGAGCGCCTCCTCCCGCCTAAGACTTCGGCGAGAGGGGGGCGGTGGAGTACGAGCTCGACGGCGTGGGTTCTGCTCCCCGTCGTCACCGCTAGCGCTCGGAGAGAGGTTGTGCGCCACTGCCCGTTCGGCCATTGGGCTGAGCGGGAGAAGCTTGGCGCACACGAAAGAGGACGAGAGCTTAGAAAAACACACGCGCCCCCTACCTGGCGCGCCAGATGACGGAGCGTGGGGCTCCTCACCGGGAGACCGCGCGGGCCCCCCTTTGCCGGTTCGGCCGGGGGCGCTAGGTGAGGTTCTAAGCCCTCGATCTGTGGAATGTTTCGCGAGAGAGCAAATGCGCAAGACACGGGCGATGTAGACAGGTTCGGGCCGCTGAGAAGCGTAATACCCTACTCCTGTGTTCTGGTGGATCTGTGTATGAAGGAGTTACAAAGAGCTGGAGAGCAAGAGAGTTCAAACTCTAGAGACCCTCTCACTCCTCCTCTCCTCTACGAGCTCCGCTCTTCCTTTTACCAGCTCCCTCCTCCCTCCTTCCTCCTTTTTTTCCCTTTTTTCTTAAGTGGGCAAGGTCCTCCTTTTATATCTCAAGGGGATCCCACATACACCACTTCTACCTACTCTTCTTTTGGGTGGGGACTCACCCTATCTCCCAAAAAAACTGGCTTGCGCCTTCGCCTGGAAGCTAAATCACAGCTTGTCTTTGAGTGAGGCCTAGCGTCATCACTCGCCTGACACCGGGGATTTCCCTGCTACTCCCTCATTAATGGGCGGAGATTTGCCATGGCTGCTGTCCGAATGACCCTCCGATGGGATGGGCCATACCTACCTCCACTCCGCCGGAAGCAGGCGCAACGTGGGAGCACGGTTGTCTGCCGATGACGTGACCGGCGTCAGACCAGTCACAAACCGGTCATTCTTGTCTACCACGCGTCAGTTTAGCATGCCACGCGTCAGCCCTTCTTCATAAAATGACTTCCTTGTAATGGTTGCGATGAAGCCTGGTATGAATCTAGCCGGGACTGACGTGCTAACTCCAGGAGTTAGCACGCCGGCTCCGTCTAGGGACGAGTGCCTAGAGGCTCTCATCATTCCGACGGGACGGGGCGAGGCGTGCGAAAGGCCGCCTGTTGCCACCTAACCCGCGATCTGACCGGTCTGTGACCGGTCACACACTGTGACCTGTCACGGACCGAACGAGTGTGCTGCGCTGCATTAAATGCGGTGTGGGACGCTCGTCCAACCCGCAATAAACGCGGTTAGGTGAGCGCCGCTGTGCTCACCTAACCCACACACGTGGCGCCAAACCCACAGGGGGTCGGGGCGCCCTAGCCCTCGGAGCCGAAACGGGAGCGGCCCGACCCCTCGGGGAGACAAAGGGAGGGGCGGCCACATCACCCTCGGGCCCGACCCCCCCGAGGGGGTCAGGCCACGTGGGTGACCGCGGCTGCCCCAAACCTCTAGTCAAGATACCCCCGGTCCCATGTCACCGACACCTAGGTTTGCAAAACTTAACTTAGTTGCTTAGTTAACCTTGCACCTTACCTTGCCTAGCAACTTAGGTTAGTTTTGTTTAAGTGCCATTAAGTTTTAAAACCGCCTATTCACCCCCCCTCTAGTCGGCCTCCTTGATTCTACAGCGGTGAGCCTAACGAAGCCAGCGACATCCTCACCTCCCTTGGTCCCCTCCCCTCCCCCATCCCTCCGGCCGCTGTTGAGCTCTCATCGGTGAAATGGCATCGGTGGCGCGGATCGAGGAAGGCGGCTCTGGATCAACCTCGACGGAGCTGATCGGGCTCGTCTGCTCTGGGTCAACCTTGGCCGTTACGGACCGAGGGAGGCGGTTGGCCAGCTTTGGATCGACCTCAGGCAGCGGAAGCTCATAGACAACGTCTCGGTGGCAACAGCTCGATCGCCGCCATCTCCTCTTCCTCCCTTCTCCTCATCTGCCACGTGTGAAGCTTCGACGGCAGCAACAACGCGCAAAGATTGCCCTGCTCTGTGCGGGTCTTTATTTGGTTCCGCATTCTTCATTTGGCACCTTGAAGCAGGCATGGCGTGATATCCATGATGTGGAAGGCTTGGACTGAATGACAACTATATGTAGGGGTGAAAACAGAGCGGGTATTTCTCGTCCGCCCGCTCGGACATATTATTTCGAGACAAATTCGGGTACCCGGGACTTTTCACATATATCGGGTTCAAATACGGGTCTTTTTTTTACGGATATGAGATGTTCGGGAACGTAGTACCCGACGGAAATGAATTATCCGTTAAAAAATCTGGGTGTTACCTGGATAATTATACGGATATTATCCGTATTATGTTTTTGTGAGGTACTTTCTGGTACTATGTATTGATTTTACTATGATATATTGTACCATATTTATTACCTAAGGTCCTAATGGTCTAATATAATCGTATTATGGATATATGTAATTATTAAATGGTTATTGTTTATATGATATATAAGATTGTTATTTCGACTTGATATCCAAATAAATATTCGTAACCGATAATATACGTATCTACTTTGGTACGTATTCGTTCCGTATTTTTACCCGATACTATTCGAGTTTGTATCCGTATTCGGCGCTATCCGTGTTCGACCCAATTCCGATTATAAAATAGTGAGATCAGATCGAACCCGATTCGTTTTGACTCCTAGCTAGATGCACTCTGAATGCCCTTGCATTAGTGAGTGAGCTGCATGTCCCATCCTGGCCTCATTCTTGGCACGTCATTTTCACTGCCGTTGCCGGCTACTACTCCAGTAGTACTTGACCAACAACTCTGGTTGACCCTATGAAAAAATCTGTAGGGGTACACAAATTGGGCAATTTCAAGAATCTTATACGTAGGGTACGATGGAAACAGTTAAACCAATCATGCACATGATCCATAAATCTATCATAAGGTCCTTGTCCAGGATGACATCTGACGCAGACTCCTCCTCGCTAGGTGTGACACGTGTGCATCCAGGCCTCAGCCGTGCGTAATTAGAAAACGAAATTATGCTGCATAATCCATCGTTACGTCAGATAATATCCCATTACCCAAGAAAAAAAAGGGCAAGATGACACTGAATCCGACTACGCACGCACTACTGTACTGTGCCTACAAATTCTTCGTCATTCATTATTTTAAGCTGTCCAGCGCAAATCAACAAAATATGAGCTACCGCATTTATATAAAAGTGATTTTATCAGAGCGAAGTAATGACAAGGAATTGTATCTCATTATAAATCCCCCAAAGCTGAAGTAATTCTTCCATATCACAATAAACCAATCTAAATGAGAATTTGATACCACTCTAAGAAATCTCATGTTCATATTTATTGTCCTAGGTGGTGTTAAATTTTCATTTAGATAGGCTTTTTTTAATAGAGTAGCAATGTTAGAGAGGTCACATCGATCAACAACTAACATTACCACCTAGGACAACCTCATGTTTCAGATTTGTTATTTTATATTATGTTAAAATCTCATTTAGGTTAATTTTTTTTTTCAGAGAGAGATCATTATCAATCAATAGATAGAGATCATATCGATTAATGACTAATGTTACCGATAACCTCGTGTTCAGATTCGGTTAGATGGTGTTTAATTCTCAGTTAACTTTCTTTTTTACAGAGAAAGATCACATCGATCAACGACTAACGTTGTGTTGTTCGGTCCTTGTACTTTTACCCTCTATCAGCATCACGTTGCAGGAACACGAGTACCTCGTTGGGTGGCACGACGTGCCACACCCGGCGGCGCCGCGCCTTGTGGCCGAGCTTGGCGAACCCGTGCGCCACCTTGTTCTCGTCGCGGCACAGGTGCGACACGGCGACGCCGTCGAGCGCCGGGAGCAGCGCGGCGATCTCCCCGCACTGCCTCCGGTCCTCCTCCGACCGCACCCCGGCGCGCCCGTGCACCACGTCGACCACCGCCCTCGAGTCCCCCTCCGCCCAGACGCGCCGCCACCCGTACCTCGCCGCCAGCTCGAGCCCTCGCCGCAGCGCGGCGAGCTCCGCGGTGAAGCTCGACGCGCCGCCGACGATCATCCGCTCCGCGTAGCCGGCCACGAACGCGCCCTCGTGGTCGCGGAACGCGCCGCCGATGCTCGCCGCCCCGGTCGCGTCGTTGCGCGACCCGTCGAAGTTGAGCTTCATCCACCCCACCTCCGGCTTCCTCCACGTCGTCCTCTCCGACGACGACGACGACGTCCACCGCCCTACTTCCCCGGCGACGAGGCCACAAGCCAGTATAGGGTTGCACGGCCGTAGCACGCCCAGATCAGGACGATACACACGCGGCATCTACAACAACAACAACAACAAAATTACGCGATCTTTGCGAAGAAACAGTGGGATTTCAGGGTATAGATCTCACGGACTTGGGGGTGCGGCCGTGGAGGGGAAGTATGGAATTTGTGTGGGAGAATCTCACGGCACACGGATCCATTTCGGGGACGGGATTTGCTACGGTTTTTGGCGTGATTTCCTCGCGTTTTTTCGCATCTCAGTTCGTACGACCCCGCGTTTGATGGCTGCACAGGAGGAGGGAGGAGCAGGCACGGCACGTGCGAGATCTTATCCTGGTTTGTTTTATATGCGAGGGGAGAAGAAAAAAAAGGAAAAAGGAAAAAAAAAGCTGTTCGCTGCTGGCTGTGGCCGCCGCGAAGGAAAGAAAAAAAAGAGAAGAAAAAGAAAGGAAGGCTGCGGCTGTGGCTGTGGTAGTGTGGTGGATGTGGGCGTCGCGTGCATAGCGTGGCCGCGTGGGATCACTGGACGCGTCCAGTGCGCCGTGGTTCCTCCTCCAAGCTGAACGCGTTTTTTTTTATAATTTTTTTTGTTTTGTTTTGTTTTTCTTTCCTTTTTCTTTTTGTGTGTGTTGTATAGGGGCTTGGAAAGGGGTAGGGGTTTCTGGAGCGGGTGCAAATGGAGACAAGCAATCGGTGGTGGGGTGGAGTCATTGGACTCACGCGGTTGTTGTTAGGCACGGTGCTTAGCAGTTTACTACATAGGCATGTATTGACTTTTCCCCTCTCTAAAACATCCATGTATTGATTTCTTCCCTATCTAAAAAATTGATGACAAGTAAATCGCCATCTCCTTGTGCAGTATGCACTATGAGTTTATTGGATAAAAAAATCATATATTCAAGCTGGTTGGCTTCAGTTGATAAACCGTAGAGACATAAATAAGATAATATAAAATAATTTGAGTCAGGGTTTTATGTTTCTACTTTAAGTGATAAACCAAGATTGAAAAAATGATAAAAATATATAGAATAATTTTAAAACAACTTAAACATTTCAAAATTTATCAAGGGCATTAAGCCATGCAATTAACGTGATTATAACATGTCAAACCATTTTACTTAGCCAGTAAGCAAATACAAAACTTTTTATGAAACACAGTACAAAACACAGACACTCACAACGTACACACACTCACTATTCTAAACGCATACACGTAGCATATCTTGAGATTCAAGAAGTCACCACTAAAAGACTAATTAGCATCTCCCGAAAACTGAACCGACATAACTTGAATTTGACGAAGTTATCACGAACATTTGAATCTGAGCGAGCTATTTCCACCACAAGAAATCTAGCTAACCAGTTGAGATACGCTTACTTGCTTCGTAGTCTTATTCTTTTTTAAGAGCAAATGCAAACCTACGAAGTGAACAGAATGCATATGACAAGCCATTAGGCCATAAGCCAAATAACTAACCACCCATTCTCCATCCACGTTAAAAAAAAAAGAAAAAAAACCCAAGAAAAAAAAGTTTTTAATCGGTATCACTAAAAAGGGAGAAAAAAAATCAGGGGGAAACTGGAGAGGAGTGGAATCCAATGCGGGTGGCGTCCAGTGAGACGTGGTCCAGTGGTCCGCTCCATTTCTCCCCCCTCCCCTATCCTATATGAGCCCCCGACCCTCACCCAAAACCCTCCTCTTTTCCCCTTTCACACCGTACTGCCGGTTTGCTAGCCGCCTCGCTGCTCCGGCTCCGCCTCTCCACCCATCCCGCCGCCACCGCCGCCGCCGCCGCCTCATCCTCCTCTCTACCCGCGCCGCCGCGCCTAGCTATCTCTAGGAAGGGAGGAGAAGGGGCCGGGTGCGCGCGCGCTCGCTCGCTCGCTCGTCTCGCCGGATCTACAGCCGCCGCCGCCGCCTCCGGGTGTTCTCTGCTTGGGATCTATCTCGTGAGCCAAAGCCATGGCCGCCGTCGCGCCGCCTCAGGTCCCGGTCGTCGCGCCGGCGCCCGCTGCTGCTGCTGCTCCTCCTGCCCCGGCTCCTGCCGCCGCCGCCACCGCTGCCCCCGTCGCGGATCGTATCCTTTGGGTTGTGACTTTTGATTATTTTATTTCTAGGTTTTTGGGGTTTGGGTTTGGGGATTTGGTTTTGGCTTGAGGGTTGGTTGGGCTGGGTGTTGCTTTGAGGCTGTACGGCGGCCGTCTACCGCCCGGGGGTCTCAGCGTGGTCGTGCTAGGGTTGACTTCTCCAGATCGGGCTGTGTTTACTGTTTTTAGCCTTCTGTTGATTGTGAAATCGAATAATTGTTTATTTATTTATTCATACACAAATAATTATCATGATGTTTAGTAGGGCTTAGTTCGAAGGATTGGATTTTGGGATCTGAATGAATCTGTTTTCTCCTTAATTCATTGTTTTGCTGTTGGAAGAAACCACGGATCTGCTGCAGAAGTTGTCTTTGGATTCGCAGCCCAAGGCGGTGGATGCGGCCACCGAGCCCGCCGGCGCTAAGAAGGTATTGGATAAAACAGTGGAAATGATGGATCCTTGATGTTTGCGTGTATGCTCTTGGTTTTCTGTCGGTGATATGTGATTCTAATACGTGTGGTTCTGGTGATTTTTGACTGTTAATCCAGCAGGGGCCTGCAGCCAGCCAGCCTCTTAGCGTGGCGATTCCTCCTGAGCGGTCCATCACGCCAGTGCTTCAGGATTTTATGGATCCCAACATGTTCTACCTGCCAGCATACTACTATGGAGGTGAGGAACCATGGAAAAATTCTTATGGTGATCATTGAGTACAGCTATTTTGAATGGCTGACATGTCTTTTTTTTTCTTGTTCATTCCTATTTGTTAGCGCTGTGATAAGCCCTGTGGCTATTTATAGGACATTAGCTTCTTTCATGGTTTCTCCTATGCTTACAGAATTGTGCTGGTTTGCAAAATTACCAGGTTACGACGGATCTGTGAGCGAGTGGGATGATTATCCTAGATATGTAAATCCAGATGGAGTGGAGATTACCCCAGTAAGTTAATCTTAGATAATATTACCTTTTCCTTTCCATGTGATATTGCTGACCATAAATTGCACCATGTGTCATATACTTAATGTAGAAATGGTCCAAATATTTGCTATTATTGTCTGTTGGGAGCTGTCCTGTCAAATCTTGTTGGATGTAATAAGTGGAATGCTATGCACTCACTTATTTGGCTATGGTTTGGTTATCTGTGGTTCTTCTTCTTATTGCTTATGCTCTGTGCACTATTGCTTCTCTGTGAATCTTTTGTGTTCACTGTTATTTGTCTGCCACTAAATATCCTGTCATGAGAATCTTGCGTGCTGTGCTATCAACTATTCTGATTGGCCTTTGGAATTTCACAGGCAGTATATGGAGATATTTATGGATATGGGTATGCTCCTTATGGTGCATACTCCCCTGCTAGTTCCCCAGTTCCAACGGTTGATGGCCAAATGTTTGGCCAGCACTATCAGTATCCAACTTCGTATTATCAGCCTCCTACACCAGTTCCTTCTACCACTCAAGGCGACCTGCAGCCTTCTGCCAATCCTGACAAGCCAACAGCTAAGGCAGATCCAGCTAAAACAACCACAAATGGTGCTCCTAATGGTACTGTTCACAGTAACAGTGGAACTGTACCCCTTGGATCAAGCCAGCAAAATTCATCACTGACCCCTGATGGAACTTATAGGGCACCCTTGCTAGGTGGAGTTCCTTCTGCTGGTTACCTGGACTCTACATATGGGTATGACAGCACAGGAGCACACTTTGCATGGTATGATGGTTCTGCTTATACAAATGGACAGCAGAGAACAACTACAACCAATCACATGTCGTCTTCAACATTCAGTAATGGCTCTTCTGCAAGGACTCAAAACAAGGGCTCCACACCTCAGCAGATGGTGAGTCTTACGAAAACATGTTCTTTTTTTCTCCGTATGAATGCACTGTCCTGATCCGCTACGGCTTTGATTGTGAACTGAATTATTTGGCTTCTCTGTAATGCAGGGCATGAATAACAGAAGACCTACAACTACAACAGGATCAGCTGCTCCTACATATCCGAATAGGATGTACCCGAGCACCCGGTCTTACAGCCAGTATGGAAACTCATACAAAACTGGTCTTTCGTACAGCACAAATGGTTATGGAAGTAATGGCTATGGTAGTAATGGTTATGATTCCAGGCTATATGGTCGGTGGGGTCTTAGTATGGATAACAGGTACAAGCCAAGAGGCCGTGGTAACGGGTACTATGGTTTTGGCAATGAGAGTCAGGATGGAACAATTGAGTTGAACAGAGGTCCTAGATCAGGCCGTTTCAAGAACCAGAAATTGTTTGGCCATACTGTCACTATTGCTGTGAAAGGGCAGAGCCTTCCTACAAGTGACAGCATGAATGCTACTGATGTACCTGATAGAACACAGTTCAACCGAGATGACTTCCCTGTCCAATATGATGATGCAAAGTTCTTTGTCATTAAATCATACAGTGAGGATGATATCCATAAGAGCATAAAGTACAATGTGTGGGCAAGTACCACTAATGGAAACAAGAAGCTTGATGCTGCTTATCAGGAAGCTCAGGCTAAGAGCTCCAAATGCCCAATATTCTTGTTTTTCTCGGTAAGTTATTTGTGTCTTGTATTCATTTGTGAATGTTAATCATGGTTTCTTTTTCCTAATTTTGTCTTTGTTGCTGTGAACTTAAGGTTAATACTAGTGGGCAGTTTGTTGGTGTTGCTGAAATGACTGGCGCTGTTGATTTTGAGAAGACCTTGGAGTACTGGCAACAAGATAAGTGGAATGGTTCCTTATCTCTCAAGTGGCACATTGTCAAAGATGTGCCCAACAATATTCTCAAGCACATCATCCTAGAGAACAATGAGAACAAGCCAGTGACAAATAGCCGTGACACACAAGAGGTACCTTATATTTGTCCAAATTAGTTCTTGACTTCCAAAAAGCCACACCATGCGGTTATCTTATTTGACCTGCTTGTTTAAATTTCAGGTAAACCTTGACCAAGGCATTCAAATGCTTAAGATATTCAAGGAGCATGTCAGTAAGACCTCCATCTTGGATGACTTTGCTTTCTATGAGAACCGTCAGAAGTTGATGCAGGAAAAGAGGGTGAAACAACAGCAGATCCAAAAGCAGGTATATATAAGCCTGAGCCTTGTCTTTTGTCAATCTGTGCACCTTGGTTTCTCTTATGCCTCTTTGGTAACTCTAATGGTCGGTTCTATCATTTTAGGTCTGGGACAGTAGGGCTCCAAGTTCTGTCACTGGAGAGAAGCAGCAGGATGCTGCTACTGCGAAGCCAAAGCTACCAAATGGCGTCAATGGAGAACTGAAGGTTCCTGCAGAGAACGGCACAGCTCCAGTCGTTACCTATGCAGCGAAGGTCGCCCAAACAGCAGCGACTGAGAAGCCTGCCCTTGCCAACGGCACCGTCAAAGCTAGTTAACTGGATCACATACCCCATGTTCCCTAGCTAGCCATGAAGAACAAGACGGTCCTGAAGAACTCAACAGGCATGTGGTCCCAAGGAACTGATGGTCTGGAAAACTCTTATCTGTGAAACTGGCAGCACGGGCCCAAGATCCTGCTGCTTGGCTGCTACTGGGGAGCAGTTGGCTAGTTAGTTTTGCCTAGTTTTCTTTTGCCGTATTCCCGTTTTCGGTTTGCTTTTTTTTAGCTCGCTCTAAGACTCCGTTTATAGTATCGTCGAAAATGCCAGAAAAAAACCTAGCGGCAAAGACAACAAGTTGCAAAGACCATGTCTGGCTTTGGTGCGTTGCGTTTCGCGCTTATTCAGTGGGGGGTGGAGTACTATAATCCCGTTGTTGAGTGGTTCTGGAAGTGGGTTAGATTGGTGCTATTTATTTTACTTAAAAGAATCTTGCTTTATATACATCTGATGATGCAGGGTCTCGCCTCTAAGTGCTCCACTAAGCAGCTATTGCGAAGCTGACTCACTGCTTTTCGCGGCTGTTCTAAAGCTGGGGCATTGCTTGCATCATTCCATTTGGTTGCTTGATGAGTAGTGCTAGTAGTATTATCATTTCAGGGCCCTTTATTTGTTAACTATAGCTAAGCGGATGGATGGTACTACCAAGCACTTTAACTGCAGACTGCAGTGCAGTGCTGCTATCGCTTCTGCTTGATGAACCGATCAAGTGTAGGTACAGACTGCAGTACTACTACTACTACCTGTTGCTGAAAAAGGAGTACTAGTATAATACGGTGACCACTGTGATTGTTGCTACTTGGTACGATGAGAAAGGAACTGTGGTTTCATCGGCATGTGGTGCCCATGGGCCAACTAGGAGTAGACGATATGCTGCTCAAGTGCGGTCAGGGTTGGAAGGTGAGAGGGATCGTGATTCGTGAGACCGTTTTTCTGAGATGTTGCATGGTTGCAGTGCGTGCCGGTCTCGCCTCCCGCTCAAGTGTTGCATGGTGTCAGTCTGGTCGAGGATCGGAGCTACAGCTACTCTCTCCATGCCTAAATATAAGATGTTTGCCAAGATATAAGAAACATCGAATAGGTTCTTATATTTTGGTACATAGAGTAGTTTCTCGCGTTTCCCTCTTACCTAACTCGGACGGCTGTTTTGCGTTTGCTTTACTTATCAGTGATGAAAAGTATACATGTTAGTATGTTACAGACGAAGATTTAGGCCGGTCACAAGTAAGGTCCTGTTAAGGTTGAATCATCAATGACGAGAAGTATGCCTATTTCAGATGAAGATTTAGGTCTGTCACAAGTGAGATCCTAATAAGTTTAGTCATCACTGACCACTTATCAATAACGAAGAGTATACCTGTTAAAGATGAGGATTTGGATCCGTCACAAATGACTAGATCCAACGTAGTGAGATATACCCTCCTCCTAAAAAAATGAATCTAGAACTGAATGTGACATTTTTTTTAGTACAAACGAATCTGAATATAGATATGTACAGAGTTGTAATACTGGAATGTGTCACATCTGATATTATTTTATTTTTTTATGGGATGAATGTAGTAGTCGTGTTGGCAACCAAACACCATTCGCCTATGCGCTCGCGCGTGCGAACCAGACTTTGCTTGTGCACCGACGCGCGCTAACCATGCTGTGCAAGTAAACAAACACGTCGTCCATAGCGTTGCATTTAACTGGCTGCAGGACGCACAGGTTTCGGATGCTTTAACATTCGCAAGCTGTCTTACTGAAAACTTGATACTGTACATCATGCTGTTCGGGGAAGATTGGTGGCCAGGCTATAACAAATTAAAACTGTTTTTCTTTGTGAAAAACACGATACATCGTGCTCTTCGGAAAAGATAAGTGTTCAGGCTATAGTAAAGTTAAAGCAAAAGTTTAAAAAAAAAACTGAGAAACTATTTTTGTTTGTGAAAGACACGATATATCGTGCTGTTTGAAAAAGATTAGTGTCCAGGCTATAATAAAGTTAAAGCAAAAGTTTCAAAAAAATGATCGAAAATATTGTCAGAAGTGGGATTTGAACCCACGCCCTCGTTAGAGGACCAGAACTTGAGTCTGGCGCCTTAGACCACTCGGCCATCCTGACCTTTGTGCTAAAATGTTACTAACATATTATTTTAAGTCTAATCTTCCCGATATGATTCACCATCATTTTCTAAGCTTTTTTATTTTGAACCACCCAGCAAATAGTACTTGTGAATTCTTACCGTTCATGACCACCAGCCTACTTCGTCGCTGCAGTGTGTTCACAATCTCGGCGAGTTTCGAGCATGTCCAGCTCGAATGTCTAGTTGTAAATCGACCACAAAAACAATTGAAATTTGTTGGTCAATCACGAAGTGATCCGTAGTTCAATTGGTTAGATTCATTACGGTGTAACTAGTTTACTTGAACTCATTCACTAGTTCACCTAAACACATTCAAGTAATCAAGTTCTAGATTTAATACGAATGCTCGTATTTACATTTACAATTAGACTAATCGAGATAGTAAACTTTGTTTTATGAAAATGAAATCGCTGGCTAAACCCTGCAGTACTGCGGGGAAGTATCAGGTGTAGTCATCTAATTCAGTGCAACTATGCAACTCTCATCTTACACCGTTGGATCGAGAAATGGACGTCCGAGAGTTAAAATTTAACTCGCAGATTCACTCATGAGTTAAAATTTACTGGGAGTTAAATTTTTTAACTCATGGTGACGTGAATGAATCTCGGACGTCCATTTATAGGAGTTGCATAGTTGGATACTTCCCCGCAGCACTGCAGACTGCAGGTACGCGTGCGCACCACCCCTCCAATATCTCCTGTGCAAAAAAAGCGCCAAAAAACGCGCGGGAGCAACGCAAACAAGCAGACAATGAGAAAAAAAACTATCTATCCTGAAGCCTCGCGGATATGAGGCTGCAGTGAAAGCCCAAGCCCCCGCCTCTCCACTCCACTCCAACCCACCCATGGCCACCTCCTCGCTGCTCCCCCTCCACCTCCCCACGAGGCCGTCCGCCGTCAAGGCCTCCGCCGCCGCGACGGCGGCGGCGGCCCCGACGCCGCAGTCGCTGGAGGAGTCGTTCGGACGGAAGGGCCTCCGGTTCGCCGCCGACCCGGCCACCGGCGCGCCCACCGCCGAGCTCAGCGTGCGGAACGGCAGCTCGCTGCAGCTCCGGCTCGCCGACGGGCTGGTCACCTCGTACCGGCCCAAGGTGTACTGGAAGGACGACGGGTGCAGGGAGGTGCTCCACACCGTCGCCGGCGCCGGCGCCGGCGGCGAGGTCAAGGGCGGCGTCGGGCTCGCGCTCAGCGAGGTGTCCTCCTCCGGCGCCGCCGAGTCGCTCCTCGTCGGCTCCGAGTGGTCCGTCGTGGACGCCGACTCCGACTCCTACGATGCAGTGCAGGTACACTTCCCATTCTAAAATCGTTTCATAATGATTTTTGAACGAATTTTACGGACTCTACAATAAAAAAAAATTCAAAACATGAACGTGCAAGATCATATTCGATTGATATTTGAGGAATGAGAAGGAAACGACTGCATTCGAGTCTTGAATATTCAATTTCCTATGTTGCTGGTTCACATCGCGATTCCCAAATGTTTGCAAATGCGAATTTCTTTGTGAACGAATTTTGGGAAATTTACAAAATTCAAAACAAGAACACGCAAGAATGAATGTACATGCAAAACCAATTTAGCTTAGGTCCTGTTTGACATAACTCAAGTTTGTAAGTTAAACTTTATAGTAGTTAAAATTTTATATTTTATCTAAAATATAAACAATATAATTCATCATTGCTTCACCTTTCCAACCCTGGCCTCGTTTGCCCGCGACATCAACTGCACCGCCTCCTCTCAGCTGGTTAATGATAATTGGGTACTGGATCTTCACCCTGTGCTCTCTCGCCAAGCCCAAACTGAGCTGGATTCGCTCATGACGATTCTAGCTTCTCAGCAACTACAGCATACTGAACAAGACGTAAGAAGCTGTACACTAAGCCCGGTTGGATTAACAACAGCAGCATACTACAGGCTTATAACATATCATGGCATTCTATGGCGCCCAGCTCCTTTCATATGGATCAAAGCAATACCGAACACATGTAAAATTTTTCTTTGGCTGGCCTTTCGAGGAAGACTGAACACAAATGACAATAGGGTACAGAAATGCTGGGCATCTGATCCACATTGTGCTGTCTGCCCTACCATTGAGACAGCAGACCATATCATATTGCGCTGCCGACTAGCTTCTAAGGTTTGGAAGAAACTCAACATCTATGAACAGGCAACTCAAAGCACAGACGTTCTCCACTTCGTTGATCAGGTCCTGACAATTACGCCCTCACATCTCAAATCTGGATGGCCAATATGCTTTGGCGCCTGCACACACAACTTATGGAAAGCACGCAACCATAGAACATTCCAGCAGCGAGATCTTACCACGGCAAATGTGACACATCAAATCAGAGAATGTCTACAATTATGGGAAAATCACATTAAGCCACAATGTCGACCTCCAATATGCAGATGGATAGACTTACTAGCGTAGCTAGCTTTTCTAGTTCTTCCATGCTTTCTCCTGTTTTCTGTATTTCTTCTTCTTCTTCTTCTTCTTCTTCTTCTTCTTTTCTCCTTCTTATTTTCTCTTCTTCCTCCCTCTTTATCCGGTTCTTTTGTACCTCTTTATATATCACCTTGACTACCATTAATACAATGGTTATAAGGTAGAGTCTCTCTACCTTTTTCAGTCAAAAAAAATAATATTATATCAACATAAACATATATTGGTTAATGGATTTGTGGAGCTAGAAATATCCAGCTCTAAGAAATCTTAATCCAAAGCTGTGCCAAACATGGTGCGATTACATGTAGGTAAAAAAAAAAATCTATGTACCTTAATATGTTACATGTTGGCATTGCAAATGTTTGCAAACCTGAAGAATCTTGTTTGCGTTCCGAGGCAAACAAATCCACTTCAAATCTGGGGTAAAATTTGTCTAAGATTTGCAGGTTGAGCTGGGGTGCACCAAGGGGAGCGGGACGCTGGAGGTGACGTACGTGGTGACGCTGTACCCGCTGAGCATGGCGACGGCGGTGATGGTGAAGAACAACGGCAAGAAGCCGGTGTCGCTGACGAGCGCGATGCTGAGCCACATCAAGTTCGACAAGCGGCGGGGCACGGCGGTGGAGGGGCTCCGGGGATGCCCCTACTGCTCCCACCCGCCGCCGGCCGCCGGCTTCGCGCTCCTCACCCCGGCGGAGGCCATGAAGCGGGAGGACGGCGGATGGTTCGGCGGCGGCGGCGGCGAGGAGCCCCGGCAGGGGGTGTGGACCGTGGAGGACAACCTCTACACCATCCTCAAGAAGAAGGTGAGCAGGGTGTACGCGGCCCCGCCGGAGGAGAGGAAGAAGCGCATCTACAGCACGGCGCCCTCCAAATTCACCACCATTGATCAGGTAAACAACCAAAATCACCACCAAGAAATGTTCATATGTTCGTATAATTCTTCTTTCCCAAAATATAACAGACTAGTATTGTATTTGATGTTGAGGGATCTTCTGACGTAAAGTTATCCCTGATGTGGTCACTAGTAGGTAGGCCCGAGAGCGGTGGGGTCCACATACCAGTCACCACGTTCCTCTGACGTAAAGTCAGAGGATCTCAATCCGTATTTGACATAACATATTCCCTCTATTCTTTTTTTGTTCGATGTTGGTTGGTTCAAACGTCAAACATTTGAAGGAGGCATTAGTTGTTAATTTTTGAAATGGAGAGTATCATAAAAAGACAAAGCCTTTTTCCTTTTTGAAGAAAAATCATAGCACCAAGAAATCTTCATGGATCGTCAAGAACTTTGTTTCTTCTGAGAATTGAAAAAAAGATCATCAAAGGCTTGGTTGAAATTGAACTGAATTTGATCTTTGAATTTGTTGATGCGTTTGCAGAATAGCGGGCTGGGGTTCAGGGTGGTGAGGATGGGGTACGAGGACATGTACCTGTGCAGCCCGGGGGAGATGTACAGGAAGTTCGGCAAGGACTACTTCCTGTGCACCGGGACGGCGTCCATGCTGGTGCCGGTGGTCGTCAACCCCGGCGAGGAGTGGAGGGCGGCGCAGGTCATCGAGCACGACAACCTGTAACTTCTTCTCTATTTTTTTTTCATTATTACGACAGTGAAAAAGGCGACCAATTTATACACGAATTGTTCTTTGAAACAAGAAACACGCTGAAAGCGATAGCATGCAGGAAGAGATAGTGGTGCATCTCATGTATCAGCGTGGCCAAGTGTACAGAGAACAGGAAAAAGAACATGGTACATGGAACTAAACAATAAATCAAGTGTACACTTACAGCTGACGCAGAAAGAAACATCGTACATGCAACTAAACAATGGCGCAAGTGTACAAGTACACTGACCCAGAAAGAGGTTTCCAGTTTTTTCACAAGGGCGTAACGTACACCGGTGACCGCATCTCGACGACAAAGCCATAAAAACCAAAACAGGTTCCCAGTTAAGTACACGAAGTAACAGAGTATAATGCAAGTGTAGATCTAGTCCTGGCAACAAGTTCCCACGAAATAGCGAAGGAACACCTTTGCTTCATATAAGCTCATAGCATCAAAATTGTTTGGATGAGTCCCTTTAACAGAATTCACAGCTCTCGACATAATAACCAAGGATGAGCTCAAGAAGCTCGATTGCTTTGCTTTAGAAGCTGTTTCAGCTGGTAAATATCACGCGCCTGTTCGTCACAAGTGAAGAGCGCATCTGATGCCATATTTCCAATGGTGTTACTCAACCAAGCCGGCATCCTTCAGAGCTCTTTCAAAATCTTCCTCGCTTTGCCAATTACGAACCTACAAATGAACAGAACACAATAAGCTAATGCTTAGGAGCACAAGATACTGGCATATGCATCTTGCAGTTACACACCTCAGGAACATTGTGCTGGAAGTAGGTCTCAATCTTTCTCATCACAGTGTTATCTGTTTCGCCGCATAGCAAGTTGAAAACAGCTCCTGCACCAGCAATGACAAAGTTAAGAATATAAGCTACAGAATATGTACTAAAATATAGAAGGGCTGAATTTGAATAGGTGTTTGGTTGGCCTAGCATCACTTGGTCTACAAGCCCTATCAATGTTAAACACATAAACCATGAAATAAGTCCAGAAAAATTTGATTATAAGCACCAGAAGACACATCATTGCCCATCATAGAAAGATGACCTGGTATAATTGACCAAGCCACTTACATTCTATCTTATCCACAGAAAACAGCTGAAAAGCTCAGGCTCAACTTACAGTCTAAGACACATACATTATGTTAAGTATTCGACTAGACATAGGCAAGATTTGTCAGCACCACAAGACAGGTTTGCTCAGCTAAGACCTCTTAGAACTTGGATCCATCAGCCGAAATTGTTGATCAGCAATTCAACATACCTTATAAAGGCCACCTCTGATATTGACTATTTCTCATTATTTATTAATCGAAGACTTACTAAACATTGAATTATAACCACGACATTTTTTTTTCCTTTTTGGACAAAAGAGAACCAAAGAAATAATTTCACCTTTTCGGCCAAAGCGACCAGCTCTGCCAATTCTGTGCAGGTACACTTCATAATCAGGTTCATCTCTTGTGCCAAACTTGATTGGCATGTCATAATTGATGACGAGGTTAACCTTTCAAAGGAAGAATGTTAGAAAAGATTTACACTTGCTCAAGTATAAAGTCAACAAACACAAATAGTACCTGTGCTTGGTCGAAACCTCGAGCAAGAACATCAGTTGATATAAGAACCTTGGTGTACCCATTTTTGAATTCCTGTATTATCTTTTCCCTCTCTGATTGGTCAAGGGATCCTTGAATCGAGGAGCATACATAGTCCTCTAATGTCAAAGCATTGTGGACATCCTTAGTACTTTGCTTTGTTCTAACAAAAATGATAACCTGTCCAACTTTTTGTCCAAACTCAAAAATCTTGTCCTTTATGACTGCTATTTTTGCCCTTTCATCAGGGACTTGAACTTTATATTGCTTGACTTTTTCCAAAGTAAGCTCTTCCTTCTTCACAAATATTTGATTCCCATCCTTAATGACCCTTGTAACAAAATCTTTAACTCTCTCATTGAATGTCGCAGAAAAGAGAAGCACCTGACAGCCATCAGTTCAAATAATAAATAACAACTCCACACATTGGACAATCAACTCCACACATGATCACATGACATGGAAAAGACTAGTTTAAAACTCAAAAGGTATATTTGGGATCATCTGAATGATCTTGCAAAATTGCTGAACAAACCAGATAAAATCATCAATGGCTGCCCTTGGTCAAAAAAAAAAATCATCAATGGCCAAAAAATTTAAAATTAGACCCTCTTTCCACTACTTGCAAGCAAGCAAAGGAGTTCTCCAATTACATCATAAGCATTGGTTGGAGTTCTTGAATAAGCAATTGCATATTTACATGTATACTTGCAGACTATAGGAAAATGCTTCTCCTAAAACATCCTCTTAACACAGAATGGACATATTAACCTCATATCTGATTTCAAACTGTATCCAGATCGCCTTCTATAAGGAGCATTCAAGCTGTTTCATGTGACGGACCTACTCAAGCAAAGGAAGTTAAAAGTGACCAGAAAAATGTTACCTGACAGCCACCAGCGCTTCTTTGTATATCCCTCATAATCCTTTCAGAATCACTCCTGAAGCCATCCTGCGAGAATGCATTCACCATTATAAGGAATTGGACTTTATGAAATTTATAATGTGAAGTTAGATTGCGTGAAAATAAAGCTATTCAACTCATAATACATAAACTCATCGAGTGCATAAGCAGATATGAAGTATGAAACATACGAGCAACATCAATTTTAAACAAATGTTTAGTCATGTGAGGGATTATGTCTTACCAAATGTAAAACATAACCATATGAATGAATCTCTTCTAATCTAGATAATACATATGCAAATACCAAAATATTTTTCTATTAGGAAAGGCTAATATCATTTGATCTACTGAAAAACATGAAGCAATTTTCCGTTCGAATCAGAACCATACTGTAGCAACAATGGACCAATACATTATTATTTTTTTCATTTTTCTTAATAATGAATATAATGCAATGCTGCACAAACCAGTGGCAAATATAGTAGTTGAAAAAAACATTAAGCCTTTTTACATCCCAACCAGACCCGATCTGTAATATCAATGGAAACACCACGTACTGTGTATACAGGCCATAGATAATCTTTGGTATGCCACTTCGAGTAAGAAAATCAATCATCATGAAGCCACCATTATTCTTGTTAAGTCAAAAAAAAAAATCTTACAACAAATCGAGCTTATGGCAGTTTTTGCTTCATTGTTCCCAATTCCTATACAGCTTAGAAATTGCAATAATCAATTATCTCTTTCCATAAGATTAATATCTAACCCAAATGTCCCTAATAACTAAACACGAGGCGTTCTCCTAATAATAACAAAATAAATAATAGAAAACAACATTGGGCAATGGGCATACACAAGTTTTGGATAGAGGAACAGCAATAGAACTCATCCATACCTCGGCAAGCATATGGTCTGCCTCATCAAACACAAGTATCTTGATATCATTTGTCAAGATCTTCTTATGATTAATCCACTTCATAAGTGTCCCAGAAGTGCCGATCACCACCTGGTCAGTAATCTTTGGCATTTTAGCGATCGGCACATAATCTTTCTGAGCCGGTGGGATCGCACATGCACAGGTAATGCCAGTAAACTTCCCCATTCTCATAAGCACCGATTTATTCTGCAAATCACAATAAAACAAACAGAGTACATTACAGTGTGCACATCCATAACAAGAAAAGAAAAAAATCCACATACTAGCACATAATAGAAGTATGTGTGCTCAATCAACCTGCTGGGCAAGCTCCCTGGTGGGGCAGATGCAGATGGCCTGCGTGACCTTCCGGTTAGGGTCGACGCGGCTGAGCATGCCGAGGACGAAGCAGGTGGTCTTCCCGGAGCCGTTGTGCGCCTGCGCGATCAGGTCCTTGTATGGCGGCGTGAGGATCATGGGGAGGGTCACCGCCTGGATCTTACTCGGCCGGCTGAACCCCATCTCGTCGTGGAGCCCCTTGAGCAGCTCCGGCGTCAGCTTCAGATCCTCGAAGGCCGCCGCCGACTCGTACACCGTGCCGCCCGAGGTCACCTGAGCAGGAACACCTCGAAATCAATCGGCCGGTCAACCAAACTACCCTAGAAAGCAGCTCCCGACTCCACCGAGATTGGCCACCCAGCACTAGCGCCGACGCGGAACTTACGGCTTGGATTTGGGACTCATCCGAGTCGTCGAGGAGAGGCGGGCCCTGGTCGTCCCCGCCGCCGCCGCTGCCGCCATGCTCCTCCGGCACGGAGAGAGACAGCGCCTCAATCTGCTTCGCCTGCGCGTCCACCGCCGGCTCGTTCGACGAAGACGAGGAGGCCGCCTCCGCCGCCGCGGCCGCCTTCGCCTTGGCCTCCTCCTCCTCCTCTACGTCGGCCCACGACTTCTTCTCCGGCGTCGGGGGCTTCCCGCCGTCGGCCATCGCCGCCGCCGCCGCCGCAGATCGAGAACAATCGAGAAGGGGGGAGACGGATGCTTAGCCTTACTTACTACTCGCAGTCGGTTCGCGTTTGTTTTTTTTCTTTCTTTCTTTTTTTCGCCCTGACTGCGGTTTATATTGGGGAGCTTAGCTTTTAAGCGGAGGAGCCCGCTGCTTACGATGTACGCACACCGCGTCGCGGTAAGCCCGCGTCTCGTTTAGTGGGCCGGAGCATTATGGCGGAAGATTTGGGCCTAGAGGGTAGGGTACTTTGGGCCTTATCTTTTGATATTGGCATAAGCTTATCTGAGGTCCCTTAACTTGTCAACGAATCTGATTTTCATCCTTCAACCGAAAAACCAGATACAACGGGTCCCTCAACTATTAAAACCGGTGCAGATGAGATCCCTCCGCGGTTTGATGGTGGTTTTGGCTGACGTGGCACCTACATGGCATTTGACGTGGCGCTTATGTGGCAATTCTATCACTGAAAATAATAAAAAACCATGGGCCCACATGTCAGTTAAAAAAAACTGGTGGGCCCCAAGTGGGTCCCACATGTCAGCTCTCTCTCACTCACTCTTCTTATCTCAATCCCCTCCTCTTCCTCCTCCTCTCTCCCCATCTCACCTATCTTCACATCTCTCCCCTTTCCTCTCTCCTCTCACCGGCGGAGATGCGGACAGCGTCGAGGCGCGGCCTCCTCCACTCCCGCCCCCATGGGCCTACCGCCGGCTGCCGCTGCCCTCTCCTCGTCACCTGCCGTGCCTGCCTCCGCCGCCTCCGCATGTTCCCGCCGCCGCCGCCGCTTCCCCCTTGCCTCGGCCTCCGGTGGCCGTTCTCCAGCACCGTCTTCCGCCCCCGCGCCCTCCTCAGGAACGGTCGCCGCGCTCGCCTCCGCCGGCGACTGAGCAGGACGGGTCCGGGCACCGAAGCGATGCAGTTGTAGTGGGACTGTGGGAGCACCCCGCCGACCTCATCCTACCGGGGGCGAACATGTCGAAGCAGATGGCACAGGTGAGCCGCCGCCGGTTGACCCGCGTGGGCACGGTGCTGTTGCCTACGTTCTCCACCCCGTACGCCGCCGGCGGCCACCGGCCTGTACACGTCGCCGTACACGATCATCTCGCCGTCGCCGAGCTCGTCGTTGAGCCTCGCGATCATGTCCTGGAGGCCGACGTTGAAGCGCTCGACGACGGTGTTTTTCTCGTCGGTACACGCGCCGCCGCTCCCCGTGGCGCGCTCCAGCGGGAGGCAGCCCATGGGCGGGAGGCCGTTAAGGTCGACCTTGCGGGCACCGAGCGCGTGCAGCTCGCGGACGAACGAGTACGACTCGGCGATGCGCCGATGCCGAGGAGGTAGTCGCCGTACGCCGCCGCCGTGGAGTACTCCGCCGCTTGGGCGCGCGCCATGGCGTAGTAGTTCTCGAGGAAGTCGTTGGTGCCCATGCTGACGATGTAGAGCGCCTCCGACAGCGTTGCCGCCGCCGCCGCGTCGTCGTCCCCCCGGAAGCTTTGAAGCCTCGCCGCGTACTCCTTGAAGTAGTCCAGCTCCTTCCACATCGGCAGCACCGATGCACGACGCGACCTCACAAAATTACTCCATGGATGTCATGTGTGATGTCACCTAAGAACACCATGAAAATGTAGCTAAGCTAGCTATCGTTTTGCTCTAATGGAAGGCTAACAAAAAGATCAGAGGTGGCATTGTCGTAGCCGGCGCCGGCGGAGGCGAAGCATGCGCCAGCGGCAAGGCTGCTCATGTTGACGGCCGGGTCGAGGGACGGGACGAGCGGCGGCAGCCCGAACGCCTCGAAGTGAAGTCGACGGCAAGGGTCCAGATGAGAAGAGTGTGAGAGAGAGAGAGAGAGCACTGACTTGTGGGGGCCCACTTTTTTTAACTGACATGTGGGCCCATAGTTTTTATTATTTTTCGGGGATAGAATTGCCATGTAAGCGCCACGTCAATGCCACGTGGGACGAATACCGAGTCAAATTAGCCACATAGGCGCCACGTCAGCTAAAACCGCCATCAAAACCGCTGAGGGACCTCATCTGCACCGGTTTTGATAGTTGAGGGACCTGTCGTATCTGGTTTTCCGGTTGAAGGACGAAAATTGGATTCGTTAACAAGTTAAGGGACCTCAGGTGAACTTATTCCTTTGATATTTGGGCCTACGATTCAATGTGCCATTCATTTTGGGCCGAATTAAAAATTTTCTATCACGACTGGATTAATTGATTTCTGAAGATTCAGAAATCAGCATGAACAGCTAGCTAGCAGGTGCTCTTCTTACTTCTGCGGTCCTAGGCATTATATATAGTATTACGAATCTAAACAATTTTATAAATCTGAACATTGTCTAATTATTTTATGAATCTGAACATTGTCTAATTGAATACTAGATTACTATATTTCGATAGTAAGTATTTCTTAGACCTTTTGCTTCTTATTATTGGAGTATAACCTTCTCTTGTTAAAAGGACCCAATACAGATTAATCCTATCCTAATATCCATCTAAATACTACATACTTCTGACAGTGATACTAAGCAAGCAGAGCATTTGCTTTCTGATGGCAGCTATTCCAGGGGTAATTGGTGACTCACAAAATTCCTGAACTTATTCTGGCTCAAAACACGTAAAAGAATTAACAAAAGATCCAAAATTATATTAGAAATTCAGAAAGGTGCCACAGAAATATCCACTCGGCCGAATAGATTAGCAATACCAAACGAAGAGTCCAAACGGGGGATTAATCATCGATGACGTCATATGATTACCAAGTGGTACTAGTATACCCCAGTGATCCTCTCACTTGAAAACGCCGAAGATTCAGAAAGGCAACCAATGCATTTGGGATTCCTCACGTCTCTATAAAGAAAGATGCATCAACCGATCAACATGGGACTGGAACTAAACAGCTTACAGCTTTATTGTAGAAACACAACTAGAAAACATAATCAAATGAACAAGGATGACAAACTAGTACAGTACAAGTTTGACATATCGAGGTATTCAAAAAGGATTGTTGCTGCTCTGCTTAAGTATTGACAGAACAAAGTCAAATACACTTTCTTTGTGATTTGATCGTAGTCACCTTTGGTACTCCTGGCTTTAAGGCAGATTTACCAAACGTGCGGTTTGAAATTTCGAAGTTAAATGACATTTTTGTTTAGAATTTGTTGGCTTGCAACAAGAAGCTGTCGCACTCATCTCTGAGTGAGTCCAGTCCACTCCAGACTGAGACACAGCAACAAGTAAAAATACTCTTCGCCACCAAACTCAAGAACTTGCTCACCAACCTCCAGACCATGAATACTAACAACAACCTGGATATTGCATCCCAATCTGAAGAATTTTCTGCTGGAAGAATCTTACATAAACCGAATGAATGATTGTCGATAAGTCTCTATAAGGAAATGATAAAACATCAGAACCAACCAAACTTGTTTGTTTTGACAGAACTGTAACCGAGCTAAAAATTGTACATTGTTACATAAGCACTGAATCAAGAGACAGCATGAACGACACGGGAATGAGATCAAACAGGAACAGAAGCAGCATCACGAAAGTTACCGGTAATTTAACATTTCACCCCCAATCTAAAGATTTTCTGGTAGAACAATCTTACATGATCCGAATGAACAGTCATCGGCAAATATTTCTCAAAGGAGAAAATGATTACACAAGAAAAACTAAGCAGAAATGATCACACAAGAAGACCAAGCAACCTTGTTATTATGCATCAGCATCAGCATATACTCCTCTCAGATAGCTAAGAATCTACCTTTATTCCCATACTAACATTCAATGGCACAAAATGGGAATGAGATCCCATGAACACATGAAAAGCAGTAGCAGCAGCATCGCGAAATAGTTACTGGTACCGATACAACAGATGGATCGAAAATCTCTTACGCGCAAAGCAGCTCTTGCAAGGAGCCTAATTATGCTATGATGAAGAACAGAGACCATTCCTACTGAAGACAGCATCAAAATACCATAACCACCATGAGTCAAATTAAGGGTTCCTGGCTTGGAAATCCTTCATGAACGCGACGAGCTTCTCCACACCGGCGAGCGGCATGGCGTTGTAGATGGAGGCGCGCACGCCGCCGACCGACCTGTGCCCCTTGAGCTGCACCATTCCCTCCTTGGCCGCCTCGGCGATGAACTGCTTCTCAAAATCCCCACCCTTGGCGAGGGTGAACGGCACATTCATCAGCGATCGCACGGATTTCTCCACGGGGCAGATGTAGTATCCGCCGCTGGCATCAATGGCGTCGTAGAGGATGCCGGCCTTGTGGGCGTTCTTCTTCTCGACCTCGGCGAGGCCGCCCTGCGCGAGCAGGTCCTCGAACACGAGGCCGCAGATGTAGATGGCGAAGCACGGCGGGGTGTTGTACAGGGAGGCGTTGTCCGCGTGCGTCTTGTAGTCGAGCATCACCGGGGTGATGGGCTGCGCGCTGCCGACGAGGTCCTTGCGGACGATGGCGATGGTGACGCCGGAGGGGCCGACGTTCTTCTGCGCGCCGGCGTAGATGAGGCCGAAGCGGGAGACGTCGACGGGCTTGGAGCAGAAGTTGGAGGACATGTCGGCGACGAGGATGCCCGACTTGTTCTTGGGCTCCGGGTAGTCCTTGAACTCGACGCCATGGATGGTCTCGTTGGAGCAGATGTGGAGGAACCTTGCCTCGGGGTTCTGCTCGATGGCGTCGAAGGGCGGGAGGGAGGTGTACTTGCCGTCCTTGCCGGACCAGGCGACGGACGCGGCGGAGAACTTCTTGGCCTCCTTGAACGCCTTGTCGCTCCACGACCCGGAGACGACGAAGTCGGCGGGGTCGGAGGGGGAGGCGCAGAGGTTGAGCGGCGCGGCGGCGAACTGGGAGGTGGCGCCGCCCTGGAGGAAGAGCACCTCGTGGGTGTCGGGCACGGCGAGGAGCGCGCGGAGGTCGGCCTCCGCCTTCTTGATCGCGGCGTCGAACTCCTTCCCGCGGTGGCTCATCTCCATGATGCTCATGCCGGAGCCGCGGTAGTCGACGAGCTCCGCCTGCGCCCTCTGGAGCACGGAGAGCGGCAGCGTGGCCGGGCCCGCGGCGAAGTTGTAGACCCCGCGGTCGGCGGCGGCGGCGGCGGGGGAGGAGGAGGACTGCGCGGGCGTGGCCACGGCCGCGCAGGAGATCCTGGCTGCCCGCGTGGGGAGACGGAGCGGCGAGGCCGCCGCGGAGGCCGGCTTGGGTGCCGCCGGGCGGCGGAGGAGGAGGGAGTTGGGGGTGGTGGCGGCGGCGGCGGCGGCGGCCATGGCGGCGGAATGGAGAGGAGAGGAGGGGAGGAGGGTTTTGGCCTTGGTTTGGGCTTTGTCTAGTGAGAAGAGGGAGGAGATTTATTCATCTATAGGCGTCGGGATCGGAGGAGATTCGGAGGGGGGTTGGTGGGCGGCGTTACGGTGTGCTTTTCCGTAGGGTGGCTGCGTTGGTGGGTGGGGCTATCTCCATGTTGCAGTGGAAGGGGAATGGCAGATTGCAGGCAGCCAAGTTGAGATTGTCAAGTGTGTAGGTTGCAAATCTGGGGCAGATCTCTGATTCGTTTCGGCTAAAATGTGCTGCCGTTTGTTCGATTTTGATGGTCGCAGATCGAAAAGGCTTATCTGACTTACTGTTCTCTGATACTATGCTATGGGTTACTCATACGTAGGCTCATAAATTATGGGGACAAGTTAGAGGATCAATTTCCGGTTCACGCATCGATCATGGCAACTTGCGTGTGATGGTTTGGCACTTTGGGTCGCCAATTCCCCATGGTTGATGCAGAACACAGCTGTAAAATCTGGAGTCTGCGTAGCGATTTGTCGTCAGCAGATGCAACCCGTTGGCGTCATGTGCTGAGGGGAGTAGAACGCCTTGATCGATCAGGCGTTGCCAATGGAAAACAGCTCGTGCTACGTACAGATAGGAGCAAACAAACGGCAGAGCCGATATGCTCCGGCCTGGTT
The DNA here is from genome assembly GCF_034140825.1 of Oryza sativa Japonica Group. Lineage (NCBI taxonomy): Eukaryota > Viridiplantae > Streptophyta > Magnoliopsida > Poales > Poaceae > Oryza > Oryza sativa. The sequence goes on along the minus strand of NC_089037.1, from coordinate 3,119,303 downwards.
GGCGAGTGCCGTGATTTGACCGGTGACTGCCTTACCTGCAACTTTAACTGACATCACATGTTCCATTGCGCCCCAAGCTCATTCTGGTGGCGCGAACACACGGATCCATTTCACCGCTGCAGTGCAGGCCCAATGTTCCTCTCTGAGTTTGAACATAGACAGTGCAGGCCCTATGTTCATCCCTGAGAGTGAACATAGACAGAAACAGCATCTCTATTCATAAACAGCTAATCCAAACGATGAACTGAAACTAAACCCAGCAAAGAAGGTGTGATGAAGCCAGCGGGACGGAGACATTATGGCAAATAATTCAAGGCATGCTGTCCAAAGAAAAAAATAAAGAAAAGAGACATCGATGCTATGTGTTCATTTCTGTCTTTGTATTCTGATGCTATGCTATAACAGTATTACAGTATACCACTTGTACAACTCCAGTATTCACAATTGCACAGCACATGTTTGTCAGTTGTTACACACAAGCCAATCCACATTGGCATTTCCCATGCTCTGCATCTAATGTCAATGATATGGGCTATTCTCATATTTCTGTTAGTCTAGCCAAAAAAATCTGAGGGAGGCATAGTTTCTCATATTAGGGGGCACGGATAAAAACAGCCCAGTTTCCATTTCTCTACAGCTATTTTCTGCACAGAAGGATGAATTTGAAGGCATACATCAGAGCAATTACTGGTGTGTATCACTTATGTTACCGGAAGGTGGGAAAGATTGACGTCTTCTAGGGTTCTGGAGATCCCTCTCCTTATTGCCAGTAGGAGACTGTGCTGTTCCCGCCATAGTTCGGTTTATTGATTGAAAGCCGTACCCAACTTCAGGGCTATATTGTGGAAGCTGGGGGTAGTAAAAGGCTGGATAGGATTTAGCCTTCTCCATCTTCTCAGACTGCAATTCCGTAAATTATTGATAAGTTGCAATTGCATGATAACAAACATAAGTCTACAATTCCTACATGAAGCTAACTGGGAAATCTAAAAACATTTCCAGGAAAGCATAGCTTAAATCATGAAGGAAAAAGGTAAAATGGTGGCATATGACATAACTATTGCAAAAATTGAAGGTTCTTCAAACATTTTCCTTTCAAAAAACTATTGTAAAGACAAAACATTCAGAACTAAACCAAAAGGATTATTTAAACATTTTACAGTATATGACCAAGAATGTACTATACCAATAACTCATCAACAATTCAAAAGGAAAATGACATGCATGCATTTAAATGAACACTTAAATGTTTTCATTGTTCAGATCAAGCACTCGCTTATACCTTATTTGAAAACCCTCCAAAGAAATCTCTCTGTCCCCCGGATGTTGAATTCCCTACTGCTCCCAAAGCCATAGGTCTCTTCAGTTCTTGAAAAGTAGCCTGTGCCACCTGCAAAATGCAACTACATAAATACAGGGGCGAACAAAAACTACAGACACTGAAATTATCTCTTACCTGCTGATGTATGTTATCGCTCAGTATTTCCTTATCCATTGATCTAATCTGGCCTGATAAGTTCATAGATGTCTTCATCTCAGGTGATGATATAGTCTGAACCCTGTCCGTTAGCTGGATACAACCAAAGGTGCTTAAACGTCAATGCTAATAATTGGCACATAAGAAATCGCATTCTGTGATCCTCTCCCCACCATCCTCAAAAGCAAACAAATAAGATATGAAATACACAGAAGATCAACCTAAACATACCTGCTCCAGACGTTCCTTCTTTAGTTGTTCAGCTCTGCTTTCAAAGGCATAAGAAGATTCAGTTGCATTCCATATGATGCCTACGACTTGGTCCAGATTTTCATCAACAAATGGATATTTTGATTTCACCATTCTTTTTAACTCTGCAGTATCTGTAGGCATCTTCTTTGCTTTTGAATTCAATAGGGGGTGGAAATGAAAGAGTTAGTTAGCCAAACTAATACATCAAGTCCTGTGCCGTAAAAACAAAAATAAATCAGCAGTACCTATCTCAATTAAAGCCTTATTTGGTAACACATAACCAGTGCTCTCATCTACTTCACGAGCTATATAATCTCTCCATTGATGTAGAGCCTGCAAAAAGATATGTGAGATATTTATTACACACATAAATTAAATAACCCGAATTGGTAGAAAAAATATAAGTTGTTATTTGGAAACATGGCATGGACATATGGGCTTTCAGAAACTTTAAGTCAATAAAGTTATGAACATAGCCAAAATGAGAAACTGTCGCCAACAGCCAATAGTAATAGCAACTACAAATACATTTCTAGGAACAATGCCATGTTACACATGTTAGCTCTATTCGAGTTCGAGACAGAATGATCATAATGAAGTAAACAAATAACAAGATGTTCTCTTACATATACAACAGCCAGCTGTTTTGCATCCAGGTCATGTTCTTGCAACCTGTAATAATACACGTGTTAATGGGATTCACGCAAATTATAAATGTGAACAAAATAACTTCGAGGTTAGCAAAAGTGCATTTCTGAATGATAGAATGAAATGAACTAATTGAGAGAACATCATACAGAGCTACAGACCCGTATATGTGGAGATAAGATGTATCTGTCAGCAGTTCCTTTTCATACAACTGTAAACAAATTTCATTACTGCGCTTTTGCACCTGAAATAACCGAAAACTGGTGATCAGAATGTCTATTTTGATACTCTTTGTCAGTACTAATGAAAATCACATATATTCAGGAATCATGACTAACAAACAGATTGTAAATTTATGTGAACAGGATCGCACAATGGTTACTTTGTAAGATCTACATGCAGTTTGTTCTAAAGCGATACTTCATTCAAGGGGAAAAAAAGGATATACCAAAATAATGTTCACTCATACAGACTTAAAAATCAGATCAGAACAAAAGGAAAAACTAGTGAACTAAGGTTTTACCTCTAGAAGAAGATCATTGTCAGATGTCGACTCCTTTTGCAGTCTCAACCTCATCAAGTCATACATATACAACAGATAGTGTGTATCTTCTCTAGCATACCTGTACAGGAGTTATTTGCAAGTGGGTAAAACTGGATGAAATAGTAAAACATGTAGGACAAAAACGAGGCAAGACTAAACCAAAATAAATGAAAGATAGGGTCTATAGGTTAAACACTTTATCATTTCATCAGAAAGTGGCCTTGACCTCCAATCAGCGTTTTGATATCTACAAAAGGGGTATGTTTTGGTCATAAATACTCATTGTAGATAATTAGGTAGGTCACCATGGATACTTGAAAATTGTGTTGGTGTAAATGAGCAGTACTCTTTATTTGCTGTGACTCCACAAAAGTGACGCAATAGGTGCTCTAGGCTGTTTCGCTCCATCTGTAAAACCCTTGAAGCCTGTTTGGAGTTAGAAAGGAAAATCCAAGGTTCAGTTTATAAGACATGAAAATGAGGATTTTGAAGGAGAATGAAGAAAGAGGTAAATTAAAGGTGCAATCAAGAATCACAGTTTTAGTATTTAGTATTATTAGCCTATTAATCAAAATACCTGTCCTGTGTCAAAAAGATTGCAAACATATATGTGGAAATCCCGTTGGAGCCACATAATATCACGATCAGCCCCATGCATTACCTTTTTGCACAAGAAGAAACCAAGTAAACAGAAATTTGAGTTCACAATGATAAACAATTTCCCCTCAATAAAATGATAAACAATTGGAGAACGCAGAAGAAACCTTTCTCTTGGTTGGATCTTTAAAATGTTCTTTCAAGTAGAGACCAATGTATATGCGAAGTTTAAGGGTGTCTACAACAAAATCCTCTGTTCTTGTTGAAATCTGCATCAAGCAGGTCAAACCCTGAAATGACCTATATTGATTGTGCTCCAAGTCAACCTGAAAACAACAGACGAACCGAAATAAAGCTTAAGTTCCTAACACTGCAAGGCCTCAGAAGTTGTTTTATTCCATAACAGATGCCCATAACATGAATGAAATGTAAAAGACCGAGAAGGCAACAGAAAGAAAGTATGGAATATGTTCTTTTTCAAGAATCCAGTAAAGTTATGCAATGCCGTTAGTGCAGAAAGTGAATGGTGTTGTCAGACAAGGCAAAGAAAGGGAAACAATACAGGCAACAGTATGTCATTCAGAATAAAGCATATATCAATTTCATTTGAATCCTAAGTCAAAAGGCTACAATATATTGGACATAAAATGGTTTAATCCTTACAGGGTATCAGCGCTAATTGGGTTAATGACTGGAGCCTTATGATGATAGGTAAAATGAAAACATTTAAGGAGCTAATGGTCTAACAGTTCTAGAAATAGTAGAGTCCTACTGCTCTAACCAAAATAAACTCAGTACACAATATGTGTCAAAATCAATGTACCAGATCATAAAAGGTACTGCCCACCCAATAAAGAAAAGCTACTTCCCAACAACTACAGCTATGTTTCACTACATTTTATAGATAATTACTGACAAGATTTGTTTGCATATTTTAAAATCCAGTATTAGGAACTCATGCCAGGGAAGCATGCTTACAATTTTTTTCAGGGGGATATCTACATAAGACAAAATACTCTAGCAGTTGAAAGTTAATAAATAATACAATGCAAGTGGAAACAAAGTATGATATATATTCATTTGAAAGTTAAATAAAACTTAATTACAAATGCTTACAGCAAATTCATTTACACTCTTCAACTTTTTAGCTAAGTCTGCTAAACCATTCTTATCTTCAACTAGCGTAAATGGGGTATCCTCCAAATCAGCTGGCTTTACAGGTTCACTTTCAGGAACATTTCTGTCAATAAACTGCTCCATTGGCAGTTTTTCCTGCAAGGCGAGAGTATATTACATCAGATCCCATGCATGGATAATTGAATATGCAAAAAAGTCAATCCTTCCACTATTGATTAATAAGGACATAAGAAAACCAACAAATCTTGAATAACTCTATATGATTACGAAAAACAAAATACAGCATTCCTACTAATTCTGTTAACCAATTAGGCCTGAGTCAACATGTAAATGCTTACTTTTTGATAGTTTCAACATAATAATAAAAATAACACATTGATTATCCGAAAAAAAAATTCAAGAAATCTTTGTCTTTCCCCGCTTCTCTCTGCACATGCCATCTTATAGTTTTTCAACAATACCCAAGCATTCTTGTCTTAAGATCATACTCCAAAGTAGATGTAGGCCATCCCCAAAACATTTCTTACCCATACAAGGCTCGATCTTTAGCCAAGAAACATCAATATTTGATTGACAAATAAAAACACCACAAAAAAAAAGGTAAAACAATGTTTGGTCATGTCATGGCTTGAAATTTGATCAAGGGCTTCCTAGCTCCTCATTCTAAACACACCAAGCAACAGAAAAAGGAAAAGACTCAAAAGCAAAAACTAGGTACTAAAAGACGAAATAGAACACTAACCAGAGGGTGGATAGGGCGGCTGCCATCTTCGGTGCGCTCTAGCCAGACATGGTCGAACGGCACGTTGTAGTTGTTCACTCTGATTGCGTACACATCCTGCGGCCGCGGAATGTTGGGATCGTGGAAAGACACCTTCGCCTTCGTCCACGGCTCCGCGGCCGCCGCCGCCGCCGCCTTGTCCTTGGCCATCATCGTCCCCGACCCAGCACCCGAAGCCGAACCACCATTGGGCCGCTTCTTCTTCTTACCGCGCACCACCTGGAATCCGTCCCCCGCCTCCTCCGCCGCGGCCTTGTCCCCGGCCTCCTCCTCCTTCTCCTTCTCCCCTGGGCCTTTGAACTCGTCCATCGAGGCGAACGCGCCCAAGCTGCTCGTCGCCGAGATCTTCCCCCCCTAGAACGAGCTGGCGCCAAGCGCGGGGAGGGAGGCGTCGATGATGCGGACGGGGTGATTTATCTCAGAACCGAAGGCCCCCCGCGGCGCGCTCGAGCTGTTCGTCCTGGCGCGCGCCTTCGAGATCGTGTCCCCTGAGCTCCCGCTACCTCCGGTGACGACGCCTCGCGACGCCAGTGGCGAGGAGCCGACGGACGACGGAGCCCGCACGCCGCGGCGGAGGCGGAGGCGGAGGGCGCGCGGCGGGGGTGCGGCTAGGGTTTTGGGCGAGGAGGGGAATTGGGGGGATCCAAATGGCGGGCGGTTTCTACTCCGGGGAGGAAGAGAACGCGGCGCGGCGCGGCGAGGCGCGCCTCTGGTTTTATAGACGCGGCCGCCTCCGCCTCGCGCTCGGCGTGTGGGTGGAATGGTGGATGAGGGGATTAGTGGATGGATGTGGCCTTTTCCTTCGCCAAGTTCATGGATTGTTCATGCGCAACTCAACTTTTTTCCCCAATCCATCTATGCATCCATCTCATCCATCATATACTATGAGAGTTCGTTTGGATTGGGACAGCTCGACGGGTAAATATCTCCAACAAGTTAGGCGTGTGTGGGGGCAATTTTAGCATATCTGATGCAAAGCAAACGTTTTCTCGATGTGCGTTGTCCGAATCTGAACATGACTACATGCAATGGTCGTTAAGTTGGTTAATTGGATGGATAGACTGGGAAAAAAAATCTGTAAATTGAAGTAGTACTTTTTTTTTAACTGTTGTTTGCGCTACCAAACAAAAGGGTTAACCAAGTTGGCACGGTGTGTGTTCAGCCAAACGACTCGATACCGCTGATAATGCCATCATGATTCATCTGAGGACTCATCTAGCTGTCAAGTTCTTAATGGCAGATAGCAAACGTTTTTGCTGGTTTTTTCCTTGTCTTCCTTGACATGGTAAGATCGTTTCATCGTTTCGACAAGGTTTGGTTGAATCGATTGCAAAACAAAAACCGGACGCCATTTTGTCTGAACTCTGAAGACGACAAACATGAAGATTTTGGTTGCTACATACAGTACACATTTGTCAAGCTGTTCTAGTGATGAACTATGGAATAATTAAACCCAAAGAATGAAGAGAATTGCTAAGTCAGTCCTTGAAGAAAACGTCGGCACCTCGCCCTGCAACAATGGCCGCGCTTTAACACGTTGAACGAACAGCAAAAGCACAGCGCCACGGCATGGCGGCAAAAGCCGGCAACACGGCGACGGCAAAGCCCCACGTCTTCATCTCACGTCAAACGGCTGGTATCCACGGCGGCGCTCTCAATGGCCGGCGCATTCCCGGCGTCGTCTGTCTGGGTCAAGACTCGCTACGAAACAAGCGCCCGGGAATGTAAGGAGCTCGGCGGATGGAGCGGCGGTCGGCTTCGGAAAGGCGCGGAGGCTCCTAGCACTGTGTCCCAATTGCAATGCTAGTGTTGAGCTGTTAATCTGACTGGAATATCGTACGCACAAAATCTTTTCGTGTATCCACCGTGCACATTAACTAAAAACTATCACTAAAAATTTCTAAGATATTTTATACAACTAGTATTACATCTATGTGTAAATCTTATCTTCAAACTCACTCTATATATAAAAAAACAAAAATTAATACATTTATACTCTTGAAATAGTTATTTTTTTATTTATTTTGTTACAGCTAAAATACAATGAAATGAATTGTAGTTACGACTTTATATATAAGTGTAATACTATCGTACACCTTTTTTATATATTTTTTAAAAAATATATTAGTTAGTGTGTATGATATATACGCGAAGATTTTTTTTAAAAAAAATAGTTGGTGTGCATAATGTGTGCACCAAAAGGTTTGTTATATCAAATATGTTCCCTAATCGACGGGGCTAATAATAGCACTCGAAAACCACATTTATCCATGTTTCAATATTTTAGTTTTTTCAATTTGCCTCTGAATTTCAGATATAAGCATGATCACCCATTCACTCTCATGTTGTTCTGGAGATAACAGATTACAGATGGCCTAATCGCGTGCTGGGAAGTTGACAATTCAGATGGTGATTTTGGTTCGGAAGTTTCAGAGTGAAAGTTCGGAACAAACACAGAAACTTTATCTATTTCATTAGTAGCAGTATTTCCGCTGCCAATACGTTCTTCTAAATCCATATGTCACTGACAAAAACTCGGCACCACAATATTGAATATTGAATATATGACGTATTCCTTTATTTATCAACACACATTGACAGTTATTTAACCGTTAGTACATCCAACAAAGTGTTCCGTGTTAAGTGCTCTGCCATTTTTCTTTTCTGGTATACACCAGCTGACAGGTGATAAAGATGATGGCAGTATGGCACATCTCTGAGCAAAAAACATACATGAACACTTAAGCTTATAGCTGAACAATACCGAGGATTTTTCTGCCGGCATTTCGTCGAACACTTCACAGACCACCCCCGTCAACCGCCCGAACTGGGACGGCAGGTATGCTCTCCCACCACTCCCTCCACCGCCGGCTTCCCTGCGGGTTCGACATGGCTCTCGCGATCCTCGTGTTCGACATGAAGCCGCCGGCCATCACCCCGATCAGGACGTATTTGAACGGGATCACGGCCAGCGCCAGCGCCAACCCTGTCAGCATCCATATCACCGTTTCTGTATGCTGCAAACTCAGAAAATTATCCAGAGTTCCACACCATGATGATGAAGGAACGCGTTAACATGACATGGAAATGAATCGCAACGGTGGAACGATTCGGTGATCGGAGAACGTGTGTGATGAACTCTGATGATATTGATACCTTTGGTGACCTCGCTAACGCGATCGACGATACTCGGAGGATCACGACATTTGCTGTCTTGATGTACTCGTGCACTCTTTTCAGGCTTTGCTGTGCTTCCACTAGGCTTTCCATCGTCGTCTTGTCCGATGAAGTGTCGATGATCACCTCTGAGCATAGTGCACCGATTTTTCTTTGTCTAGCCCAAACCATGAATCCTGCTGCCAGTATCAAGGATGCCGCTAACGCAAAACCGACCCACTCTCTGCATCATGTTGAAAAAAAAAGGGACCTTGCATCTCATGTTCCCTGATCGTTTCCAAGAGTAAAATGTATGTTGAAATTAAATGCGGTGTATAAATCTAACCTGTATATGGTTAACACCATCATGGCAAGGACACTGATAGTCACAAGTGGTTTCTCCCATGAGATTATCTTTTGGATCACTGGAAACAATTTGCTCATGGGGCTTACTAACCCCTGCATAAAAAACAGTTAGAACTTAGAACCGTTGAATGGAAGTTTGATTAAATCAATCCGGCTTAAATAAAAATGATTTGAGCAGATAAAATACCAAAGAGAATATAAAAGAAATGTACATACCACCAGTACAAGAAGGCTATCAGTGATACCTTCCTCCTTCATTCCTTCGATAGCAACGTTAGCGACGGTGACTTCCCGAGCCTCGTCTCTTACTTGACCGATAGTGTTTTCAAGTGATGCCAAGGGCTGTTCATGGCTATTTGAGTCCTTGTCATGCTCTTTTGCTATCTCCGCACTTAAAGCTACCCGATGCGACTTGCTCAAACCCTTGAACACATGGGATGCACTGAGCGGAGTTATCGTTGACGTCTCTTTCAGATTATTTGCTAGTTGTTCAAGCACAAAATCACCTTTAGGAAGCTCATCGTAAAGCGAGAATACTAGGAAGCTAGAAGGAGGCGGTGGCGACATCCTTAGCATCTCTCTTGCAGCATGAAGCCTTATCACCCCCAATATGATTCTCGAATGCACCTCCCATTTGTGAATGGGGGAGTCTATGCTGTACATTGATATGAATCGGTGAAGGAATATTACTTCCCTTATCAGGGTAAGCCACATATTGCGCCTTGTTGAGCTGGTCATCTCAGGAAACTCCAAAACCAAAGGTTCTGGTCTGCATAGATGAATGGTTACTGTCGATATTCTTTGCAAAAGGGGCAAAGTGATAATTTTAATAACAAAAAGAATTGATCCGTGTAGGTTGTCCATATGAACACAAAAATAAGAAATGCAAGAGGGAACTCACAGTTCAAATTCGATGCCTTTGTCAAACAATGGTGCACCAAAAGGACCAGTTGAAGTAGTTTTAACTTGTTTTCCTATTTCACTGCCTGTAAGTTCGACTTTGAAAGCAGGTTCGTATGAAATTTTCCCAGAAGCCTCAAAATACAATGCCTTGTTTGTCAGAGTCAGCCTGCCTGTATAGTATACAACCAATGTAGCATTCATAAGAAAATGTTACCAAAGCATCAACGTAAAATGCTAAGACCTGAAGAAACCAGAAATAATATAACTCTTGATCAGATTGATGACCTGGCCAACTAGTGGTTCCAATGTGCCGCACCACCCTTTGTGTTCCTGCTGTTCCCTCGATGTGCAAGATGAATTCATCTTCAGCAAGTTCAGTTCCGGTTGGAGTTGACACCTTCTGCAAGAATTCGGAAGACCTAAAAAAAAGTCAATTTCACATGGCATCCATCAGGATGTGGTGGACTGGTGGTCAGTGTTCTATATTTTGTATCATTTTCTCATGCTTTATCAGTATAATTTGCAGTTCTACCAGTTTGTTAAAAAAAAAGAAGAAGAACGACATCTAGCAGGGAGGTATGAAAGTGTTGACTTTTGGCATTCCATTTGACTATTTGTCTTATTCAAAAATATTATATCAGTATCGTTTATTTTGTTATGATTTGTTTTATCATTAAAAACTTTTAAGGTTGACTTAAATTTTTTTGCATATTTGCACTACTGTTTTGAATAAGACGAATAGTCAAATATCACATCAAAAGTCAATGGAGTTATCCATTAAAAAACAGAGGAAATGCAATGTTGCTTATGTTTGCAAAAAAGATCTAACTGTGAAGTGGTTGCATACTTGTCCATTTCTTTCAGGAATTTGTCGTAAGCAGGATAATGAAGCCTATTAGCGGTTGTAGCAGTCAGGGCTTCAAAGGTGAATCGAGCATTGATAACATCGCACGCCAAAGGAAATACAGATCCAAACCACACATATGCATCTTCTCCAACTGTTGGTTCTTCATTCACCTGAAACATCATTACCGATGAATAGCTTGAAGAAATTTTACGGAAAGGAATTTAATCAGCTATGTGTTAACATACGAGAAGAGGCATGATATCTGAATAGAACAGTGAGGTCTCATCGCCCATGACAGCTTCATTTGCTCCGAGCGGCTCCTTCTTATCCTCTCTTTCTTTAGCTATGCTCTCCTGTAATGTCACCATATTGGTCAGTTTAGATCAGATTTCAGAAGAACACAAACACACAATTTCACACAAATATAAAAAAATCACAAACCATGGTAACTTGTTGATCTGAAGGAGTGGGTGTCTCCCAAGCCAGCATCATATCAAATGTGAACCGACTAAGCGATCCATCATGGATCTTGTCTCCTAGATCAACAGATGTAACAACTTGCAGCGCCTGAAGGATACAGAACTCGACAAGTCTTCTTGAATAGTTATCCACCGCAGCAGTCTTCAAACCGAGCTCAAAGTCTGCAACTAATTCATCAACACTTCTGTCCAATGTCCTGTAATTAAGCCATGACCCCGTATTAGTTACTCTTGCCATTTCTAGTCCTGAGTCCTGACTCCCGACGAGCTATAAGGATTACGTATGAATCATGCACCGAATAGAATAATTGCTATAATATATTACTAATGGTATCAGGACATGGTTACAGTGACATGGTTAGAAATTATAGTATTCAGATTGTTTTGGACATATGGATCAGAGAACTAGAGACGTTTAGCAAATACAGGGTATAGTTACTAATGAATAACTGACGCGCTAGAGGTTTAATTTGGAAGCAGTTTGTGCGGTCAAATAAAATGCCCAAACATGTAATCCGGCTTCATTTCAAGTAGTGAAGCTTCATACCAATATGTTCTGTTCGTACAAGATCAAAGCACATGAGTCTGCTACAAGGAAAACACTGCCAGTTTCTTTCGAATTGATAGCAACAGTTTCTACACACACAACAACAACAACAACAACAACAACAACAACAACACAGTTTCTACACGATGGAGAAATCAACCATCAACAGGGTTTGATTAGGATTTAGGATTAGAGAAAGTACGCACAGGGAGCATTGGCGGAGCACGTGGTTGGCGATGGAGGAGAGGTGCTTCCGGCCGCCCACTCCCGGCGCCGGCGAAGGCTCGCCGCCGCCGCCCGCCGCCGCATCCATGGCCGCGGGTCGGGTTGTTTGGTTGGTTGGGGTTTTGGGGTGTGCGCGACACTGCGCGGCGCAGCGTGGACAAGAGTGGACGGGGCGTGTCAGCGAACGGAGTCTAGTAGAGTGGTACTAGTAGTATGGGAGAGTGAACTCGCTGGTTGGTGCGTTGGTGTGCGTGCATGAGGCGCATGCAGCTCGCCACCTCGGCCCGCGTCGCGCGGGAACGCGTCACCTGCTCTCGCCGTCCACGTCCCCAACGCCACTCTTCTAGAGCTTCTCGTCGGCTCGGCTCGGCTCGGCTGGAACCATAGGACCGGACCGGAGCAGCGGTTGGATCGGAACCAAAGCTTTCGTCGGTCTGATCCAGTTAAAAGACCGTCTACGCAAGTGAACCGGTAAAAACCGGCTAGACACATAGATTTTGAGAAAACCGCTTAAGACCGATAAAAAAATCGGCACCGAACCGCTGGACAGGTGCATGTGAGTCTGTAGCAGCTCAGAATATAGTTATTGAGATCGGACCAGTCGTTGAACCGGCGGCCCTCGGTTCGATAGTTAATTGGTTTGACCGTTTGGACCGTTGGTTCATTCATTGAGGTCCTCGCCGGTTCAACGACCCGTCTGACCTCAATAACCTGGAACTGCAAGTCTACTGTACAGTTTCACTCGGCCAGTGGGCCGGGCCCGGCCCAATGGAGAACGGGAGATGGCTTGACAAGGCGGTGTTTCACGCACATTTTTTTCTTCTTTCTTTTTTTCTTTTACCGTGCCGACTGCCGACATCCCGACAGTGCCGCCCAGAACAAACCACAGAAAATCGCAGGAAATACTTATACTGTGAGAACAAGAACAAGTAACAACAGCACGGTTCAGATTCCTTGTGGGGGAAATCTGTATGCGTTGGCGAAGGCTAGACAAGGTATATCACCGAGGGAGCGCAACCAAATTAATTAAGCAAGGTAGCTTCATTCCCGCGGCCGGCCCCCTGCAGACGCCGTCCAATGAAGCAATCCTTCCTCCTGCATCGCACTCCAAACAACCCTGAATCCACACACTATATATGTGCACGAACACCGGCTTCCTCTCAAATCAACTCGACCACACCTGCAACTGATCAATCGACACCTGATAGTGATCATAGCCTGAGCACCTGATCACCGGTCAGTGATCGACCACCTGCAGCCATGGCCGCCGCCGCTGCTGCCGCCACCTCGCCGCGCAACTACACCGACTTCGTTCCGCCGCACCAGCTGGTCGAGGAGGCCGGCAAGAAGGTCCTTCAAATCAACCTATCTGCCGCAGGCAAGAGCATTATTCCTTCCCACCTCTTCGCTTATGAGCCGCAACAAAATTAAATTTCAATTTTGGGAACTGCAGTTTGATTTTAGAGGTTTTTCGTCGCATTCTGTTTTTCAACACCAACTTTTAGACCGAATACAAATTGTTTTTTATTGCTCAGTTCATGCAATGCAAGGTTTGATATGTGTCATTTTGGATGGCGGGTGCAATTGCAGGGTTCAAGAAGGAGCAGCTGAGAGTGCAGATCGACAACCACGGGAAGCTGCGGATAAGCGGCGAGCGGCAGGTCTCCGGCAACCGGTGGAGCCGCTTCCACAAGGATTTCCAGGTCCCCGATGACTGCAACGCCGGCGACGTCCGCGCCAGGTTCGACTCCAGGGACCGCGTCCTCCACATCACCATGCCCAAGCTGTCGCCGGCGGAAGAGGAGCCCAAGGCCGCCGCCGCCGCCGCACCCGCCGATCATGGCGCCGCGCAGGCGCAGCAAACCGCTGCACCAGCAGATCAAGAGAAGGAGGACAAGGAAGAAGAAGATGACGATGGCGCGGCCAACGACGGGGCGGCGGCGGGTGGCACCGCCTTGGTGACCGGCCGGAGGAAGACGCCGTGGAGGGTGGTCCTCGCCGTCGTGCTGGCGTTGGTGGCCGCCGCCGGCTTCTACGCCAAGTACAGGCTGATGATGGATCCGTCGGCGGCGGACGGCGGACATGGTCTCATCGGCTTCTCCGACCATTGATCGCCATGCGCGTCTGACACACTGAAGTGATCCTGCATGCGTGAGCCCCCCTGAACGACGACGTGCAAGTTTCGGAAGCCTGCACGTAGCTTACACGTTCGATACCTTCACCTTGTACATATTGCTACCTATTGCCAACGTTTCCTTTCGGAATACGTGTGGAAACGCAAGTGTTCTGTGCACGCAAATTATAACCGAAACAAATTTGATTTGCAGTTAATTGTATCTATGATCGATCTCTGCAGCCTATACAAGTGGTAATTTCTACATCATCAAAAGTTCCATAGGTTCATGAACAAGAGTAAAATATGATTTTCCTCGCTTTTGAGCCCGGTTTTACTGAAAGCTTAAAGGAAGAGTAAATATGATGAAAAGAAAATTGTATGCACATTAACGAAGATATATTTCCCACTAAAATTTTCAGTCATTGTTCACAACAATATCCCAAAGTATGCAGGAAATTTTCCTACTAGAACAGCTTCTATCCATGATGATACTAAGCAACTAGCTGTATCCAACAGTTCATCACCGAATTTTCGAATCAGAGGAATGTGACAAGGGTATATGTACAACCGCCGACTAAAGCTGTATGACTATCTGCAGAATCGGTAGCAAGAAACTATTTACTCATGAACAAACCGTTGGTGCAGGCAAGATAATGTTCGAGGTACCAAAGCACCAGTTTCAGTTTAATTGTAAATGTAGAAGATATAAGCTTCTTCCCTTGGTATTATCTGATAGCTCCAAGCAGATTTGCACCTCCAAGCTTAGCACCAGTTAAATGCTGTAAGTCAAAGTAAAACATAGTTTAAGAAGTAAGTTTAGATTCTTTCACTGTTCACTATTTAGTTAGACTGAAAAGAGAGAGAGGAAAAAAAAGAAGAAGCAAGCAGCAAGCAGGACAACATACAGTTTCGCGCAAATCAACTTCTCGCAAGTAGGCTCGCTGAAGATTTGCACATTCCAAGTTTGTACCGGCCAACTTAGCTCCCTGCAAATCAGACTAGCTTAGAGTACGGATAAAGAAGTTTGAATAACAAAGCGAGGACAAGGAACTGGGTTGTCAGTTAAGGCACAAGAAAAGAGGGATTGGTGTTAATGCCAATGACCTTTCGTTAATGTACACTTCAGTACACGATTAACCATGATTTCATATCAAACAGTCATGGTTTCATGGTTCTAAGTATAACGGGTTTGCACTGTTATCACACTTACTACAGGTCGAAACCTTTTCACTCATGTCAAACATCACATGTTTACAAAAAAGAAAACCTTATATGCAAGCATTATCATCAATTAAGATGATTACCATCTCTTTCGCAAATCCCTATTTGTTAATATTTTGTAAGCAAAACATGACATGCACATCTCAGCATCAGTTCATGCCTTTGGAACATCTCCTGGTGATTTTCTTCTAGAGTTATTTCCTAGTGCAAACTTCAGACACTTTATTTCAAGCTTGGCAGTAAAAGAAGAGTTGGATACATTAGAATCATTTTTTCTGTCTTTGTGTAAGAGCTCTGTGGTTAACCCCCTCAAGTAGCTTTCCTTAAGTTACATATGACAGGCAGGATGAAAGTGCAGGTTGAATGGGGCCATTTTTGTTACCTTGAGATTGGCCCCTTCAAGATTAGCTCCACTCAAGTTGGCGCCCATAAGATTAGCACCCTGAAAATCCAGTTGGACTGACAATAAGACACTGAGGAAATGAGTAATAAGAACCCAAATATCAACGTATTTTAAGTTACTGAAAACCATTTGGAATAGGGAGCCTTTATGCCTTATATTCAAATGTTCAGGAAGAGACGATACAAGCCTGTACGGACAAAATATATGTCTATGTGTTGCAGATAATACTTTGGGCAAGGACAAAATTTTGCAGCCAAACTTTGGAAGTTTGGATGATACAAAATATTGCAAGGATGGAAACTAGATATTCGATCACCTCTAGCAGCAGAAAACTAACTTCTAAAAAAAAACAGAAATGCTTTGCTTTATGCTAATGTTCATCATGATTTTCACTTTTTCTTGTATACTGACCAGGAATGCAATATGTTAGCAGAATAGCAGCGCGAGAATCTGGGAACATTCATGAAACACACCATGTACAATAAACTTTCAAACCTGTAGATGAGCAGAACGAAGATCCGTTTCAATGAAGCAACATTGCTTTAAGCATGCATCTGCAAAATAAGCCTAGCAACTCAATCATTTCCTACTTAGTTTTTACAAGAATATAAGCACACCCTGAATAGGAGAGAGTGAAAGCAAAATAGGCATAGCTACATTGTCTAATACTACAGGGACGATGATCTTCCCTGGTGAAAAGGATGTCAAAAGCCAAGAAAATGAAGAAACAGGATAATCCTGAGCATAATAGTATTTTTTGGAAACATATAACATAAAACGGAAGACAGGTAAAGAAAGGGATTACATACCCTGTAGGTTTGCACTTTGAAGGTTTGCTTTATCTAGAACAGATCCTTCAAGATTTGCTCCAATAAGCTCACACCTGTTATTCCAAATCAAGCAATTACAATAACACAGCGAAACAAAAATAACACAAAAAGGAGGAAATAGATGGTTAGCTGCTTGCTTATGCATCCAACACAAAAAAAAAACACAAAAGTAAAAAAGGAGAGACCGTGTTTCATCTTAGAGCCTATCTATAAGCTAAAAGAAACTGGTTGGACCATCTTACTCATGTAAATTTGCACTTTGGAATGAAGAACAAGTAGCTTCTGTCAGCTGTCATGAACATACAAGGTAAGGTATTACTGATACAACATTTGACAGTCATACAAAAAACAAAGACTTAGATATTTTTTTGTGACAGAACTAAAATGCCTTAAAATATTATGATAACTAGCATAGTTCCTAAGGGCTACTACTTCATCAAAAGCAGTTAAACAACGAAGAACTTAGGTGTGAATGGCATACCCTGAACTTTGCTTTACGAAGATAAGCAGAGGAAAAATTGGCATTCTTTATGCATGCATAGCTGAAGTCCACCTCTGATAAATCCTGTAGACCGTAAAAGTCACAAAATTACAAGAAACTAAAGAAAAAAAATAAAATGCTTTATTGATTTCTGTTGAACACACACGAAATCAGAGTTGCTAAGAGCAACTAGAATGGAGTGGTAATAACCATAACAAAAAATGAGCAACTCCAATAGAGAACAACAATAAAGACCTTACAAGTTTGGATAGATCAAGGCCAGATAGATTTACACCACGAAATCTGACTCTCGGAGCTTGGATGCACTTGATCACATCTTTGCGTGTCAATTCGGCCTCCGAGAAATTCTCATCATTTTTCCAACCCAATCTATCATTTATGCAATCAGCCAAGCCCTGGAAAACAAACCATCATGTTTTCACAACGGCTGGTTAATTGGGAAGCTGCAACCTGATGAATCGAAGAAACGATCGAGAATTCCAATTACGAGCAACTGGTAGTACTCCGCTTCTCGCAGGAGCTGCTGGTACTCAGACTCCGACATGTCTGGGACGGCGCCGTCCCTGAGCCAGTTGAGGACATGCCTGAAGTGCTTCCCGTCCCTGTCCACGAACACCATGCCCTGCACCCACCATTCATCCTCTGAGGCTACAGCTCCCGAGAAGAGAGCTCCACTGGTGAGTACGCGGCGTACCGTGTCCGGGTGCCGGGGGAGCGTGTGCCTCCCGCTGAACATGGCGGCGAGCATGGAGCTGGGCTCCCGCTGCGTGAGCGTCTCGACGGTGGTCGCGTACCTCTTGCCCCCTGCGCCATAGCCACCACCATCACCATCAGCCTCTAAATTCACGCGAGCGGTGGGGATGGGGAGCGAGTTTTTGCGAAAGGGAGAAGGGGAGCGAACCGATGTTGAGGAGGACCGGGGAGGAGGAGGAGGACTCCGGCGGCGACTCCATCACCGCGGCGGCGGCGCGGCCGACGAGGGCGTGCGAGCGCGAGTAGAAGAGTCGCGGGCGAGGGATCTGGGTTGTCCCCCACCAGTAGCTTCCTTCCCCGCGCCGCTACCTGCTGCTGGTCCGGAGCACGCACGACTACAGTATCTACTCCCACCGCGCGTCCCTCCCCTTCGCCATCGCCGCCGCCGCCGCCGTCGCCGTCGCCGATTTTGCCACCGTCGCCTTCGTCCTCCACCACGCCCCCCTCCCGGGGCCGCACGGAGATCGGAATCCCCGGTACGGCCCAACCATAACAGGGCCCGCACGGATGCCGTAATGCCGTTCCGGCCCAACAGTAACGGGGATCACGTAGGCCGGAATCCCGTTCCGGCCCAAGAGCGGAGCTGGGTTGCGCTATGGCACGAACAGGGCGGCAGCGAGCAGATTCTGCATCCACATGTCCACGAAAGATTTATTTGCTATAAAAGTATTTCTCGATTAATATAAATACATTATAATTAAAATGTAATTATATTATAACTTCTATGTAGTTATGATATAACTTGTATATAACTACTTAAAAAAAACTAAACTTGTATGCAACTTTCACATAATTTTAAATTGTTAGAAAAAAATCATAGCACGTGCTCGGGAGGAGATTACGTCTTGTGAACTTTACCTCGTGAAAAATAGCGTGTACCATGAGATTTTTAAAAAATTAATATAAATTATATTATGATATAATTTAATAACACTGTAATTATATTATATTTATACGTCTGAGGAAAAATTTATCGATAGTGCTACTCCCTTCAGGGAACGGGCACACCCCCCCTGCAAGCATGCAAGACTGCACAAGGAAGAATTTTTCCTGATATTTTCTTGCCTGCTACTACTACCTACCGCACGTTCCCTTACGTGTACGTCTCGTCATACATGGTGCAGCAGAGTGCGTTAAACCAAGGGGGTCAATGGCTAATGCCGTTTCCCGATTGGTCGGTGCTTCCCGTCTTTGGTTCACAGAGAGACCATTCTCCTCTGAGACAAACATTTCCTTGTCAGTAATTTTCGAAAGAGACTCTGAAGACGTACATGCACCAGCCACTCCACATCTTGTCAACACTCAACAGCAGTGAGGGCCCTCTTGTTAACAGTAAGGCCATGTTTAGATGGGACTAAAACTTTCAAGTCCCTATCACATCGGATGTTTGAAAATTAATTATAAATATTAAACGTAGACTATTAATAAAACCCATCCATAATCTTGGACTAATTTGCGAGACGAATCTAATGAGTCTAATTAATCCATGATTAGCCTATGTGATGCTACAGTAAACATTCTCTAATTATAGATTAATTAGGCTTAAAAAATTTGTCTCGTGAATTAGCTTTTATTTATGTAATTAGTTTTGTAAGTAGTCTATATTTAATACTCTAAATTAGTGTCTAAAGACAAGGACTAAAGTTATGTCCCTGGATGTAAACACCACCTAACACCCATCTCAGCTGCTAATACTTTCGATCAGCTTAGCAAGGGCAGGTGATCAGCTGTATAGGACACCCTACAAATTGAGGCCCTGAATTCTAATGCACTTGCTTAAGTACCATGCTTCAGAGAGAAAAAAAAAATAGCCCATATGTTAACCAATAGAAAGCACAATTTAGCCCACTCTTTCTTCGGTTCGTCTAGTGAATGCAGAACACAAACTGGTGATTTTTTTCCCTCCTCAATTCAATATCAGTTGTCTTACTCAATTCAAGGTTTCACTTCAATCTTGCTTTATTTTCTTTTTTTTTAATCTCGCTAAGCCCAGAAGACATGCAAGATTCGATGAGGCTTGAGGAAACAGTGAAAGTATGTTTGGTGGCATGAATCTAGCTAGAGACCTATTTTACATTTCGCACGGGGCCGGGGTCTTATATTTTTAGAGATGATGGTCCTAGTCAAGATAATTAGGATATGCATGTGTTGATGATTTTGCACGAGTTATCAGTAATTGTTTGCACCGTGTGGAGTAGAGAAAACAGATAAGAGCTGTGTTCGCAGCTGTTGTCCGATTTTGCTTTTTCAGATAATTCATGCGACTTTGCCTGCTCCAAAATATCTTGTGTGTCCTTCGCCTATGCCTCTTCTTGACTTCTTGGAGCTGGTATGTATGACCTAATCATTTGCGTACAGAAACAACTCTTAGGTTCAATTCTTTTCAGCTACTTGCTGATAACTTATTGCGAGCATATTTTTTAAACTACTAAACGATATGTTTCGTGAAAAAGCTTATACGTGGCGAAAGAAAGAACCTACTATTTCTTCCGTGCACTTATACGAATGTAACCTGTTGAATTTTATTATTTCCTTTTCCTATATGTAATGCTTGACTATGGCAATATCAATTTGAAGGTAAAGGCATGTAGTGTTTCGTCGTGGGTATTTTGGCCACACCTTAATTCAAAGTTAGGCATCTCCTAATAGTTTTTTTTTCTGAAAAAGCTGTACTCAAAGTGATATAAAAACTCACTGTTCACTCGCTTTTGGTTAATGTCTACCCGAAACGGCTTTCGCGTGGATGATCATGCACCTGTGCACCACCTCCTTCCTTTTTCACACCACACTTTTTTTCCTTTTGTATATAAAAAATTTTATACATTGAAAGTTTATTTGCTTGATTCAGATTTGGATCAAATGTTTTATACATAATGTTGCTATATTAAAAGTTTTTGCATACAAAGTTTATATGTGCTATAAAGTTTCAATGTATATATATACATTTATATATTTCAATGTATACATTTATATATAAAAGGTTTATACGCACGAATATTATACACACAAATACTTTGATTAGAATTTGTTTTCCTTTGGTTAGTTTTTTAAAATAGTTTTTCAAACTTATATTTCTTAATTCGTTTGAAACCCATGTAGGTGCCCTAAGAAGCGAGGAGGAGACGCACCGCACCCACGTGTGATTGACCTCACGCTAGAACTCTACATACCTGCCCGTTGCATGTATTTAAATTGAAATGAAAGATAAACAGTATATCCATATTAACCATTGACAATAGGCATAGACAGACCGAACTGTTTATACATGCAAGAACACACGGAGAAAGCAAGCATTGCATTGCGGTAGCATGCAAGAACAAGACAAAGTAATAAATACACGAGCGGGCTCGCCAATTGGAAAATAAAAAAAAAATATGTTTAGTGTCATATTTTTCATAAAAAATATTTAATTTTTTAATATGTATTTGACATTATATGTTCCATATTTACACGATAAATTTCAAAAGATGCAATGTGAATTTTAAAAATTGTTATGTTGTAAGATTGCAATCTCAGGCTACAAATTTAAATTGGAAACAAATTTCATGAAAGTTAACGCGCAGGCAACACGAGGATAAAAAGGAAGGGGATTGCTAGAATTATGACGCCATGTATCCCAAAAAAATAACCGTAACAGGAGATAAAAGGCCAATCTAAACTGCGGGTAGGAAACAAGAATGAACCGGAAAGAAATCCTCACGGATAAAATGGGAAGGCTGCATGTTTATCGCTTAAGGTTCGAGCTAACTTTCGTTAATTACTATATCCGTTAGAATATAAAAGTTTTAGAGTTGCACATAATTATTTAAAAAAATAGATAAAATTAAATATAAATATATTATTATTGATTAAGAAGTGGTGGTTGGCGAGAAAAATTAATAGTGAAGGGTTGTGATTGGTTGAAAAGAAAATGTTGGTATATAAATTGTTATATTTTGAAATAATTATAGGTGTAGTTATATTTTAGAATGAAGAGAGTATGTTTTTTTTAAATATCTCGTCAATATTTCGTAATAAATGGAGCATTAGAGTGCATTAACCAAGAGGTCAAAGATACTACCCAGTAGTACCAATCAGTACTGGCAACGCCACGCCGTTTCCCGATTGGTCGGTGGTTCCGGTCTTCCGGTTAGCAGAGACCATTCTCCTCTCCGGACAAACATTTCCGCGTCCGTAACAGTCAGGAAAAGACTGTGCAGGCGTACTGCCTACTGGAGTGGAGTACATCTACATGCAGTACCGTATTCCAGCCAGTAGCCACAGCCACATCACATCTCTTGTCAACAATAGCATTGGGGCCGTTGCTGATACTTTCATCCTCGTCAAGATTAGGATGCTTGTTTTCAAAAATAAAAAAAAAATTAAAAAGGAGATTAGGATGCTCGACCGCTCGTGTACTCGTGTTTCTCTTCACGAATGATATATGGTAATCGTTGCACTGTGTGACGACAGTGTGAGCACGGAAAACAGAAAGAGGCATCATGCCAAGCATGTCCATCCTGACTCCTGCGCAGCTGCGATCGACGACTTTTGCCTGCTCCGAATTTTCCTGTGTTATGGCTAGAAGATCGTATATAGGGGCTGTACATTGCCTAGGGCTCGAAAATTTTATATTTCACTCCTAAGCCGTTAGTACATTCTAAGCATGTTTTCGCGTTCATATTATTATTTTAATAAAAAATCTCTTTATCCTTCATTAATTTAATTAGATGCTTGTTTTTCTCAGCCCTCACAAGTGTTTGGAAACAATAATGGCCACCTCAAAGATAGTTCATGATCATGATGTGAATGTGCGTTCCAAATATTGAAGATCTTGCTTAGACCTTATTTAGTTCCTAACTATTTCTTCAAACTTTCAACTTTTCCATCACATCAAATTTTTTCTACATACATAAATTTTCAATATTTTTTCTTCTAATTTTAGTCAAACTTCCAATTTTAACGTGGAACTAAACACAACATTAGTAAGAAAAATTAAATCACTACATCATGACGCACACAAGTCTTCTTCCTAGATCCTATCTAGGCATATGGCCACTATACTGTTTTTAATTAGGTGGTGATGAGTTAGCTGTTATTGGTCGCGCAAAATTACTGCTTGTTTGATAGAAGGCATAGGTAAACCGATGAACAGGACCATCCGACCATGCTTGATCGTGGTTATGCTAACATGGAATGTGGATAAACGACCACCGGCAGTCCGACAGTGATTTGGATCGAGAAAAATTAAAGCATCGATCGGGAGATAGAGCAACCCTGCAATGAATTGTACTTCCCAGTTCCAAAATAAGTACAGCCATTAGTTTCAGTATCCAATTTTGATCGTACATCTTATTTAATTTTTTTATTAGTATTTTTGTTGTTGTAAGATTATAAAACATGAATAGTACTTTATGTGTAAATTATGTTTTTTATTTTTTTTTAAAAAAAAATTAATTAAGATGAACGATCAAAGTTGGACACGGAAACTCATAGTTGTGCTTATTTTGGGACGGATGGAGTAAATAATATGGCATCAAGTAAAGATATGGATGTATCGCCTAAAGGAACTTTACTTAGGACGAGTTTAGTTCCAAACTTTTTTTTTCACTTTTCCATCACATTAAAACTTTCCTACACACATAAACTTTCAACTTTTCTGTCACATCGTTCCAATTTCAACCAAACTTTCAATTTTGGCGTGAACTAAACACTTATTTTACGTTAGCATTTGCTAAATAGGTCATCATTTTGTGTTTCACACCCAGCGCCTCAATTTGTGCGGAGGGGCTAAGGCCCTCTTTGTTTAGGCTTATAAGCCAACTTATAAGTCGAAAAGTCTAAACCTAAACAAACAAGCAGCTTTTCCGTTTGGCTTTTTGGAAGCCATAAGCCACTCTAACACTATTAAGCCAAAAGCTAGGTTGGAGAAGTTTTTTTTGGCTTATGTAAGGTAGATGTATAACTAAACCACTAAACTTAGGACATTAAATCCACCGGCTTATAAATTATATAAGCCAATAAGCTGACTTAAAAGGATCGGTGCCGCCGCTGCCGCCCGCGCGCACGTACGCCTAAACCGAACGCACACGCACGCGCGCTGGATCGATCTGCAAGGGACGCGCGCGCGCCTGAGGCCTCCGCGAGCGAGAGAGCGAGGAAGGCGAGGTGGCCGGGGACGTCCCTGTCGCGGGCTAAGCTAGCCGCAGGCGGGGGCTCGCGCGGGTGCCCTGCGCGATACGTCGTCGTGAGGCCGGCATGTGTGGAAGCTGGCTGCCTGAGCGCGCCCAGCCACACCCGCGCTTTCCCGCTCCATTAATGCCCCGCGTCCCGCATCGCGCTTCGCTGGCGCGCCCCCTGCCCCTCCGCTGCCTCCCCCCCACGTCGCCCTCGCCACAATCCACCTCACACGCGTGACCTCCATCGCTCGCTTGCCAAATGCCTTAGCTGCGTGTGTTGCCTTCCCATCACTCTGTGTCTGTGTATATAACGGCTCGTCTCGTGTAAAAGCTACTGCTCTAAATGTGCTTGCTAGGAACGTGACGGTGTTAGCTAGGTAGTTTGTTCGTGTTCGTTCATGGAGTCGATAATGGAGAAGCCGATGATGGACACGGGAGGGGGGATGATTGAGCGGACCAAGTCGGACCAGCTGGCGCCGCCGCCGCCGCCGTCGTCGGCGCAGTCGCTGAGCAGGACGGCGTCGGCGGAGACGGTGCTGAGCACGGCCGACGTGACGACGACGACGAGCCTGTCGCGCAAGTCCAGCTTCGGGAAGCGCTCGGCGTCCGGCGGCGCCGGCGCCGGTGGGAACAGCCACGGCTACAGCAGCAGCAACAACAACAACAGCCACATCCGCAAGTCCCGCAGCGCGCAGCTGAAGCTCGAAATGGAGGACCTCGTCTCCAGCGGCGCCGCCCTCAGCCGCGCCTCCAGCGCCAGCCTCGGCTTCTCCTTCACCTTCACCGGCTTCACCCCTCCTCCCCAGGACACCATGTCCTCCGCCGAGCTCCATCCCTTCAGCGACGACGACAACAGTATGCATCCAATCACTCCTACTGATCCTAACTGCATGCACATATGGTTATCGTACCTTTCGTAGTTATATTTGTCATTTTTATTACAACTTATAAAAATTGAATTTAAATTTGTATTTTCGTGGAGTGATATATTTTATATTAATTTATGTTACTAATTTTTTTAATTTTTTTATAGATATTTAGATAATATAGACGAAACGAGGGATATCCGATCTCCTTGAGAGATGAAATCACTTCCCTAATATATATATTCTCATTCTCTGTGCCGCTGTGCGTATGCAGCGATGGACATCGAGGCCGGGACGCCGCGCAAGAAGCTGATGACCGAGCCGACGTTGCCGATATATCTCAAGGTAAATCGACCAAACGCATCGATTATCCCAAGCTCCATGGACGTACGCCGCCGGCATGCGAGAGGTTCAGTGAGCTAATGCTACATGAGATGAGACTCGTTTCGTTCGTGCAGTTTGCGGAGGTGAAGTACAAGGTGGCGGTGAAGGGTACGCCGAGGGAGATCCTGAGCGGGATATCCGGGTCGGCGGCGCCCGGCGAGGTGCTGGCGCTGATGGGCCCGTCGGGGAGCGGCAAGACGACGCTGCTCAGCATCCTCGGCGGGAGGGTCGCCGGCCCCGGCGACGTCGAAGGCTGCGTCTCCTACAACGACGAGCCATACTGCAAGTCCCTCAACCGCAGGTAACACAACACAAAGGAAGGTTCATCCTCTGACCTCTCTGATCGCGTGCAATAGATGCATGCAGCGTCTTAATTAATTATTAATTAGTTACTCCGTAGCATGCACTTGTTCGTACACGATGTGGCATCACCAATTAATTCCTCCGGGGCCAGGATTATTAATTAATCAATTAACTAAATTATTTACAATTAGTTATTTGCGAGCCCTAAAACCTCACCGTTTGCTCATATTCCCAATAAGTTAAAACGGTTTATTAGAAAATAAAAGTTAATTTGTAGATAATTTTTTTATATATATTCTTAGTGATTTAAAAGCTAATGCTGAAAAAGAAAATATGTTGAAAATATCTTAAAATTAACTTCAAAATTAATTTTTAAAATTTAAATTTTGGTTTTTTTCTTTGGGTTATTAGCCCAACTGATGGAGCCACTAATTGTAAATTTCTCATTGGTCGATGGGTCACTAGCTGGGGAACGAAAGTGATAAGAATGAGATGAGATCGATCAGCTGTTGCTTGCAGCTACAGAGCACAGCATAGTACCATACTGCATGCATAGGCTGTGTGGCTGGCTATAATAAAGGAGAGATTAGCAAGGCAAGGCTCACGGTTATCTCGCTAAATCTGGCTACCTGTTCATCGCTGCTACAGTTGTACTGTCTACTGTCTTCTTCTTCCAGCTTCCCTCTGCCTTGGCCGCAGGGGAACTGCACATCTGACGTGCCGATTCTGGCACGTACCGCGCACCTGTCATTATTATTCTGTCTAATGGGCGGCGCCAGAATTGGGCCTTGCCGACGCCGAGCAGCCGACATGTTCTTTTTGGGCCGAATTGGGTGGCCCAATCGTGCGTCCCGGCGCATGGGCCGTGATGCCTTTGGTCGGCTCTTGCCCGCGGCTATGGCTGTCGCCTGGTCACCTGTGTCTCTCACGGTCTCGTCTGCTTGGGCGCGCCGCGCGGCGACGCCTCGTCGTCGTCGTCGTCTCATGGAAACTCCGGCGGCTTGTGCGGCGGAGCACGGTCGGGACGTTCAGGGAGTCGCCTGCCCGTTGTTCTCGATCGCATGTCTGCGCCATGTCGTAGCGTGCTCTGGTGAGGTGAGGTTCCAGTCATGCCCTTCCTGCCGATAAGCTGTTCGATGTATCTCCTGACCGATGCTGGAGGTAGTATTAGTAAGCACACGTTTCACGTCAGTGAACACTTGCATCACCTGAGGCCTACAGTAGTCTGAGCTTACAGGTCTCCGGTGTTTAGAGGTCCACTTCGTCTTGAACACCACTGCACCAGGGTCTCTGTCCCGCAATTCCTTTGGATGCTTGTCTTTGTCACCAGGATTGCCTCTGCTTCTGCCTCTACCTCCACCTGTTCTTCTGCTTAGTCCTTTAAATTGTGTTGGTGTAACCTAGCTACTAAGTTGGTTAGACACTCAAACATAACACCACTTTAGTAGAATCGCCAATTAAAAACCATGTAGTATTCTCCTTTTTCCGCTTCCAATTCGGCAAACAATTCGAACTGAGAGATATCCTGGTTCCTTATTGTTAGCAATTTTCGCACTGTCTGACTAGACTAACTACCCTCAACATTCTACAAGGTTTTATATGCAAAACATCTGCTTGTACCAATGGTTTGGATCGTCAGAGCACCAAAGTTGAGCTTGAGCCTGTATGGACAAACTAATTCAAAGTTTGTCCAAGAGTATAGTGAATGATTGGTTTTATACTCGTTTTTCAGGATTGGATTTGTGACTCAAGATGATGTTCTTTTTACTCATCTTACTGTAAAGGAGACATTGACTTATGCAGCACTGCTTCGTCTCCCAAGAACAATGACGAGGCAAGAAAAGGAAGAACGAACAATAGACATCATATATGAACTTGGCCTTGAAAGGTAGTTTGAAAAACGCTCCACTTCCTGTATGGTAGCATGCACCTATTCTTAGAAATTAGCTTAATTAATTATCTGATGATGTTTGAAGGTGCCAGGACACGATGATTGGTGGATCTTTCGTCCGTGGGGTTTCAGGGGGTGAAAGGAAAAGAGTTTGCATTGGAAATGAGATCATAATAAATCCATCTTTACTCTTTCTCGATGAACCAACATCTGGATTGGATTCAACTACAGCTCTCAGGATAATTCAACTTCTACATGATATAGCTGAGGTGACATGAGAGTATTACACATTAGCTGGCAACTAGTTCAATTCATCTTTAACCTTTTGACATGTTGCAGGATGGGAAGACAGTAATAACAACAATCCATCAACCATCTAGCAGATTATTTCATAAGTTTGACAAGCTTATCCTCCTGGGAAGAGGAAGTTTGCTCTATTTTGGGAAGGCATCTGAAGCCATGCCCTACTTTCAGTCCATTGGGTGCACCCCGCTCATCGCAATGAACCCAGCAGAATTTCTACTGGATCTCGCCAACGGAAACACTACTGATGTTTCTGTTCCTTCCGAGTTAGATGACAAGGTGCACATGGAAAATCAAAACCTGCAAACTAATACCAAGAATGACTACAAGCCATCAGCACAAGATGTTCATGAGGTGACGACATGAAAGCAATGTGCTGGTGTTATGAGTTGAGGGTTGGTTTAGATGTCTGAATAATTTATATGTGATTTCATGCAGTATCTTGTAGACGCCTATGAGAATCGAGTGGCATACAAGGCGAAGAAGCAGCTTCTAGATCCACTTCCAATCAGTGACGATATGAAGACAACTATAACATCATCAAAGCGAGAATGGGGCACTAGCTGGTGGCAGCAATATTCCATCCTCTTCTGTAGAGGGATCAAAGAACGGCGACATGATTATTTGAGCTGGATGAGAATCACCCAGGTCATAGCAACATCAGTTATCTTAGGTCTACTATGGTGGCACTCTGATCCCTCGACACCAAAAGGTCTACAAGATCAGGTACATAGATAGCAATAATCATGCGATTCATTTTACGCCAAAGAAAATGTGATTCATGTGAAATGGCGGAGTTGGTTACTCAGAGAGCTTATTAATGATATGTCAGCTCGGGTATGCAGGAAGATTAGTATCATAACACAATTTTATCTTGCGTATGCAGGCCGGCTTACTGTTTTTCATAGCTGTGTTTTGGGGTTTCTTTCCTGTGTTTACTGCCATCTTCACATTCCCACAAGAAAGGGCAATGTTGAACAAGGAGCGTGCAGCTGACATGTACAAGCTCAGTGCATACTTCTTGGCCAGAACGACAAGTGATCTGCCACTGGACCTTTTCCTTCCAGTCATATTTATGGTGATTGTCTACTTCATGGCAGGCCTCAAAGCAACTGCCGCACATTTCTTTCTTAGCATGTTGACCGTCTTCCTCAGCATCATTGCTGCTCAGGTACATTTCAAGCTAATTTCGTGGTATAATTCCATTGACATCTCCTATTTTTAGAGCAAGTTTGGTTCGAGGCCAAAACAAGCCTTACCAAAATTTGGCCAAAGGCACAATTTGGCATGGCCAATATTTGGAAAGGCTAAATTGTGTTTGGTTAAAGGCCAAAACTAACCTTGCCAATTTTTGGCTAAACCAGGTTTGGTTTGGTGCCATCAAATGGCTATGCCATCAAATGCCATCCTATTGTGGATGGTCGTATTGCAAAAGTTTGAAAATAGCATCCAAAAAAATACAAACTTTACTATGTAAGTGAAAGCCTAGGTATGTACTTGCATTTGTGGCCAAAATGGCTACGTTGCTGTGTGTTGAAAGCCTTGAGATACAATATGATAGAAAACAGAATTGAAAGCTGCATAGTAGTGTAGCCATAGCACATTATATATTACAGCATTCGGGTTGGCATTAATCCCTACTTCATATGTGTCACACCACAAGTACCTACTACATAGCAGTGACATATATACATCACGAGGGTTTGCACTGTCCCTACTAGATACCCCACACTACCATCCCCTGCATGATAGTGCCAGCATACATCACATATATATAGCATCATGGGTTTTATCAAAATACATTGCTCCCTAACCAAAATGTCACCACCTGACACATGATTCACATAGTGCACCCATTGCCACCATTGCAAGCACATTTGCGCTCAAGGTAATCTATAACCCAAGCTTGGAAACTTGCATCACTTGCAACTCGCAGATACGAACGAAAGATTTCTTGTTCAGGCTTGGCAAGAAAGGTTGCAAGTTCAATTTTGTCACTTGCTGGGATGGTGAGATCTTCTATGCGCCTCCAAATACTTGCATTAGGATCTCCTACAATGGATTGTTCAACTGATGCAAGTTTGTTAGCAAGCTTAAGGATACTACCTGCCAGCTCATCTTGTTCTTCTTCTTTGTGGCTTGTTTTATGCTTCAGAGTCTTCTTGGTAGGTGATTTCACAGATCTACGCTTATGCCCTGAATAAGTGCCATCAGTAGTAGGACTATTGCGAGCTATCGTGTCAGAATCATGGCCACCATCTTCCAATGCAAATATGTATTCTTCCAACTCCTTGATGCTACCACTGCCATCACTATCACTGCTACCATTTGCATTGAACTGGTCAATTGCTAGTGAACCATCAGCTTTTGAACAACCAACAAATAATTCTTCAAAGAGGTGAAAGAATTTGATAGGCTTAGTCAAGTAGTTATATTTAGTTGTCTGCCATGAGAAGAAACATAGTTAGAAATAAACAAATTTAGCACATTCTTGTATGAATTATAACTCAGAAATTATTGCACAATAATATAGCTTACACCAAGTTTGTTTGAATCCTTCTCAGATGGGTCAATGTTAAATTTGCATGATGCTGCATCAAAACCATAGCCACTTTTCCCTAAAGCTACACAAATCCAACTCCATTTTTCCTTGCATAGCCTTAAGTGCCTGTGGACTTGGCTTTTGGTGACTCTAATCCCAAACTTGTCTTTTAAAGCTATAGCACATTGCTGGTGGTGTTGTTTCTTCCACTTGAAGGTACTAGGTTTGTCTTTGCGGAGCTCTATATACCACTCAAGCATGAACTGAGTAGCATCATCACTCCAACTGATATACTTCTCACGAGAGCCACCTTCCTCGCTAGTACCTTCTGTACGCTTTCCCATACTACATACAGTGAAAAAATTATAAGTTAATATTGCATATGAACAGATGATAGTCAGTTAATGAAGTAATAAGATGATTGGAAGAAACATAAATATATTAATATGATAATGTCTGATACAATAGTATTAATACAACATACAATCCTCACAACTATTACAAAATATAATATCATTAATAGTCCATGGGACTAGTAATTCATTCACTAGTCAAAACATCATGAACATCCGCATTGTGTCTGTCATTCCACATCTGCTGAGCGATGTTATCACGCTTGGCTGCCCACTCACGTACATCATCCCCTTGGTCAGAGACACGGTTGCTGCTCCTTGGTAGGCGAGCGTACCACGTCTTCTCATCGTTGACAAATTCATCAGACCCATTCTCAAGTATCCAATTATGAAGAGCACAACAAGCAATAACCACCATTGATTGGGCTTTCAGTGGTATGAATGGCTTATTCATAAGAATCTTGAAACGATTCTTCAAAGCACCAAAAGCTCGTTCAATCGTAGTCCGAAGTGAAGAATGACGATAGTTGAAAAGCTCTTTAGGGCATTTTGGGCCTTGAGGTCCATGTGGCCCTTGAGGGCCACGGAACTCTTTTAGGTGGTACCGAACACGACGATAAGACGGCAATATACCCGGCCTAGCAGCATACCCAGCATCAGCCAAAAAGAACTTCCCTACAAACATGTCATAGAGCCTAACGTCAACTTATAGCAAGGCTAATCATGAATTCTTTGAAATGTTTAATTACCTTCAAGTATTTTAAGGCCATTTGGTCGAGACAGTGCATCTTGCAACACAAGGGAATCATGAGCTGACCCCTCCCAACCTGCTAGGATATATATGAACCTAAGGTCAAAGTCAACAGCAGCTAATACATTCTGTGTGGGGTATGGTTTGCGGCCTCTAAACCTATCCACCTTCTTGGCTGGCACACTTGCCCTGATGTGTGTACCATCTAGTGCTCCTATACAGTCCTATGTACATATCAAAGTGAAACATTAGAGTTAAAATAAACAAAATGTATTGTAATATGCATTGTTATGGCTTGGTGTTTAGAATTACCTTGAAATATGGATAAAATTTGTTTTTCTTGCTGGTGATCTTACTATGTGTATTGGTAGACCTGATGTAAATGAGTTCTCGAGCTATCTCGCACATGGCTCGCAGCACAATACGAAAATACCTACTCACAGTCTCACCGGATCGCCAAAATGAGAATCCAACACATGAAACAGAATGGTGTTGTCCAACCTTTTTCAGAAACATTGCCACTTGCTCCTCTACTGAAACATGAAAGGTGTCAACTAGTAGTCCCTTGTTCCTAAGACGAGCACAAAGCTTGTAGAATACTGCACGGGACATTCTTAATTGTTGAGTGCACGTCCTATCTGAAATGTTGATCAGCCTGATTAGTTCACTTGTTCTCCATACATCCCTGTGGACTAGGGGCCCATATTTTACCCCTTTGCGACTACTCCTCCTACGATATTTGTTCCTCAACCATATGATGATCAAAAGACAAAGTACCACTACAGCCTTCTTCGTTAGCAAGAAGTGATGCATATATTGTTGTCGAGTGTTCTCCATCTGGATGAGATTACATACGCAGCTTCAAATTACTTAAGGAAATGTGTCGGTTCAGTGAAAAACAAATTAATTTACTGAATAAATATTGTGCCCAGCCAACATGTAGATTTGTCGACTAAAAATAACATTACTGAGGTGTAAATGGACACCTGTATATTTTTTTGAGCAAAGAAATCAACACTAAGACAGTAAGATTTATTCAACCTACTGTTTTTTATTGCTACTAGTTAAGATGGTAATGGCAGACTATAAATAACTACATTAGTAGCACAAATGAACAAGCATTGTACGGATGGAGCATCAGTTGATTACCTTTTCCTGTAGCAATCGATGGTGTTTTTCACAGCAACTGAGCACGCCGGAGTCAGTACAGCTACTGCTGGAATCACAACACACGTACTCGTCCTGTTCTTCTCCTGAGCAGTCACTCCCCTTTCAAGTTTCAACTCGCCCCCATCCCTCCTAGATGTAGCCCCAAATCTCTACCCCATTTGAGCTATTATTTGTTTCGGTTGGTTTAGAAGATGAGTGTGTATGACCAGATGAGGATCTTCTTGGGTTTTCTTGGTCAAGATTTGGAGGAGATGTGGTTATTGGATGGAGAAGATGAAGGGCGTCAAAAAACAGAGGACAAATGGGAACTGGGAACTCTAGAGCTTATCTTCTTATATTTTTGTGTGCAGCGTAGAATACATATGGTCGATGTGTGGCCGCGCGCGCGGGAGTTCAAATTTCACGCCCGCGATTCGGCTCCTGTCGACGGCGTGGCCGATTCTTTCTCCTCAGGCTGGCCGATATTTGGATCCAAACCAAACTTTTGTTTGTACTGTTTACTTGACCCATAAATTGGTAAGCCCAACATAGGCCATGAACCAAACTGGCCCTTAATCTTTTCTAAAGGAGGAAACCTATATAAGAAATGAATTATAGCATTTTTTATTTTTCTAAAAGTTTATTCTGTTAGTTGAACTTGTACTGTCTATATACACACCAATTACATGAGAAAAAGAATGTATGATGAACATCAAAACTATCTAAATAGATGGTGAGATGGGAACAAAATCCAAGGAATTTTCCCATGAAGTTGTAGTCATCACCTGTGTTTATTCATAAGTTAGGGAACATTTTGGTTGATCCATCATATATCTTAGATATTTCAAAAGGATATTAGCAGTGATTAGAAATCTGTTACTCAAGAAAAAAGTAATCATGCAGGGATTAGGATTGGCAATTGGAGCTAGCCTCTTGGATATCAAGAAGGCAACAACTCTAGCTTCAGTTACAGTCATGACATTCATGCTAGCAGGAGGGTTCTTTGTAAAGGTGAGAGCAAGCACTTCCCTGTGTTACTGATGCAATGCTGAAGAACATACTGAATGAACAAGTCTTTACTCCGTCTTACGCATTGCCCTCTTCTCCATCATGATATGCAGAGAGTTCCACCATTCATATCCTGGCTCCGCTACCTGTCATTCAACTACCACACGTACAGGCTACTGCTGAAGGTGCAATATCATCCTGTCCCGGACATTCTGATCAATGCCATACCTCTTGACAACGGCGTGACAGAAGTTGTAGCTCTGGTCGCGATGATCATCGGCTACAGGGTTCTAGCGTACATGTCTCTGAGAAGAACGAAGACTTCAGCCAGCTAGCGAATCGGTCGTCGAGTGCACTAACAGGAGTCTGGATTTCTGCTAGGATGGCACCCGTTCTTACCAGATGATTGGACATAGAGAAGTTTGTAACTATATATATATAAATTGCGCCACGAAAAGATAGATCTTTTTTAACTGTTCTGTCTTTCTGCTACTTGTTCAGAGCGCGACATATCTGTTCCTACTTGCCTCATAGGTCAATTGTGGGCAACAATAACGAGTATAAGTCCCAAAATTTGTTACGATTTTCTTCTTAACTTTGCATCAAAACTCAATGGTGGTTTCTGTTATTTGTACGTCCATGCCATTACAGTTTTACTAAGAGGACGCACCTCAGCAATTCATACCAAAATGACTAATCTCCTTCGAAATTTGAAAGGCAGGAATTCTAACTTGACAAACTTCTTGTCCGTCGACGATCGACGCCTTCAAGACGATGACTAAGAGCTCGATTCGGAAGCAAGATCCTATCTATTATCAAGAAATCGACAAGTCAACCAAACACATAACTGCATTATTAGCCCAGAATTGTCCATTTCCACTAAAGAACTTGTGCTGCAGCCTGCGAGAGCAAGGGATGATAGTCTACAGAGACGCCACGGCGGCGAAGGCGAGCCGATAGTTGGGCGCAGCGCAACACACAGAACGATCACCTGTGACCTGTGCTGAGTAGGTTCTCTTGCTGCCTGCAGGGGGTTCGGAGTTTTATTCTCTGATCCCCAGGGCATCTACAGTGTAGCAAAATAGCAGGTACTTCCTCTGTTTCACAATATAATTCATTCTAGCATTTCTCACATTCATATTGATGTTAATGAATCTAGATAGGTATATATGTCTAGATTCATTAACTTCAATATAAATGTGGAAAATGCTAAAATAACTTATATTGTTAAATGGAGGGAGTAGTAAGCATTAAATATTACCTTATTATCGGGTAATAACCACTATGGAGGTGGTGAAGAACTAATACCGGATAGTAGTGCTACCACCAGGTATAAGCACCTTCTGACACATCAAGCCAATGTCTATAGCGAACTTGCGTTTTTTTTCAAAGCGGGCCCCACCTTACTTCCCATCCCCTACATAAACACTGTGGATGCTATGAACAACTACTACTACCCAGTTACTATGGCCCACACTAATACTCACTTCGGTAAGGTACATTGGTCGCGGGCCTCGTATTCGGTGTTTCAGCTGCGTGGTCTGGAGGAAGGCGGAGACGTGGCTCGGTGAGGCCATCGATCGATTTTCCGGTTTTTGAGTTTGACAGGGCTGAGAGCATGAGACGCTGGAGTTGTTGGATTTCGCTTTTTGCCCAAT
This sequence comes from Oryza sativa Japonica Group, assembly GCF_034140825.1. Taxonomy (NCBI): domain Eukaryota; kingdom Viridiplantae; phylum Streptophyta; class Magnoliopsida; order Poales; family Poaceae; genus Oryza; species Oryza sativa. The sequence continues at coordinate 3,084,153 of NC_089037.1, read as the reverse complement.
GCAGTCTCACGGCCACGCTGAACGCTGCCTCCGAGCGCGGTGATTTTGCATTGCGATCCCGTCCAATAATGTGCTGAACTTTGTATTCATCCAGCATTGATTCATTATCAAGAGCTTCTGCTGCAGCCTGCGAGAGCAAGAGATGGCAATCTACAGAGATAGTTGGGCACAAAGACGACGGTCACCTGCGCTACGCGGGTTAGGAGTTTTGTTCCCGAACCCTTGCTTTGGTTCTACTGCAGCCTGAAAAGGGGTTCGGAGTTTTATTATCCGAACTCCTTGTTCCGTTCGATTCGCTGAAAGCAGTAGCGTGCGGCCAGATTGCATCCGGTGCACTCACCCTAGGCTGCTACGCCCGGTGAGGCCATCGATCTGCCGGTGTTGTTTGAGTTTCGACAGGAAGCCTGGAGGAACTCTGGTAGGACGGTCATCTCAACTCAACGACCTTCGTTGATGTATGTCTGCGTGTCCCGTGGATCGCGTCATCGTGAAACTGTTCACATGCTTAACAATTCTTCACATGACGATTATGAAATGGATTTCGCCAAGATACTGATAAATAAGATGGCGGCCAGTGACGTACCTGCTTAAATTGCCAAAATATACATCCTGCCTTGAGCCTTGGAAGCTTATGTACGTCGTGGTAAACGGAAGCTCATGGTGAAAGTCTAATGTTTTTTAGTTGATGGTCTTTGTTTGAATTGTTGCATCATGTTCGCATGGCCCAGCATCGCATTGTTTATCTCTACTAGTAACAGTTTTTTTTTTTTTTTGAGAAACCTGTTAACAGTTTTCTTCCTCCGAGTTTCTGGACCCCATTGCCTTTGCAATTTGAGACTTTTTTAATATTGTTACTGTTTTATAGTGCAAATGAAGCTAAAGGTTAAATTATGCATGGGGGATTCAACAGAGACGAGCACAACGAGGGCATGTAACTTGTGTTTTTTCTTACAAAGTACTACATACAACATACTGTGCCCAACACCAACTGATGTTACTATAAACAGAGTACCAACACAAACAATGCAGGGTAAGCATAAATACAACAATGTTGTAGCTGTGTCATCATTACTATTGTAGTACGATACCGGGTTGCTCTAGCCTTTAGGTCATTATCTTCACAGAAGCTCAAGCCTTGCATCGCTGCTTAGTGTTCCATGTACTGAAATGAGGGTGGGCTAATCTTAGTCCTCTCTCCTGCAGGAAATGAGGCATACTGATTAATATTGCTTGTGCAATTTAAATCATGTTGTGCTTGTCTTTGAGATCGGCAGGGTTATGATGACATGAAATGTTTCAGAGCAATGTTTCAACCGTAGAAGATTCGAGACCATATCACTATAATACAATCTTCCTTCCCATTTACTACATCTGTTTTTAAATATATAACACTGTTGAATTCATTCCGTGTTCAGTGAGCAACGCTGATCACTGTTTATCAATTAGAATTTAAGATCATTTCTAACAAAATTGTAATATTGTAAATGTACTTATAAAGAAAAATATATCCACTTGTTTTTTTTAATGTTTTCAGAGCTATTAATGGTCAAAGTTTCAAAAGATTGACCAAATAAAAGTCAACAGTGCCATATACTAGTATTTAGGATACTGTTAAGGAGGAAATGTGGACTGTTATATATACTCCATCATCCATGTATATTCCCTATAATATCCACGTGCTCAACTGGTTAATTGGATAACATGGAAGTAGGAAACTCACCATAAGCTCCACGAATCTCAACTTCCCGCCATTCTTGAACAAGCGCACAGCAACAACACATCAAATGTGATAGGAAATCATCAATGCAACCTCCCTGTCAGCGGCATAACATAAACAGAGTTTTAAGTAACATAAAAGGCTCTTAGGATATACGAACGCTCCATAGTGTGCATGGTAATTCTTTCAGATAAAACTCTACCCAATCTTTTAACAAACCTCTGCATTAGCAATGGACAGACAGACATTTTGTTAAGTTAGTTTCATTTATAATCCTTTAGCCAAAATGACCCATAGCCCCAGTTATAGTCTAGTTCAGTTAATCAGTTCTGAAATGACCCATAGTGTATAACATGGAGCTGTAACAATTCCAGAGGTAGCTCAGTTTCACATTGTAGGGTCAGAATGAAGCACTTCTACTTTAGAGAAGCAGGAAAAAAAATCAATTGACAACAGATATGAAGGGACAGGAAAATTTACCGCAATATTTAGCTTTTGACGAAGCTTTCTCCTCACACAGCAAGTGTAACAACAGCAGGATAATATCAGGGAATATGCCATAATATCATTGCATGCTTCCGACGATGCTGAAATTTTTTTTTATCAGTGTCAACCAGCCTTTCAGATTACATAAGTAATTCAGTCCACAGAAAATGTGGCATAGAATCCTATTTGGAAGCATTTTGATGGAGAATTTTGTTGACAACAAACTTTAGAACTCAAGATGCAGAGAACATGCAAGGCCAATCTGTTTGGTCTAACACTAGCTAACATAAACAAGATACTGCACACCCTTGGAAATTACTATCCAAATGCAGAAAAGTCAGCACCATAGTAAAACAAGTGGAGGCAAATAATACATGATGACTATTTTCAGGGAAATGAAGAAAAATGCTAGGAGGAACAAAAATTATCAACTCTCAACATGATGATTATTGTCAGGGAAATATTCTTACACATGGGCCTGTTCTTCGCAATTGAAGCAATCTTTGAGAATGTTCCACAGGGGAAAAAGAATGTTCTCAAACCTGTGTTATCACAACAAGTAATAAATAGCAAGCAAAATATGTAACAGATATTTCCATATAATTAATAAGCACTAATGTTCTCAAACCTGTGCTATCACAGTATGTAAATAAATGGCAAAAAAAAATATGTCACAAATATTTCCATATAATTGACAAGTACCGAGGAAAGACAAAACAAGACTAATTTCTATATAATTTTTTAGTAGAACTGATCATCTTTGACCCTGCTAGCTGCTATCATAGCATTACTACTTCTTCAGTAATTGGCTACCAGCATCTCAACAGTAATCAGCAAGGAAAAGAGGCTAAAATGGCGATTGTTGTTTCATCCACTTTACTATTATCTAGTAAATCTTAACCATTATTTTTCATTTTTGAAAGGCGGTAGTTTCTTGCAGCTAAGCAAGTATAAATAACAAGATATCTTCTTAAGTCGCTGTACATAATACTCCAAGACCATTAGTTATAAGATGATCCTTTTACATAGTTGCATGATCCTACTCCCCCAAAACATCAGTACAAAGTATTGATCAACTCATATATGTAGAAAAAGGATATGTCTAAGGACATAAATCATACTTATAGAATGACTAAATTGGATAAATTCTTGTGAAAACAAACAGATGCATAACCGAACAGCTGTGCTAAAAATGGCATCTAAACACCATAGGGAAATCATTAAATCACGCATCCAAAGAGAAGGTAAATGGACATACACAAAGATGGCTCTGAACAGCAACCAAGCAAATCTGCATGCCACTCGTCGCTGTATGATCCTCTGCTTGAGACCAGATCATGGCCATAAGAAGATGGCGGAGAACTTCTGAGAAAGATATGCACCATAGGAACTATCAAAATTTTTATAATGTGCATACGCATTTTGAGGGGCATAAGCACATAACAAAATTTCTATTTCAAGTCTAGAACAGAACATAGTGAAGTTCTCTTTTGTTGGATCACACAGTTGAGTATACAAGACTTACACCTCTAAAATAAGGAAGAATGCGCACATTTTTCATGATTTACCCAGAAATGGCCATAGTAATTGTTCAGGTTAATGTTACTTAATGAGAAAAGGTTTTATACACTGCCTTTTTTACCACTGCAACCCACATCATAAGAAGATAGTCACCGAAAGAAACTAGTTAAACTTACTAACCGTGGTGCAGTGCAGGCATCCTTTTGCTTCTTTGGAGAGTCATCATGATATGTTTTTGCACTATCTTCACTGACTTTTGTGTGATTAGAGTCAGCTTTTTCAGAAACCTTAGGAGTGGCACATTTCTCTGGAATCGAACTTGCCACAGTTTTAGTCACTCCTAGGAGGTGTTGAATAACCTCACATTGGCCCATATCCATGTTGCTTTGTGATCTTTGAAGTTCTACTTGGAGCTTCTCACTTTCCTTTCGAAGCGCTTCGTTAAATGGCAAGTTTGGATAAGAGCATGACAGAGTCTTCTTGAGCACTACCGTAGGATTTGTACTTGGATCAGGGTTTAACAGAGCATCTTGAACCTCCTTGTCTTCATCATCAAAAGAATATTCACATTGATCCCTTTCAATGTATTCCATCCGCTCCTGAAAAAAAAGGATTGTGAAGCAAAGATGACAAGTATAGGAGTAAATAAACATGATATCCGATGCAGATCACTAGTCCCAAGTGGCATGATTAGTGATTGAGCTCACTGTGCTGGAGCTAAAAAAAAAATCAGTTTCCTAGCATATACATATACCTTCACAATCCTTTGGGTCACATTCACACCAACAAAAAAATCAGATTATATAGACGATGAAAATGATGGAGCACCAAAAGGTTGCAGCGTCGGTTATATTCAGAAGATAGATTCTAAAATAGAATCCTTTGGGTCACACCAACCAACAGAAAACAAAGAACCCATGAGACCATACAGGAAAACCACCAAGAATCCAAGACAAATCATTTTCCATCCAATTTCAAAAGCAAACATTCCATATACCATACTTTAGAATCAAAGAATGATGCAACCAACATTTCTTAAAAGCCTACATGCCCAGGCTACTAGTCTAACACTCAACTACACGATTAAACAAATGAACACTGATGAGAGAAGCTGAAAGGGATATGGTTTTACCGACCCTGACGCGGGCGTTGTCGACGAGGGTGATGAGCGGGACGAGGCGGAGGTAGTTGTCGATCTCGTTCTGCGCCTTGCGGAACTGGTACACGATGTTCCAGCCCATGGCGAGGAGGTAGAGGTAGGAGCGGTCCTGGCAGGAGTGGACGAGCAGGTAGGCGCGGCGGAGCGCGTCCTCGAGCTGCTCCAGCGGCTCCCGCGTCTCCGGGTACTTCTTGAGCTCCGACACCCGCAGCTGCTCCAGCAGGCCGCCGATGAGCTTCAGATGCTGCGCGAACCGGCGGCAGTTGCGCTTGTGCAGCCGCGCCGTCGACGCCGCCTTCACGATCATGGAGATGAGCCGCACCGCGTCGAGCCCCGTCAGCTGCACGACGGTCGCCACATCCCCGAGGTTCTCCCACGACGCCATTGCCGTCGTCTACTCGGCTTCTTCTTCTTCTTCTTCTTCCCACAATTCACTCGATTAGTTGGCGTGAAGCGAGAAGATCGGCGACACCCAACCAATCCTACCACCCATGGCGATGATTTCCACCCATGGTGATTCCGTGAAACAGCAGCTCAACGGAGCAGATCTGCGAGACTGACGCAGCAGCTGAGATTTCCGTTCCCCCCTCTTCTCCTCCTCTCCTGCGAGGAACAAATCAACAAGAGAATTCTTATCGCCCCAAAGCAACTCCCAAGCAGAAACAGCAAAATGCAACTGAAAATTCTACAAACTTCACTGCTTTCGCATCCTCTTCCTGGGCTCCCTCCTCCGCCTCCGCTCGTCGGAGAGGGCGAAATTCGAGGCGCCCCGCCGTCAGCCTCTCGAGCCGCGAGAAGTGGAGTGGAGGCGCAGGCAATGGCAGCGACCAGCAAGTGGAGGAGAGGATGAGGCAGAGGCGGATGCGTTGCGCTTGGGCTTGCGCGGCGGCAGCGCAGGCGCAGTAGGCGGCAGTAGGCGCTCTCGGTCGCTTCGGTGTTACGAGACGAGTCGTTTTGGACTCACTCGCGCTGCATTCGACTCCACTCCACTCTCCACCGCTCGATGTGCGTTTTCCCCGTACTGTCTCCGAGTCCGCACTGCTGTTTTACTGCGACTCGTTGCCCGTGCTTGCTCCAGTTGCTGAGCGTCGGGTGGACGCTCTCTCGCCGTGGGAGGGGCCGAGGCAAAGGAGGAGATTTCTGGGGGGTCGTGCGGCTTGTTGTTTCACACCGGTGTCGCCTCCACGATTTGCCAGTGACAAATGGGGCCATCTGCTCACAGGTTGCTCGGTTTATGTGTGTCGTGGGTGCTAGCCTAGTGGGTAGGTATGAGGCATGGAGATGGAATTAAACAGGGTGTTAAGGCTGCCGTGCCAGGGGCCAAAGCCCGTGAGTTGGCGGTTGGGGTAAGGTTTTTTTTTTTTTTTGGAGGCTGGTTGCAATAGTTTTATTTTTGTTTGGAGACTGGTTGGAATGATTGTTGGGTAGAAGTAGTAGTACTACTAGTAGGAGTGGTAGGAGCACTTTATGCTGTTTTAATTTCCGGAAATTCCACTACTTGGGTTTCTTTGGGAAGTGGCCGCACGCCTGCACTTGTGCACTGGCTGGCAATTTTGTCCGGGAACGCAGACACACGCAGTGGACGTGTAGTAGGAGTAGTACGTGCGCCAACTACTCGCAATTCGCAAAGTCGCGACCCGCAGCAGAATTGAGGGGCTGTGAGGCTCAATGCCACAATTTGCTTCACTGTGACACAACTCAAATTAGCCAGGTTTAATTAAGTTAGGCATTCGTTTGGTTCGTGCCACACTTATGATAAGATTTCTTCACCATGACGTGGGTCCCACATATCATTGACACATAAAAGTGTGGCAAGTTTGCTCTCCTATAGTTGAAGTGTGGCTTCAATTTTGTTAGCCACATGTTAGGCATGTTAGGGGTTGTTTGGTTTGCTCCCAAAGTTTGCCAAAGGTTATCACAACTTATGTTAGATAAGTTTGACCAAGTTAGTATATTGTTTGGTTTATAGCCACACTTGTGGCAGTATTACTTCTTATCTATTTGGGTCCCACATATCATCAACTCAATAAAGTGTGGCATAATTCAATTTTGCTAGCTAAGGTGTGGCTCACTTTTTGTAAGTCACAACTTAGACAAGTGTAGCATAAAAAGTATGGTGAATGGTGGCAAACTTAATATAGCATCCAAACAGCTTTAGCTAAATAAAGTATGGCACGTTTTAGTAATGTGAGTATGCCAACCAAACAACCCCTCGCTTTTGCATGTGGCATTGGGGTGTACTACAACTACTAGAGTCTAGAGGTGGTGGGCGTGCGTCGCCGCTGTTGCCGTGGATTCCATGCGTGCGTGGTGCATGCACATGACCGACGGCACGAGTGACGAGTGTCACTTGGGTAGTTGGGGTGCGTCGTGGGCTTTCTTCATTACGGTCGGTTTCATGCGCTGGGAATGGTAGAGACTACTACAGCGAGAGGCACACACCTGACCTGGTTGAAACTTGACGACGCACAGCTTAGGCAAAGTCTGGTCCTCCACTTCCCAATACTTACAACAAATATCACACAGACTCCACGATACATAGGGCCATGAGAAAAGGTGCTACTCGTGCTATGACGCCGTTGCGTATGCGTTCGGCGTTGGTATTGCCAGTTCACTTTTGGCTACATATCTGTCGACAATTTTTTTTCTAAAAATTTAACAATTATAATTACAGTGTATAATCATTTAATATTTCATACAGGTGTTCAAACATTATATTTGACAGGTCAAAAAATTTTAGGGTGAGATCTAAACAGGGCCTTAATCAAACCAGCGATCGTGCGCTATATAGTCATGTCCTATTCTAAAGGTGGTGTAAATTAGAGCTATTCCAGGTAAAACAATCTTAAAATTTAAAAGCCAAGCTAAAAACAAATTAGGATTAAAAAAATCAAAAGTTCTAACAATAAATTTTACTAACTTACATCTAGCCAACGTTGTTTGAGCTGTCACCAAAAGTTTCTCATACGTTTAGAACTTCAGCAGAATTGCTGCTGATCGGTCGCTCGAGGAGGGGAAAAATCGGTCGCTCTCCCCCCCACGATACGCGCACGTGCTCTGTGGGCCCACCACATGTTCCTGCCCCCACCAGCCACGTGGCCCCACCACATACTCCGTTGCAACAAATTGCCCGCGTATTTTGGAAATCCTCTGTTAAGGAAATTCGTTTCATTTTTTTTAAAAAAAAATGTTAGTGTACTCATAATGTTTTACTATGTATAGATCTAATTTTTTAGATAATGGAATATAATCCTTGCCTTTGCTCAAAAAGCTATAGCCAATTATTACTCCAACTCAATAAAAACTCACACCTGAATAAACAAAAGCATACAGATTAATGAAAACTCACAGCATAAAAAGATCACAAAAATTATTGAATCCTATTTATGAATCTCCATCCAAAGTTAGCGAACAACTGCATAACCATCGACTCAATATTACGACATGCGGTTTTCAATGACTTGGATAAATAATTTAAGAGAAAAAATAGTTTAAAGTGATTTTGCGCGCATGTGTTATACTGATGTCAGCTTCCGATTTTCCCCCTCCCATCGGGCGGGACTCAGATTCTGTGACATTGCCATGGTATGGCACGGTGTGACATTGCAGCGATCTGGGCCGTTGAAAATAAATCCAAGGGTCCACTGCGCTGGCCCACCTGCAGGCCTCAGCTTTCACCCCGCATTGCTCCGTTTCCTGCCGGAGCACGCTGCTCGCGAATCCCCCAGAACCACCACCGCCGCCACTTGGAAGGGGGCCGGTGCCACCGCTCGGAAGGGGGTTGTCGCCGCGGGACTCCGGTGGGGCCGCCGCGCGCGAGCGTCGAGATCGCCGCGGTGGCCCTGCCGGCGCGAGCAGCGGTCGGCCACCAGGCCTGCCCTCGTGCGGTGGTGGTTGCGGTTGGAGGCCGCCGAGCCAGTCCAGGCAGTCGTGGTGATCTGCAGCCGTGGTGAACCGGCCTCATTTTTCTTCTGTAATCTGCAGCTCGGCGCGTGGAGGAGGGGACGTCCTGGAGGCCGCGCTGCCCCTGCCGGCTACCTGCACAAGCATCAGCCTATGGACATCAAACAGCTTCTGTTTGCTGCATCCTGACTGGAGTTTGCTTTTGATTTGTTCTTCAAAACAACTCGCTGCCATTCAACTAGTATGCCTATCTCACGACACACAATTCATTTGCAATTGTTGGGGAGCCATCGCACACTGGAGTTCCACGCATCACCTTTGACAACCAAGAGGATACAGTCACTGATCAATTAAATGTCGCACCTGCTATATGCATCATCTGTTCTAGCCATTGTTCTACATGTCTGACGATACATCTAGCCACAATTGATTCTCATAGAAATAGCTTCTTTTTTTTTTTGCAGAATGGTGTTCGCGCGCTGATGCTTGATATATATGACTTCAAAGGAGATGTATGGTTGTGCCATTCAAATGGAGGGAAATGCAATGATTTCACTGCATTTGTGAGTGAATTGGATATAGCTATCTCCCTTGTGTTGACTGACTGAGTTTCAGAGAAAAATGTTCTATCGTACTGTTGGTAGCTTTCCCGGTCCCCCGGTCGCGGCGGCAGGGTAGGGCCTCGACGCCCTGGCGCCTCTCCACAGGTCACGGCAGGACAGGCCGACAGGGCATGGAGTTGGCCTCGCGCGGCGGCTTGGCTTCTCTCCTCGGTCGTGGCAGCAGGGCAGGGCCCCGACCCCGGCCTTGCGCGGCGGCCGCCCGGTCCCCTCCCCACTCGCGGCGAGCCCGACGGCCTCGCGCGGTGACAGCAAGCCTCCCAGCTGGCTCACGGCGATGGCGACGGCTGGACTCGGGCGAGGCGAAACGGGATGGGTTGGATCGGCGGGCGCCATCTCCCGCGGGACGGATGGATCGGCGGCTAAATTTCCGACCTGCAGGCGGGCCCAACCAAACGAGCCGTTGGATGTGTTTTTGATGGCAGAGATCCTCACAATGTCACGTTGTGACATGCCAACACAAAGTCACCCAAGCTGAATCCCATCGGGCGCCGATCCCGAGTTGCGTCCAAACTTCAGATGCAGAAAAAGGGGGCCAAAATCGGAGCTTTTTCGTATCGGAAAGGACACGTTGAGCCGAACACAAACGGGCTGAGATGCAAACCATAAAACTGTACGGACGCCCCGGAGCTTTTCCCCCTCCAATCCCCCGGCGCCGCTCGCGGCCCGTCCTCTCCAATCGCTCTGCCGCCGCTTGCGCCTCCATCCTTCTCGAATCCGTCCAGCCCTCTCTCCAATCCCTCGCCGCCGATCGGTCATCCAGCCGGCGACAATCAAGATCCGATGGCTACGGAGGAGGCGGCTCCACGACGCTACCGTCGGTTGAGGAAGGCCATCGATGTCTCCACCGCCACCGCCGTCGTTGCCTCCCCGCCCTCCAAGCGGGTATCACATATGCCCGTTCTACTGTTATATCCTTTGATTCAAAGCTCCTGCAGTTGTGTTGTACAGAAAAACTACACCTTTTTTTCCGATCTGTACTCTGTAGGATTATGTCATGACCGGCAATGGTGACACTGAGAAAGAGGTTTAACTGTGAATGATAGTGTGTGTGTTTTGGGCTAGACTTTATCAAATAGAATGCGGCCTGCGTGCTTTAAATCGTTTGGGCAAACGGTCCATGTAATCAGGAGATAAATACTCGAGAGAGAGAATGGCTGTGGCCAACCTGGCAAAAAGAAATCAAATCTATCTCTCTCCAAACTCTGTCTCTCCTCTGCCTCAGCTCTGTTTCTCTTCGTCCCCAACTCCGATCTCGTCTAAATATCTCTCTCTCTCGTCGGCGGCGAGTTTCGCGGTGGCGTAGTGTTACAGTGGTATCAGAGACAGGTTGTGGGTGTCGCCGTGCGTTGGATTCTTCCTGATTCGCCACGGCGCCCGCAAAACTTTCAGCCCCTTTGAAGCAAGCTATGGACTCCATGGAGTCCAAACTCTTGGAGAAGTTGGAAGGCATCACAAAGTGGATGCACGAGATTGATCAGCGGCTGGATTCCCAAGGTGGCAGTCTTGAGAAGGTGACTACCAAGGTGGATCTCGCCATGGATTCCGTCGGCAAGGTGCAGCAAGAGTGTGCTGAGTTGGCCCGTTCGATGAAGCGGGTGGCCAGCTGCTCTGATCAGGCCGGGATTTTGGGTTCGCCTTCCGGGATCTCGCAGGTTAGTACAAGTGGTTCTGCGACTCCTCCGCCGTTGAATCCACCTGTTCCTCCTATGTTGGATGGGGTTGATTTGGGTCGTGGTTTTGGTGATGGGATTTATTGGCGTCATCAGCCACTTCCTAAAATGGATTTTCCTCGTTTCGATGGTTCTGATATGCGGATTTGGTTGGATATGTGTGAGACTTATTTTGACATGTACCAAATCACTCAAAATTTCAAAGTCTCTGCTGCTGTGTTGCATATGTCGGGAAATGCGGCTCAATGGTATCATTCTTATAAGTTAGTGAATGAGGTTAACTCTTGGGATCAATTTAGAATGGCAGTCGCAACAGAATTTGAGGGTGTTGTGGAACGTAAGAAAATGTCTGCACTAGATACTCTGACTCAAACTAGTACAGTGACTGAGTATAAACAACAATTTGATTCTCTTGTCTATCAGATCAGAGTGTTTGATCCATCTGTGGGGGGTAAAATGTTAGTGACTCGTTTTATGAATGGTCTTACTGAAGAAATTCGAGCTGCTGTTGTTGTTCAATTGCCTGACACTGTACAGCAAGCATCTGCTATTGCTCTTATGTAGGAATCTGTCTTGGCTAGTAGAGCTACCAAAGCTCTCAAAGGGAAATTTGTGAAACTTCCTCAGTACAAGAGTGATGTCAGTTCTGATACTACTCCAGGTCGAGTAGATAAAGGGGATCTATGGAAGGCTAAGCAGTTGAAAGACTATCGACGTGCTCAGGGTCTTTGTTTTAAGTGTGGTGACAAATATACTCCTGAACATCGTTGTGCTGTTGGAGGCCAAATCAAAGCTATGCAGTTGGAAGAGGTGCTCACTGATGACATATTGGATGTTGTTATTGCTGCAGAACAATCTGATGATGAGGAGGACTGTCATATTTCTCTGAATGCATTGACAGGAGCTTACCTTCTTACTGCTATTCGTTTGAGAGCATTGGTTCATAGTAAAGTCTTGTTACTTTTGGTGGATTCTGGCAGCTCTCACAACTTTATTGATTACAACTTTGCACAGATGCTGGGTTTACCTCTAAAACCAATTCCTTCTACTCTGGTGAAAGTTGCTAATGGTGATTGCTTACCTTGTCAGTATGTGGTTCCTGGTTTTTTTTGGTGGATTCAGGGGCACACATTTACTTATGACATGAGGGTGGTCACTTTGGGGGGTCACGATGCCATCTTGGGTATGGACTGGCTTGAGCAATGGGGGGAAATGTCTTGTCATTGGGCTAATAAAACACTCAAGTTTCAGTATCAAGGGTCTTGGATTTCTCTTCAAGGAGTACAAGATGCTGCAGTCCCTTCTGAAATTGCTGCTGTCACTCTGCCACAACTTTTGAAATGGCATAAGGGTTGTGAAATATGGGCTGCTGCTTTGTTGGAACATTCCCAGGATGATGTCCAGCATGTGATTCCTTCTTCGGTGCAACAATTGTTAACTGACTTTGACGATGTCTTTCACGATCCTAAGTGTCTTCCCCCACATAGGGTTTTTGATCATGCTATTTCTCTAGTACCTGATGCTACTCCTGTCAACTACAGACCTTATCGCTATTCTCCGTTACAAAAAGACGAGATTGAGAAACAGGTGAAAGAAATGATTGATGCTGGTTTAATTACACCTAGTATGAGTCCCTATGCATCACCTGTTTTACTTGTCAAGAAAAAGGATGGTAGTTGGCGTTTTTGTGTGGATTACAGAAGATTAAATGCTCTCACCATTAAAAGTAAGTTTCCTATGCCGGTTGTTGATGAATTATTGGATGAGCTCTCAGGCACTAAATTCTTCTCTAAACTGGACTTGAAAGCTGGGTATCATCAAATTCGAATGGTGGAAACTGATGAAGCCAAGACAACCTTTAAGACACATCATGGGCAATTTCAGTTTAGGGTTATGCCATTTGGTCTCACGAATGCACCCTCCACCTTTCAGTGCCTTATGAACTCAGTCTTTGCACCATTTATCAGGAAGTTTGTGTTGGTGTTTATGGATGATATCTTAGTTTATAGCCCTGACCTTGATAGTCATTTGCATCATCTTCAGCAAGTTTTTGCTATTTTGAGGCAACACCAGTTATTTGCTAAGAGGTCTAAATGCTCTTTTGCTTGCACTCAACTGGAATACTTAGGACATATCATTTCTGACAAAGGAGTTAGTACTGTGTCACGCCCCGAACTAGTACCGACCGGAACTAGCCCGTGACGCTCCAAATTAACCTGTTAATCGATACCAGTCCCAGGAAACAGTGCTGGTATCATAGGGAGACAGAATATCACAACAACAGAGGTCTCTTTATTATAGAGTAGAAGTACAGTCATGTTGGGCTGCGGACAGATCCCGAGCTCACAACTGCATTACAAAAGGGAAACGGAAGCCAGGACTTGGACCAAACATCACAGGCGCGACTTGGGAACTAGGCCGAAACCCTAAAACTCATCGAAGCCGGCTTGCTCCTGGAAGAACTCCTCATCAGCGGGATCCGCTTCATCTTCTTCAGCAACTGAGGGGGGGGGGGGAGATTATTTATATAGAGCAAGGGTGAGTACGGGAGTACTCAGCAAGCCAGGGGAAATAAGTGTTTAATGCAGGCTTCAAAGAAAGGCTGGTGTTTTTGCAATTGATTTTATTCGAACTCTTTTCTGAAACAACTAAGTGAGTGCTTCTCAAACGACACGGATGAGACAGTGCGTCTCGTCCGGTCGGAGTATGTGCAATGTATCAGTCTTTAGAATTGAAACAAGGTTGGCACCCGGCCAACAGCTTTTCAACGGCCACCCGGGCCAACAACTTTTCAAACGGCCACCCGGGCCTAGCTGATCCCATCAGCTACAGATTTTTCAAACATCGAACCCCTTTTCTCAACAGCAATTTCATAAGCAGTAGTAAAACAAAACTACGCTAGGAATCACCTCACATCCGCCCATGACCGTGGGCACGGCTATTTGAACAGTTTGTTAACCTCTTTAGAGGGGGTACACTTTACCCACACGACATTACTAACCCGGATCACCCAGCCCGTGGAAATCAGCCACGTCGGGGGACCTCCAAGCTTTCATGACAAGGCATTTCGAAAGCCGACACAGGTTTACCATATGCCGACGAGAGGGGTCCCAGACCAACAACAGGTTAGGTCCCAGACCATACAGTGCCAGGAAGCCCAGGGGTCCTCCCCGACACCACCCCGGCGAATCCACATGTCTCTCGGCATCAAGGCTCCCCTGATAAGCTAGTTACTCAGCCAGGGGTGTCCCATTCCACCCATGTGGTCGTACTTGTCTTATGTTCGGATGAAATTCCAAGGAAACGGTCCTTAAGTGCAAGAGCGGGAAACCGTACACCCGGTACGTTCCCCGGTCCGCGGTTTTAGAAATTTCATTTAGTTCACAAACACCAACCCAGGTGTCGGGTTTTCCAAATCTTTTGTAAAACCCAAGTTTTACCCAAGATGTTTATCATATTTTAAGTTTGAGGGCGACCGTCGATACTCGCACAGAGTGCTCGAGTATCGAGGCGCAACTGGATGGTTACAAGGGGACATGGTATAACAATTAGCAATGGAGGGATCAGATGCAACAAGTTAGGTAGGTCCGCCAAACTGTCATGCGGACGGAACAAGCAGATTAAGTGCGATCCTATCAATGCATAATATTTTTCGAGCAACATAATTAAATTCAAATATAGGATCAAGATGTTCAAAGGTGGCTTGCCTTGCTCGAGATCTGGAGCTTGATCCTCGAAATCCTCGCACTGCGGGTCTTCGGGCTCCGAAACTACACGCAAAACGGGACAACTCAACAAACGGCGAAAATAAAGCCCTATTGATGACCTCTAAGCGTGCCATTAGATAGATCTCGGGATTTGAGGAATTTTGGGAGTTGAACGGAGTCAATCGGATTTACGGTTGGGAAGATATTGAATTTCTAAGATTATTGGATTTTTGGTCTAAAGGAAAAGGATTTAATTAAATCCTTTTTGGAAAAGAAAAGAAAAGAAAAGAAAGGAGGGAGAGAAAACAGACTTTTCTTGGGCGGCTAGGGCGCGGCCCGAGAGAAAGAGCGGCTCGGCCGAGCTTAACGGGCCGGCCGGCCCAAGAAGGCGGCCCAGAGCGGCCCAAGATGCGCGCGCGCGGAGGAAGGAGAGAGAGAGCCGGTGGGCCGGGCTCACCTCGCGCGGTCCCGGGTGGGACCCGCTTGTCAGCGGCTCGGCTCACCGTGCGGAGGAAGCACGCGGCGCGGCGCTAGGGTGGAGGATGGACGTGATGCACGCGCGCGGTTCGCGGTGGACGTGGGTGCGGCGGGTCCACGCGCAGCCTCACAGCTCGCGGTGGAACGCGCGCACGGGGAGGGACTGACCGGGGTCGGCTCGACCCGGTCTAGGCTGAGCTGGCGCCGACGTGGCGCCTACGTGGCTGCCACGCGGGCCGGCGGGAGGTAGACGACGACGCCGGCCGGAACGGACGGCGGTCGACAGCGGCGAGCGACGGAGCGAACCACGGCGATACGGGCAAAAGCGAGCACACCGGGCGGTTGCACGTGACGAGGGGAGACGAACCAACGGCTCGGATTTGCCGGGGGTTGCTCGACGGCGGCGGATTGCGGCGGCGGCAACCGGCGGCGGGAGAAGGGGGAAACGGCGACGAGGTCACTAGGGGCTAATTCCCGGCGGCGAGAGCATCTACGCGGTTACGGGAATCCGATGCTAGCGTCGGATTGGGCGGAACTACGCCGAGCGAGGCCGGCGACGAGCGGCGCTTCCGAGCTCGGGCGGCGACGGCGGCGAGCACACGGCGAGCGACGGCAACGGTCGGGGCGGCGCCGGCTATCTTCCAGGAGGCTACTCGAGCTACTACTGAAAGCTAAGGGGGGGAGATGGAGCGAGGAGGAAGAACGGAGGGAGGCACTACCGTGCGGGACGGGCGCGGTGACGAGAGGCCGACGGCGTGGGAGTGATCTCTCCGGCCTCGGGCCGAGGAAGAGGAAGAAGAGGGCGCGCCCGGAGTCCCCTTCCGCGTCCACGAACGCACCGGCTCTCCCGGCGCTTGGCGATGGACGGCGGAGGCGAGACAGAGCACGGGAGCGGCGGCAATGGCGAGGAGGCGAATGGGAGAGGAAGGAAGGGAGGGGGGGGGGCTTGGGTTTATTGGAGGCGGGAAGGTCGGTTTGGGAGAGAGGAACCGACATTGGGCGGTCAAGCCGGCGAGCTGGCGCTCCGGCTAGCGGCCAAAGCGACGACAGGAGGTGACGCCGGCGAGAGGGGAAAAGGGGGGAAAAAGGGGAAAAGGAGGGAGAGAAAGGGGGGCTCGCCCCTTGCTTCTTTGGGAAAAGGCGGAGGGAGCGGGGACGACGCGGCAGGGGGAGGAGGGGCGCTGCCTCCGTCCCTTGGCGGCTTGCGCGCGGAGTGGCGGGGGCCGGGCGATGACGACGGCGATGACGGCGGGCGGATTGGAGCGGAGCGGCGACACGGGCGACAGGCGCGGCAGGCGCTGACGACGGCGGCGACCAGGCGGTTGGCCACCACGGCACGCGCGCGCGGCTTGCAACGGGCGGCGTCCGCGCGGGCGCGCGCACGGGAACACGGCGCGCGGGAAGCGGCAGCGAGGGAGCGGAGAGGGAGGACTTGGCTCGACGCGGGCGGCTTACGCGCACGCGCGCGGGCAGAGCGGAGGGGCGCAGGGCGCGGCTCTCGTGCTCGCGCGCAGCGCGCGAGAGTGGGGCGCTCGGCGCGGCGACGCGCGCTCGCGCGCGCGGCGCGGGGCGGAGCGGAGGGAGAGAGGGGGGGGGGGAGCGGGGAGATGGGCCGAGAGGGATTCGGCCCATCGAACCCGGGGGAGGCAAACTAGACTTTTGCGGAGGGATTTGATTTGGAAGGATTTTTATTCGGAATTGAACTCGACGATAGATCGGGGATTGAGATCTTGAGATGGCACGGACACTAGACAACAAGCAAAGAAACAAATTTCGCAATTAGGGTTTTTAGGAGATAATTTTCCCGCTAGGCGCCACGACGGAACGGGCGCTACATACTGATCTTGAGAAGACAGCAGCAATGCTGGCTTGGCCTGTGCCTACTTCTGTTACTGAATTGAGGGGATTTTTGGGACTGACAGGCTATTACAGAAAATTTGTTCAGGGTTATAGTATCATAGCACGACCATTGACACTCTTGTTGAAGAAGAAGGCCTTTCTTTGGACTGATGCTGCTCAGCTTGCTTTTGATCAGTTGAAGACAGCTATGAGTAACACTCCAGTGTTAGCTTTGCCCAATTTTCAGCTTCCTTTTACTTTGGAGAATGATGCATGTGCTTATGGTCTTGGTGCTGTTTTAAGTCAGCAGAGTCACCCTATTGCTTATTATAGCAAAACTTTGGGTCCTGTTAATCAGAAATTGTCCATTTACGAAAAAGAGTTTCTAGCTATTATGATGGCTGTGGATAAGTGGAGATGTTATCTGCAGAGAGGTCCATTTATCATTAAAACAGATCACAAAAGCTTGTGTCATTTGGATGATCAAATATTGGGGACTGAATTACAGCAAAAGGCAATGACTAAATTGATGGGTTTGCAATATTCTTTCCAATACAAGAGAGGGGTTGATAATATTGTTGCTGATGCTTTATCTAGAATGCCTTCCTCCTCTCAATTTTGTGCTCTTTCTGTGGTCCAACCGATCTGGATTCAGGAGGTGATCAATTCTTATACAGTGGATCCTCAAGCTCAGCAGCTACTAGCTGAGTTGGCTGTGCATTCTCCTAATTCTCAAGGGTATTCATTGACACAAGGGATTATTAGATTCCAGAATAAGATTTGGATTGGATCCAATGCAGGACTGCATACTAAGTTGATTCAAGCTTTTCATGCTTCTGCACTTGGTGGCCATTCTGGGATTGCTGCTACTTATCATCGGTTTAAGAAATTATTTGCTTGGCCTGGTCTCAAGTTGGATGTTGAAAATTTTGTGAAGCAATGTCAGGTTTGCCAACAGGCCAAACATGAACACTGTCGGCTTCCTGGACTGTTAGCTCCTCTCCCAATTCCAAAAGAGGCCTGGCAGGACATCTCCATGGATTTTATTGAAGGTTTACCGCGCTCTGATGGTTATAATGCAATTTTGGTGGTGGTGGATCGTTTTACTAAGTATGCGGATTTCATTCCTTTGCGTCATCCATTCACTGCATCACAAGTGGCTCATCTGGTGGACAAAACTGTATTTAAAACTCAGGGCATCCCTCGTTCTATTGTGTCTGATCGTGATCGTCTCTTTACTAGCAAGTTCTGGACAACTCTTTTTGCTACTTGGGACACTCAATTACAGATGAGCACAGCATATCACCCGCAAACAGATGGCCAAACAGAGCGTGTCAATCAGTGTTTGGAAATGTATTTACGATGCATGACTCAGGCTAACCCTAAGAAGTGGAGCCATTGAATTCATTTGGCAGAATTTTGGTACAATACAAATTATCATACATCTCTTGGCTGTTCTCCTCATAAGGCTCTTTTTGGGGTGGATCCTCATTATTCTCAAGTTCCTGATCTGACATTGGCTACTCTGCCTGATGTGGTGGATGTTCAGACTGAAAGGCAGCACTTGTCTGAATTTTTACAGCAGCAGTTAACTCGAGCCCAGCTGCGTATGAAGAACAAGGCTGATAAAGGTCGTTCTGACCGTGTTTTTGCTATGGGTGATGCTGTTTTCTTGAAGTTACAGCCTTATGCTCAGTCCTCAGTAGTTAATAGACCATATCCTAAGTTGGCTTATAAGTTCTTTGGCTCTTTTACTGTTTTGGAGCGCATTGGAGTGGCGGCTTATCGTTTGGATCTACCTGCCAGCAGCACTGTGCATCCGGTGTTTCATGTTTCTCAACTCAAAGCTCAGGTGCCAGATCATACTCCTGTTTATACTTCTTTGCCATCCCCAGTGGTTCTTGATGCTGCTGACGTTGTTCCTGAGGCGATTTTGGAGCATTGACTAGTGAAGCGCGGTAATGCAGCTCATGTCCAGGTGTTGCTGAAATGGTCTTTATTACCAGCAGATCATGCTACTTGGGAGGACTATCATGTTGTGAAGACTCGCTTTCCAGATGCTCCAGCTTGGGGACAAGCTGAAACTCCTGCGGGCGGCACTGTCATGACCGGCAATGGTGACACTGAGAAAGAGGTTTAACTGTGAATGATAGTGTGTGTGTTTTGGGCTAGACTTTATCAAATAGAATGCGGCCTGCGTGCCTTAAATCGTTTGGGCCAACGGTCCATGTAATCAGGAGATAAATACTCGAGAGAGAGAATGGCTGTGGCCAACTTGGCAAAAAGAAATCGAATTTATCTCTCTCCAAACTCTGTCTCTCCTCTGCCTCAGCTCTGTTTCTCTTCGTCCCCAACTCCGATCTCGTCTAAATATCTCTCTCTCTTGTCGGCGGCGAGTTTCGCGGTGGCGTAGTGTTACAGATTAGTGTTGAATAATCGTTGACTAGTTTAACAGTAGAAACGAGCTTTTCCCCTTTTAGTCCGAATTGCGCCATCAAGAAAGTGGAACAATACCCGTTGTTATTGCCTTATTGGTACCCACGCAGCTCAATATGTTCCTTTCACTGCAAGAAGTTTTAGTTTGGTTTAATAATTTGGTCACTTAAACCTTTCCATTGTTCATGTCGCAACGTAGTCTGTTAGTCTGAAAATTTTTCACTAGCAGCCTTGACAATTACTTATAGTGGCTTTAGTTAGCTTACTGTTGTTCCATCTCCTTTCTGATCAAATTTACTAGGTGCGTCTGAGTAAGGAGCGCAATACTAACGAGGACAGGCTCAGCAGCTTACCTGATGAGATACTCATCCTGATTCTCGACAAGCTAGATGCACGCACAACAATAACCACCACTATCCTTTCAAAGCGATGGCTTAATCTTCCTCGGCGCTCCCACACATGTTACGACTTCGCCGTTGATGACCTCCTCCCTCCACGCTACCACAGGTTGAAGCGACTGTGGATGGAAGCCAAGGCAGCGTATGAGGCAGAGAAGTCACCATATGTGACAACAAACAGGGATGCTGTGAACCTGAGCGACTTTTATGCCATGAAGGACAAGATGGATCAGTGGACGAGGAGGATCCGTCCACTCACGGCTGCCCTGGAACGCTATGAACGCTGGGCCATGCGGCACTATGTCAAGCGGGTGGATGCATTCCTTCTGCCCCCCGATGGTGTGCACCGAACTATCCAAAAGCTAAGGCTTCAAACCTTTGGCAGGAAGTGGAACCAATTCATTCAGCGATGGGTTACTGCAGCGATTGCCAGGTGGGGAGTTGAGGATTTTGAGCTTAACGTTGAAGGCCGTTGCATCGCCTATGACTTCAAGATACTTGATGGATGTCAGAATTTGCAGCTGAAGCGGCTCGTTCTGTTCAACTGCCCTCCCTTGGGTTCATTTAATTCCTTGACGTTTCAGAGGCTCACGAGACTCTCCTTGTGTAAAACTTCGTACTTTGGATTGGCTAATCGGATTTTGACACATTGTGTGCATCTATTGGACTTTAGTATCAGATATTGTCCGGGTTACTGTGCTGGTGGTCTCCGTATCAATGTCCCAACATCAAGGTTAAAGAATCTGCTGGTGGACAACTGCAAATTTGGGAAAATCTATCTGCATTCACTGCCCTGTCTTGAAACTTTTGCTTGCCGGGGCCTACTGCCTTCCAAGATATACTATGGCGAGGTGCCTGGACTTAGGCATGTAGGTTTGGACTATCTAAAAACCGAAGGCGACAGCAAAGTCGATCCAAGTGTTAGCAACAGAACATATCCACTGAGCAAATTCTTGAAGAGGATCCCGCCAATTGAGAGCCTTGTTCTGCAGTTCAAAGGACCTGAGGTGAGCGATCATACATACTCCTGAAATGAACTAACAGACTAGTCACTAGTGTATGAACTAATAGTAATAGTGTAGTGGCCTCTTGTCTCTAAGTGAAATTGCGTTGCATTTTCATGTGTGCAGGTGTGGATTGAGCCAATAGCTGTACCCGACCCGTTGCTTCATCTCAAGAAGCTATTCATTGCAAACGTACCAATTAATTGGGATATATTCTGGATTGTCACCCTGCTTGATGCTGCGCCGGTTTTGGAGTCATGCCATGTTCATGTATGCACTCTACAAGTCTCTTTTCCTTAAATATCCTCTTCAATTTTTTTGGAATATATCTGTGAATTCACACGAGAATTCTCAAACCTTAGTGCAGATTGACAACAGGTCGGAAAATATGGCTTCTTGGCTAGACGTGCAAGCTCAAGATCGTCAGTACCATTGCCTGAAGGAGCTCGTTGTCGTCGGCTTCAATGCAGTAGGGTGGCAAATCGGCTTTGTCAGGCATGTCATGAAGGCGTCGCCGAGGATGAGACGGGTGCACTTGCTCGATGGGCATGTCGTTGAAGACAAGGAGCGGGTGCTCGAGGGATTGGAGGTAGTCCCACATACGCGGGAGTGGCACGAGTTTGAGAGATCAGAGGTCCTCGATGATCTCTGGGATGGGAATGGGATCTGCTCGCCGCAACTGGAAATAATTCTGGAATGATCTGTTGGCGACAGGCTAAGGTATAATTGTGGAAGGTGTCGCTAAGGCTGATACTGGTTCACCTGCTCGGCGGGTGTCGACTGTCGAGTGTCGGATTTCAGGATTTGCATCGTCTGATATTACGGAGAGAATGGCTGAGAGCCTGAGACGCACAGTAAAATGTGCCAGGAGCTACAATATCTTGCCATAAACACAGTAAAAACGCTGTGCGAACAGTGTCGGAGTACTGTTCACTCATACGGTATCGGTTTACTGTTGATTACCGTAGCGATCGATCACATCCGGCCGCATTTAATCTAACGGCTAAAAATGACCAATGGTAGAGAGTACGGTAGGTTTTTGACAAATTCATCACTAAATTTTATGATATCATACCTTGAATATAGAGTTTCGTGAAAAATATAGTGTTAATATGTGGTTTGTAATACTACCTCTTTAAATCTATAGTTTTATAATAGTTTGATAAAAGTAGAAATAGTTCTATAAAATTTACTTAAATAAAAAACGGATCAGAGAAGCAGCCATATAATGCTTCAAACAAACCAAAAACGAGTCTCGTGACTAATGGAGTATCAACAGTCACAAACTCATGACACGATAATTATTTTTACATGCCCTTATTGTCAACTCTCGGTTATTTTGTATTGAGTCAAACAATGCCTCATCAAGCAAATAAATAAACAAATAACACAATTAAACACGTGATTTCTATCCGGCACGTAACGTACCCCACATCTCATGGAGCAGACGCAGATCCATCCAAGAAAGCGATTGTTTCGTTTATCCAGGGAATACGCTAAACGCGGTATATTTGTAAACGAAAAATAATTTATAATTTTTTTATATATGTGTTATTAACTATCTACAAACAAAGACTGCAAAATAAATTTTGATGGGAAAACTTTAAAATTAATTTTGAATTTAAGGTTGAAAATTTAAATTTTGGCTGATAAACGTAAGTACTCCCTCCGTATTTTAATGTATGACATTGTTGACTTTTTGATTAACGTTTGACCATTCGTTTTATTCAAAAAATTTATGCAAATATGAAAATATTTATATCATGCTTAAAGAACATTTGATGACGAATCAAGTCATAATAAAATAAATTATAATTATATAAATTTTTTGAATAAGACGAATGATCAAACGTTGGATAAAAAGTCGAGGGCGTCATAATATAGAGGTAGTATAAGAAAAAAAAAGATTGGGCTAAAGATATCGTCAATGATAGCTTATCGTGACAGCGCGCGTCAAACACAACCCGCGGAGGAGGGGACGTGCACGCCGCACCACCACCACCACCACCATCCATCACCCTCCTCTCCCCCGAGTCAGCCACAGCCCGCCTCCAACCCCAACCACCGCACGCAGCCGCGCCCCGTGCCGCGCCCGTGCCGTCGCGTGCCGCGCGCCCGCGTGGCAAACCACCCAACCACCCCCCTCTCGCAGCCAATGCGACGCGACGCCCTCCTCTCCTCTTCCAAAGTCGCCATCCGTTTCGCCGAGAGCCCGAGCCCGAGACCAACACAATACAGTAATACACAAGTACACAACACCTCCACCCATTGCGGCAAAGTTGGCACGATCTCTCGCTGCCTTGGACTCTTCTAGTTCTAGTTTAGTTTGCCTTCTTTCTTCTCCGTCTCCTCCTCGCGGCGGCGCGCATGGAGCGGCTGATCTCCAAGTCCGTCGCCGCCCGGATCCCTCTGCCGGGGGGCGGATCCCCATCCCGCCGCCTCGCCGTCGCGGGTCTCGGCGGCGGCGGCGGCGTCGAGCCGTGGGCGGGGAGGCTACGGGCGCAGCCGCGTCTCGGGCCGATCGCGGCGCGGCCGCACGATGGTGTGTCGGCCCCGCCGCGGGAGGCCGCTCCGGCGGCGGCGGTTGGACCTCCGTGGAAGTTGCTGTGGAGTCTGCTCCCCAAGGTGACTGCCCCAATTTTGGGTTTTCTTTTTTTTCATCTACTGGAATTGCAATGTTTGGCTCGAAAATGATGCGCGCGGTAGAATTGCCATGGTAGGTTCTCAACTAGTGCTAGTCGTAGTACTTAATTGTGGTAATTATGCCCCTTGAGAAAGTTCGTTCAGCTTGACAAATGACAACCTTCTGTTTGAGATCGAATAGCATGACACATGCCTCGACTGGGCTTTGACAATGCCACGGCTGTGTATGGGATGAGAAGAGTAGTATGCTTTGTAGCAAATGAAAGAGATCTCCAAATGAAATGCTGTTTTTGTGTTGGCTCTACCTCTATAAATGATTAAGCTGGTGTTTTCTGGCGCTTCCATATACTTCATATGGAAAAATACAAAGCCAATGCACAAGAAAATCTTTATTTTAGCAGAACAGAGGGGAACATGTGAGCACTCTTAATTTGTGCTCCATTATGTACAATCATGTTTATGATTTAAGATACTGTATACTAGATGGGTATGAAAAAGAACCGATATGCGGTCTTTGTGGAATTGTGAGACCTGTATACAGGGGCGAAGCTAGCATCAAAACAAGGGGGGTGCACTACCATTGAGAATCTAGAAAATTTCAGTACAACATTGTATATTCTAGTCTTTTTAAGTGAGAAATTAGGAATTTCGGGGGTTCATGTGCACCCCCCAAACACTATATAGCTTCGCCACTGCCTGTATATAGCAAGTTACAAAACGGAATTTTGTTGTAGGTAAACATCTGAAGTATAGTATTTCACTTGAAACTAAGTGATGATTTGGTATGTTTTGGGGAGAGATGATTTTAGTGCTTCATTATCAAAACTAACCCAGAATGTTGTGAGAACTCCAAGATACCTGTGATCGTAGTTAGGGTTTTGGGCAACTAACAAGGTGTGTTGTAAGATCGTTTAATGTCCATGCGGTCTTTAGTTTTTGAGTGATACATTTGGTAGTTAATATTGATGCTAAATTGGTAACATCTGATTAGATCTCACTCCTCACAGTTCTTCCGTTCCCAAAGAAACTGTATCTCATAGCCTTAGCCAAATTGAAAAGTAGACCTTGTTTTTATCATTTTTGTAGTGAGCACTGTACCATATTGGGGTTCCATTGCGGACACAATTTTTAATCATAAATGTGTCAGGCTCACTATGTGATAGTTCTTGCAACTGTGAACAAAGTGAGAGATGATATCATGAATTAGTGTCTTTAATTTTTGCACTGTTTTATAACATATTTGCATCATTTTCTCTCGCAACATCATGGCTATTATGTTATTTAACTCAGGTCATAAAAATGTTCGACTGTGTGTCAACCGTCAACTGTGAAAATGCCATGATAATCAGTTGCATTCATCATTCCCTAGCCCAATGTTCTCTTCATGATTTATTGGAAGAATGCGTTGCTATTTTAATGTTTTCTTAACTGACATGTTTTTATGGTACTTTAGATAACTTGCTATGCAGCACATGTTTAAAAGTGTAGTAGTTGATCTAGTTAGGTATGGAATGTGGCTTCGGATGGATTATGAGATATGCGTATACGAAATGGACCTTGTCTAGTAGCATTTGTGAGTATCTGATGCTAGATGGGATTGCATTTACTGATTTACATGTGTAATGTTTTTGAGATTTTACTAAAGCTCTTCAAATATAGCTAAGGTGTTGTGGAGGTGACTACATTATTTTTCATCAGAAGCAAGGGCATTATGCTTGTTTTCTGGTTTGGTTTTGTGCATATATGCTTTGGTTTTTTAAAATCGTATTTCCCCATCATTATTCTGATTTAGTCAACATTTTGCTATATCACAGGCTTCCAGAGCTGCTCTTTTCCTATTGGTGGCGCTTGTTACCGGCACCCTGCAATCTAGCATTCCTTATCCTGCCCATGCATCAGTGCAATCAATAACCAAAACTGGTGGACTATTTACATCAGAGATACTAAGCAGTGGTTGGGCTGGTTTCATTGCTGGATGCTTGCATACCTTGTCTGGGCCTGACCATCTCGTTGCTTTGGCACCACTGTCGATTGGAAGATCAAGACTGGAAAGTGGACTGGTCGGTGCCCTTTGGGGTTGTGGTCATGATGCAGGACAAGTTATTTTTGGCCTGCTATTCTTATTACTCAAGGATCGATTGCACATTGAGATTCTCCGGACATGGGGAACAAGAGTGGTTGGTCTGACCCTTCTAATCATAGGAGGTATGGGCATCCGAGAAGCTACAGAGGTTCAGGAATCGTCGCTCGCCCTGGAAGGCGTGGACTGCAACATAACCAGCAGTGAGCCTTTACAAACCCCTGCTGCTCCCAGGAAGAAGAAAGTTGGTTTTGCAACATTTGCCACTGGAGTTGTTCATGGTCTCCAACCAGATGCTCTACTGATGGTGTTGCCTTCATTGGCCCTTCCCTCACGCTTCGCTGGTGCAGCATTTCTTGGCATGTTTTTGATGGGGACTGTATTTTCGATGGGGAGTTACACTGCTTTTGTAGGTTCTTGTAGTGAGGCCTTGAAAGAAAAGGTCCCTAGGATAACAGAGAAACTGACCTGGGCGGCTTCACTTGTAGCAATATGCATGGGAATAGCTCTTCTAGTTGGGCAGTTCTTCGGTTTCAGCCTATACTAATGTATTCGCAATACGACATTGTTTCCTTAATATTGTTGGCAATTAGATTGGTAACAGAGGATTTTATTTGTATGACTGCAAATTGTATACTGGTAGACACAGACTTTACACCGATTTTTTTCCTCCAGAAAAAAAGGAAGTGGTTTTGTGCTGTATTTGGCTTCCATCACTGTAACATTTCAATCTCTTCTATCGGTAGCATGATCAAACCAGAAGCAGGTAAAAAAGCTCAAAGGTAAAAAATCTCTTCTATTGTTGTTGAAGTACCTGATTAACTGAGTAAGGAAGTGTTCTTCTCCAGTGAATAAAATGGTGAATTAACAGTGCGATTTTCGCAAAAAACTTTATATATGTGAATTTCTCTATATTGTTCGCAAAATCATTCAGCTATTTCAGACGTGCTATAGTACATTGAAGGCGAGTGTAGTGTATATATCACAGCCTGAATCGTATAAGGCTTCTTCATGCAGGAAGATTCACAACAGAGATCTTTTTCTTCTCTCTGTCTAGACAATGCTTGGTGGAACTGAATGAAATCTCACAAAAAAGATGCACAGCACGGCCCGACCAAAACAGCAAAGGAGCGTAGAAGGTTCGCGAAAAGGTGATTCACAAAAGAAAGCCTATCACGCGTGGAAACATCCAAATAGAAGCAACCGGACAGAGCTCCATTTCCAACTAATGAGTTGGGATTTGGGAAGCATGCAGAGCAATCCAGACTCGTCCATCCATGTTACTATTCTCTACCACGGTACACTCGCGAGATGCGTGCGCTCAGCCCATTCTGCTTGTATTTTCAGTACACTGTTTTTTCGTCAGAAGCACAAGAAGCGTCTCAAGTTTATCCTTTTCACAGCCATCTCTATCGGTATAAGTACCTGGGAAAGGTGGCATCATCGATCATCAGATACCCTTCGTTTGGAAAGCCTATAAACCGGTAAACCCTCCTGTGAAAGAAAGGCATTGTGAGAGCCCAAATCCTGGCTAGTTTCATTGGTCCAAGTGCTGAGCTACTGATACCAACAACCGCCATCGGAGAGAATGGGCGTGGACGACATCATCGCCGAGCTGCGCGTGCTGCCGGCCAAGATCCTTCTCAAGAAGAAGCCCAAGCAGTTCCAGGTACAACGCCTTTTGAACTACGATCTTTCATCTTTCCTCGTCAGCTTTTTTTTTTTTTTTGGGTTGAACGATAAATGCAACTGCGTAAGTTGTAAAATCACATAAATTCCTACATTATGATTTTATGAAATGGAACGGGGTGTTAACTAGAAAAAAAAAATGGTACACAGAAGGTGGAGGTGAAGGTTCGGATGGACTGCGAAGGGTGCGAGAGGAAGGTCCGGAAAGCAGTGGAGGAGATGAAGGGCGTGAGCAGCGTGGAGGTGGACGCGAAGCAGAACAAGGTGACGGTGACGGGTTACGTGGAGCAGGAGGAGGTGGTGGGGCGGCTGCGGCGTCGCGCCGGGAAGAAGGCGGAGCCGTGGCCGTACGTGCCGTACGACGTGGTGCCCCACCCCTACGCCCCCGGCGCGTACGACAAGAAGGCTCCCCCCGGCTACGTCCGCAACGCGCTCGCCGACCCGGACGCCGCGCCGCTCGCCCGCGCCACCGAGGAAGAGGAGAAGCTTGCCTCCGCCTTCAGCGACGAGAACCCCAACTCCTGCGCCGTCATGTAGTATAGCCATTATAGTTAGCTAGTCATGCACCCATGCGGCCATGCCATGTCTTATTGTTTTTTTTTTTTAAGTGTGCTGCTTTGTTTTGAGCTTGTAGTCTCAAGTGTGTCTGTGTGCAGTCTGTTCGCCGCTACGCTTTGTACACTGATTATTAGTTGGGAGTTGTAGGATGAGTCCCTCGTGGCTGTCAAAGTTTTGCCTAAAATTTTTGTATGAAACGTGTTTGAGTACGATCGAGATGAGCAAATGTTTCTTTGGCTCATAATGCTGCTATTACTTCATCCGTTTCAATTATAAGGCCTTTATAGTCTTCGACGATATACTTTAACTTATAATTTATTTCATTTTATATTTCAACTAATATTAAATTGCCATTCCCTCCGTTTTAGGTTACAAGAGTTTTGACTTTGGTCAAAGTCAAACTGCTTTAAGTTTGACCAAATTTATAGAAAAAAATAGTAATATTTTTTACCCAAAACAAGATTTCGTATCCATTCCGTGATCTGGATCTTTAATTATTGGAAACTTCTCAAGTTCTTCTGCCATTTTTTTCTATAAATTTGATCAAACTTAAAGCAGTTTGACTTTAACCAAAGTCAAAACGTCTTATATCTTGTAACCTGAAACGGATGGAGTATCATATAAAAAGTACTTCAAAAATATGAATCTAGTGATATAACATGTATAATACTTAGTATATATATATATATATATATATATATATATATATATATATATATATATATATATATATATATAGTTAGTATGATTATTAGTAAAAACTACCGAGTTTGATTTTTCTTTAAAAAAAAAAAGAAGCGCCCTATAATTTGGGACAGAAGGAGTACCATGTAGCTTTAGTGTTAGATTGAAGCCATTGACGCTAGGATATTCTGCCACGTGGCCACCACCCCAACCACCATCATCGCTAAAATCTAAGAGGAGGCGTTAGCTTGGATCAAGACGGGATCCGCAAAACTCGCTGAGTTAACCCCGTTGGAAGAACCTACGTAGTTTCCCTTTTTGCGGACTCAGTTTTTTTTACGGCAGGGACATGTAAATAACTTATTTGGTTGTTTGGTTTTTCCTCCTGCTCTATCAATATATACGAGGCAAAACTTTAGCCTTCTTTTTTTTAAAAAATAAATTGCTACTGATAGAATGGTTAGAAGTGATCTATCTTCGGGCTTGTTCTCTTTCATGTTAATTTTAAATTTTGACATTTAAAATTTGGCAAGGTAACACATACTACCACTAGTTCACTAGATCAATACCAAGTCAACACAATCTTATCAAGTTGTGGCATTTTCAGTAGTTTCTACTGTTGAAACCTTACCAGAATGTCTCAAACCTAACACCACACATGTCCGTCTTACTTTCCTAAAATTTGATAATGACATAATTTGATATCACCAAAGTTTCGTAAGGGACATTATTACTAATAAAACGTATCATTCACAGATAATACCAATTGCAGACCATACAATGGCCTGCCCACAACTTTGTTATACTCTTGAGCACAACTATAGAGATGAATAAGATTTTTTCCCCCAAGTAAATAGGAAGGATCTCTGTGCCAGAAGCACATAACAGCAATTTTGCCGAAGAAGGCAGATGTTTCATAGCGGCAGATCGATGTCCACGTTCGACCAAATCAGCATAAAGTATACATAACATGAATACGATTTTCAAAAGAAATACAATGCATATGCACAATTTGGGCAGCAGAAGATGCACAACTGATAATAATGTCATCAGTTTTTTGAAATAAGTTTGTCTCGTCTTTAACAGCTTCCGACTGACAACATCCATAACAACTCAGTCTGCAAAAGAGCAACAATCAAACGAGTACTTAACAGGTAATGTCACGTACTCACGTCCCAGCAAGAGCACAACCACAAAATACATAAGTCCTGCACATAATACTACCTACTATGTTTTTTCCTCTTGTTTTTAAGTTTTTCGATTTTTTTGGTTTTTATATTTTTATATTTTTTTGGGTATTTCTATCTCTCTTTTTTGTATGTTTTATTTCCTTTTTTTGGTTGTTTTCTTCCAAATCAACTGGATTTTAGTCCTCACTCCTCACCCCAGTAGATGAGGTACGCGTGCCGTAACCAGAGAAAACTCGGCATGCCGTTGTAATCTTTCTTGTGTAAAACCTCAAAAGGTATCGCTCCGGAGTAAACTTCTTGCAGACTTCTGCCCAAAAAGTGGTCCACTCCCGTTGCTGTATAACCCTCCCAAGGGGGGTGCCTGATAACCTAGACTAACTGAAGTTGCTGACCTAGTAAGGAGAGCTTCACCGGGCATTCCTTGACTTGCATGGTAGCCTGCCCCCTCAAGTCCAACAGATTGAAACTGAGATGCCAGTGAATCAATGTTGGATGTCACAGGGGACAGCGAACCAGAAGAATTTCCAGCAGAATAACCTTGTTTTGGAAGCAACCAGATCTCCCATCTTTCACGCTTCCGCAATTTGTCACCCTGTAAAGTAAGTATGCAAGAAACACAGCGAGAACTCAGATGTATGGAGAAAATGTGAATTAGAATTAAAAAAAAAACATATTCATGTCATTCTCATTTCAAGCAAGAAGCCATGATAGGAAACCAAAAGTACATGATGTTTCTAACGTCTTGGGGAGTCAATTGGGGTGTCACAGGCTAAACGAAATTTTCCTTCAAGTCATATTGTTTCAGAAGATTGACAAAAGAAAAGGCTACTACTGTAGAAGTTTATTACAGTGATTTCTAATCAAGGAGGATAGATGAGTGATTTCTAGATGAGTTGGTGGTTACTATTTAGATATTTTTAACTTAAGTGAATATGCGGGTAAGTAGAATGATAAATAACAGTGTTGTCAAGCTATCACAATTCCAATCTATAGGAAAACCTTAAGATCATTATTGAATACACCTATTGACAACTTGTTTGCTATCACTAGATAAGATTCTCCTCGTAATATGTTCTAGCATTACGTTCAGAGACATTCAGTTTTTCCTAGTGGCTAATCAGTTAAGAGTGTACCTGTAAGTGATATACATTAAGTTTTAACCAAAGGAACTTGGCAAGTAAAACTTAGTAATGAAACAGCTCTCAATTCATTTTTGAAGTCCTGCGTTAAGAAGGAAGAAAAAATAGAGAAGGCCTGCTTCCTGGCATGTGAGATCATCTAGGGTGCTAAAAAATATACTATTTAAAAATCAATGGTGCATTCCTTTGCGCCATGGCAATGTTCGTCGTGCGCACATTTCAACATGTGGATCCAGATCCAATGTACACACAAGATTGGACTAAGATTCTACAAGGATGCAACTGGACTTAAGTTGGGCATGCACAACAGTCTGAGTACTCCAATATTCCTACTACTAACGTTACGCCAAAGGTGCGCATACAAGCTAAGACGCTATGCAGATATAGGCCGAGTTACCTAGGTAGACACGCAAACTAATATGTCATGCAGATATAGCATAAAGAGCTACCCAATTGGTTGTAATAAAAGGTGAACAAGCTTTTGAATGTAAAGTATTGGAACTAAATAATGCTGCTCTAAAGATCATCAGTAAAGTACAGCATCCCTTACAAACTGAAACTAAATAATGTCAGTTTGAAGATCAGAAACCAAAAATATTTCCCTAGAATGTTCCTTTTATACAGCATGCCACGCCATTTACAGCCCATTTGAATGTCATGTTTACCCTTTCTGAAATATCTAGTGAAGAGAAGATTTGTAATGGTAAGCTGCTCACTAAATCAAGTTTAAATACTTAAAAAAAACTGCTCACTAAGAACAAATCTTATAGTAGAGTTGGCTACTACCTCTAATTTTAGCCATGTCATCTATCCATTAATTAAGAGGCAACATGTACAACATATTACCTCTAATACACAAACATCATTTTTTTTTGTGTTGGTTCACTCCCACACTATCTCATTCTCTCTTTTTCTCTTGGAGATTGTGCGGAGGTTGTCCCTTGCATGAAGGGTGGCTCATCCTCTCTCTACACCTCATCACCTAATCCTATGTGGCACTTTTGGAGGCAACACCTAAATCCTTATAGTACATGCTCTAAACCAGCAGTACATTCCGCAGTCCGCACATAGCAGAACATGAATATTACTTGCATATTTATAAATTACAGCACTTGTATATGGCAGATAAGTCTGTTTGAAACTCAAAATATGAAATTACTTCAAAGGTAAATTATGAGAATTAAAGATCACCTGTACTTCAACCACGGTAGATTGCAGAACTGTTTCCAAGATAAACTGCACGTTATTAGTCAGCTTTTTTACCTACACGAAACAATATAAGTCAGAATCAGTCAGAGTTGTAAAAGAAGCAAAATATCTATTTTAATTCCTGGCCAATGAATATTGATATATATTTTTTGGCAGGACATGCATGATGTTATGGCATAGAATAAGTTTTCTCTCTCTTTTTTTAATCATCCATGTATAGTCATGTGAAATATGTGTCCATGATTCCATATTGTGGAATGTCCCATGTGCCGGTGCAAAGCAAAAACAACTCAGAGCATCTTCAAATTCACTTTATTTCCATTATTCTAACTATCTGCATCACAAAACATTCCTATTGTGTAATTGTCTTACAACAACATTAGCACTTTTAAGAACCTTTTCACTGTTTAGTCAGCCTCTACCTTTGTTGTCTCTTTTCTACAGTTCTTTTTGCATTCCAGTGGCTAGTTTCTCTCTTTGCCCTGCTTATGACCAGCCAACATATCTGACATTTGAGTGCAATTATAACTCCTGGTTGTTCTTTTAGAAAAACATTAACACTTGTAACAATTCATGGGAAATGATTCAGTCCTCAGACGTAGTCATTCTCTTGGAACTTAAATGCTTAATTACCAAGGTGCAGAAAGTTTGTTCATATAGAAAAATGAATTGTATTTTGGATGCTTCAGTCTTATTGTTGCAGAATACCCCCCCCCCCTCCCCAGCACACACAAAAAATAAGAAGTAACAGACCAAGACAAAAAAAAAAAGCATAAATACAGTATGCAAACCTATAAGACTTTTGTACATAGTGCATCGGAAGGCACAGAAACATTATAAAGAACATAATACAAGACCAAAGTTAGGAAATATGTAGTTGAAAGAGGAAGAAATAACCCCAAAAAAGAGTCTTGGCATGGTTAAAGCAACCTGAGGGGAATACAAACCTCATTCCCATGATGCAATGGTAAATGGTACTCACCAAACTAACTAACTGTGAAGGATATGATTCGGAAAATCCATAAAGAAATATGCCTATACAACAGTAATAGATTGAGGTCTCTTCCATCATATTTGTCGACACAATTAACAATGCATGAGCAATTGTATGTATTCAGCTTAAAAAATAGAGACAATTGCATGTTTGTTGTCATTTATGTAGTGAATTACACAGGATATAAGTTATCACTTATCAGAAGTTTTGAATAATATCTAAATGTGCATGCAGTTTCTCACACAATCAGGCAACCAGGCAAGAAGATATCTAATACTAATAAGAAAAAAAAAGTTTTCTATGTCCCTCACTCGATGGTGACAGTGAGCAGAACCTTACAAGGCAGTTGGTAAATTTGTCATTAATCTGCTGAACAATAGCAACGAAGTAAAGGTTCATTGACAATATTTTTAGTTAAAAAAAACATCATGTAGAACCTGCAAACTCACCTGATTAAATCCTGCAATCAGGGGTAATGGCACCCAACCCTGGTCATCCATATGCCGCCTCAAGAATATGTCTTTGCACAAATTGTCATCACTGCAAAAGTTGAACAAGTGGCTCAGTAAATTTACCTCGGCAATGATATGGAACAAATATTTCACGTAAATGTAGACAAAAAAGTACCTAAAGTAGTACTCTATCTGCTTCAGCAGCTCCGCTCGAAGAGGATCAAATTGAGGAATTAACATAGCTGGAGGGCTTGCTGGGTGAGGCACAAAAGGCAGTGCTTGAACACCTTCCAGGGGAGACGTAAAATAGTAGACATGAGGTGCTATCTCTGCTATTTGAAACGAAGCAAATTAAGGTGACATAACAATAGAACAACTCTATGATCTCATAAACCACATGCATGGCATACCAGGGAAGCCTATGGGAGCTCCATAAGGTGGTGTTTGTGGAGTAGCAGGGTTAACAAATGGTGGTGGTGGAGGAGGCGCCGCAGTCACAACAGCCAGAGGAGCCCTTATGTAAGATGGATGGTGGCCGCGCTGCTGGTGTCCAGGCCCATGGCCGTCCCTGCGGCCACCGCCACGGCGTTGCCCATCAAAACCACCATGGTGCTCCTGTCCACGGCGACCTCCACCTCCACCTCCACCATTGCCCCTCCTGTTCCCCCCACCACCATAGCCACTACCTCGGCTATGGGGATGGGAACCATATCGACCATTCTGGTGGTGATCACCGCCTCCATTGCTCCTGGCATTAGGGGTGTAGACTGGGGATGGCTCTGAGCCAGGGGCACGCTTGTCCAGCCCATCCCCCACAGGCATCACCAGGGCACGCCTAGCCGGCGGATTCCGCACCGGTGCTTCGTGATCAGGATTAGCATCCGGAGCGCCGGAATTCCCCAAGGAGATCGGTGGGATCACCGCCTCCTGAGATGATTCCCCAACGGGAAAACCCAATCAATCCCATCAAACGGCAATAAATTTCAATCCCCCTATTATTCTACAATCAACTGGATCAAACACTTACAGCGGGTGGCGGTAGAGGAGCCACCTTGGGCGATGCCTTGGGCGGCATCGGCGTCGGCGTCAGCGTCGTCGGCGGCGGAGACGCCAGCCCGGGCAGCGCCGGCCATGAGTCGGCGTCCATGATGGGGCTCCCAGGCGCCACCACGACCGGCACCGCCGCCCCGTTCCCCGGCCTCTTCCACGCTGCAGCGGCCGCCGCCTTCTTCCCGGCAGGGGGGCTACCGGTCGCAGCCGGCGTCGTCCCCCCACCACCGTTCGCCGCCGCGTGCTGGTCGGCGTTGGAAGCCATCACCCACAAACCGCTGTAAACAGGATACGGCACGAGCTGCTGCGGCGGCGGCGGGTGGGGGTAGGGATTCGGTAGGCGCTCCACTCAGCACGGCATGAGAGGCGATCGGCGGTGAGAGATACTTCCCTGGGGGGTTCCAAATATTGCCCGCGGCGAGGGTGGAGGAGGAGGAGCCCCGGCGACGATCGGATCGGGGACGGGATAAACCGTCGCGCGCGGCGGCGGCGGAGGCGGCGATGCCCTCGTCGCTCGCTGCAGCTCTTCTTCCCCCTTTCCGTTCCCTTCCACGGATGGACGCAGCGAAGGGCTTTCTCCGGTGGGGTCACAAAAGGGAGAGAGAGAGAGAGAGAGAGAGAGAGAGGAGACAAGTCCGCAGCGACCACCTGTTCACACCGCCCTCCACCGTCCGATCGACACGGACGGCCACGATTGCTATCCCGGTGTGGGGCCCACCCCCCCGCGCCGCTCTAAAGCCGCTCGCGCTGGCGTCCCGCGGAGGGGAAGCTGGCACGTGGGCCCGACCTGGCCGTGGCACCGGTAGGTATTCGTGTGGGATCCACGCGGCCCCGCGGGGTGCGGCCCGTCCGATGCCGGATCGACGGCGGGGGATGCCGCGGAGGATCCACGTCATGGGAAAGTGAAATAATTGCGACGTCTGGGATGAGAAAATCCAGCGGTGGTCGAGGAGGGAGGGGCAACCGCCCATCTTTGTTTTGTCTCTCCGGCCTACGACTACTGGCCTACTGGATTCCGACGACCTCATCCCTTCGCCGCCCAACCTCATCGCTCACTGCCCCAGCTCCTTGTTTTTGAAAACAATAGTGAATCAGCATATATTCTTTGTTCTGCCTTTTCAACCAAGAATTTTCAGATATGCTTCTAGCGTGTTACTATTGGTGCAATATTTCGTGTTGAAGATTGAATACGCTCCTTATCACTGTACTATCAAATGCATCTCTACAGTATTTTGCCTATATTAAGGGGCGTTTTG
Organism: Oryza sativa Japonica Group; assembly: GCF_034140825.1. NCBI lineage: Eukaryota > Viridiplantae > Streptophyta > Magnoliopsida > Poales > Poaceae > Oryza > Oryza sativa. The sequence goes on along the minus strand of NC_089037.1, from coordinate 3,048,269 downwards.
GTTTGATACCAAAATATTGCCATACCAATTTTTTGGTGGTTTAAATAGCAAATGTGATGATTTGGTTTGAAGCCAAATGTTTGGTAATGCCAATACTCAATTTGGCATAATTTTAGAATATTCTTCACCACAATTTAAAATTTGGCTCTCAATTGGTATAAATTCAAATGCACTCATTTACAATTCTACCCTACTAAAATATTGTAGTGCCAAAACTTGCCTAGAGTTTGGCACTACCAACATATATTGATAGGGTATTAAACCAAATAAGCCCCAAATTTTAACGGATCTTTTGGAACCCAGAAAAGGAAAAGGTGATCTCTCGAACGCATGCAGGGATGACTGATGAGAAGACATAAACATGAAGATACAGGAACGTGATTCGAATGCAAGCGCAAAAAAGTCAAAAAAAAAAAAAACGCAAGCGCAAAACACACGCTGTTACGTGAGAATCCGGGGCCTTTATCTTCTCCTGTCTTGTTGTGTTGTTGGATAAGGTTCCACACTCCTAGCTAGTAGTCTCCTGGTACTCCTTTGGATTGATCGCCGAGCTAGCCACGTCCCACGATCGTCGATGGATTTTGCAAGCGTCCGTCCACAAGTAAAAGCTCTTGTTGCGATCCCCAGAGCTGTCTCTGCTGTCATGCATCACCAGACAGCGGCTGACGCTGTCTGTCCTGCGTAGCTCGTCTCGTTTGGTAATCACCTCCACACGAAAGGCTTCGTTCAGAATCAGCTCAACCGCTGTCTTCCTGTCAGTTTTCTTGTGTACGAGTCTCGAATTATTTGATGGCTTTGGTGTTGATATTATTGCGTACTTGTACATGTATTTTTCTCGTGAGCCTCTCTAGTCGTAGCCTTTAATTGCCACTCTGCTTCCATCGAGGAATATGACTCGTCGGCTGTCATCAGCATGTGGTACACGTTTTATGATGTAATCGAAGTCTGATGGAATGTGATCTTCAGTGGTACTACTACAGTTTCACATCGATTAAAGATAGCAGTGGATTCAACTTGATTTACATCCACCGACTAGCAATTAAAACGATCAAATGAATGGTACTCCCAAATAATGCTCGATCTTACAATGAAACAGATTACCAATGCTGGATCGATCAGATAGACATTCAGATTTCAGACGAGGATCTGATATTCCTGATGTCTGAACATATATAGCTCAATCAGTAGTCGAATTGGTGGTAGGTGCTGAAGGTTTGGCCGAACGACCACCCCGCCGGCACGGCGTCGTCGAAGACGATGGTCTGGCCGCCGGTGGAGGTGACATTGAAGCTGAGCGCCTGTCCGGCCAGTCCAGCGAGACACTGCCAATTGGCGCCCCAATTCCTCGTCATCTGGATCCACCCCGTGCATGACCCCTTCACCGACATGCTCACGATCGACCCGCTCCCGGCCATGTTGGTCACCAGCACCAGCTCGAAGTAGTTGAACCCGTTGATGATGAACCTCACTCCCCCATACCTCCAGCACTTCACCCTGCAAATTTTTCAATACAAACAGCACTACACACTTGATTCGTTTCAGAGTTCAGACATATATATAGAAATGCAGAGAAGATGTCAGGTTGGTTAATGCTTATTACTGTTGGTAGAGGATGGGGACGATGCCAGCGCTGTAGATGCCAATGTTCTCCCAGGCAGGCTGGGACATGTCGAAGTAAGGGCGGGTCGCGTTGCACCAGCCGCCGTAGTTGGTGCCCGTCACGGTGATCGCCTTGCCGAGCTTGCACCAGTCGGGCGCCTTGCCGTAGTCGCAGATGATGAGGTAGCACTGCCCGCACGACGCGCCGTCGTTGAACAGCGGCGTGCTCAGCGCTGCGTTGTTGATGCCGTAGCGCTGGTCGTACAGGTTGCCGTACCCGCACGCGCCACCTGCAAGTACAGATGCACCCAAATATTCTGTCACAAGTTCAGGTTGCATATGACGTACTTCCTTCGTTTCAAAATAAATCAATCTATTATTATTATAAAATGTTACATATCTTAATACTACAAATTTGAATAATATCTTACGTCGTGTTTAGTTTCAAATTTTCTCTTCAAACTTCCAACTTTTCCATCACATCAAAACTTTCCTACACACGTAAACTTCCAACTTTTCCATCACATCATTCCAATTTTAACCAAACTTTCAATTTTGGCGTGAACTAAACACACCCTTAGTACTAGGAGCTTAGATGTTACATCCCACATTAGGGCTGAGTTCTTATCTCTACTTTCCTAACTCACCTCTCTCGTTTTCCGCTCGCACGTTTTTCAAGCTACTAAACGGTATAGATTTTGCAAAAATTTTGTATACGAAAGTTACTTTCAAAAGTCATATTAATCTATTTTTAAATTTATTTTAGCTAATACTTAATTAATGATGTGCTAAACGCTACTTTATTTTGCGTGCTGGGGAGTAAGGTTCGCCTTAGTTTGATTTATTTTAGAATAGAGAAAGTACACGTATGCATGCATGCAACATTGTCATTTGTCAATCATAATTGACAATGCTATTCCAGAGGGTGGAGCAGACGACGACGTACCCATGGTGCCGGAGCCGTCGGCGCCGCCGTAGAACGTGGCGGTGCCCGGGAGCCAGTCCGACCTCGCCGGTGCAATGCAGAGTGCAACAACGGCGAGCAGCTGCAGGAGAATGTTCCCCATGATCTCCTCTGTTTGCTACAGCTAGCTTGATTCCTTGCAGCTAAATACTGTTGTGATTACTGGATTTGGGGGTGAAGGATGTCTGCGGCAATGGTGGTGCTTAACTGCTTATATAGTGATCTAGGAGGCCTGCAAAGAGGAATGGATATGGATTGCATAACAATGAATGATTGTCGCATATGCATTATTGAATCTTGCACATGGCTCTGCAACGTCCAGAGATTGACTTACGCGTGATGATCACTGTTTGCTGCATCAGAAACTATAAGTCGTATGTTAGCATTCTTCAAGTCGAGTAGTTAAAACCGAACAGAAGTCGATCGTTGTGAAAGGGAAGAACAGAAATGCTCCGAAGATCACGCATGCACGGGAATGTTTCTGCTATAGCTGAACTGGAGTACCATTCTTCCAGTCGACTAGGGCATTTTGTTTTACTCTGTTTGGCTAACGAAATTATATCCTCCGCTTCTCTCTCAAAAAATAAAATTATTGCTACTAGCATATCCTCTGCTAGTTGACGTACCAAGCTGTAACATGTCAATTTTATATATCGATCAGAAATAATCCACACCGAAAATATGCCTATGCTCATTTATTGGCCACCTAATTTCGTTCCATGAAATTCTTAATTTGTAAGGGATATTTCAAATTTCTTAATTGGACAAGCGAGTAGTAGGAGTATTTCACTTCTTAATTAATTGTCCTTTCAGTACTGTCTAAGTGTCTAACTAAAGGCTCAACTCCCTTAAACCCTTTGCAGCCACAACTTCTTCTCTTTTTCTATTCCAACCACTGGCGACGCATTGAAGAAATAGTCAAATAATTTGCATTATCTTGTTCAGTACTTTAGGTCAACCACCAGAACCGTATGATCAACTAGTAGAATACTGCATATCTTTATGAATTTCTTGTTCTGATGTGTTACAGCGTAATTAGGATTCCCTCCGTTACAAAATATAAGCATTTATATAGATTATTTACAAACACTAAGGTTAAGGGAAAATATTCCCTTTCTGTCACCATAATGGTTAAATTTTGAATCGCTTATATTCCTCTCCCAAACACTTGACTTGTTGAAAACCTATGAATTTCCTTATAATAGAATCAGTGTCATAGTGTCATAGAAATGCTTATATTGTAGTACTAATTTTGAATATTGGAGATCGCTTATATTTTGTAACAGAGGGAGTAACTAATTCTGCACATATACAAAATACCGGTTTGTCGATCGACACCAGTAATAAGGGAAACAATTCTAAACTCTCAAGGGAATGTCCCCTTGTTCTTCACACGCCATCTACGAATTTTTTTTAAAAAAATTTGTCAAGATAGATTAATATATCACTTCACAAATATGTAAGTTAGAATTCAACTTCTACAAGTTAAAAGACAAACTTGACTATAAATATACGTTAACTACTATAGTTAAATTTGTTATTTTTTAAACTTATAGAGATTAATTTTTGTGAAGTGATATAACACATATTATATATCTTATCAAATTATTTCATAATTATTTGGATAACATACAATAAACATCTTCAAGAGTTTAAAAAACCATTCCATTAGCAATAGTGTCATATCTTGCTTCTTTGAAAACATGCTAACCGTTTTGTTCATTCGGGGGCACTCGATCCACATATGCGTACACCATTGCATTATTATAGTCATAATTAATTAAGTAGTATAGAATATTATTAATCACTTTTTGACCGATCAATAATTAATATAGAGTATAATTAATTAATTAATATACACAAATATGTAATTCGTTTAATTAGTACCAAGTTTCAACTGAAGAAGCTACTCTAACGATAATCATGCAACAGCAAACCGATTATAGTGCAGGTTTTTTCAGACAGATGTGCAGAACAGCAATTCAGCCTTTATATATTTAAGTTCCTTTTCGTATGGAAGTTGAGCACAATATTCCTGGAACAGAATGATTAACCTCAAGCATTATATCGTTTGACATGTTTTTGGTTTGTTTTAATTTTTGCAAGTTTCTTTAGACAGAATAGCTTGGTTAGGCCGATCGAATTATAAAAGAGTACCTGATACATCTAAGAAAAGATTTATGAAAATTGTAGCTGTTAGATTTACCAGTTTAACCATATAAAGGTTTCGTACAGAAACTTGAAATTGACTGAGTGAAATGATAAGGAGTGGAGATCGGAGACCAGCCGGTAGCATCTCATGGAGCCGCATCCGCGAAAACACTGCAACGAGGCACTGGAAAACACATACAGATCACACACGTTAGCAAATTGTCAAAGAAATGTTCGCAAAAGAAAAAAAAACTGTCAGAAAGACCGAAGAGATTTCTTGAAAATGAAATGGCTTAACTTGTTTGAGTGTCGCACGGATTTGGGCCGAACCATCGAAGGCCTACCAGCATGCCTGGGCCCGAGAGTTAAGCCGAACGTGTCGTTAATCATGGACTCATAGTCCATAAATCACATATAGTCAATTGCCCAATAAAAGGACATGTACGTAGGCAATTGGATCCTCTGGTCCATATGAACATCCTCCCTCACATGTTAACATGCAAAAAGGGACAAACATTGTATCGTTTAGCAGTTTAGCAAACGTATCGTTAATCAATCTATCCATTAAGCAGAAAAGAATAAGGTAGCATACCCGGTTTGAATTTCTAGCCACTCTAAGACAACATGACAAAACTCCGTGAAGTGAGTGGTTAAGGTGCGCTTTTCTTAAAGTTATCTCTCATCCATATTGCTCTAGTAACATAGAGAGCACCGCACTTTAAAAAAAGTGATCTCATATTCATAGAATTAGTAAGCTGATACTAAAGTTCACGTGCATCCTTTCATGTGATGGGCCTTGATTTTTTTTCTTTTAGAAACTATTGTCTAACTACATGGATTTAGCACATATAATTCCAACACTTAGCCCCCTTTAAATCATAGGAATGAAAAAAACGAAGGAATAGGAAAAACATAGGATTCTCACAGGAATACAAGTGTAAAAGAGAGAATTACAAAACACAGGAAAAACGTAGAAATGGTCGTTTGATTGAGCCATAGGAAAAACACAGGAATTTGAGGAGAGATAAAAACTCAAAGGATTTTTAACATGAGGTTCTACCTCATGCTAAATTTCCTCCAAAACTTACATGGGAAAATGCATTCCATAGGAATTTCATAGAATTCCATAGTATTCATTCCTTTGATTCAAAGGGCTATATAGGAAAAATTGGAATGAAATCCTTTAAAATTCCTATGAATTTCCTTTGAATCAAAGGGGGCCTTAAAGGCTAATGTCTAGATGAAAGAGAGTACATTAATGTCAACTTATTAGGTCTAGTTTTTTCAAATCTAAACTACAACTTTCTCGTTTTCCATTAGCATACATTTTAAACTGTTAAATGATGTGTTTTTTTTTTCTAAATGTTTTATATAAATGTTTCTTTTTCAAAAAAACAATTAAGTTAATTTTTAAAGTTTATAATGATTAATACTTAATTATCTATGTGCTAATAGCTTATCTTGTTTTGCATGCCGCTCACAAGCTAAACCAAGTTTGCACGACGCATAATATGTCCATACGGTTTCCACGAAGACGAAAGAGATATATTTACATCGGGCCACCATATTAAATTTGTGTAGGAGCCCGTGATGAAGGCCTCGTTTGGTAGGGCTCCAAACTCCAACTCCAGTGAGAGCTAGCTCCTGTTAGAGTTGAAGACTCGTTGAAAAGTTGAAAAGTTTTTTGCTACCTTTCAGCTCTAGATCTGGAAAAAAAATGAAAAAAAATGAAAAAAAGAGACCTAGCCGGCGGCCCCAGGCACGCCGCCGGCTGCCGGCCGTCGCCGCCACAGCACAAGGCGCCGGAGCGGTCGCAGCTTGTCATCCCAGTGTAGCGCCCGTTCCGTCGTGGCGCCTAGCGGGAAAATTATCTCTTAAAAACCCTAATTGCGAAATTTGTTTCTTTGCTTGTTGTCTAGTGTCCGTGCCATCTCAAGATCTCAATCCCCGATCTATCGTCGAGTTCAATTCCGAATCCAAATCCCTCCAAATCAATTTCCTCCGCAAAAGTCTAGTTTGCCTCCCCCGGGTTCGATGGGCCGAATCCAGCTCGGCCCATCTCTCCCCCGGCCCCCCTCTCTCTCTCTCTCTCTCTCTCCCCCCGGCGCGCTCTTTCCCCCCCCCCGCTCAGCCTCGCCCGCACGCTGCTCGCGCGTGCGCGGGAGTCGCCCGCGCCGGGCGCCCCCTCCCCTCGCGCGAGCTCCCTGCTCGCAAAGCCGCTTCCCGCGCGCCGTGTTCGCGTGCGCGCGCCCGCGCGGACGCCGCCCGTTGCAAGCCGCGCGCGCGAGCCGAGTGGTCGACCGCCCGGTCGCCGCCACCGTCAGCCTCTGCGCGCGCCTGTCGCCGGTGTCGCCGCTCCGCTCCAAGCCGTCCCCCCCGTCATCACCGTCGTCATCGCCCGGCCCCCGCCACTCCGCGCGCAAGCCGCCAAGGGACGGAGCCGCGCCCCTCCTCCCTCTGCCGCGATGCTCCCGCTCCCCCCCTTTTTCCCGAATCGGCAAAGGGGCAAGCCCCTTTCTCCCCCTCTTTTTTCCCCTTTTCTTTCTCCTCGCCGGCGTCATCCTCCTGCCGCCGCTTTGGCTGCAAGCGCCGAGCGCCAGCTCGCGCCTTGACCGTTCAATGCCGGTTCCCCTCTCCCAAACCGACATTGCCGTCCATTTAAGCCCAAGCCCTCCCCCTCCAAACTCCCTCATTTTTCGCCTCCGCGCCATTGCCGCCCTCTGTTTCGCCGTCGCCGATCGTCGTTGCGCGTGTCGGAGGAGCCGGCACGAGCAAGGACGCGGAAGAGGACTCCGGCCGCACCCTCTCCTTCCTCTTCCCCGGCCCGAGGCCGGAGAGATTACTCCCGCGCCGTCGGCCTCTCATCACAGCGCCCCTCCTCTTCTCGGTGATGTCTCTCTCCGTTCTTCCTCCTCGCTCCATCTCCTTCCCCTAGCTTTCGGTAGTAGCTTGAGTAGCCTTCCCGTAGTTAGCCGGCGCCGCCCCGACCGTTGCCGTCGCTCGCCGTGTGCTCGCCGCCGTCGCCGCCCGAGCTCCGTAGCACCCGCTCGTCGCCGGCCTCGCTCGGCGTAGTTCCGCCCAATCCGACGCTAGCGTCGAGTTCCCGAAGCCGCATAGATGCTCTCACCGCCGGGAATCGACCTCTCGTGGCCTCGTCGCCGTTTCCCTCTTCTCCCGCCGCCGGTTGCCGACGCCGCAATCCGCCGCCGTCGAGCAACCCCCGGCAAATCCGAGCCGTTGGTTCGTCTCCCCTCGTCTCGTGTAACCGCCCGGTGTGCTCGCTTTTGCCCGTATCACCGTGGTTCGCTCCGCCGCTCGCCGCCGCCGCCCGCCGTCCATTCGCGGCCGGATCGTCGTCTACCTCCCGCCGGTCCGCGTGGCGGCCACGTAGGCGCCACGTCGGCGCCAGCTCAGCCCAGACCGGGTCGGGCCGACCCCGGTCGGTCCCTCCGCGTGCGCGCATTCCACCGCAAGCCGTGAGGCTGCGCGTGGGCCCGCCGCACCTGCGTCCGCCGCGGACCGCGCGCGTGCACCGCGTTCCTCCCCGCCCGCGCGCGTGCGCCGCGTGCTCCCTCCGCACGGTGAGCCGAGCCGCTGACAAGCGGGTCCCACCCGGGGCCACGCGTGGTGAGCCCGGTCCACCGGACTCTCTCTCCTCCCTCCCGCGCGCGCGCGCTTGGGCCGTCTTGGGCCGGCCGGCCCGTTAAGCTCGGCCGAGCCGCCCCAAATCTCTTGGGCCGCACCCTAGCCGCCCGAGAAAAGTCTATATTCCCCCCTCTCCCTTCTTTTCTTTTTCTTTTCCAAAAAGGATTTAATTAAATCCTTTTTCCTTTAGACCAAAAATCCAATAATCTTAGAAATTCAATATCTTCCCAACCGTAAATCCGTTTGACTCCGTTCAACTTCCAAAATTCCTCAAATCTCGAGATCTATCTAATGGCACGCTTAGAGGTCATTAATAGGGCTTTATTTTTTCGCCGTTTGTTGAGTTGTTCCGTTTCGCGTGTAGTTTCAGAGCCCGAAGACCCGCAGTGCGAGGATTTCGAGGATCAAGCTCCAGATCTCGAGCAAGGCAAGCCACCTTTGAACATCTTGAGCCTATAATTGAAATTTAATTATATTGCTTGAAAAATATTATGTATTGATAGGACCGCACTTAATCTTTTGTCCCATCTGCAAGGCAGATTGGTGGACCTACCTGACTTGTTGCATTTGATCCTTCGATTGTTAATTGCCATACCATGTCCCCTTGTAACCACCCAGTTGCGCCTCGATATTCGTGCACTCTGTGCGAGTATCGACGGTCGCCTTCAAACTTAAAATCTGAGTAACAATTTGGGTAAAACGGGAGTTTTACAAAAGACTTGGAAAACCCGACACCTGGGTCGGTGCTTGTGAACTAAATGAATTTCCAAAACCGCGGACCGGGGAACGTACCAGGTGTACGGTTTCCCGCTCTTGCACTTAAGGACCGTTTCCTTGGAATTTCATCCAAACATAAGACAAGTACGACCACATGGGTGGAATGGGACACCCTTGGCTGAGTAACTAGCTTATCAGGGGAGCCTTGATGCCGAGAGACATGTGGATTCGCCGGGGTGGTGTCGGGGAGGACCCCTGGGCTTCCTGGCACAGTATGGTCTGGGACCTAACCTGTTGTTGGTCTGGGACCCCTCTCGTCGGCATATGGTAAACCTGTATCGGCTTTCGAAATGCCTTGTCATGAAAGCTTGGAGGTCTCCCGACGTGGCTGATCCCCACGGGCTGGGTGATCCGGGTTAGTAATGTCGTGTGGGTAAAGTGTACCCCCTCTGCAGAGGTTAACAAACTATTCGAACAGCCATGCCCACGGTCATGGGCGGATGTGAGGTGATTCCTAGCGTAGTTTTGTTTGACTACCGCTTGTGAAATTGCTGTTGAGAAAATGGGTTCGATGTTTGAAAAATCAGCAGCTGACGGGATCAGCTAGGCCCGGGTGGCCGTTTGAAATGTTGTTGGCCCGGGTGGCCGTTTGAAAAGTTGTTGGCCCGGGTGGCCGTTTGAAAAGCTGTTGGCCGGGAGCCAACCTTGTTTCAAGATCTAAAGATTGATACATTGCACATACTCCGACCGGACGAGACGCACTGTCTCATCCGTGTCGTTTGAGAAGCACTCACTTAGTCGTTTTTAGAAAAAAGGAGTTCAAATAAAATCAATTGCAAAAACAACAGCCTCTCCTTGAAGCCTGCATTAAACACTTATTTCCCCTGGCTTGCTGAGTACCCCCGTACTCACCCTTGCTCTATATAAATAATTCCCCCCCAGTTGCTGAAGAAGATGAAGCGGATCCTGCTGATGAGGAGTTCTTCCAGGAGCAAGCCGGCTACGATGAGTTTTAGGGTTTCGGCCTAGTTCCCAAGTCGCGCCTGTGTTGATTGGTCCAAGTCCTGGCTTCCGTTTCCCTTTTGTAATGCAGTTGTGAGCTCGGGATCTGTCCGCAGCCCAACATGACTGTACTCCTACTCTATAATAAAGAGACCTCTGTTGCTGTGATATTCTGTCTCCCTGTGATACCAACACTGTTTCCTGGGACTGGTATCGATTAACAGGTTAATTTGGAGCGTCACGGGCTAGTTCCGGTCGGGACTAGTTCGGGGCGTGACACCCAGGCACAAACAACCGGCCACCCTTGCGCCCAGAGCCCATGCCTGGGTTGAAGAAGACCGCCGCTCTGTCATCCTCCTCCGCATCCGCCGCCGGCCCGCCGGCCGTGCGCCGTCCCCAGGCGCGCCGGCCGCCGCCGGCCGCATGTCGTCTTCCGCGCGCCTTCGGCCTGTCGCCGCTACCCACCGACGCCACCGCTCCCCGCATGCAGCTCGGTTTGGATCGGGAGGAAGATGGGGGAGGAGAGGAGGACTGAAAGAGCAGTTGAGTGGCATTTTTGTATAAATAGACTAAAAAATTAAAGGGTAGTGGGTCTTTTGGGGTAGAGTGGAGCTGTGGAGCAGCAAAAATCCAGCTCCATCCCCGTTAGGGGTGGGCATTCGGTCTAACCGAAAATTTCGGTCTTGGTCTTCGGTCTTTCGTTCTTTTCGGTCTTTGAAAAATGAAAACCGAATTTCAGCGCAAAAAGTCAGGACCGATAAATTCGGTCTCGGTCTCGCTCCTGACCGAAATTCAACAATATTTTCATATATGCAAAGAAAAAATGGAAATTTTCAACACAAAAATCACAAAAAAATTCGTTAAGCACTTATGAGTAAAGACTTTTATTAGGTTGCATGCCTAGAAGAAGTAGGGATGTGAAAATTAGAGTTTAATCCTATTAAATATAGTGGATTGTAGGTTGCATTTAGAATTTTTTGATATTTCGGTCTATTCGGTTAACCGAGGAGACTAACCAAATTGACCGAACAAAATTCGGTCTTTCACTACCTAGGACCGAATTTTTCGGTTTCGGTCTTTTCGGTTCGGTCTTTTTCTGTCCACCCCTAACCCCCGTAGTTCATTTTCTATGAGTAGCTCAACTAGCTCCACTCAAAAAATGGAGGATCTGTACCGTTTGGCACAGCTCTAACTCTAGGTAAGTTGGAGTTGGGAGCTAGAGCTGTGCCAAACGGGGCCGAAGAAACCACTAGCACATACACATTTTATGATGCATACAGACCGATGAAATGTGATTTTCAGTAGCAATTTCACATAATTTAATAATGATTTCCTTGAATTGCAACTCAAATTACATCCATCAGTTAGAAATCAATGAATGATCCCAACTGAACAATCGAATAAATGATCCCAAACAAGAATGATCGATCGTAGACATTCAGATTTCAGATGACGATCTCGATGTTGTCGACGTCTGAACCCTGCTTAGTAGTCGAATTGGTGGTAGGTGCTGAATGTTTGGCCGAACGACCACCCCGCCGGCACGGCATCGTCGAAGACGATGGTCTGGCCGCCGGTGGAGGTGACATTGAAGCTGAGCGCCTGTCCGGCCAGTCCAGCGAGACACTGCCAATTGGCGCCCCAATTCCTCGTCATCTGGATCCACCCCGTGCATGACCCCTTCACCGACATGCTCGCGATCGACCCGCTCCCGGCCATGTTGGTCACCAGCACCAGCTCGAAGTAGTTGAACCCGTTGATGGTGAACCTCACGCCCCCGTACCTCCAGCACTTCACCCTGCAATTCATAGCATAACGGTTTAGCACAACACACGTACTGCTTCGCTTCAGAATTCACACATACAAATTCAGGAGATGTCAGGTCGGTAAATGTGCTTATTACTGTTGGTAGAGGATGGGGATGATGCCGGCGTTGTAGATGCCAATGTTCTCCCAGGCAGGTTGGGACATGTCGAAGTGAGGGCGGGTAGCGTTGCACCAGCCGCCGTATGGGAGGTCATAGTTGGGCGGACAGTAGTTGGTGCCCGTCACGGTGATCGCCTTGCCGAGCTTGCACCAGTCGGGCGCCTTGCTGTAGTCGCAGATGATGAGGTAGCACTGCCCGCACGACGCGCCGTCGTTGAACAGCGGCGTGCTCAGCGCTGCGTTGTTGATGCCGTACCCCTGGTCGTACAGGTTCCCGTACCCGCACGCACCACCTGTATGCACACATACGCACATGCATCCGGTTAATCCATGGCAATCAAATAAATCAAATTCAGTCGTACGTGAGTCGGACATTTGGGCCGTATGTGGAGTAGACGACGTATACGTACCCATGGTGCCGGAGCCGTCGGCGCCGCCGTAGAACGTGGCGGTGCCCGGGAGCCAGTCCGACCTCGCCGGTGCAATGCAGAGTGCAACAACGGCGAGCAGCTGCAGGAAAATGTTCCCCATTTCCTCTTAGCTAGGTTGAGCCTGTGCAGTCGATCGAGAGTAATTAAGCTAGATAACTAGCTAGCTAGATATTGTTGTGATGAATGGATTTGGAGGTGAGGGATGTATGCGGCAATGGTGGTGCTTATATAGTACTATGATCTAGGAGGCCTGCATGCAGAGGCGTGGATTACATATTGCAAGGGAATGATTGTCGTAGGCATTATTGAAAAATGCGATCACTGTTCCAACGATCGTTGCACATGGCTGATGGCTCTGCAACGTCCAGAAATTGACTTATGCGAAATGATGATTAATTGGTTTGCTGGTCTAAGCTCTACGTACCGTTTCCTCCATCAGAAATGATAAGTCGTATATTAGCATTATTCAGTTCAATCTGAACACAAGTCGTTGCGTTTTCGCAGCAAGAACAGAAATGCTCTGAACATGCATGCTTGCGAATGTTTCTATGCTAGTCAAGCATGCATAGCTAAACTGAATGTTAGCCATACAATCTTTCTAACTACATATCGTGTTTACCTTTTCTTTTAGTGATTTTATAGTAGTTAAGTAGGTACCGAGAGGAGCTAAGTTTGCATTAAAAGTTTTGATACAGTACATCTTAGGAACTGTAAAATTTATCTTTCTTATTGTTGTTTTTCCTCTTTTGTGTCAGTTATGGGATTTGGAGTGTTAGGACACGTTCTTTCCAGCTTAACGTTTTGTCTTATTTAGCGACACGCAAAATAAAAACTTTATTAGCATATAATTAATTAAGTATTAATTATTAAAAAATATAAATCAAATTATTTTATTTTGAAAAGGTAGTATTTTTAATATAGAAAGTTTTGCACGAAATACATCGTTTAATAGTTTAAAAAACATGCTAATAGAAAACGAGTAGTAGTTAAGCTCAATTATCTCTTTAGAATGTGCCTTAAGTACCCATGTAATCTTTAAGTATGTGTGTGAATATAGGATCGGATTTCTATCCATCATCTTAAAAAAAATTAAATATACTTCCTGATGTGCCAAACTGTAATATATCAGTTTTACCAGCCAGAGATGAAATTCTAAATCAGAAATATTTCACACACAGATTTCTCAACGAGAAATTCTCAATCAGTTTTAATTTGTAATAAAAAAATATGCATCTGCTCATTTATTGGCTACCTAAATTCGTTCCGTGAAATTCTTAATTAGTACGGAATTTTTCAAAGTTCTTAATTGGACAAGCGAGAAGTTGGAATGGAAAGGACGTTGGAGTATTTCACTTTTCTGAATCAATTATCCTTTCAGTACCACCTAACTACAACAGGCTCAACTCCCTTGAACCCTTTGCAGCCGCTGCTTATTTTTTTCTCTCCCAAGTTCCAACTACTGGCGAGCCAGACATTGAAATAGCCAAATAATTTGCATTATCTTGTTCAGTGCTTGAGGTCAACCAACAAGAATCGTATGATGAAAATAGTAAAAAAACTCTATTTCTATATGATTTATTTATTTTGCTGATGAATTCCACTACGATTAGTGGGAGCGCAAGGTCTGCACTCTTCATTGCACGTACAATAGCAATAATTTTATACCTTGCTTCTTTGAACACATAACTAACCGTTCTGTTCATTCAGGGGGCATATTCAATTCACATCTGTATCCGCCATTGCTCTATTGCAGTCATAATTAATTGAGTAATACTCATTGTTTGCCCGATCGATAGATTATAGTAATAGATTAATTAATATAGTACACCACCATGTAAGTCGTTTAGTATCAAGTTTCAACTGAAGCAGCTGCTCTAACGATAATCATGCAACGGCAAACCGATTATAGTGCAAGTTTTTTTTCAGACATGTTCAGAACAGCAATTCACCCTGTATATATTTAAGTTCCATTTCGTATGGAAGTTGAGCACATATTCCTGGAACAGAATGATTAACTTCAAGCATTATCGACTTTGACATGCCTTGGTTTGATTTAATTTTTGCAGGTTTTTTTAGACAAAATGGCTTAGTTAGGCCCAACGAATTATTGTAAGAGACCTGATATATCTAAGAGAGGATCTATCAAAGTCTATATATTTTGTGACATGAAATCCAGCTTATATCTTTTAAATTTTGGACCGTTAGATATACTTTAAGATTTGTACGCAACAATTATCTTGTCATTTTCCTCCCCTCTCCCCCCCCCCCCGCGCCCTCGCCCAGCCGCATGCAGCACGAGAGCGAGGCGAGCTCCCCCGACGCCACCACCCCATGCCAGTGTGCCACCGCCCGACCTCGCCGGCTAGGGCAGGAGGCGTGAACGGCACCAGCGAGCCCCCCTCTCCCTTGGCCCTCCGACTGGCTTCGCCCCCCCTCCCCCCTCTCTGTCCACTCCTCCTGAAGTCGGTGACAACAAGGTGATCTTCCTTGTTTCTATCGACTCCCTACCACTGGATCCACCACCATTAGCCACTAGCCCACTACCTCTTAACTAGTCGCTTTGTTTTGGCCCCGCAGCCAATGCCAGCCCACCGCCCTCCTTCATCCCCACGGTTTCGGGGGCGCTACTTTGTTGCCCGCCCAATTCCACCACCTACTACCAGTCTTCCGCCGATCACGGCCATCTCTGTAAAGCTGGCGGACTCCCCCTCTTCCCCCTCTTCCCACCCCTATCACCCCAACCCCAATCCGGATCCTAAACAGTTAGGATCGTCGTTGTTGTCCGCTAGAGTTCAACAAGGTCGTTAGAGTTGGCTAACTGGAGCACGGATGGCGAAGCAGATATGAAGGTTAGAAGTTTGTAAGATTTTACCTCCTTTTTTTCCTATCGAATGTCGAATGTGGTTTAGTAATTCAACTTATTAAAATTGTAGCAGCTGGAATTACCGGTTTAACCATATAAAGCTTGGAATTGATAGGAAGTGAAACTGGAGACCAGCCGGTAGAGGGTCGCATCCGCGAAAACACTGAAACGAGGCACCGGAAAACACACACAGATCACACATGTTATGCAAGTTGTCAAAGAAATGTTCGCAAAAACAAGTTGTCAAAGAAAGGCCGAAGAGATTTCTTGAAAATGAAATGGTTTAATTGGCTTGTTTGAGTGTCACACGGGTTTGGGTTGAACCACCGAAGGCCTACATGCGTAGTTGGGTGAGCAAGCCCAAGGATGGAAATTTGGTTTTGGGTTGAACCACCGAAGCCCGAAGGCCTACATGCGTAGTTGCGTGAGCAAGCCCAAAGGATGAAAATTTGCAGCTCAATCAGACGCACACACAAACATTTTTTTTTTGAAAAGAAAAGAAAACACACACACAAACAGATGAAAATTTGCAGCTCAATCAGACACACACACACAAACAGTAAGGTAGCGTAACAGGTCCGGATTTAGTTTTCTTCCATGCATATTGCTCTAGTACTCCCTCCGTCTCATTTTAAGGGCAACCATAAGTTTCCGCGCCTAATTTTAATCGTCCGTCTTATTTAAAATTTGTTTATAATTAGTATTTTTATTGCTATGAGATGATAAAACATAAATAATACTTTACTTGTGACTTATATTTTTAATTTTTTTCAAAATTTTTCAAATAAGACAAACGGTTAAAGTTGGACGCGGAAAACCATGGCGACGGAGAGAGAGTAGCATATAGAGAGCACCACGCTTTTAAAGCGATCTCATACTTCTAGAATCAGTAAGATGGTACTAAATTTTACGTGCATTTTTTTGGGCCTTTGAGATTTTTTTTCAGAAATTATTGTCTAACTACATGGGCTTGCCCATATAATTCCAACAGTCAAAGGGTGGTGTCTAGATGAAAGAGAGTACATTAATTAAATGTATATTAAGACGCATCAACAATGCATAGTACAAAGAGATATATTTGTATAGTATCCATGATGAAGAAACTACTACTAGCTAGCACGTACACATTTCATGATATACGGGAATACTCGTGGAATGCAATCTTCAGTAGCAATTTCATATCATTTAATAATGATTGCCTTGGATATATTGCAACTTAATTTACATCCATCAATTAGCAACTGAACAATCAAATGAATTAATGATCCCAATAAACAATGCTCGATCTTAGAGCGCTCTAGCTTAATTACAAATGAAAACGAAGTATGAATGCTCGATCGATCAGACATTCACATTTCAGACGACGATCTTGATGTTCCTGATGTCTGAACATATATAGCTTAGTAGTCGAACTGCTGGTAGGTGCTGAAGGTTTGCCCGAACGACCACCCCGCCGGCACGACGCTGTCGAAGACGATGGTCTGGCCGCCGGTGGAGGTGACGGTGAAACTGAGCGCCTGACCAGCCAGTCCGGCGAGACACTGCCAATTGGCGCCCCAATTCCTCGACATCTGAATCCACCCCGTGCTTGAGCCCTTCACCGACATGCTCGCGATCGACCCGCTCCCGGCCATGTTCGTCACCAACACCAGCTCGAAGTAGTTCAACCCGGTGATGGTGAATCTCACTCCCCCACTTCTCCAGCACTTCACCCTTCAATATAATCCATCACACCACAACGTGTTAACTATTTCATGATATCATGCATATATATATATATATATATATATATATATATATATATATATATATATATATATATATATATATATATATATATATATATATATATATATATATATATATATATATATATATATATATATATATATATATATATATATACACACACACACACACACACACAACTTCTTCGTTTTAGAGTGCTTTTACGGTGGTCTCTACTGATAGTATTATTCTTACTGTTGGTAGAGAATCGGGACGATGCCAGCGCTGTAGATGCCAATGTTCTCCCAGGCGGGCTGGGACATGTCGAAGTGAGGGCGGGTCGTGTTGCACCAGCCGCCGTAGGGGAGGTCATAGTTGGGCGGGCAGAAGTTGGTGCCCGTCACGGTGATCGCCGTGCCCATCCTGCACCCGCTGGGCGCCTTGTCGTAGTTGCAGATGATGAGGTAGCATTGCCCGCACGACGCCCCGTTGTTGAACAGTGGCGTGCTCAGCGCCGCGTTGTTGATGCCGTAGCCCTGGTCGTACAGATTCCCGTACCCGCACGCACCACCTGTTTGCACACATATGCACATCAGCGGTTAATCCCATCGAGACCATCCCATATGCACTTGTTCCAACATATATATTCCATCAGATTGTGTCTTGCATTATGCATGATGATGCATTGCCGTGCAATGGTTGACACAATGCGATGCGAGAGGAAATGGAGTAGACGACGACGACGTACCCATGGTGCCGGAGCCGTCGGCGCCGCCGTAGAACGTGGCGGTGCCCTGGAGCCAGCCGGACCTCGCCGGTGCAATGCAGAGTGCAAGAATCGCGAGCAGCTGCAGGACAATGTTCCCCATGATTTCCTGTAGCTATAGCTAGGTCTCCTGCGCAGGTGCAGCTAGATATTGTTGGGAAGAATGGATTTGGAGGTGAGGGATGTGTGCGGCATTGGTGGTGCTTAAATAGTAGTAATAAGATCTAGGAGGTCTGAACTCTGCAGAGAGGCATGGATTGCATACCAATTAATTAAGCTAGGGAATGATTGTCGTTATGCATTATTGAAGCATGCGAACACTGTTCCAACGATCGCATGCACATGGCTCTGCAAACGCCGAGAGATTGACTAACGCGTAATGATGCATGATTGGTTTGCTGGTCTAAGCTCTACTGTCGTCAGAAACTGTAAGTCGTACCTTGAAACTGAAGTTTCCAATCGAGTAGTTAAAACTGAACAGAAGTAGTTGTGACTTGTCCGCGGGGAATAACAGAAATGTTCCGAACAGCAGAAATGCTCTTGATCATTTACGCACGCGAATGTCGTTTCTGCTAGCCATCACGCAAGCTATAGCTGAATTGAATGTTAGCCATAGAGTCTTTCTAATTACATGTCATGTTCACACTGTTTCCGCTGGCTGAGGTAACAAACTATAATACACCCTTATTTTATAATACATAGCGCCGTTAACTTTTCATATAACGTTTGATCGTACGTCTTATTAAAATATTATACTAAAATTAGTTATTTTGTGGTAACTTATTTTATCATCAAATAAATTTAATCTTAACTTAAAATTTTACATATTTATATTAAATTTTTTTGAATAAGACGAATAGTCAAATATTATAAAAAAGTCAATGACATGATACATTTAAAAAAGGAGATAGTATTTCCATTTTCTACAGATCGGAAATGAAATCCTCAATCAGAAATATTTCACGCCAAAAAGATGCATCCGCTCATTTACTGGCTACCTAAATTCTTTTCTTGATTTTTTTATTAGTACCGGATATTTTAAGTTCTTAATTGGATAAGCAAGTAGATGGAATGGAAAGAAAGTAGGAATATTTCATTTCTTAATTAATTGTTCTTTCAGTGCTGTCTAATTAACTACAGGCTCAACTCCCTTGAACCCTTTTACAACCGCAGCTTCTTTTTCCTCTTCCAAGTTCCAACTACTCATTATCTAAAAAAAAGTTCCAACTACTGGCGAGACATTGAAATAGTCAAATAATTTGCATCATCTTGTTCAGTGCTCGAGGTCAACCAACAAGAACCGTATGATCAATATAGTAAAATACAACATTCTTTATGAATTTCTTGTTCTGATGAGTTCTAGTGCAACTAGTAATTAAACGGCATACGCTGTGAGCACAAATTCTGCACATACTCGGAAATACCGGTTGGTATGTTATACCTTGCTTCGTTGAGTACATAACTAACCATTTTGTTCATTATGGGTATCCGATTCACATCTGCACCCGCCATTGCAATCATAATTATTTGAGTAATATAGCACAATGTTTATCATTTTTTTGCATAATCAATTTATACCACATTTGCTCCAAATATAAGCACTTCCGTGTGTTTCCTAAAATATATCTGAAGGAGGACGTCTAGTTTTTTTAAAAAAAAAACGCATAGAAATAGTTATATTTTGGAACAGGCAACAAGTATTAAACCATCGATTAATACACTTTCAAGGTTGATAGTACTTATCGTCTTTGACAAGAACATGATCTCAAAAAATAATCCTGACCATTTTTTTCTATATAATATACATAAAAATATCAACAAATATATGATTTTATTGATGTACATTTGAAGTCTAATTTACACTTATGGTCTCTATATTTTTAAGACAAATATTTTAGTTCTGGTATGTTGGCAATTGTGGAAGGAACGAAACTCCATGTTTACTCTCTCTTCGGTACTAGTGGTTCTAGAGTCTATGGTCGTTAACTGGTGTTGTTTCTTTTGGGGTTTTCTTGATAGGGTAGTGTAACGCTCCGCTTTTCGTGAGACATTAAAAACTAATTCGGCAAAATCCTAATTGCGAAAATTTTCGTTTTTTGAGTGAGAGTCTAAGTCGTGCCATGGATCTCAATTCAATCCCGTTGTTCCCTCTCATCGAAATCAAAATCCTCTGCCTCAAATTTCCTCTTCCAATTCAAGTCTCCGAAATCTAATTCCGAAAGTCAATCCCTTCCTTTGAATCCTCGTCAAATACATTTCCGAATCCCAAAATATCCAAACTCCTGTTTTGTTTCCTTCCTTGACTCCTTGAACCCTTGTGTACAAAGTATCAAATTTAGATTCAAAACCCAAACTCCAAATCTCTCCAAATCAAAATCTTTCAGCAAAAGTCTATGCCTCCCTTGTCGATGGGCGGATTCCTCTCTCTCCCGGCCCATCCCCTCCTCTCGGCCCAGCTCTCACGCACGTGCGTCGCACGTGTTCGGGAGTGAGAGACAGCGCCGACTCCTTTCTCTCTCTCTCTCGACGTCGCTTCCCGCCGACGCCACCCCAAAATTCTGGCCGCGTCGCCGTTTCCCGCGCGCTCGCGCATGGCCGACCGGCAAGGACGCCGCTCCCACCGCCTTCGCCCTTCCCGCGCAGGTTCGCGCGTGGCCAACGCCCCGGTCGCCGCTGCGTCAAACCCCGGCGCCGCATGCGTCGTGCCCTGCCGCGCTACCGCTCCGCCGCTCCACGCCGCTAGCTTCCAAGGCCGAGAGAGGCAGCCCCTGTCTCGCTCGCCCTCTCCCTCCTCCTTTTCCCGTTTCGGCAAGGGTCAAGCCCTCCTTTCCCTCTTCCTTTCCCCTTTTTCCTGACCACCGCCGATGTCATCCATGGTCCCAGCCGCTCGTGGCCAAAGCGCGGACGCTGGTCATGCGACTGCACTAGCTCACCGCCAGCTCGCTCTCCTTGACCGCCACCAAGGTCGGTTTCCCTCCCTCCCCAAACCGACATCGCCTCCACTATAAAACCCAAGCCGTCCCTAAACCCCTTCCTCTCTCGTTTTCGCTCGCCTCACACCCACCGCGCCATTGTTGACGCCTTGCCGCCGCTCCCACCTCTTGCCTTCGTCTCTTCGCCGTCGCACGCGTCGGAGGCCGGTGCGTGCGTGGACGCGAGATGAGGACTCCGGCCATCCCTCTTCTTCCCATTCCCCGGCCCGAGGCCGGAGAGCTCGCTCCCGAGCCGTCGGCCGCTCGCCACTGCTGTCACGCCCCGAACTAGCCCCGAACGAAACTAGCCCGTGACGCTCCAAATTAACCTGTTAATCGATACCAGTCCCAGGAAACAGTGCTGGTATCACAGGAAGACAGTATATCACAGCAACAGAGGTCTCTTTATTATAGAATAGGAGTACAGTCATGTTGGGCTGCGGACAGATCCCGAGCTCACAACTGCATTACAAAAGGGAAAGCGGAAACCAAGACTTGGGCCAAACATCACAGGCGCGACTTGGGAACTAGGTCGAAACCCTAAAACTCATCGTAGCCGACTTGCTCCTAGAAGAACTCCTCGTCAGCGGGGGCCACATCATCTTCTTCAGCAACTGGGGGGGGTTATTTATATAGAGCAAGGGTGAGTACATGAGTACTCAGCTAGCCATGGGAATTAAGTGTTTAATGCAGGCTTCAAAGGAAAGGCTATTGTTTTTGCAATTGATTTTATTTAAACTCTTTTTTGAAACGACTAGGTGAGTGCTTCTCAAATGACACGGATGAGACAGTGCGTCTCGTCCGGTCGGAGTATGTGCAATGTATCAGTCTTTGAATTGATCAAGGTTAGCACCCGGCCAACAGCTTTCAAACGGCCACCCGGGCCTGGCTGATCCCATCAGCCGCCGATTTTCCAAACATCGAACCCATTCCACAGCAGTAATTTCACAAGCAGTAGTCAAACAAAACTACGCTAGGAATCACCTCACATCCGCCCATGACTGTGAGCACGGCTGTTCGAACAGTTTGTTAACCTCTGCAGAGGGGGTACACCTTACCCACACGACGTTACTAGCCTTGGTCACCCAGCCCGTGCATAACAGCCACGTCTGGTGACTTTGGGGCTTTCACGACAAGGCATTTCGAAAGCCGACACAGGTTCACCGTATGCCAACGAGAGGGGTCCCAGACTAACACCAGATTAGGTCCCAGACCATACTGTGCCAGGAAGCCCGGGGGTTCTCCCCGACACCACCCCGTTGAATCCACATGTCTCTTGGCATCAAGGCTCCCCCGATTAGCAATTTACTCAGCTAGGGGTGTCCCATTTCACCCATGTGGTCGCACTTGTCTTATGTTCGGATGTAATTCCAAGGAAACGGTCCTTAAGTGCAAGAGCGGGAAACCGTACTCCCGGTACGTTCCCCGGTCCGCGAATTTGAAAATTCATTTAGTTCGCAAGAGCCGACCCAGGTGTCGGGTTTTTCCAAGTCTTTTGTAAAACCCAAGTTTTACCCATCATTGGATATTTTTAAATTTGAGGAGAGGTGTCCCGATGCGCGTGCTTGAAGGCCCGTGCATCGAAGCACAACAGTCGACAAAGGGGGTTTAAGTGTTCAATAATTCAAGGAGGGTAATTGCAGCAATTAGGATTGGGGGGCCGGCAGGTTATCTCGCAAGCCACGGCCGAATTACTTGTGTAAATCCTATTCATGCATTATTTGCGGAAAAGAAATACTTAGATTTAAATTATAGGTGCAAGATGATCAAAGGTGACTTGCCTTGCTCGAGATCTTGAGCTTGATCCTCAAAATCCTCGCACTGCGGGTCTTCGGGCTCCGAAACTACACGAGAAATGGGACAACACAACAAACGGCGAAAATAAAGCCCTACTATTGACCTCTAGGCGTGCCATTAGATAGATCTCGAGATTTAAGGAATTTTGGAAGTTGAACGGAGTCAAACGGGCTTACGGTTGGGAAGATATTGAATTTCTAAGATTATTGGATTTTTTGTCTAAAGGAAAAGGATTTATTTAAATCCTTTTTGAAAAAAAAAGGAAAAGAAAAGAAAGAGGGAGGGAAATTAGACTTCGCAGGCGGCTCGGTCGAACTTGACGGGCCGGCCGGCCCGTGAAGGCGGCCCAAAGCGCGCGCGGGGGCGGAGAGGAGAGAGGGAGCCGGTGGGCCGGGTCCACCTTGCGTGGTCCCGGGTGGGACCCGCTTGTCGGCGGCATGGTTCACCGTACGGAGGGAGCACGCGACGCGGCGCTAGGGTTTGGGCGGGGCGCGGCGCACGCGCGCGGCTCGCGGGGGACTCGGGTGCGGCGGGCCCACGCGCAGCCTCGCGGCTCACCGTGGACCATGCGCACGGGGGAGGGTGGAACGAAGGGAGCGGCTGACCGGGTCAGCCGATCCGGTCGTGCCGAGGTGGCTCCGACGTGGCGCCTACGTGGCTGCCACGCGGGCCGGCGGGAGGTTGAAGAAGGCGCCGGCCGGAACAGACGGCGGACGGTGGCTGCGAACGGCGGGGCGAACCACGGCGATACAGGCGAAAGCGAGCACACCGGGTGGTTGCACGAGACGAGGAGAGACAAGCCAATGGCTCGGATTCGTCGGACGGGGCTCGACGGCGGTGGATTGCGGCGGCGGCAACCGGCGGCGAGGGAAGGGGGAAACGGCGACGGCGCGACGGGAGATCGATTCGGGCGAGCTAGAGCATCTACGCGACTCCGGGAATCCGTCCCTTGCGCCGGATTAGGAGGAAACGCACCGAGGGAGGCCGGCGACGAGAGGCGCTTCCGAGCTCGGGCGGCGACAGCGGCGAGCCTACTGCGAGCGGCGGCGCGGGCTGGGGCGGCGCCAACTAGCTACTGGGGTACTACTCGAGCGGCTACTCAAAGCTAAGGGGAAGAGATGGAGCGAGGAGGGAGAACGGAGGGATGCACTACCGAGACGAGGCGGGGCGCTGTGACAAGAGGCCGACGGCACGGGAGTGATCTCTCCGGCCTCGGGCCGGGGAAGAGGAAGAAGACGAGCTCCCGGAGTCCCCTTCCGCGTCCACGAACGCGCCGGCTCCTCCGGCACGCGTGGCAACGAAAGGCGGCGGCGAACAGAGCACGGGAGGCGGCGACAATGGAGTGGAGGCGATGGGACAAACAAGAGGAGAAGGGAGGGAGGGCGCCTGGGCTTTATAGGATGGCGATGTCGGTTTGGGAACCGACCTAGGGCGGTCAAGGGAGAGGGCTAGCGCTCGGCGGTCGCGGCCAAAACGGCGACAGGGGGGGGATGACGCCGGCGGGAGAGAAAAGGGAAAAAGGAGGAGGGAAAGGGGGCTTGCCCCTTGCCACTTTGAGAAAAGGAGGAGGGAGAGGGGGCGACGCGGCAGAGGGAGGAGGAGGAGCTCTGCCTCCGTCCCTTGGAGGCTAGCGCGCGGAGTGGCGGGGCCGGGTTGTGACGACGGCGATGACGGCGGGGGCAGTGTGGAGCGGAGCGGCGACACGGGCGGCAGGCGTGGCAGAGGCTGACAGCGGCGGCAACCAGGCGGTCGGCCACCACGGCGTGCGCGCGCGGGAAGCAACGGGCAGCGCGGGCGAAGGGTGCTCGGCTCGGCGCGGCTCACGCGCACGCGCGCGCGGCGCGCGGGCAGAGCGGGGGAGAGAGGGAGGGAGAGAGAGAGAGAGGGGGGAGGGGGAGAGAGATGGGCCGAGAGGAATTCGGCCCATCGAACCTGAGGGAGGCAAAATAGACTTTTGCGGAGGGATTTGAATTGGGAAGGATTTGTATTCGGGATTTGAACGTGACGATAGGTCGGGGATTTGAGATCCGGAATGGCACGGAGACTGACTGCAAGCGAAGAAACAATTTTCGCAATTAAGGTTTTTAGAAATTACATTTTCCCGCTAGGCGCCACGACGGAACGGGCGCTACAACTGCGCCCGTCCCGGCTTGGTAGTGCCACCCTCCGTTCTCTCTTTTCGCTCGCCCTCTCCCTCCCTAGCTCGCGTGGTAGCTCGGCCAGCCCCCCCGAACACGCATGGACACCGCCCCAGGTCTCGCCGCCGCCCGCCATAGGCTTGCCGCCGTTGCCGCCCGCTCCCGGAGGCCGCCGCCATCGCCAGCCCTCCTCGGCAGTCCTCCGCCCCATCCGGTGCCGGAAATGAGTTCCCCGCGCCCCGGAGATGCTCCCTCCTCCTTGAATCGACCTATCGTCGCCCCGCCGCGATTCCCCCTCTTGATCGCCGCCGGCCGCCACCGTCGAAATCCGTCGCCATCGAATCCCCTTCGGCAAATCCGATCCGGTGGCTCACTCCCTCTCGTCCTTCCCATTGTTCCGGTGTACTCCCTCTCTCTCGAATCGTCGCGACGAGCTCCGGTGAACTTGGCCGCCGTCCGCCGTCCATCTCGGCCTCCCCTTCTTCCTCCTCCCGCCGGCCCGCGTGGCTGCCACGTAGGCGCCACGTCGGCGCCACCTCGGCTTTGACCGGGCCAAGCCAGTCAGCCGCCCCCTCCCTCCGTCTTCCCTCCCGTGCGCGCGGTCCACGGCAAGCCGTGTGGCTGCACGTGGGCCCGCCGCCATCCATCCACCCGGTGCACCGCTCCTAAGCCACTCGCACCCGAAACCCTAGCGCCGCACCTCGCGTGCGCCCATCCCACCGTGGGCCATGTCACCGACAAGCGGGCCCCACCTGGAACCCGCGAGGTGCACTCAGTCCACCGGACCGCTCCCTCTCCCTTCCGCGCGCCCTAATGGACCGCCTTTCCCGCGCCCGCGCCGGCCTAAATGGCTCGGCCGAGCCTCCTTCAACCCTTAGGCCGCGCCCTTGCCGCCCGAAAAAGTCTAATATACATCCCTCGTCCATTTCCTTTTCCATAAATCAATTCCTTATTCCAAAATTCCATGAATCATTTCCCTTGGTCCCGCACGTCCGTGACTGTCAATAATATTCTTGAGAATATTATTTCTATAAATTGACAATAATATTCTTGAGAATATTATTTCTATAAATTTCATAAATCAATTTCCCCTTGTTCCACAAATATCTTCCTTTGCCCAAAAATTCCAATTAAACTTCCAAAATTCATATCTCTCAATCCGTAGCTCTGATTGATTCCGTTCAACTTCCAGTATTTCCATAAAATTGAGATCTATTTAATCGCACTATTATTTAGTCTAAATAGGGTCTTTTTCTTGGTCTTTTGTTTTGGTTTTTGTTTGTTTGCGTATAGTTGCGGTTATCGGATTTTCGCCGATCGCGGGTTTTCTCGAAGATTCGTGAAGCTCCGTGAAGACCTTGAGCAAGGCAAGTCACCCTTTGATCAATTGCTCCTATAATTAGAAAATCATTATTATTTTGTTTACAACTTGCATTATTAGAGTCACACACATAACTTACTTGGCCTCGGTTTGCGTGCCAAACCGACGGACCTACCCAGTAGTCGCACTAATTCCTGTAGGCTGTACTATCATGATTCCTTGTCGCTCCACCCTTGTGGTACTTTGGTATTCGTGCTCTCTGAGCGCGTATACCAAATATCTCACATGCACCGTTGATTGTCGAAAACTTGGGAAATGGGTTTGAGAAGCCTTGAAAACCCGACATGTGGTGTCGGTGTGTTTAAACATAAAATGAATTGTGAAAACTCACGATGCGGGGGTTGTGCCTGCGTGGCACTGTCCTGTATTCGCATATAAGGACCGATTCCTGTGGGAAACTCATCGAGCATAATCAAAGTGCAACCACAAGGTGGAATGGGACACCCTGGCTAAGTAATTAGTCGGTTCAGGGAAACCTCGCATGCCAATAGTTGGGGAACGCCGGGGCGGGGTCGGTTGGAGCCAAACCGGGTTCCTGGTAAGCAAGGAAGAGAAGCTTGCTGAATTACCGATCGAGGTGGTTGGAGTTTGATTTGTGAAAACTAAAATGGCCTATATTTATGTGAGGATTTGATCCTTCTATGTGGCATGAGGTAACCCTGGGCCGGCTTAGGAAAGGCCTTGTTGCGAACCTCCGACACCGACGGGTGTTCGGAATAAGGTCGTATCTTGTGGGTAAAGTGTACCCCTCTGCGGAGGTTAACTAACTGTTCGAACAGCCGTGCCCACGGTCATGGGCGGATGTGAGGTGGTTTCCGTTGCGTAGATTTGTTTGCCTGTGCTTTGTGAAAAGTTGTGGGATGGGAATCGTAACCAGAATCAGCCTATGTGGCAGATGGATGACCTGAGTGGTCAGAAACGAATCTGTGTGATTCGGGATGTCTACGGGCATCATAGACTAGGCTTCCCGAGTGGAAGCGGAATGTGGTGCTGCTGGGCAGCTGGACTCTGGGAGTCCGAGAAAATGAGAAAGGCTCTGGGAGCCGATTAATCAAGTGAAATGGCTCTGGGAGCCGAGAGGTAATGATCTAACCCGGGAGGTCGGTACATTACCAATTGAGTTGTTGAAAAGCATCTCTTAAGTCGATTTGAGACGCAAGTCTCTTTTCAGCCCAAACTTAACAAGAAGTAAATCACTTAGTGATTTCAAAATGATTTCAAACAAAGGATTTGCAAAACAACCTCGCCTCTCTTCCAAGCTTGCATTAAACACCTAAATTCCCGTGACTTGCTAAGTACGAAAGTACTCACCCTTGCTCTATATAAATATATATAGTTCCTCCGTCCTGAAGTTGAAGATGAAGTAAAGTGAAGATTAAGGGTTTTGTCCTGGTTCCCAGCCGTCGCCTGTGGTGTTGGGTGTTAGACCGTTGGTTCCGCTGCTGCTGTTGTTGTTGGTGTTTGCCTCGTCCGTGTCGTCGGTTGCATTCTCGGGCTGTCTGAGCTGCAACCTAAGTTAAGGTAAATAAGTCCTCTATTTATTTTAAGGATTGTAATGATTCATATTTGTCACCGTGGGTACCAGCGCTATGTCCTGGGACTGGTACTGAGATCGCGGTTTCGTAGGGAGCGGTTCGCGCCGTTTTTCCTACGACACGCTCCTATCAGGTGCCGTTGTACGGCGGTGCCAGATTGGGGTGTGACAGGTAGTGTGGCTCTACCCCCTTTCCGTTGATTAGAGTTGTGTTTACTATCGTAGTAGTATCTTCCTTTTTCCTTGGTTTTTTTTATTTTGTCTTTTCTCCCTTCGCTTGGCATAAGCCGGTCTGGTTGATTGCACTGTGTAAATAAACACTTTTTTTTCTGATATATTGACATATAATTATTTTGCGCATTCGTGAAAAAAAAGACATATTTTAGAATTAGTTAAAAAAAAATAAAGTTTGATATTAGTCTCATCCAAAATGACAAGTATTATCAAGTAGTAGTAGGTAACCATGTCGTTTTTTATTATCATCAACTGAAGAATCTACTCTAATTAACTATAATCATGCAACGACAAACCGTTTATGTTCTCTCAGACGATTATAGTACAAGTTTTTCCGGACAGATGTGCATAACAGCAATTCCTCTCGATCTCGATTTTAGTTCGTTTTCATATGGAAGTTGAGCACATATTCCTGGAACAGAACGATTAGCTCCAGGCACTATCGACTTTGTCCTGACCTCATTTGATTTTTTTAAAAAAATTTAAGAATACGCAACAGACTCCATTAGTTTATTTTGTGCAAGTTATTTTTAGACCGAACAGGTTAGTTTCCAGCCGTTTCCAGCGAATTATTAAGAGAGAGTACAACTAAGAGGAGATCTATTAAAAGTATAGCAGCTGAATTTACAAGTTTAACCATACAGTTTTTTTTTACAGAAACTTGAAATTAATTAACTGGGTGAACTGATATAAAGTGGGTTGACAGAAGGCGGTGTAGGCTGATATAATGAAGTCACGGCTCGCAAGGCAGATAGATAGATAGATGTTCAGTAAGGCATGGATAACTCAAACGTAAATTCTGTAGGAAAATACTCGTCTCCATACAGATTCCAAACGTAAATTACAATGGGTACATCACTGCATCGGCAATGAGGGATGTTTTATATCCGGTATTGTGGTTAGATATAATTCAAAGTTTCAAACTAGACATAAAGATGAGGACCAAAAGTGGACTTATTCCCATCAAAATTAACGGGTCGGCCCAGTCGGAGTTTTAAACACCGACCCCTCTTGGCAGCCACAGCTTCACCGCCGCTTCATGTCGTGCTTCGCCGGAGCTCCGACGCAGCATTCCAGCGTGGAGTGAGTCGGTCAGCATCCTCGTCCCCCTCATCGCTGCTGATGGTGTCTTAGCCACCGCCATAGACCATAGGCCTTAGCTCGTCTCCATATGCCCAGAGTGACTGCAGCTGGGTGACAGATGATGGGCTTGTTTGATTCATTACCCTACTAATTCATTGGTAGTGTCAAAGTCTAGGTAAACTTTGGCACTACCAAAATATTGGTAGGATAAAATTATTTAGCAATCATTTAGATTGTTACCGATATAAAGCCAAATTCTTATTGTATAAGGAAGAAGCTTCTAAAATATGACCAAATAAGATAGGGGGCACTGTTAAATATTTGGCTCAATCAAAACTAACGCATACTATTCAATTTGCAATTTGCCTATAAATTGGTAGTGCATATTTTTAGTATCAAAACAAAACGGCCCGATGAACAGCCGCGGCGAGGACGGCTAATGTCAGCAGCAAAGCGTGCCGGCACCTGTGCCATTGGCCGTGCCGGAGGTACGGCATAGCATGCCCGTGTCCTGCACTCCTGCTCCAGTCTCCTCCCTCCTTGAGTTCCATCTATTAACACTCCACTGAACATGCACTCATGCTTCACATTGCTCTGCAGAAGGGGACATCACTATTCCTGTAATCTGAGACAAAAGGCAAGCGCGCCCTATGGGTCGGATTGGAGAGTTTTCTGTCAGCGGCAGGCTGAAGTAGCTTTTTGAGTCCAATATGCCATTTCATTTTTCAAAATTTTGGCACACGAACTAAAAGTGAAATGCTTGTCAGTGGTGGACAGCAACTGCAGGTGACTGACAGTTCGTTTCTCTTTTTCTTTTTTTGAGACAAATAGAATTCAGTACACAGGTGATGATGTGCAGTTTCAGGGTGTGTTTAGTTCACACTAAAATTGGAAGTTTGCTTTGAAATTAGAACTATGTGACAGAAAAGTTAAAAATTTGTGTGTGTAGGAAAGTTTTGATGTGATAGAAAAGTTAAAAATTTAAAGAAAAAGTTGGGAACTAAACTAGGCCTCCGTCAAACAACCGTTCTGAGCTTGTGATAGTCAAGTCAGATAACAAGTAAACCATAGACTTAAGGAGACTAAAACAGAGAGAAAAAAAAAGAAATGTTTGTCGAGGCTTTTTTTTTTGAATAATCATAGGAGAGAGGTTCCCCACCTAAATCTTCCATTTCTCTTTTCTTTTTTTAGAGAACGATATTTTTTATCCAGCCTCTACATCCAACTGGATATATACGGCCATTGAAATAGAAAACTTTGCCCCGCAAATAACCCAATCTCTTAAATTCGCTCCTATGGAGATATAAACTCAGAACCTTGAGGTACTACACGTGTAGCCACATCGAACAAAACCGAAGTCAAAACCACTGAGTGACCTAGTTTGTACTGGTTTTGTAAGTTGGGGGATGCGCTATATCCGGTTTTACGGTTGGAGGACGATTTTGTAACTCGATGACAAGTTGAGCGACCTTCAGTGTACTTTTCCCAACTCCGAACCCCTGAGGCCCGAGCCATGTTCTTACTGGGCCCGAACGGGATTGCTGCCAATCTGCGGCCCGTTGAAGTTGGGCCTGAGCGGGACTGTCACCAACGTACGGCCCAGTTCGGTCAGAACGGAATTTCAGTGTTCGAACGAGCCGTATTAGTTGGGACGGGAAGACACTGCGACCCATGTGAATTGGGCTTCACGTGACGGCCGATGTAATCATCTGGGCCTTTCGGCTGCCTAACCCGGCGAGGACGGAGATATTTTACCCTTTTTATTATTTTTTTTAAAACTTTTTAATTTCAAAAATAAATCATCAGAAACTTATTTTAAGATCTAAATCTCTTAGCCATGGTAATTCACATGATATGACAAAACAACACTGTCACATCACCCATAACGAACGTGACAGTTTTATCCTGCCACACCGATTAAGGAGACTTGGCAAGACAAATGTTGCCATGTGTCAATGTCGTTAGCTAATTAAACGATATATATTTAAGTTTTTGAAATGGATAATTTTAAAATTAAAAGTTAAAAAGTTAGGAAAAAGTAAATAGAAAATCTGCGGCCTATTCAGATTATAGCCAAAATAAATCTTACCAAATTTTGGCAAGATAGCAATATTACCAAAATTTTGGTAGGATTTCTTATGTATTTACTAAATTCGGCAACAAACTAAACGTACCATTTTTTTAGCAACTTTATCAAAAAATAGTATAGTTAAAAATGACATCAATCTGGTTACTGTATGTGAACGCTGCCGGCGACTTCTGCAAATCCGGTGAGTTGATAATTGATAATTCACCATCTTCTCGCCATATCCGTGTGACAGCGCACTTGGATTCTTCCTGCGCCCGGCTTGCCGCTCTCCCTCATGTGAGCAAGTACCATAGCTGCCGCTTGCTTGCCTCTCATATCTCACCAAATCCTTCCATGGCGTGTCAACTCTGTCAACTAAACAATTCACAAGATAGCCGGTTTAAGAAGCGTAAATAGTTCCAGCTAATCATTCCCCTTGCCCTTGGGTGAGCTGAGCATGCAGCAGCAGAGAACATGCGGAAGTGGCAGCGTGATCAGCTTAATTACGGATCGAATATAAGACGCGTAGCTGCAGATCGATCTGGTGGAGAGAAATGAGAGAATCTTCTTCTTCGTTTGCATGTTAGTGTGCCTGCAAAGAAGCTACGAAGAAACAAGGAGATCACCGATCTGACGACGCAATTAATTGGAGCTGAGTGTGTGCAGTGTACGTACATGCGCCATTCGCGCTGCAGCGCAGGCAAAAATTCCATGCCGGTGATCCCGCTCCTATTTAAGATCACTCGCATTTCTTCATAGTTACTACTACCACTGTCACTAACTACATTGCAGCAACTCGGCGAGCTAGTCCACCTGCAAGATTCATGGCGATGTGGAAGAAGAAGAAGACACCGAGCATTCTGCCGCTCGTCGTTGTCATCGCCGCGGCGTCGCTCATCGCGCCGACGACGGCAGGCTGGTCCAGTGGCACGGCCACGTTCTACGGCGGCAGCGACGCCTCCGGGACGATGGGTACGTATACGCATTGGCGCACCAGTAAGTAGGTACAGTTTCAGAGTCGTCGTTAGCTAACAGAGGCCAGGTGAGGTGACCACGCACAGGTGGGGCGTGTGGGTACGGGAACCTGTACTGGTCGGGGTACGGGACGAACACGGCGGCGCTGAGCTCGGCGCTGTTCAACGACGGCGCGTCGTGCGGGCAGTGCTACCAGATCGCGTGCGACCACCAGGCCGAGCCGCGGTGGTGCCTGCAGGGGAGGACGGTGACCATCACCGGGACCAACCTGTGCCCGCCCAACTACGCCCTCTCCAGCAACGACGGCGGCTGGTGCAACCCGCCTCGCACGCACTTCGACATGGCCGAGCCCGCCTGGCTCCAGATCGGCATCTACAAGGCCGGTATCGTGCCGGTGCTGTACCAGAGGTACGTATACTACAATAATATTGGACGGTTTGACTCTCCATGTCCATGATAATTAAGTCAAACCAATGCCATTAACTATTCACTAATTAATCATCATTACTACGTACGATCTGTGATTCTTTGTGGACGTATGTAGGGTGCCGTGCGTGAAGCAGGGAGGGGTTCGGTTCACCATGGGAGGGTTCAACTACTTCGAGCTGGTGCTGATCTCGAACGTGGCCGGGAGCGGGTCGATCCAGTCGGTGTGGGTGAAGGGGCCGAACACCGACAGGATGCCCCTGAGCAGGAACTGGGGCGCGAACTGGCAGTCGCACGCCGGCCTCGTCGGCCAGACGCTCACCTTCGGCGTCACCTCCACCGGCGGCCAGACCCTCGTCTTCCAGAACATCGTGCCGGCGTGGTGGAAGTTCGGCCAGTCATTCTCCTCCAACCTCCAGTTTTCCTACTAACAGGCACACTACAACGGCATGCAGAGCAAGATCAGTATAATAAGGCTGCAGATTGAAGAAGCTTACATAGTGGGGAAAGAGCATGCACCAGGAGAGAGCTAGTGAAGACTAGTAGCCTATGTAATGTGTATAGTAGTAGTAGTACTACGCAGGTCCATTCATGGCAAGGCAGGTCGAACTAGTAATCTCACTCGAGGTTTGTGACCGATCTATCATTCGTTCTGTACGTAGATGATGTTAAAACTACATTCTTGATGTACATTGTTCCCACCGGGAAATGAAATTATATGCTGAGTTTCATGAGTTACTACTTACTGGCGGCTACCAGTCATTTCTACCGTGATATAAATCAGGGTCTCATTTGGAATGCGGAAATTTTCCTGCTGACTCCTGAGAAACTTTTATGTTTACACGGAAGACACGATCATGGCTACACCAAATGGCGATTAGTCCTCACCACTTTGTCTTACACTGACACTGTTATTGTCTACTTGGATGCCACAAAATGCTTTGATCCGCTAATTGCCAGTGTCCAAAGCAAAAGGTGCTGATTTCTTCTAGCTCCAGCGCCTTTCTGTAATCTAGCTGAACTCGGTGTATGTCCTTGTAACCCTCTTTCTGACGATCTTGACATCAAGACCGGCAACCTGCCACCAAAAACTTTTTGAGGAATCATTTCAATAATTCAAAAACAGGGAACATTAAGAATCATTTAGTGGTTTGCAGTGGGGAAGGGAAGAAGGAAAGTCTAAGGACTCTACCACTAAGAGAACTGGCAGTGGAATTTACTGGATATGAATGATAAATCCTACGAACACAGACAAGCTCATGCATGCCAACACAACTACACACAAGTACCCCGTATGCAAGTTTGCAACTAGTTCCTGCAGAGGCATCTATCGTAGCATATGATGCGTCTTTGCCCAAAGAAAGAAAAACATTTTTCGTACGCCTGATGGTTTAATTCAAAGGGAGAGCAAATAGAAGTCAGTATAATAGTGCACAACTTGACAGCATTTTTCCTGCTTAAAAATGTAATCAATTTCAACGCCGTACCGCGCGCGGTACCGGTGGCTAATTAAATCTGCTGACTCTTTTAGTCAGCTTTTTCCAAATGATTAGACATCTAAGTAGGCGCTGAGTTAATAATCAATCTGATCAGTTGTTTATCCACCTCCTAGCTATCTTCCATGTGCTGACAGTGCTGGCCCCCTCATGGCCTCATGTGGCTCAGAGTTTCTTTCCTACCAAGAATTTGCAAATTCCACATAGATGCTGATAAGCCATGGCATGCATGCACAGTTCATTCCAAATTATATTTTTGTCCATAGATTATCAGACTAATATCTAAGTAGATCCATTTTATGCCGGCAAGTACGGATTACTGAACATGCAAGGTACATGCATGAAATGTATTATTTTCCAGGTCATGATTATCAGGAGAAAATGCTAAGCCGTGCTGATGATGATGCCCAGCTTGCAGGTTTACAGCGTATCAATCACCTGATTGAACGCGCAATTCCATCTCCAGGGTTCGGCTTACATTTTCCTTGCATGCATGTGAGCCTAGCTTGCACTGCTGACTGAGATATCGCCGGCATGTTCTCTGCAATTCCCTGCTCTGATCTGACCATAATTCTCATTCCTGCTCTTATATAACCCCCTCCACGTTCACTGCAAAACCATCAGAAAATTCAGAACCTCGGTAACCTCCTGATCAGTGTTCGATTCTCTGCTCTATCGTCTCGACGGAGATGGAGTACGCGATCTTATTCGCCACGTCGTTGGTGATCACCGTGCTAGCAGCATCCGGCTTCGCGCCGGCGCATGGCTGGAACAAAGGGACGGCGACGTTCTACGGCGGCGCCGACGCCTCCGGCACGATGGGTACGTAAGAAAACCTTTGGTGCTCTATCAACTACGGAGTGCTACGAATCTGTCATTGCGTTGTCAGTGTTTCTCACGGAGACCTGCTGCTGTGTGACTCTGTGTGTTCAGGTGGCGCGTGCGGGTACGGGAACCTGTACACGGCGGGGTACGGGACGAACACGGCGGCGCTGAGCTCGGTGCTGTTCAACGACGGGTGGTCGTGCGGGCAGTGCTACCTGATCATGTGCGACGCCGCCGCGACGCCGCAGTGGTGCAGGGCGGGCGCCGCGGTGACCATCACGGCCACCAACCTGTGCCCGCCCAACTGGGCTCTCCCCAGCAACAGCGGCGGCTGGTGCAACCCGCCCCGCCCTCACTTCGACATGGCCGAGCCCGCCTGGCTCCAGATCGGCATCTACAAGGCCGGCATCATCCCCGTCCTCTACCAACAGTAAGTACTTACAGTGTATTACAACTAGTAGTAATCCGTAATTACTGCTCTTAAGTACATTCTAACATGTTAATTTCAAACGGATGAACGGTTGCTTTAAAATATCAAATAAATCTATTTCTAAAGTTTGTAATAATAAAAAATCAATTAATCATACGCTAATAACTTTCTCATTTTGTGTGCACTAACTTTATCTTCGTCGATCTTAAACACCTATACCTAATTGATGTGTAGGGTGAAGTGCTGGAGGCAGGGAGGGATCAGGTTCACGATGGGAGGGTTCAACTTCTTCGAGCTGGTGCTGGTGTCGAACGTGGCGGGGAGCGGGTCGGTGAGGTCGGTGTCGGTGAAGGGGGGAAGCACGGGGTGGATCACGCTGAACCGGAACTGGGGCGCCAACTGGCAGTGCAACTCGGGGCTCGTCGGCCAGGCGCTCTCCTTCGCCGTCACATCCACCGGCGGCCAGACGCTCTACATCTACAACGTCGTGCCCAGCTGGTGGAGCTTCGGCATGACATTCACCAGCAACCAGCAGTTCAGTTATTAGCAGGGAGAGGAATTTGTTCGTCTGCATGATCTCAAGCTGGGAAATTAATTTGTTAGTACTTTTTTTGGATTAATTGTACATGTATGTACATCTTGAATTCGTCAAATATATTAATTATTTGAACTCAGCAGTGTCTTGACTCTTGATTAGCAGCTAACATGCATGGCTACCCAACAGCTAATACAAATCTGAAGAAATGTGAACATGCTAGAAGTTATATATGGATCGGAGTATTTCTCCTGTACTGTTACTCTATACTTCTACTCTACAAGACTACAAGAGGAGAGGACTGCTGTTACGTACAGGGTGCTATTAATCACTCTGTCGGTTATCAGGCTATCAGCAGTTGACCACGCGATTCTGAGAAATTTTGCCCAACTTGGGAGAGAAACACACGAGACCTGCTCACGGGCCTCATCGCGGCTTGAATTGAACGGTCGATGGCCGCGCCGGTGCCAGAGGCAGCCACGCGATACGGCAGCCGCACCGGCACCGGCACCGGCAAACTGTCGTTGCGTATGTGTACAGGACAGTAGACACCCGTCGTCTTCGGCCCGGCAACTACGACGCCTGCGGACGCCGCTTTCCGCCTAGAGCGAGGTTTTGTTTTTCTCTATTCTCCCAATGGTTTCTTCGGATGAAAATCACATTTTTCTTTTCGAACGCGCAAAAAAGATTGCACGTCAATATATTAGAAAAAAGTGAAAACTACATCGTGGATTTTAGGATAGGCAAACAGCGATAGTCTTGGCGTCATTTAGAATACCCATTCCGGATGTTGAGTGCTTGTTTTTATTTTTCAGCATCAGGATCAGACGTAAACGCTTAGTGTGACTGTCCTTTTCTGTTTTCTAACTTATATTTTTTATGCTATATCAATAAAAACGTCGTACTATTTTATATTTTGTGCATGTTGTCTCGAAAAAAATAGACCCGTCGCCACTAGGGAAATGTGGCAGGTTGGGACGTTGGGTTTGTGCCGTCCATATCCAAGTTTAGCAAGTAGTGCTACCTATGCTGCGTGTACATATGTACCACGTTTTTGCATGTTTTTTTTTTTTTGAACGGGCGTTTTTGCATGTTAACATGTGCTATTGTTAACATGCAGTGTCATATGGGCTACATGTGATTTATGGCCCATGGTTATGCTGCAGATTTCCAGCCTTGGGCTTCTCTCACGGGCCAGACACTCAGGCAGGCTTTCAGCCCAAATCTACACAGAAAAACTCGCACCAAAGCAACTCGCTAGTTTAGAGATCACGAGATAGCTTGGAACTTAAAAGAGGCATTGTTCACGAGATAGCATGGAACTTGAATGGTTTCATTCTGTGATGTCAAAAAGTAGCTATTCCCTTATATGCTACTTGATAAAATTTTCATTATTTTTTATGCCATTTTCATCACCACGTTAAATGGGCATATTTAGTAAAAAAAAAAAGGCATCGAAATGATAACATTATCCTTCATCTTCGTACATTTTTCTTCTCTTTCTCTATCCTTGATCTCCCAAAATTTTTAGTACGGTTGGCTCTGTTGGTGGCCAGTAACTAGTAATAGGTGGTGGTGGCGACGACAGTACGATGATAGCCGATCTGCACTCAATATTATGAAGAGAAGCGCTCGACTAGTCTAGTAACATAGAACTCCCACGGGCGTGCTTATTGGCAATGGGCACCGTTGAACGCACCCATTGACGGCTGCCTGCACTTACCCTTCCAAAGATGCCCTGTGCCGGACTGCCGGTCGTTGAGCTGCCTCTCCAATGACACCTCGTTGGCGCATGACATCGACACACACTGCTATGGCGCACTCTGCGACCGGCCATGACGCATGACCTCTCCATGTTGGCTATGTATATAGTTGGGGGAAGAAGAGCGGGCCGTCGCTCTTTTTTCATACATGAAATCAGCATTGTTGTATAAGATTCAAACTCATCGAAAGTCTGACAAAGGAACGTTCATGCTGTTTGATTTGAAGAATGAAACTGTTGGGTTTAGGGGCTGTTTGATTGGTTGTGTAACACTACCTAAGCCAGCCAAACATTTGTGGCTAAGTTGCCAAAGTTGTGGCCAAGAAAATTGAAGCCACATCTTAGCCTCCTTACCACACATTATTGTATCTATGAAATGTGGGGTCAAGTTAAAGGAAAGTTTGGCATGACTAACTTGTGGCTAGAACCAAACACTATACTAACTTGGTCAAACCTATTTGCCATACTTGTGGTAAATTGAGGCAAATTTTGACTAGCAACCAAACAGCCCCTAAGTCCTACATAGTAATTGTTACCAGGGGCACGACTTAAAGATAGAGTTGATCCTCATCCATTAGACTATTTTTTTTAGTTGTATAGGTGTATTACCAAAAGTTATAACTACGATTAGACCTATGGTAAAGCAAGTATAATATAACCTTCAGGCTGGACCGCGCCCTCTAACACAAACCATCTTGAATGGGTGATTTCTCACCACCATCAATCCGTTATCATGTTCCAGCCCAATCAAAGCGGCCCACGTGTTAGTGGCAAACACTGCAACCCAATAAAATTGGGATTCAGATTGGGTGACATAGCATAGGCATGTCATAAGGTGACATAGCGTAGATCTCAGCCCTCCAAACCAAATCCAACGGCTGAGATTCGTCCAAACCAATTTTAATGACGTGGACGAATCTCAGCCGTTGGATTTGGTTTGGAGGGCTGAGATCTACGCTATGTCACCTTGTGACATGCCTATGCTATGTCACTCAATCTGAATCTATAAAATTGGCCCGCACGTTAGTAGCAAACATGCTCTCATCCAGCTCACCAGCAGGTCTTTCATAGCCATAACGCTCCTCACGCAAGGGCGGAATAAGAACAAAATAAAGGAGGGTGCTTCTTGCTTAATTTACTCTACTTTAGATCAAGCTTAAGTTGGTGGGGGTGTCTAAATTTGTATTGAGACAACTATAGTTGTGAATGTGCGATAACTATTTTCAGTTTAATTTGTTATTTTCATTGCAACTTGTAGAAGTTGAATTTAATTTTGCATGTTTGTGAAGTGATATATTTCATATTAGTCTATGTTATCAGTTTTTTTTAAAAAAATTTAATAACTATTTAGATGACATACAAACAATGAGGGAATATCCCCTCGAGGAATGAAAATCAACATCCAGATACAACTAATTTTTTTTGACGGGATTCTTAGCACCCCCATCCCGTACTCTACCTCCACTCGCGGGACGTGCACACGAGTCGGCGTGGTTTCACCACATGCAGGATGAGCTAAATTTCAACGCAAAATACACAGTGAAAGCACAAAGATACTGCAGTCAATTTACAGGGCCAATGGCCAATTCATTTCATTGAGATCATCATCGGGTCAAACAGTAAACTCGCATGTGGTTTGCGCCTTCCAATGAGCGCCATATTTCAGCATTACACGGATCGATCAGTGCCTGCACTCCTTACCTCGTGTCCAAGCAAAGTCGTCTAAATAGTTTTCCTTCCCAGCAATCATCGTAAAAGCGGTTAGGCATGGCGGGCTATCGATCAGGCCGCCCGGCCAGACGAACACCGTTGGAACCCGCCTCAGCCATGCAAACCACAGTGGCGTTCCCCTAGCTAAGAATACATTTTTTTCCCCAATCAGAATGATGCTAAATAAGCTGGTCTTTTTGACAAGTTTTCCAAATGCAAAAATTGAACGGAAATGGCGGCAGGTGGCATGCGCCGCTCGCCGTTGGGCAAGCGCGCGACGGCGGCGGCGGCTCATGCGCCGCCGCGCGCGCGCGCGAGCCGCTAGCTAGTAGAACTGCACGCCGCTGGTGAATGTCTGGCCGAACTGCCAGTTGGACGGCGCGACGTCCTCGAAGACGAGCGTCTTGCCGGCGGTGGAGGTGACCGAGAAGGAGATGGCCTGGTTGTTGAGGTAGTTGTTGGCTTGCCAGTTGGCGCCCCAGTTCCGGGACATGGTCACCCACCCCGTCTTTGTTCCCTTGATCTGCACCGACTTGATCGACCCCGGCCCGCCCACGTTGGTGATCAGCACCAGCTCGAAGTAGCTGTTCCCGTTGATGGTGAACCTCACCCCTCCTTTCCTCGTGCACGACACCCTGCACACATACGTATACGTACGTGATCACTACTTGATTCTGTGCGCCGCCGGCCGGCGAAACGACGGTGACCGGAGTATGTGCGTACCTCTGGAAATTGACGGGGACGATACCGCCGCGGTAGACGCCGATCTGTTCCCAGGCGGGTTGCGCCATGTCGAAGTGCTGGCGCGGCGGGTTGCACCAGCCGCCGTCGTTGCTCGGCTTGGAGTAGTCCGGTGGGCAGAGGTTGGTCGCGGTGATGGTCACCGACGTGCCCGCCTTGCACCACTTCGAGTTGGACTGGTCGCACGTGATCTGGTAGCACTCGCCGCACGCCGCGCCGTCGTTGAACAGCGCCGAGCTCAGCGCCGCCGTGTTCGTCCCGTACCCCGTCGAGTACAGGTTGCCGTACCCGCACGCGCCGCCTGTCGATCAACAACAAACGCCATTGTCAGCACCAGTCCATTGGTGTGTGTAAAACTGATCAGGCTTAATTAGCAAATGTCTAAACTATACCCATTGTGCCGGAGGCGTCGCTCCCGCCGTAGAACGTGGCCGTGCCACTGAGCGCCGCGGCCGTCGCGGCGATGCACGCCGCGACGGCGGCGACGCAGTGGAAGAAGAAGGCACTCCGCGCCATGACGTCCCTCGAAATGGCTTCAGATGCGAGCGCTTAATTAGGCGGTGCGGGTAATGTATCTGAGTACTGAGGAGGAGGGGACGGTGTCACCCGCGGCGGTGCTTAAATAGGAAGTGCGGCGGCCACGAGATCGACGAGCGCGCGCCTCCCGAGGCAGACTCACATGCCGATGCATGTTGCAACCCACAGACGACGCTGCACCGTGCCGCCTTAAATGCCACGATTCCTATATCTCCATTTCCCTTTTGTTTTCCTTCCAAAAATCCTCAACATTTCGAAAGAGAAAGATTCTTCCGATCTCTGCAAGTCTGCAAACCCGGCCGACTCTGCTATTTTTCTGAGGAAGCAAATCTGGCAAATGGCCGGTACACTGTCTCTCCCAAGTCACACTAGCTGCACGACGTGGCCGGTCTTATGATACGGGCCACTAAACAATCATTTGGGAGTGGATAATTAGTGGTGGGATCGATCGATCGAGAGCTAGAGGCGGAAGCGTCACGTGAGGTCACGAGACTCGGCTGCCTGGAGCACATGGGATTACGGCCGGGGAGGTCGCGTGATTACCTAGGGTCATTGGATCGAGAAGCGTCGGTAATCATGTTGCACCCCCTTGGATTTAGGCGGTTGACGCGCGTTAATCCAACCCCCGGCTCCCCTCAGACAAATCACCACCACTAGTTGCGCCCATGACAGTTTGATTCTTGGAATTGCAGGTGGTCCCCACTGGTAGGTATCAGTTAGCTAGGTCTGGAAGCTAGGGAATTTAGCAGTGCAAATAGGTGATTAATTTTTGTTTCAGATGATGGGGGTAGTGGAGCTCTCCCAGTGCTCAGATTTGTTGTTTTTTGTTTGGTTGATGGGGATCTACGAAAAGAAACTATTGCTTGCTTGTAAGTCAACTGTCACCGAGGCCCTCCATTGGACTATTAGGGCAACTGGTTGTGGATGTAGTGATGTACTGCATTTTTTAATTAGTTTGTAAGACCTCACTTTATCTATTGGTGGCCATGATAGATCATATGGTCAAACCTCTAGATTTGAATGGTGAGAGCTGCAGTGACAGAAATAGCTGACAAATTCATATTTCCCTCTGTTTTATTCTGGTTAAGTTACTTGACTGACAGTGATGATAGAAGCCTTTTCTTTTGGTTTCTCAATGTGTAAATCGAATTTGAATTTGATTTTTTTGGATTAGTAGATATCACTATACTCTACATTGCCAAATATTTTTTTAGAATTTTTCACAACTATTTGTATCAAATTTGAAAGAAAAAGATACATGAGAGGATATCCTCTCGAGAGATTAGAATCCACTCCGTGAGAAGCCTTTTCTTTTGCTGAGGCTATGGTGTGCGTAATACACAGTCTTACATGATTGGCAACCTGGTCTGTTTAAAGGGTTGATGCTAGCCCTTTGTGTAACATCCCGGTCTAGAGCTTAATAGGATTAATAGAATACTCATATCAACAAGTTGCAACTTCTTTTCCGGAAGCCAATCTCCAAAGAACTCTAGGGTTAAGCGTGCTTGGCCTGGAGCAATTTGGGATGGGTGACCGACCGGGAAATTCTTCCCGGGTGCACACGAGTGAGGACAAAGTGTGCAGAAAAGATATGTGTTGGTCTGTGAGGGCAGTCTATGACCTATGAAAGCTATCAGATGTAAGCGGGCCCGGCCTGGGGGAAGGCGGGACGTTACAAAATGGTATCACACATGGACGTGGCCAAGAGATGACGTTCCTGGCCTAGGGTTGATCGACGGGGGCGTCGATCTCTCTTAAGGGGGTGAGGGTAATACTCATATCAACAAGTTGCAACTTCTTTTCTGGAAGCCAATCTCCAAAGAATTCCAGGGTTAAGCGTGCTTGGCCTGTAAGCGGGCCCGGCCTGGGGGAAGGCGGGACGTTACAAAATGGTATCACACATGGACGTGGCCAAGAGATGACGTTCCTGGCCTAGGGTTGATCGACGGGGGCGTCGATCTCTCTTAAGGGGGTGAGGGTGTAACATCCCGGTCTAGGGCTTAATAGGATTAATAGAATACTCATATCAACAAGTTGCAACTTCTTTTCTGGAAGCCAATCTCCAAAGAATTCCAGGGTTAAGCGTGCTTGGCCTGGAGCAATTTGGGATGGGGGACCGACCGGGAAATTCTTTCCGGGTGCACACGAGTGAGGACAAAGTGTGCAGAAAAGATGTGTGACCTATGA
The DNA here is from genome assembly GCF_034140825.1 of Oryza sativa Japonica Group. NCBI lineage: Eukaryota > Viridiplantae > Streptophyta > Magnoliopsida > Poales > Poaceae > Oryza > Oryza sativa. The sequence continues at coordinate 3,005,646 of NC_089037.1, read as the reverse complement.
AAGCTATCAGATGTAAGCGGGCCCGGCCTGGGGGAAGGCGGCGGGACGTTACACTTTGCTTCCGATTTCTACAGATGCTTCAAGATTCATTTTTTGGGCTACAAGCTTATCTAGCTAGTATACAACCTTTTTTCGCATATTAAAGATGCCACAGAACCATGCATGTACACTGGCTTATGGTCGGCTATATGATAAGCACTATAACAAACTAGACAGGGATTCCTCACACTTGGCAGTACTGCAAATTGCTCCTAATTAAATCATGGGTTCCATATAAGATTCTTGGATGCGGATGAAGCCACTTGGTCAAACCGGTTTGTTAATATTTTACCCATTTGCAGCATATGTTCGGGCGATTAACCACGCCATGTGATTATGGCAGCTTGATCTGTTGCTACCTCTGCGCCACTGAGATTGATCGGCTTCTTTGAGTCACTCAACGATGGGCCAGCAGGCAGCCGCCACCCGCCAGTGGGTTTTGGCGGTGGGAAACCGGGAATGACGATTTTAGCTCGATAACTGCTAACTGGCCTGACCCCTGTTATAGTGCAAAAAACTGTCCACTACTCCAATCATGTGAGAAGGGAAAAAAAAACGTAGAGTAAAAGAAGGAAAAAGAGAAAAATGGGAGATAATGTCACCAAACAAATTGGTAATTTCTGGAAGACATATACGAATTGGGTGTCAAATATTATGAGGCTTGCGAATTGAGTATCGGATTCTAAACATTCTGGTGACCGTGAGCGAAAAACGGTGACGCTAAGTTTATGGGCATATTACTTTACCCACTGTGTTTGAAATCCTAATGTGGTTAATTTAGTTAGTTTCGTGGAATTATTTCTAGCCTCAATGTCTTAATAATGTGCTAAATGAGGGTAAATGTATTTTCATGTAATCATATAATCAAAAGAAAAAAAAATATCTCAAGACTACTTGTTTTGGTTAAAAAAAACTCTGTTTGTGCTATTTGCACTCTAAATAAACCTTTTTTTTAATCAATTTTGTTATTGTGTCTAAATTATGCCAAGGTTGGGTTTACCTTGTACTCCAAGAACTTATTTTGTCCACGAAATTTCTAGAACAAAACTTGTCTCGGACACATACCCACAAGTCAAATGCTGAACTCAACTTTGATACAGAGGCATAGAAAACCGTACATAAGACTTTGCCTTGAGCATCTGCCATGGTGAGTGTGTACGTGGTACTAGTACATTGTACGGTGGACTTTAAGCTCGCCCCCTCGTGCTTGGTTAACAACATCACAAGATTGTTCCATGTGCTAATTAAGACTGTTCCCGCTCACCGCCAATTTCTTTCTTCTCTTCTTGGGTTCTTGATTTCTCGTGAACAGAATCATAGCTTTCCGCAATCGTAATCAGCCATGGCGATCATAGTTTTTGCCAGCAATCCTGACAAGAACTTCTCCCTGAGGAACTTGATCACCGGGTTGGTGCTCTGCTGGATGAAGCCGACGACGTAGGCCGCCGTGATCAGCCGGATGCCGCGCCACCGCCTCTCCTCGGCGTACTTCTCCAGCGCCACCGTGACGGCCTCGTACCCCGGGTCGTGCTCGGCGCCGTCGGCGAGGAAGGCCTCGCTGAGGCACCGGGCGAGGACGACGCCGTCCTCGAGCGCCGCGCAGCCGCCCTGGCCGAGCTCGGGGGTCGTCGGGTGGAAGGCGTCGCCGGCGACGCAGACGTTGCCCCTGCTGATGCTGCCGCGGACGAGCGCGAGCGGCGACCGGAACCTCAGCGGCGCCGGGATCCTCGCCGCCTTCGCCAGCACGTAGCTCCGCATCTTGGCCACGCTCTCCTCCGCGTCGCCGTCTGTGCACACCACACGTGACAGATTGATCAGCGAATTAATCCGCCATTGTTGCTGCTCGTCAAGGAGAAGTAACTAGCAACGGTGCGCACCATCAGGGGAGGGGTACCGGGTACTCGGCGAGGCCCCTGGTGGCCGAGCGCCCTGAGAGGATTGGCTTTGGCAGGCCAAGCCACTTCGCCACCACCGAGTTCACGCCGTCGCATCCGATCAGCACCTTCAACAAAAGCACATCAATGCATCAGGCCATGGCTGCTCTTAGTGAGAAGAAGAGAGGTACAAGTGATCTGCTAGCCATTGTTGATCTCACACACCTATCGTTGAACCATCGGCCAAATGTAGGAGCTTGACGTTGCTATCTTCCCCAGTCGAGACGATCTTGGAAGAGAACCTGATGGTGCCCTCCGGCAGCTCGTTCTCCAGCGTCTCTCGTAGGAAGTTGCGCTTCACGCGCCGAATCTCATGCGGTCCACTGACGAAGTAACGACACCACGACGATTTCAGGGATTGTTTGGTTTGCAACCATGCCAAACTATTGGCAATGCCAAATCATGGGCAAGATTTTGCCAATGCCAATATTTTAGCAACATTTGTGTGGTATTGGTAAGTATTGGTAGCAAAACAAACATTACCAAAATTACTGTTCAAAATACCAATATTTTGGTATGGCAAGTTTTGGCTTCAAACCAAATCAGCCCTCAGTTTTCAGATGTTTACTCGTATATGATTTTGTACACAAAATTTTAACATTCAGGTTTCAGCTAGTAGCAGTAGTTGCAGACATTACACCTTTTCCCTTTCATCCTTAGGCTCTTCTTCGCGGCAGGCTTTCCCGTGGATGCAGAGAAGGCCACCAGCCTGCCAACAAGCACGACAAGTCACAACTTCAGTCGATCACAGACTCTTTAGTCTTAGGGTCTGTTCTGATTAATGTCAAAATTAACCTTACTAAAATTTGTCAATATCAAAAATTTGACAAATTAACAACATTGCTAAAATTTTGGTAGGATTGGCTTAATAATGTTGCCAAAATTCTATACACATTGCCAATATTTGATAACAAACTAAATATAACCACATAATTATTAATTTGTTAAATAATGGTATGGTTAAAAATGTCGTACAGATTACTCCTGCAACTTCAGTAGGTTAATCGAAGGGTAAACTCAAAAAGATGGGCTGGAAGGAGCAAGAGATAGTGTAAGCCCACAAGTTCAGAGCTCAGACACGGAGTGGGACTGTGAAAAAGCCCAAAACTTATAGGAATAAGTCCATTTTGCCTCCCTCATCTCTTGCGTTTGCGTGAATAACATCCCTCAACCGAAAAACCGGGTATAACGCCTCCTTCATTTCTGAAAACCAGAGCAAATCACCTCCCTTGGTGGTTTTGCTGGCGACTTCGTCTGACGTGGCGTTGTTGACCCGTTGACAGGCTGACTCAGCGTGGTGGGACCCACATGTCAGTGTGTAGCTCTCTCTCGCTTATCTCTCTCTCCCCCGGCCTTTCTCTTCACTTTGGTGGGGTAGGGGCGCGGCCGGCGATGGGCAGCAGCGGTGCTCGCTAGCGACGAACGGGGAGTAGACTGACGGAGAGGAGCTGGGCATCGGCGGCGGGGAGTGGTCGTGCCGTGGCCGTCCTAGCAGCGAGCCTGCACCTGCATACCGGCAGCGAACCCCGCGCCTGTACGCCCAGCGGCGACCTCGCGTCCGCATCTTGGCGGCGCCGTCGCTCCGCCACAACGCCCGGCCGGAGAGGACAAGAAACAAAGAAGAAAAGCAAAATGAAAGAAAGGAAAAGCGGCAGCATCGGCGCCATGGAAACCGGTCATGCATCCGCTCCACACGCCGATGCACTGCAGCACCGGCTGCCCATGACGCTAGCCGCTCGGCCTGGACGCGCCGCCGCCGCACGGTTGCGCCATGACGAGCGAATTGCCGGAGCAACAAGAAACAAAGAAGAGAAGAAATGGAAAAAAGAAAAGGGGGAAGAAGACGCCGACGAACGTTGGTCGCCGGCCGTACCGACACCGATCCGACCAGCCGTCACGCCTCCCTGGCTGCATCGCCGTCTGCGCCATGCTCGCTGGCCTCGTGTTAACAGTGAAATTTGGTAATCGGCAAAGATGTCATCGGCTTAGAATCATTATCGGCTGCAGCATCTCGGAATCAGCCGATGTGAGTTATCAAGTCACCAATAGTCGGATTCCTGCTATATTCGGTTAAGGAAATCAATCTACTAAAGGAAGCTTATTCCTAAGTGACCGAGTTTAAAGAGGATGCGGCATGGCAGTTTATCTATTAATTAGGAATAGTTTGTTAGTTTTCTTTTATCTTTAGAAAAGTTTGTTTAGTGTCCGATAAGGACTCTATATTTTCCTTTTATCTTTAGGTAGTTTCTTTCTTGTCCGACAAGGACTTGTATCAACCCATGGGTATAAATATGTACACCCGGGGTCTATGTAATCGATCTCTACGATCAATACAATTCGGCGCATCGCCACCATTTTTATTTCTACTTTTGTTTTTACGTTCCGGCAGGACTTGGCACCCGACGCGGGGCTGCATCGTCTTCGATCTCCGGCGAAGGGATAAGTCCAATGTTCCGTCGGCCCAGGCAATTGTATCGTCTACATCGGCGTCGTTCAAGGCTGCATCAGTACATTCGACCTCTTGGATTGCTCTGGTTTAGATGATATACTTGCCTACCTATTTATCATATGTCTCTGTTAATCTAGTCTTAGCATATCAATTTAGCTCTATCGGCTGCTTCTCGTTTTAGGGTTTCTGCCGGTATCGGCTAAATCGCGTTGCTAGATTAGATTAGCCTAGGCATCTACCACCCTGAAAATCAGTCATCGGCTTGATTGTCTAGATATTATGTTTCTTTTTATACTTAGTGCTGCATCAGTTAATTTTGATCTACTAAGTCGTGCTTAGAACCATAATCTCTAGCCTGCTTATTGATTGCCAATAAGGGTTTTATCGGGGTTTCAGCCGGTGAGTTATCTGGACGTTGCATCGGCTCATGAGGATTGCATATACATATAAGTTGGATTTAGCCGATGACAACAAAGGTTTCATTGTTTAATCTAATCTTGTGGATTTCATGACATCGGACCTCTAGCCGATGTGTGCTTTAACCTTCGTATCGATGCTTATTTATCATATCATTGCTAGCCGATTAGTTTATATTGGATTATATTGTTATTTTATTACATCATCATCAGCCGATTGCCTTTATATCATTATCTACATTGGACATATAGCCGATTGCTTAAACCCTATCGCTATCGGCTGGTATTGGCATCGGCTATTATCGACTATCGGCTGGAACTACTCCATCGGCTTGTCAGCCGATCGGCTGTTTGATCTATTATTTACAAATCTTATCAGTTGCAGGATTAAACTGACTGGCACGCCTGTATCTCATTAATCTTTGGACGTGTACAGGACCTAAGCAGATCTCCCAGGCCGGTGTGTTCGATTTTTTCATCAACACCTCGCCGGCGCCTGCACAAGGCTGCCGCGCGCCACACCGCAAAGGCCTCCGTGACCTGCGTCGCGCCCACGAAATGCTTGTGCCAGGCCACCATCGACCGCGCCTTGCCGCCGCACTGCCGAGCCTCACTGGCAAACCGCGTCGTGCCGCCACCATCAGGCCGCGCCAGGTCGCCGCGCGCCGCGCCACCCCGTGCCCGGCCTCACCATCCGCCGTGCCCGCGCATAGTTGGCCCACTGCGCAAGGTCACCCATAGTCAACTACCGCGCCGTCCGCGCCGCCCGCCACCGTGCGCGCTTCCGCATCGCCGCCGCCGCACGGCTACCTTTCTCTGTCGCAATGCGCCGCCGGCCGCCTTGGGCTCGACCCACGTCGACGAGCCGCACCGGGGTGAAGGGAAAGGCCGGGGGAGAGAGAGATAAGGGAGAGAGAGAGCTACACACTGACATGTGGGTCCCACCACGTTGAGTCCGCTTGTCAACCTAGTCAACAACGCCACGTCGGATGAAACCGCCAGCAAAACCACCGAGGGAGGTGATTTGCTCTGGTTTTTAGAGATGAAGGATGCGTTATACCCGGTTTTCCAGTTTAGGGATGTTATTCACGCAAGCGCAAGAGATGAGCGAGACAAAAATGGACTTATTCCAAACTTACAAAGTAAAGAAAAAAGTACACCGAAGGTCCCTCAACCTGTCATCCAATATACAAAATCGTCCCTCAACCGCAAAACGAGATATCGGACGTCCCTCAACTAACAAAACGGTTCACTTTATATCCTTTGCTGGTTTTGACCCCGGTTTTGTTCTACGTAACGGCAGAGTCAGCATGGGTCCCACACGTCAGGTGACCACGTCATCATCTCTCTCCCTTCCTCATCTCTCTCTCTCTCATTTTTTACAGCATACGGGCGGCGCGGTGGCGCGGCGGCGACGGCTGGCCGGGAGCAGCGGCGGTGGGTGTGAAGGCTGAGGCGGGGCCGGGCGCCGCGGCGACGGGCGCGGAGGTGGAGGCAGGCGCCATGGCAGCCGTAAGCGAGCTTCTTGGTGGCGATGGACAGGCCGCGGAGGAGCGGGAGGATCTCCGGATAGAAACCGAAGCTATGGAAGGCCTGCACCGAGAACGATTCGATCCGCCACCTATGCCGACTCCGGCAACCCCTGCCTCAACTTCTTCTTCCAGGTCGCGGTCTTCCATGGAGCTCGCGGTCAGGGCAGCCGCCACGGCCTCATGCTCCTCCGGGCTCGCCGGGTGACTGTCGCGGCCGTGGCGATCGCCGTCGAGCCGGTGAATTTGATGCTCTAATAGCAGTGTTGCTCCCATTTGCCTGACAGGTATTCTACGTTACGCGGACCTAGCAAATCTGGCAACCATTTTTTCTTGCGTACTATGAATGGTTAGCTGCTCATTTTCCTCCTTTGCTATATGTGCATAGGAGGCCATACGCCTACATGACCAGCCGATGTTCGAGCGGACCAGCGTCCCGCCGCCACCATCGACTTAGCCACTCGGCCAACGCACGCCGTCCTCCGCGGTCATCGTCACTGCCGAACCCGCGAACGCGCAGGGGAGCCTCCTCCTTGGGCTCCGGCTCGGTGGGTCGTCGAGGCAGCTCGTCTCGTCCCTCCAGCGAACGGGTAGCAGCAGCATAGCCAACACCGGCGTGACGCCCGAATGCAGCGTCCAGAGTTTGCTCCGTGGACACTGGTCCCATGGCCGCTGCCTCCTCTTTTCTTTTCTTCCCAGGATGCATAGTGAATGAATCATTGCTGTTTACTGATTTTGAAATGCAAAAGGAGAAATTTTCTGAACCTCATTAATGTTTGAGAGAATTTTGTACATTGCTCTGATTATCACATCAGGATGATGGGGATATCAGTTGAAATGCAAAAAATAGGAGGACAAATTTTTTTCGAGCAGAGTATTGAAACGCAAAAAGAACAGGAGGAAAAATCTTCTGAATAATGCCATCAGTAACAGGTTTTTGATGGAATTCGATGGATTTTGATGACACTTCTTCAAAATTTGTCGATAACATAGGAGTGAACTATCTAGCGAACGCCATTTGTAGGAAAATGCGCTGTATGATTGGATTTGGATCTTTTGGTCTGAACATGTAAATATTACCTGAGACGCTACTAAATTAATCTTAACAACTCCATAATCCATGTTGCAACTTCGAATCCATAAAAACATTAAAAACAGCATTGGTACGAGTGAGTATCACTAGTTCAAGCGCACTGGTACGATGAGGATTACCATGAAACGAATCCATAAAACAGCATTAACCACAAGTCTATACCTAACATAATGCCAAAAAGGGTTAACATAAACCAACACCTGAAGCACAACCTGCTTGAATTCTGAATCCCAGATAGGCAAGCTACAGAATTTGGGCCTAGTTACTCAGCACAGAGTTTTATGATCATTACGGAAACAACTAGTTGCAAACTTCTGTTCTCATTCCTCATCTTCCTCCTCACCGTCACCGCCACCGCCACTTGCCTTCTTCTGGTTCTTCCTCTTCACCCTACCAGGGGGGCCTCCACCGAATGGGCTTGTCAGTGAGAAGTCAATGTGCTTCTCAGACTCAACCCTCACCATGAACGACGGGATGTTGACAATTTGCCTGCCGACCCTGCACAGTGATTTTGAAACTTTAATGAATGAACTTCAGAAAGGCTATCAACTTGGAAAAAAATATTAGCAATAGCAACATCATGTTCAACTTATGGTCGACAAGTCCTCTAAAATAGTAGTAACTTTAGAGTGCATTAAAGAATGTTGTGGCAGTAGCCTTTTTCAGGACAAAATCATGTGAAGTTGCCAAATGGTCTCATCATCGCTAATCTAGAATTATAACACTGCAGCAGGCATGTAACGAACTACAGCAACAGCAAGTGGTGCGTGCCAAATTGCTTGTTCAAAGTTAAACATCACAGGCAATATGTACATATGAAAAGAGTAACACTTGTAAAGGAACATTGATGTAAAGGAACATCATGTAAAGTAACGAACTACAGCAACAGCAAGTGGTGCGTGCCAAATTGCTTGTTCAAAGTTAAACATCACAGGTAATATCTACATATGAAAAGACTAACACTCTCAAATGCGACATTGACAAGCCCAACAAGAGTATCAAATGCACGAAAAAGACTAACTTGAAAGCATCTGCACACTCAAATGATGGGAAGTTAACAGGAGTACAGGACCAATACTAATATATTATGGCCTTCAGCTTTCAGCTAATAGAGCATGTGTTGTGCCTAAAATGACATTTTAGCTCTGCCTACACAATGCTAGATCAAGAGAAATGATGAATATACAATGAACGATTACTATGAGAGAATGATACAGCTTCCATGCTGCTGTAGAAAAATCATATAGAAGCATACTTGGGAATTGAAACTAAAGAGAGAACATACTGAGACATGGAAATTGTAATATAAAGGTTAGAGCTTCATATTTACCCATTTACAAGACAGGAGATCTGTAGTAGTTAAATCATCATACCTGATGTGGCGTTGCCTGATCAGGACACGAGCATGGTGGATGGACTTGGCCATGCCAGCCTTGAAGACAAGAGTCTGAAGACGCCTTGCGAGGAAGTTCTCAACAGTGAGGGCAAGGACATAATCAAGCTTGTTCTGCCCATCAGCAAGGAGCCCATAACGGTTCATGCGGCGAAGCAGTGCCTCACCCTCAAAGATGCGGCGTGGATTCTTCTCATCAAGTGTGAGCAGATGCCTTGCATTGTTACGGATACGGCTCAAAGCATACTGAACACGCCACAGCTCACGCTTGCACCTCAGTCCATACTCACCCACTAGCTTCAGCTCTGCATCAAGACGCTCCTTCTCGTAAGGGCGACGTGGCTTCTTGAATGTCTTACCATCTGCAATGAAGTAATAAATTTGTTCACAACACATGACAGAGAAAGAAACCACTGCAGATAGCATAGTTGTTCATGAGGAACCAAACAATAACATAGAAAGAAGCCCTACAGTCCCAAATTCCTTATATCCTGACCCCAAAAATATACAAAGCAAGAAAGAAACTGCACACACAACCCGGAAAGACAATGCAACAATACAAATAAAGAAAACTACAGTAGTTGTTGAGATTACGCCCAATAATAGTATGGATATTCAAGACAAATAGTAGTAGGGATCTTGTGTACAGTAAATACTAAGAGCTTCAGATATACAACCATGTTTGACAAGGATTTAAAAAACAATTCATAACATTGTGTCTGATTAACCCAAGAATAGCTTACATGCCAGATTTAGTTTTGCTGTGTTATCCCTGGTTGCCCATATCATACATACCTAAATTATTTGTCCTGCTGTAAAATGGAATTCATGACCTAAAGCGACAATACTTGAAAGATCTTATCAGGGACTATCATATAATATATTTAAGAAAATATACATATAGAATGCAATTAGTATACTACAACTTACACAGAAATTTTAAAAAAAATTAACAAATATAGTTCTCGATGGATCACTCTATGGACAAACATACAGTTAGTGCATTACAAGTATATAGTCCTCTATATTAAGCGCCATTATTCATTTTCATAAAAAAATTCACAAGCTTATGCATAACTCCATTCCACCAAAATGAGTGATCAAACAGAGTATTTGAGAACAAAAAACTCTAGTTAATGAATATCATATTTCCAGTCCTTAAAACCGGTAAATTATCAAATTTTGTACCATAACAGAAATAAACATTTTCGAGCTACATAATACCAAATGCCAGAGTAAAACATGTCCTCATTCCTCAGTACTATACAACACATATTAGCATTCTAGTTAGAACCCCCAAATAATCTACTACATATCTCGAAATTAAATCCGGACCACACACAAGTTTCAACTACAGAATGCGCAGTCAGTCGAAATCAGCACGAACTAATCGGCATAGATACGGATCCAACGCAGTGGAAACGAGAAAATGAACAAAGCTACGGGAACAGAACGCATCGAGGCAAATCTTGATCCAGATCATCTCGCCAACCGAACCAGCCATCGCCTAATCACCTAACCGACACTCGCTAATCAACTAAGACACATAAGCAAGAGAAGAGGGAAAATAAAAGGAGAACATTCTCTCGCTGCGTCAAATCGCACTAGCACCAACCAAGACGACGACGAAGAACACAACAGGTAAGGCCCGCCGTTCTTGGACGAGAGAGAGGGAGAGGAGGAGGAGGAGGAGCTACGCACAGTTGCGGTAGAAGCTGACGTGAACCATCGTCGCCGGACCGCCTCTCACGGGCCGCCGCCGCCGCCGCCGATTGCTGGAGCTTTGGTTTCTCGAGGGGAGGAGGAGTGAGGAGGAGAGCGCGTTTATAGTGCGGCGGCGAGAGGAAACCCTAGCTTTAGGGCTAGGTTAAATGGGCCGAGATTTCCCGGCCCATTAACGGACGGGTGGGAATTAGGCCCACATATCGAATGGGCCTTCGGTGCAGGGGCCATATTTACACCGCTCGTTAAATGGTCTTTTTCTCGTTCTTTTTTCCTTATTTTTATAACAGAAATGCTAGTCACCGGTATACTGTTTCGAGTCGGTCCCGGACAGGACAATTTCCCACGGATCAAACACACACCCTCACGGATCAGATACACACACTCGAGAAACATTGAGTCACTCCCAAACAGACACCTGCAGCTCCCAAATCGTCACGAGCATGGCTGCGGCGGCGGAGTCGCCGGCGGCGGAGCCTTCTTGCGGCTCCTCCTCTTCAGCGGCGCCGATGCGCACAAGGTCAGTTGTGCCAGAGAGGGAGAGTGGCGTGAGCGTGGTGGTGGCGGCTGTGGCGGCGGTGTCTGCGGCGGAGCCGGTGGCATCTGCGGCAGAGCCGGTGCGCACGATACCCCTTTCTCTCATTCCTCTTTTTTCATCGATTTCCTGATTTTGATTTAACATCTCTTCATTTTTGCATTTTCTAGGGTTTGTTGAATCACTAATCTTTGGATGGGGCTCATCATATCACATCCAAATTGAAATCAAAGTAAGCTAATACTCTCTCTCTTTTTTCTGTGTGTTTTTGTTCATTCACTGGGGGTGTTTGTAGCAGAGGTGAGGGATGTGTGTATGTGCTGAATCATATGATACTTGATATGATATTTGCAGCAAAATGTTCGAATTGGAATAGATCGCTTGAAATGCTTCTAGCTGTAACAAGTATTGCTTGGAGCAAGCAATTTTGCCGTTAACAAGTACACACTGTCTTAAAACAGAGAAATCTCCATTCAACTAGTAGGATTTTTTTTGGGTGAACTGAAGTGTAAACAAAATCAGAGAAATCCGCATCACTCGGTTGCTAGCTTCTAGTTCCGGGCACGCTTTGCTTGTCAATTGTTATCCTCTTTGTCATAGAGGGCAGTGCGTGGTGACAAAGTTGGCAGATGCAGCTGAGTCATAGATGCAGATGATTTGGATTTTTTTTTTCTGTTGATGTTTGCATATCTTAGTGGCTACATGGGTGTTTTCTGTTTTAAAATGATTTGATACTTTTGTTCAATCGAGGATGAATCACCATTGAAATGATATTTTCTTTGTCCTTTCACACATGTGCACAGAGTTGAAATGGCATTGCCACCTGCTCCAAGCGAATCCGATTTCATGCATGTTTCAAAGAAGACAAGGTGCTCTCCAAGGTTGAACAAGGGCTCAGCTTCACCCCCACTTTGACAAATCTAACACTGCTCATTCTTGTCATCTATGCAGGACTACATGAAAGAATATCGTAGTAAGCTATGCAAAAGGTTACTGTACCATCGCTTCAACGACTTACATCCAAAACGTCGTTTCTAAGCTTCAGAACCAATATGCTTATTCGGTTCAAGCAGTGTCGGATGTGTGCTTAGGCCATTTTTGTAGCCCCCTCCCTCCCTCTCCCCCAACCAACATATGTAACAAGTCAAGTTTCAGAATTGTGTATGTAGCTACTATTTTTGTCTTGAACTGGAAGGTTGCGAGGGGCACAACAATCAAAGACATGAACTCTGTATGTGGCTACTGTTTTCATGTACAGATATGTTGGTAAAGAAGTGGATTATATTGGGTAGACCTTTTCTGTGGACTATATATAGTTTGAGTACGTTGTACACAATGAAATCGAGTTCAGTATCATATGAAACCTGAGGAAATGATACTGAGGAGGATCATGATACCTCCCAGAGTTCACATGATCCTACTCAAGTATCATATGTGAAACCAGTAGGGAACCACTTTACAAGACATCGATATTGGATAGGATCATGTGATACTTCACATGTATCAATCATAATGAAACTCATGTATCACATGATCCTACCTACCCATGTATCATGATAGATGATTTTCCTGGGTAGGATCATGTATGATACTTCACAGGTATCACACCATCCTACTAAAGTATCATATCTGAAACCTCACAGGGATCATGTTACCAGAGATGATACCCAAGTAGAATCATGTGTGGTACATGTAAAGTATCACACCATCCTACTAAGTATCATCTGTGAAACCCATAGAGATCATGTTAGAGGACATGATACCTAAGTAGGATCATGTTAGAAGACATGATACCTAAGTAGGATCATGTGTGATACCTCACATGTATCACACTTAATGATACTTTTTTGAGTAGGATCATGTGTGATAAGTATCACGCCATTAAGTAGCATTTGTGAAACCTATTGGGATCATGTTAGAATACATGATACCTAAGTAGGATACATGATACCCAAGTAGGATTATGTTAAAAGACAAGATCCCTAAGTAGGATCATCTGTGATACCTCACATGTATCACACTTAATGATAATATTTTTAGTAGGATCATGTGTGATACTTGTAAAGTATCACACCATTAAGTACCATCTGTGAAACCCATAGGGATCATGTTAGAAGACATGATACCTAAGTAAGATCATGTGTAATATCTCACATGTATCAAACTTAATGATACTTTTTTGAGGAGAACCATGTGATGCTATAGAGGTATCACATGATCCTACAAGATAACAAGAGTACCATGTGATCCTACAAGAGTACCATGTGATCCTCAAGAGTATCACATGATCCTAATAGAGTATCATCTTTGAAAACCACAAGAATCATGTGCTACTTGTGTGAAAAATTTCAGCAATCACATAAGACGCCGGATTGCAGAGGAAATTGGCTGACGACGTGTGCGCCGATGGAATCAGCCGAGAAAACAAGCATGGAGGCGCGCGATTCCGCGGATGAATCTTCGGGATGCGGAGGAGCTCGCGCCGGCGAGGAATCACGCACGGAGGCGCTTGATTCCTAGGAGGATTCATCGGGTTGTGGAGGAGCTCGCGCCGACGAGGAATCGCGCACGGAGGTGCGCGATTCTGAGGAGGATTCGTTGGGTTGCGGAGGAGCTCGCGCCGGCGAGGACGCGCGATTCCGAGGCTGATTCGTCGGGATGCGGAGGAGCTCACGCCGGTGAGGAATCGCGCTTCGTCGGGTTGCGGAGGAGCTCGCGCCGGCGAGGAATTGCACACGGGCGCGCGATTCCGGAGGAGGATTCGTCGGGATGATTCAGGCGGGGCGGTGAGCACTGGTACGATACGTTTCTGTTCCTGTTTTTGTTGACGCGCTCGCGCGATACTGTGTTGGTTTCAGAATTATCCTGTTTTTCATCGGGATACCGGTATATAGCAGCCCTCTTTTATAAACAACAAAATCCGGGCATTCATCAACAGAAGGAAACGATTCCAGATAATCAACCAGAGAGGGTTAGGATGCAATGCTGATTGATATGGTCTCAATTCTACCAACTAGACAAGGTTTACAGCTTCAGGGAAAAAAAAAGCATCATCATTTCATCACCAACCAAACATGGCAGATTTCTACATTACTCATCTACTGGTGTATATTGGAGAAATATGTTACATGATGACATGTCATAACAATTGACATAGGACAAACTTGTGACAAGGAGGTGAGTTCCATTTTCCTTGCTTTCTTGATGAAATGGCTCCTGGAGACTGCTACCTAATCAAAGAGGCTCTCTACACCGGGCTGAATTTTTCTTCTTTGGCCCGTAAAAGAAATGCAATGATCAAGTAAGTTGACATGATCAAGACTGCAACGAAAAATATATTTGTTGAGTTCAGGGGTTACATGTCTAGAGACCTCTAGTTGCAGTAACTATTCATCCTCAAAGATCATGAGGCAGCAAAGAGGCTCCATGAGTTGTGTTTCGGATATGTGCTCTGATAAGCAGAGGTTGGATAGCAGTCACACTTCAATTCCTTCTCCGGCTCAAATGCCACACTCTTGTTGCTCTTTTGTTCAAGTTCATCTGAATCCTTTAGTGAACCTTGTTCTTCTGAGCCTTTCTTGCGCTTTTCAGTATCTTCGAGTCTTTCGGTACCTTATTTTGTTCTTCTGAATCCTTCGCCGCCTTCATATCTTCTTTCGAGTTCGATGGCTTTTGACTCTTTCAAAATTTTTGGTGGCTTCGGTTGTTTTGAATCTTTTGACGGCTTTGATTCCCTGGATTCCTTTGATGACTTCGAATACCGGGATTCCTTTCATGACTTTGAATCTTTCGATGATTTGCCAGACTGTTTAGATTAGGCATCACAGATAACAGTGAGCACCATGACTTCAGGATCATAGCTAATTATATACAACATGAAAGAGCACATAGACTAGTGCATGAAGTTCAAAGTAGAGCCTTTTTCAATTTTCACAATTGTATAGTGCATGAAATGGGGAAATATGTAACTAAATTTTGACTCAGGTACCTTCTTTGTCAGTTTATTGAGATCTTCAGGTCCATTTTCTTCAATAAACTTATCAAGTGCCGTGAGGAAGTCATCAAATTTACCGGAAAGACCCTTTTTCTCTGAGGGATATACCAAATATTTACTATCTGGTTCTTTATAAACACAGATATCACATAATTTTGGTACACATAGGCTGCACCGCTGAAATATGGCAAGACAGGCCAGCAAATAAAGATCAATTTCATGGATGGCCAAAAAGGAAGCCTGCAAAAATATAAGATGGAGAGACCAAGGAATTTAATCAGTCAATGTATCATGCTAACCAATCATAAATTTGTGCAAGCCAAAGGGAGGGAGAGATATTAGAGCAAGCATGAACTAACAGATCTTTCTTCCTTACCATTATGTTGTAATCACCATCCAAACCAAAATATGCAATGCTAAAAATCACAATTGCATTATTAAAAATCCTACAAACCTTTTATCACACAGCAATGGCATGAATTGAACCATATAATTGCAGAACACTTGTAAACTTGTATTGATATCTCTTTACATTTTTGAAAAAGGGAGGAGGGTGCACCTGACAGAGGAAAGGTGTATGTTTCCGTACTATATCTAAACAATGCATGACAAGAACTAAATAATGCTTGCAGTTGCAGGGTGACCAAGTGAACTCGTAATTTCCCTGCATTAGAATAGGCAACATGTATTCCCCCAAAAATGCCAAAATGGTCGAAGCCTGTTTGTTACTTTTTTGCAACTGTTTTTTTCATGTAGGCATGTTAGAACATTGTATGGTCATAGCTACTACTGTTTCTATGCTAATGATAAGCATCTAGCGTACCTGGATTTCACGTGGTCGTGTAGTCCTTTAGTACTGAGAGTGCCAATGTGGTGCCTATTTTCAGATCTAAAAAATGTCTATTCACAGCTCACAAAGAAAATCTGGCGGGAGATTGAAGAACTGGGTGGTGAGATCAGGGTTGCAGTATAGTGCAACGGTGAGAAGAAACTCACCGCTCACAAAAAGCTGGGACTTGGGCCGTGCAGAGCTAGCACGGCACGGCCCAGTGTGCTTCGTGCCAAATTGGGCCGTGTCGGCCCAGCACGCCCCACTCGTCGTGCCGTGCCGTGCCAGCACGGCCTCTTCAGGACGCGGCCCAAGCACAGCCCAATGGCCCGACGGGCCTATTCGTGCCGGGCCGGCACAAGCACGGCCCAAAAGATGGGAGCAGGCCGGCTGCGCTGAGAAGAAACTCTGGCGGCGACGCGGCAGCGGTGGCTTGCGGCTTCGTCGTCCCGTCGCGGCGACGCGGCAGTGACAGCCACACCCATCCTGCTCCTCCTCGTCGGCTCGTCGCGGCGACGTAGCCCACCGGCGCGGCGGCGTGAGTCAGCCAACAATCTTGCCAAATGCTAGTGCTGGCCTGCTGGGCTGCTGGCCTTGCTGGTTGCTGCTACGTGCTACCGATGAGCCGATGAAGAAAACGAGCTGCTACTTGCTGCTACCTGCTGGCTGCATAGGAAATTTGACCGTGGATGGGTGATGACTGATGACCTCGTGCTGCAGCAGCCATTCGCGTACCGTGCCGGCCCAAGCACGGCCCAGTGGTCGTGCCGTGCCGTGCCGCCCGTCGTGCCCGTTGTCCAGGCCCAGGCACGGCTCACGTACGGGCCGTGCCGGCCCAGCCCATTTACGGGCCGTGTCGGACCGTGCTTTCTATCGTACCGGGCCATCATGCCTTGGGCCGGCTTGATAAAGCATGGCCCAAGTCCCAGCTCTAAGCAAGGGGTAAACTTTGCCCCCTCCCCCCCAAAAAAAAAAAAAATTGGCCAAAAACACATTTCGCCCAAAAAGCCTACTTAAAGATAAAATACTCAGAGAGTTTCCCCTAAAATATAAAAACTCGAATGAAGTTCTCCTCTTTATAGAAAAGTTCTTTTAGGACATGTTTTTACCCAAAGGAAACAGCGTTATGAGGAAAAGTACATTCGAGTTAATGTCAAGTAGACAGATGTATTCGAGCCAACTTCATCCACCTGACATTATTTTTCCTAATAGTTGTATCCGAGCAGGTTCCTATGGAGTGACAAGGCGCCAAGATAATGGGAAAGTATATTCGAGTTCTCTGGTGCGGCCAAGACAGCTGAAATAACAAGAAAAGAAGGAAAAGTCTTATCGAGCAGTTGACTCATTCGAGGAAAATAATCGTGGGGACCACTTCGACTACTCTAACCAGCTGGCACCAGATGTCGCCTAGGGACCACTAGCAAAGTACTATTATACCCCTAGGGCCTATGGATCACTAGGGGTAATACGGTAACTTTATGTAAGCCCATGATGACAAAGATGTAAATATTTGTGGTCATGGTCAAACACTATAAAAGGCCGACCAGAGTCCTGTAGCAAGAACACAATGAAATAGAGAAAAAGTACCTTATATACATCCTGACATCTACTTTTGGGCTCACTCTCAGGGTAAACGGGAATCTACACTTTCCCGTTTACCCCCAACTCTGTTCGTGCCCTAAGGTCGTGACAGTGGCGCCGTCCGTGGGGACGTAAAGTCTCCATTGGAGTGGGCCCAAGTGGTAAATGCGACGTTCTCAGAGACCGAAAACTGTGCCAATTCGTTACACTGACACTTTTGCAAGTGGGACAATAGCACTTGAGAAGGAACTTGAGAAGGAGTTTGAAAGAGCATTTGAGCAAAGTGATATTGCGAACGTAACAAAAACGCTTGAAGAGAAGTGGGCGGAACAAGTCAGGAAAAGGAAACTGCGAATCCCTCAAAGGAGGAAGCGGGGAAAACAACCACAAGTGAAGTGGAACTTGCCGAAATGGCACAAGCACAAGGGGCTGTTATGATAAGCAAAGAACAATACGAAGGACTATAGAGAGAGCTACAAAGACTCCAGGCTTTGCACAGTCAAGCAATTGGAGCAAGTGGATCTGGTGATCAACTGGAGACATAAGAGGCTGATGGAAAACAACCAAACTTGGCAGAAAACACTCATCAAGGAGATACTTTAGCTGGAGATCCTCAAGTCGTGAAGTTAGCAGAAGAGATTCCTCAAGCCCAAATTATCAAAATACAAGTTCCCACCCAACAAATCCTTCAAATGCAAAACCCCACCCAACAAATCCCTCAAATGCAAAACCCCACCCAAATCCAAAATACTCAAACATAACTTTCCACCCAAGCTCAAATTTCTCAAAACCGAATTCCTATCCAACATCCCAACCAAATTCACTTTTCAACTCAAATTCATCCTTCTCAGATTCCATACCAGATATACCAAAACCAAACACAAAATCCTCAAAACCACACAACTCACGCTCAGATTTCCCAAGCATACACCCATATACCCCAGATACAAAACACTCAAACACAAATACCACAAGTACAAATCCCACAAATCCATATACCTCAAATCCAAACATCTCAAGTGAACTTTCCACATACACATGCCATACAAAATCAAGCAACACAAAACTCCAGTCAACATATTCAAACCTTTTCTCCTTTTCTTACCCAATAAGATGCGACAAATGAACAAGTCTACATTCCACAAATGCCCAACCACATGCAATACACAGGACAATTACCAAACCAAACATTCCCATTCCAAACAACTCAATCCTATTTTCAACCAATCAAAGCGGTGGACACCAAAAGCCCTCTGATCCAAAATCTGCAAATGGCGCCTTGGCCATTAAGTTTTAAGTTGTCAAATATCACCAAATACAAGGGTGATACAGATCCCAATGAATATTTGAGGGTATATGAAACAGCAGTTGAAGCAGCAGGGGGAGATGATACCACAAAAGCAAAAATACTTCAAACCATGTTAGAAGGAGTAGCATTGTCATGGTATACAACAATACTACCAATGTCAATATATTCTTGGGAACATATGAGAGACACTTTTTGAGCTGGATTTATAGGAGCCTATGAGGAACCTAAAGAAGCAGATGATTTGTATGCTATGCGGCAAACGCAAGGAGAAACCATCAGAAGTTTCATTTTGAAATTTTCAAGAGTAAGATGTCAAATCCGACAAGTGGATGATGAGATGCTCATAGCGGCAGCCAAAAGAGCTCTGTTGCCTGGACCTCTTAGGTTTGATTTAGCGAGAAATAGACCAAAAACTGCAAAAGATTTGTTTGAGAGAATGGAAAGTTTTGCGAGAGGAGAAGAAGATGGATTAAGAATGCAAGCCGAAGAAGCAGCACTGTTGGGGAAGAAAATTTCCAAAAACAAGCAAGCATTTCAAGCAGAGGAACAAAAAGGGGAAAATACAAGTAAGCCATAGAAGAAATATAAGCAAGACAACTACATGAATGAGCAAAAGAAGCAAGACAATCTCATTAGAGATGAGGGTAACAATGGAGAATATTTTGATCAGGAGGAGAAAGGCAAAGGTCAGTGGAACAATTTTCATAAAGGAAAAAATCAATGGAATCAGCAGGGAAGAGGAAAAGGCCAAAGATGGAACTCTGGTAGAGGAAGAAACATGTGGTGGAATAATGGAAGAGGAAAAGGTGGAGAGAATGGTGGACAAAAGTTTTGTCACACACATGGACTTAGAGGTCACTCCACTGAAGAGTGTTACAGTAAATTCTAGAAAATACATGGCCCGTGCAATCACGCAACAGAAGAATGTCGACAAATGGCAAGTTTGATGGAGAAACATGTAAGGCAATACGAGGGAAAATATGAAGGCGTCCAAGGAGGACAAAACATGCTGGAAGGACAAAAAGTGATGAAGATAGAAGCCATTGAGGAAGCACCAAAGAGGGTGATAAATGCCATAACTGGCGGTTCATCTTTAGGAGTCGAATCAAAAAGACAGAGAAAAGCTTATGTGAGACAAATAAATCATGTGGGCACAAGTTATCAGTCAATTCCACCAGCTTACTCAAACACAGTTATCTCGTTTGGCCCGGAGGATGCTGAAGGCATACTTTTCCCCCATCAAGACCCGTTAGTAATATCAGTGGAAATAACACAGTGCGAAGTGCAAAGGGTGTTGGTCGATGGAGGAAGTTCGGCAGATGTACTTTTCTACGATGCATTTAAGAAAATGCAAATTCCAGAAGACAGACTAACTCATGCAGGAATTCCTTTACAAGGATTTGGTGGTCAGCAGGTACATGCAATCGGAAAGATATCATTACAAGTGGTGTTTGGAGGAGGAGAAAATAAGAGAAGAGAAGAAGTCGTGTTTGATGTGGTAGACATGCCATATCAATACAACGCCATTTTGGGAAGATCAACAATCAACATTTTTGAAGCAATCATACACCACAATTACATCTGTATGAAGCTTCCGGGGCCGAAAGGGGTCATCTCCGTTCGAGGTGGTCAATTAGCAGCAAGAAAATTTGAGCTTCAAGGAACTCCAAATATGAAAGGTGTACATATTGTTGAACAAAAACAAGGAGAGTACAACAAGAACCAAAAGCCAGTACCAGAAGGGAAAACAAAGAAAGTAGTGTTGGACAAAAATGAACTTGAAAAATACATCTTGATAGGAGAAAATTTGGAGAAAGAAGTTGAAGAAGAAATCTTAAAAGTGGTAAAAGCCAACACGGATGTTTTCGCATGGTCACCGGAAGAACTTGAAGGAGTTGAGAGAAGTCTAATTGAACACAATTTAGCAATCAAGCCAGAACACAAGCCTAAGAAGCAGAAGTTAAGAAGGATATCGATAGATAGGCAGCAAGCAGCAAAGGCAGAACTAGAGAAATTGTTGAAGGCTAAAGTCATTCGAGAGGTTATGCACCTCGAGTGGCTAGCAAACCCAGTTTTGGTGAAAAAAAAGCAAATGGGAAGTGGAGAATGTGTATTGACTTCACAGATCTAAACAAGGCATGTCCAAAGGACGATTTTCCACTCCCAAGAATAGATCAGTTAGTGGATGCCACCGCTGGTTGTAAGCTAATGAGTTTTCTTGATGCTTACTCTGGGTATCACCAGGTATTCATGGTAAAAGAAGATGAAGAAAAAACATCATTCATAACACCTTTTGGAACATACTGCTACATAAGAATGCCATTTGGTCTGAAAAATGCGGGTGCCACATTTGCAAGATTGATATGCAAGGTTCTGGCAAATCAACTTGGCCGAAACGTAGAAGCATATGTTGATGACATTGTGGTGAAAAGTAAGAAAGCTTTTACACATGGAAAAGACTTACAAGAAACGTTTGAGAACTTGAGGAAGTTTTCAGTGAAGTTGAATCCTGAAAAGTGCGTGTTTGGTGTCAGAGCTGGAAAGTTACTTGGGTTTTTAGTATCCAAAAGAGGAATTGTGCAAAATAGGAATGGAGCCACCCAAAAATACAAGAGAAATGCAAAGATTAACAGGGAGAATGGCCTCGCTTAGTAGATTTCTTTCCAAATCAGCAGAAAGAGGTTTACCCTTTTTCAAGACATTAAGAGGGGTAAACAACTTTGAATGGAACGAAGAATGCCAAAAAGATTTTGACGATCTCAAAGATTACCTTCATAACATGCCAACTTTGTCAAGTCCACAAAAAGGAGAACCTTTGTTGCTATATGTAGCTGCCACACTGGTGACAGTAAGCGCAGTCTTAGTACAAGAACAGGGTAACAAGCAAATGCCAGTTTATTTTATGTCCGAAGCATTGCAAGGACCAAAAACAAGGTATACAGAAGTGGAAAAGATGATATATTCTATTGTGATGGCATCAAGAAAATTGAGACATTATTTCTTATCTCACGACATAACAGTACCATCAACTTATCCAATAGGAGAGGTGTTGTCGAACAAGGAAATAGCAGGAAGAATTGCCAAATGGGCTATGGAACTTTTGCCTTTTGACTTGAAATACACATCAAGAACAGCGATAAAGTCACAAGTGTTGGCAAAATTTGTGGCAGAATGGACCCCAGCAGAGTTAGAGAAAAAGAAAGAAGAAGAAAAGCCGTCCAAGCTGAGATAAGATCATTGTGCTCCAAAAATTCCTTTTCAAGCTCCGGAGTGATGAGGCTAGGAGCAATTTCATTTCCAAGCTGATGAAGAGACGAGCGATACTTAAGGTCATCAAGACACAACTTAGAACCTCGACTGCTAGTCTCCCCATCCGCGCAAAAATCAGGCAAACCCATCAACCAAGTGCCATTTTTCGAACATCGCTCGCTGAAACCACCAAGTATATCTTTTATCAACTCGGGAGAAGGGGTCATTCTGTGGCTTGATCTTCAACTATGTTTTTTCTGGATTGGAAATTCAGATTAACAACTTCAGGAACGTTCTCTGTTTGAACAGGATTGACAGGGTTCATGTCCACATCAATAGCATCAATGCAAATAGGTTCCTCAACCTCTTTGGCAGCAGAAGTAAGAACGTTCAAGGGAGCAGAGAGGTAATCAGCTGCAGCTGAAAGAGAATTAACGTTCGAAACATTCCCAATCTCAACTGAACTTATCTCACTGATAGCAGGTAGCTCATAAGACAGAATGTTTTCATCCTCATCATCACTATCCAGAGCAATTCGAACTTTTTTCAAGTTCGAGTCAACAGGAGAACTTGAAGGCATCTTTTTACGCTTCAAAGCAGGACTCGAGTTTTCTTGCACAAAAGGAGCAGTGTGAGTATGTTCGCTCGACTCAGAGGAGCCGCTGTCATCAGACGATTCATCACTTGAATCAGACTCCCCATCCAAGCTATTCTCCTCATTATCAGAAGATGAAGATGCAGCATCTTTTGGATTGATATTCGAGTTTTTCTTCTTTTTCTTCTTCAAATCAGGATGAACTCGAACCATCATATCTTGGCCGAGGGCACTTAGAATCCTGTTTTGTTTTCTACCTTGCTGAACCGCAAGATATGTGCCATGCTCTTTCTTGGTATAAGGGCCAATATATTTCTTGCTTGGCCCATCCACGTCCTTCACAATTTTTGCTGCAAAAAAAAGAAAAAAAGAGAAGAAAAAAAGAAGAAAAAAATGAATTACATATATATATATATATAATGCTTGAAATAAAAAATACATATACAAGGTAAACACTTACTATTCGCAGATATCTCGAAAGGAGGAAGCAAAGAACTAGAACCCTCAGGAATTTCACCAAGAGATAAAGTCCAGTTGGCAGAAAGAGGTCGAATACCAAGATAAATGAACTCCTCGACCAAGTCTCGAACACTAAATTTAGAGACAAGTTCTTCAATTCGAGGGCGAATGTCAGCAAAGTCTTTTGACAAAGTAACAGCTGGATCTGAGATGACACTCAAAGATTTACAAGAAAACACAAAAGGGCATTTTTCCATGGTTTTCAGATCTGCTGGAATCTTATGATAGAACCATTTTGACTGCCAATGAGTTCCCCATTTGGTCCACATAACAGAGACAACTGGCCAAGGACAACCGCGATTTAAGCGTGGCATAAAGTTAACACACCCAAATTGGGAGTTTTGCCTTGTATAGCGCCGAATGGTGTGAAAATAAGCAAAATCGCATCCATGCGGAGTACCACCGCAACTCCGAATAATCCATTCAAAAATTCCAAGCTTAACAAGGGTGTTTGGTGTAAGCTGAGAAAACTCAAGTCCATATAGCCTAAGGACCTCAACAAGAAATGCACTGCAAGGAAACCTGAAGCCAGCTTCAAAAAAATCATCAAACACCAAGGTGTAGCCGGCCCGAGGTGAAGGACTCAAC
Source organism: Oryza sativa Japonica Group (assembly GCF_034140825.1). Classification (NCBI taxonomy): domain Eukaryota; kingdom Viridiplantae; phylum Streptophyta; class Magnoliopsida; order Poales; family Poaceae; genus Oryza; species Oryza sativa. The sequence goes on along the minus strand of NC_089037.1, from coordinate 2,981,872 downwards.
TGTCACGCCCATAAATTTAGCCCAAATTTCCAGACTATTTTGTGTATTAAATCCCTGTCCAGGACCAGCCAGGGTACACAAAACGACAAGTAATAAACAGTTCCAAACGTAAATAAAGCGAAAATTACTTACAGAAGAGGCACTTAGTCCTCACACCGAAACAAAAACAGCAGCAGCGAAAAAGGCAATCCTAGCGGGGCTTCAGCTTTACTCCAAAGGCAAAACTCAACTGGGGTCTGAGCCTTGGTCTTCTAATTTCATCTTCAGCTCAGAAGCACTACACTTCTGAAAAGGGGGAATAATAGCAAGGCTGAGTACAACCACCGTACTCAGCAAGCCACACCAACGATGCAGATGTGCAAGGGGAACACAAGGACTGTTTATGGCTATTTGCATAAAGGCGGTTGTAAAGCATTTTATTGAACAAAACAGTAAAACAGTTGAGTAATTAAAGTAACATTAAATCTCCACTGATCAACGCTACACCACGTTGAACAGGCCCAACCAACCCACCTGAACTACAGTGCATTGGGTCGATTTATTAAGTGTGAGACTAATCACGGTGAATTTGGTCAACCGCCCATAACCACGGTCACGGCTATTCGAATAGTTTTACTCTGATCAGAGGTGTACAACTGTACCCACAAGACACAGCCCCACGACACGTTTCCGTGCGCCGACATGCCACCACGACATACCAGAAAGAGGCCGTGACAGGACCCTTCGCATAACCCCCTCTAGCCAAGCACACCACACCTCAGGTTTCACCCCCGTCCCCAGCAGGCAACGGGCAGTCCCCTCTCGTGCCTAGGTGAATCCGGAAGCGACAGAGGCCGTCGCAGGGCCCGCCCTGCTCCATCACGCCCACCCTTGCCTGGATGCGTCAACTAGAAGAAAGCTACACTACAGGCCTAGCCGTTGCCCACGCTAGCTTATGGTAAGTACGAGAAATTCTTCCAGGATTTCCCGCGAACCGGTCCTTAATTGCCATGGGTACGACTAGCAAAACCATGCACCCATAGCCCACCATTCAGTTACATTTTAGTTGGATAATTACGACCACTGAAACATGGCCAGGTGTCTCGAGCATGCAACTCGTTCTGTTGCTAAAAAGGTCTAATACTGCAATTATCCCATCAACTGAGCAAGTGGTAATTAAGCATGGCTAAGCATATAGTTCTAGCTAGGTCACATAAGTAACATAAGCTAGTCGATTTATTATCCAATATTGACAAAGGACAGATATAAAGTAAACATGGCACAAGCAAACAGATAGGTAAAACCCTGATCCCATGTAATTAGCAAAACATGCATGTTTATTTGCAAACGGTAAAAAATTTATAAATTGGGATCAACATGCTCAAGGGGAATGTGTGACTTGCCTTGCTTCTTCACAACAATCTTCTGAACTCTGATCCTTGCGACTGCGAACTTCCGAAACAACAGAATCTACTCGCTGGCACACAAAACGAGAAAAAAAACTAATAAACACCAAGAAAACAGTATATAAAAAGTAAACAAACATGTAGAGCTCAATTTTAGATGAATTTTGCAAGTTGAATGGCTCAATTCGGAGTTCGAATGAATTAGATATGAATTTTAGAAGTTTTGAGCCATTTTAATGAATTTCTATAATTAATACCAATTTATCGAGCAATTATTAAATATTTTTCCAAAGGAAATGATAAGCGCTGACGGCAGCAAGGGGAAGGGTGCCGACAAGCGGGCCCCACACGTCAGCGAGACTAGGGGAGGGCGCACGGTGGACACGGTCCACCGCGGCAGGGGCGGCACCGTGGACCGAGACCACGGGTGTGGTCCACGAGCGCGACCCTCATCGACAAAAGGGGAGGCTGGCTCGCCGGCCAACCCAACAAGGCGGCGGCGGCACACGCTGGACGACCGGCGACGGCGGCACGACGCGGGCAAGGGGACGGCGGAGGAGGGGGAAAAGGAGGGGAAACAGAGGGAGAGCTCACCGAGCGCCATGGCGGCGAGGGGCAACGGGCGGCGGCGATGCCTTCTCGAGAAGACGGCGGGGGCGGCCTCGGGCAACGACCAGTGGTGCGGAAAGGATGGCCGAGGCGCGGGACGACCTAGGGAGGGTGGTAGAGAGGTTAGGATGGGGACAAGTGGCCCGAGACGGTGTGAATCGCCGGCCGGAGGAGGAGGTGAGAGGTGGAGCTTACCGGCGCGCGAGGAGGACGGAGCTCCGGTGGGTTCCCGACGACGAGAAGCGAACGCCGGACCTCCCCTCGTCGCTGCGAAGCTGATGGAGGAAGGTGCGACGGCCGGGGATGTCTCGGAGTGGCGGCAAGCGGCAGCTGGAGGTGGCAAATGGCAGTGGCGTCTCGGGTTCACGGTGGGAGCAGTGCTTCGGGGGTGAAGGAGGGAGATGGAGTGGATGCCGAGCTGCGCACGATGGCTGCGGTGCTGGGGAAGGCGACGGCGCAGCGCGAGGTGGACCAGAGAGGCGATGCGGCGCGGCTGGAGGCGGCAATGGTGACGGAGAGAGATGGTGAACGTGGCGGCGGCGTTTCGTAGGCGGATAGGGGAAAAAGAGTAGGGGCCGGGGTAGAGCTCGGCACAGCGATGCCGATGACGGTGGTGGCGCGGCGCGGCGGCCCCTAGGGCGGCAGTAGCGGGCGGCTGGAGGCGGTGAGTGGCGGTAGTGGCTTGGCCTCGCGGTGGGAAGGTGGTTCCGGCGGTGGAGGAGGAAAATGAAGTGGATGCCGAGGTGCGGCATAGCGCGGCGAAGCCGGTGGGACCAACGGCGGCGTGCGGCCGTGGCTTTAGCGGCGGTGGAGGGCGACTGGAGGGTCGCCGGCGAGCGGCGGCGCGCGGGAGCGACGCGGGGAGAGCGAGGGAGGCGATGGGAAGCTCGGGGGAGGAGGGAAAACGAACGAGGGGAGCACGGGGAGGGTTTATATAGGCTCGGGAGGGTGAGATGGAGCCGGGGTGAGTTGGATTTGGGCGGCAATGGCCGATGGATGGAGGTGGCGGCGACGTGGGGAAGTGGCGGCCGGATTTTGCGGGAGAGGTGGGGGAATGAGGAGGACGTGGGGCGGCAGAGTCCCACGGCCGGGTGCGGGCGTGCGGAGTGGAGGAGGTGGGCGGATTCGGCGGCAATCGTGGGCGGCAACGGCAGCCATGGCGGTTGGCCGGAGGTAGGAGGAAGAGCTGACAGGTGGGGTCTCGGGTCCCACCTGTCGGCCAGAGGGAGAGAGAGGAGGTCGGTTGGGGGACGCAAAAAAAACTTCGAGAGGGAGGCGATCTGGGCCGGAGGCCCGAGGGGAGAAGGGACGGGGCGGCCGGCCTTAGAGAGAGGGAGGGCGCCCAGGCCGCGGGGAGGCAAAGCAGACTTGGGCCGAAACCGGCCCAAGGGAAAGAAGGGGAATTTAAATTGGTTTTCTTTTTATTTTAATTGATTAAATGAACTTTGTATTGATAATGTTACTTGGGCTCCGAAAATTCGCGGGAAATTTCAGAGAGTATTTTAGGGCACAAGAATATTACAAAATATTCCCGGCCAATGATTTTTAAGGGGAAATTTTAATTCTCCCATTATTTTACTTGATTAAATTGATTTAACTTATATTTAATTTCTAAAAAATACATTATTTAATAATTTTTAATCCCGATCGAAAATCAGGGCGTTACATCAACTCACCAGCAGGACGAATGACTAGATTGAGACTAGCAATGGCACCTTTTGAAACAAGTTTATTGAGCCGCTTTTCAGAGATAATCGATGGACCAAGACCGGAAGATGTTTTCTTCGCTTTCTGTTTTGAGGCCGGTTTTTTGGATTTCCCCATGGTCGCTGAGAAGACTCGAATCAGAAACTCTCGAAGCAGAAAACTCGAAAGGCGTGTCTATACGGAAGTGTTTGAGAGAGGAGAGTATTCGAGACAAACGAGACAAAGACGGGCGCAACAATGGGCCAGGAAAGCGACCCCCGGGCGCTTATATAGCTGTTTTGCGTGTGCGTGTTTTCGTGGGGCCCACCTATCAATAATTAGGCATGAAAACCGAAGTGGCCCCATCCCCTACTCGCGTAGTATGTCCGGATAAGCACCGCCGACGACGCACGATTTTCCTTCGTGCTTATCGGTGCCCTTGTCTGAGTCGTCTCGTCCATGAACGTAAGCATTTGACACGTGGTTTACTAGTAAAAAAATTAATTAAAAATTAATTACAAAAAATTAATAAATAAAAAATAATAATAAATAATTAAGAAAGAAGATAATACAAAAACTCACATGTGCTTTCGCCCAAAACAGGGGGACGACAGTTTATCCCTTACATATTTCTGACCACGGTTTCGGCCGAAAACATCCCGCCCTTATCCGTGAGGGGCTTGTTGTAGCAAGTGGTAAACTTTGCCCCCCCCCCAAAAAAAAAGGCAAAAACACATTTCGCCCAAAAAGTCTACTTAAAGATAAAATACTCAGAGAGTTTCCCCTAAAATATAAAAACTCGAATGAAGTTCTCCTCTTTATAGAAAAGTTCTTTTAGGACATGTTTTACCCAAAGGAAACAGCGTTACGAGGAAAAGTACATTCGAGTTAATGTCAAGTAGACAGATGTATTCGAGCCAACATCATCCACCTGACATTATTTTTCCTAATAGTTGTATCCGAGCAGGTTTCTAGGGAGTGACAAGGCGCCAAGATAATGGGAAAGTATATTCGAGTTTTCTGGTGCGGCCAAGACAGCTGAAATAACAAGAAAAGAAGGAAAAGTCTTATCGAGTAGTTGACTCATTCGAGGAAAATAACCGTGGGGACCACTTCGACTACTCTAACCAGCTGGCACCAGATGTCGCCTAGGGACCACCAGCAAAGTACTATTATACCCCTAGGGCCTATGGATCACTAAGAGTAATACGGTAACTTTATGTAAGCCCATGATGGCAAAGATGTAAATATTTGTGGTGATGGTCGAACACTATGAAAGGCCGACCAGAGTCCTACAGCAAGAATACAATGAAATAGAGAAAAAGTACCTTATATGCATCCTGACATCTACTCTTAGGCTCACTCTCAAGGGTAAACAGGAATCTACACTTTCTCGTTTACACCCAACTCTGTTGGTGCCATGAGGTCGTGACAATCTCGGATGCGAGTAAGCCTTGTACATCTCTGGAAAGGACTCCGACATGGACCTGAAGTGATTCCACAGTTGCTTTTCACTCATCTGCTTCTTGTCCCGTGACTCAACCCTGATGCAGTTCAGAACATGGCATAGGTAGAAGACCTCCTCAGGGCTAAGTTGGAACCAGTGCTTCTGTGCCGCAGCAATTTCGACGGCGTGGCCAAAGGCAGCACGGTTTAGGATCACGGCTTGTTTTGGCTCAACTCCAAGAATGGCACCGCCACCTGGACCTGACAAAATTGCCACAGGCTTTGAGCTTATGAATGAGGCATTGAGCTCAGCAACAATGACTGACATGGGATTAGCTGCTGCTAGTGCTAAGAAGTCCTTGCCATCTTTGCCCTTCTTCCATCTTGGACCTGACAAATCCATATGCTGAACACACTCGCAGAGGATGGACTAAAATTGATGCGTGGTCAAATGCTGTAGTGAATAGCAACGACAATAAAGCAATAAGTAAACAAAGTTGTCCAAACAAATACCTCAACAAATGGAGATTCACTACATACATCACTAATTTATCGAACATGTTAATTTGTAAAGCATAGATACATAAATAATCTGCCAAAATACCCCTGATACGGCCCTACCTCTCATACTCTCTCCACTCTCTCCTACTCTTCCCCGTACATAAGACTTTGCCTTGAGCATCTGCCGAGTGTGTGATACTAGTACGTTGTACGGTGGACTTTAAGCTCGCCCCCTCGTGCTTGGTTAACAACATCACAAGATTGCTCCATGTGCTAATTAAAGACGGTTCCCGCTCACCGCTGATTTCTTTCTTCTCTTCTTGGGTTCTTGATTTCTCGTGAACAGAATCATAGCTTTCCGCAATCGTAATCAGCCATGGCGATCATAGTTTTTGCCAGCAATCCTGACAAGAACTTCTCCCTGAGGAACTTGATCACCGGGTTGGTGCTCTGCTGGATGAAGCCGACGACGTAGGCCGCCGTGATCAGCCGGATGCCGCGCCACCGCCTCTCCTCGGCGTACTTCTCCAGCGCCGCCTTGACGGCCTCGTACCCCGGGTCGTGCTCGGCGCCGTCGGCGAGGAAGGCCTCGCTGAGGCACCGGGCGAGGACGACGCCGTCCTCGAGCGCCGCGCAGCCGCCCTGGCCGAGCTCGGGGGTCGTCGGGTGGAAGGCGTCGCCGGCGACGCAGACGTTGCCCCTGCTGATGCTGCCGCGGACGAGCGCGAGCGGCGACCGGAACCTCAGCGGCGACGACACCACGTCGCTCATCTCGCTCCGCTCGATCACGTCCAGCGCCTCCGCCGGGATCCTCGCCGCCCTCAGCTTCGCCACCACGTAGCTCCGCATCTTGGCCACGCTCTCCTCCGCGTCGCCGTCTGCACACCACACGTGACAGATTGATCAGCGAATTAATCCGCCATTGTTGCTGCTCGTCAAGGGGAAGTAACTAGCAATGGTCCGCACCATCCGGGGAGGGGTACCAGGTGTAGTTCCAGTAGACGGAGGTGTCGGAACAGGGGAGCACGCCGGAGCGGAAGCCCTGGCCGATGAACTGCAGGATCTCCGGGCCGAATCCGTGGCCGGCCGGGTACTCAGCGAGGCCCCTGGTGGCCGAGCGCCCTGAGAGGATCGGCTTTGGCAGGCCAAGCCACTTCGCCACCACCGAGTTCACGCCGTCGCAGCCTATCAGCACCTTCAGAAAAAGCACAGTAATGCATCAGGCCATGGCTGCTCTTAGTGAGAAGAAGAGAGGTACAAGTGATGATGAACAATCAAGGTTGCATCTAGCCATTGTTGATCTCACACACCTTTGCTCTTATCGTTGAGCCATCGGACAAATGTAGGAGCTTGACATTGCCGTCTTCCTCAATCGAGACGATCTTGGAAGAGAACCTGATGGTGCCTTCCGGCAGTTCGTTCTCCAGAGTCTCCAGTAGGAAGTTGCGCTTCACGCACCGAATCTCATGCGGTCCACTGACGAAGTAACGACACAACGACGATTTCAGTTTTCAGGTGTTTACTCGTATAAGTATGATTTTGTTACAAAATTTTAACATTCAGGTCTCAGCTAGCGGTAGTTGCAGACACTGTACCTTTTCCCTTGCATCTTTAGACTCAACTTCGCGGCAGGCTCTCCCGTGGATGCAGAGAAGGCCAACAGCCTGCCAACAAGCACGACAAGTCACAACTTCAGTCGATCACAAACTCTTTAGTCTTAAGAGTTACAGATTACTCCTGCAACTTCAGTAGGTTAATCGAAGGGTAAACTCAAAAGATGGGCTGGAAGGAGCAAGAGACAGTGTAAGCACACAAGTTCAGAGCTCAGACACGGAGTGGGATTGTGGAAAAAGCCCAAAACTTATAAGGTCTAGTACATCAGACCAGGCACTGGCAGACTGACCCAGCATATGGACCTAAAATCAGGTTCATCAGTACGGCCCAGGATGGCCTATCAAACGAGCTGGGCTGTAAATTTGATTTCGCTTAAACGAGAATTATTATACTCGCGTTAGGATTTGTTGTGATTTCGTGACGGTCAACGGACTCCACTGTTCGTCTGTTCCACTGTCTCTGTCTGGCTATTATCTGGATCTACAACTAGAAGGGAAGGGATTGGTAAAGCAAGTGGCTGCTCACCTCTCGTAGAGCAGATGATGCTCCCTGATCTTGTCGCCGACACCAAGGGCGTCGAGCGCGCGGAAGGCGTTCGTCCATGTCGTGAACGCGAACCCGGACGCCCGCAGCGTCGCCGACGACTCCAGCACCAGGCTCCTCACCCCTTTCCTGCACACGGGACGCACCGCCGGCCCAGCTCGATCATCAGCTCCAGATCGATCCGCGCGCGCGCGCGCAAACGCGGAGCAGATCAAGGCGAAACGGTCGGCACAGAGGCTTACCTGTGTAACCCGAGCGCCGTCGCGAGCCCCGCGAGGCCGGCGCCGGCGATGACGATGCCCTCGACGCCCGAGCCCTCCATTGTTCGCGAACCCCCACCCGCGGTTGGTGTCGCTCGCAAGTGGAAACAGAGTGAGGATGGTCGAAGGCTGTACTGCTGCTGAACCAGTTCAGGGTTTTCTATGATGCGCCTTCATTTTGTAGCAAAACGGTCGAGGGGTGGTTGGATTGGACGGAGAAGACCGGATTCCAACGAGGCGGCGCGTCCATCCGTCATGCCAGCGGTGAAACAAACTGGAACATGGCGGCTTTCACGAATTCTTGTATGACTAGTACACATCGAAATATTGGTCAATTGGTCCATGTTAGTCCTCTCGATCGATTTGGTAACGTTGCGCGCAAGTCTGATTACAGAGGATCCAGCATTCCCGGGTTCAATGATTGGCACAAAGGAACTGTCAGGGCTGTTTCGTACTAGAATCGTAGTACGAGTACAGCCACGAGGGCGGCTTGTGAATAAACCCAAAAAGAATTGTTGAGGCAGCAGGTATGCTCGCAAGCAGTGCCCATTCCCCTCCGGGTTGACACGGGAATTTTCGATATCCGACCAAAAACCCAAATGCACTCGACTTTATTTTTCTGCACACAAAAAGGAGCGTTTCACAGGTTTGGGATCATTGACACGTGACGGAACAGTAAAACAGACGGAGCACATACAGACAAACATCACAAACAGCACGACGATATGATTACAGGTTGCAGACTTGCAGCTGGGCGGCGGCCAAAACCCAAATCACGTCAACAAGCACCGGAACTCGAGAGCGTGCCGCAATCGTAGTCGGGCATCATGAGCAGCGTCTTGGCGAGCACCCCGGACAACAGCTTGTCACGCAGGAAGCCCACGGCGGGGTGGTCGCTCTGCTGCACGAACCCCACCGCGTACGACGCACCGGTCAGCTGCGCACTCCTCCACCGCCGGGCGTCCGCGTACCGGCGCAGCGCGGCCTCGACGACCCGGTGACTCTCCTCGGCGGCGCAGTCGCCGGTACGGAGCAGCAGCGCCTCGCCGAGGCACCTCGCCAGGACGACGGCGTCCTCCAGCGCCGTGCACGCGCCCTGCGCCAGGTCCGGCGTCGTCGGGTGGAGCGCGTCGCCGGCGACGCACACGTTCCCCTTGCTGATGCTCGCGAACGGGAGCGACAGCGGCGATCGGAACCGCAGCGGCGCCGCGAGCACGTCGTTCATCTCGCTCCGCTCGACCGCCTCGAGCACCTGTGGTGGCACGTTCGTGCTCCGGAGCTTTGTCAGCACGAACTGCTTCGTCGCGGCTGAACTCTTGTCGACATCCTTATCTGTCAAAAGACACGGCATTAATCAGTAATACGATTCAGTGTTCATGTCCTCCTTGCAGCCGATCGAGTGTTCGACACTTGGATCTTGGCAGCTCAGGTGACTGACCATCTGGGGAAGGAGACCACGTGAAGAACCAGTAGACGTCGGTGTCGTTGCAGGGCACCATGCCTGCACGGAATCCCTGGCCGACCAACTGCAGAAACCTGGGCTCGAAGCCATGGCCGTCCGGGTACTTGGCGCGTCCGCGCGTGGCCGTGTGCCCCGAGTCCGACGGCTTCGCGAGCCCCAGCCATCTCGCCACCACCGAGTTGATCCCGTCGCACCCGATCAGCACCTGCATCCATCGCCACCATCTCCTCCTCAGCAACCGATCGATCGACAGAGACAGCACGCACGCCATGTGTTTTTACCTTTGCTCTGAGAGTCGATCCGTCAGACAGATGGAGGATCTTGGCGTTGCCGTCTTCCTCGATCGAGACGATCTTGGAGGAGTAGCGGATGGTGCCTCTTGGGAGCTCTTCCTCCAACGCCAGTAGCAGCGCGGTGCGGCTCACGCAGCGTGCCTCATGGGTTCCCCTGCGTCACAGGTGTTTTCAGGTGTGCGCATCACACGACAGGGGGGAAGGGGAGTAGACAGATATATCTTCTCAGTTCTCACCGTTTGCCTTGCGCCCTCAGATCAATTTCTTGCACTATTTCTCCAGTAGCTGAAGACATGACATTCAACCTAAGAACAAACATGGAGAGAAAAAATCAGGCTTATCCGTACTGTACACCGTATGATACAGACATACAGTAACAGTTACAGTTAGTGTGTGTTTAGTTCACGCTAAAATTAGAAATTTGGTTGAAATTGAAACGATGTGACGGAAAAGTTGGAAGTTTGTGTGTATGAAAATTTTGATGTGATGGAAAAATTAGAAGTTCGAAGAAAACGTTTGTAACTAAACGAGGCCTTAGGAGTTAGGACTTCTACTTTAGGACCTCGGTCACCCTGCTGAGTCAACCCAAGGCCTCAGGGCAAGTACTATGAGCCCCTTATCACTAATTTCAAGAAGTCATGTAGACTTATATGATGATGTGGAGAGAAGAGAAGAGAGAGGGGAGCAGCCACCTCTCATGCAAGGGGCAACCTCCACACCAATTTCAAGAAATGAGAGAAAAAGAGATAAGTTGATTGGTTGGGTGTAGTGTAAGTAGATGCAATCTATTGTATGTATTACATCTAAATTAATGTGTAGATGATTTAGACAAAATTAGATGTGACCACTATCTCTATCATAAAACTTGCCCTCACACATTCAGATAATGATAAAGTGGCAGGAGAAAAAAGTTAGTACTACTGTACTCTGACCTGGAGGTCAAGATCTCAGTGACTCAGAGTCTCCTACTGCCTCTGAATCTGTTACATACCTCTGGATCTGCTGGTGCTGGCTCCTCATCTTGTCGCCTACCCCAAGGGCATCAAGCGCGCGGAAGGCGTTCGTCCATGTGATGAACGCCAACCCGGACGTCCGCAGCGTCGGCGACGACTCCAGCACCACGCTCCTCAGTCCTTTCCTGCACGCAGTGCCGCACTTCGATCGGCTCCCATGGAGTTGGAACACGTCGCTAGGCACTCAGAAGCAAAAAAGGTTGTGTACCTGTGCAGTCCGAGGGCCACTGCGAGCCCGGCGAGGCCGGCGCCGGCGATGACGATCTCCCGGCCGTCTGCCTGTTCTTGCTGCATGCTTGCAACTGGCTTTGTGCGAATGCAAACTGACTTGGCTGCAGGAAAGAGATGAGAATAAATGCTGTGAGCAAATCGAGTGAGCGCCAGGAGTTTAAATATGATTGCTGCGACGGCGAGGGTGAGTGAGCAGCAGGCCAGCAGTGAAGGCACTTTGACGTCATCGCTGATGATGATGCGCCACTACGGTCCGGTGAGAGTGGACAGACGTCGAACGGGACGTGCCTTCTCATTGTTTTACAATATCTTGGACACATTTTTTGCGGCAAGATAGCAGCCTCCAGGGAAAAAGTAAATGGGAATATAAAACGTTATGGCATTGGTTAAAGTCAAACTATTTAAGTTTAATTAAGTTTAAAGATAAATATGGTAAAATTTTCAACCAAAGATAATAAATTATGAAAATATATTTAATTATTGATTCAATGAAACTAATCTAATATTATAAATATTACTATATTTGCCTATAAATTTAGTTAAGCTTAAAATAGTTTGACTTTGACCAAAGTCAAAACGTCTTATAACTATAGGAGGAGTAGTAACCACTGCCGCCACGGATGCACCTTCATCAAGGTTTTACTTGACAAAATGACAATGGTCTCATCCAGCACAGACCCAGGGTATGGTGATCATTTTTATGTCCTCAAACTTGCTGATAGTGAAAGTTTTAGAGCCTCATGGGTAAGCCATATGTTTAGGCTGATCAACCAAAGCCTTTTTCCAATTCAAGCAAATCAATTTCATTGGTTAACTTATTTAGTTGAATGGCTTAATGAGTGATCCTATGTGGTTGGTGGTTGTAGCCAGTGGTGGATCCAGAAAAAAATAGCAGTGGGGTCTGAGCAAACTAGATAAGTTACAGTCCCCCCTCCCATCTACATATGGTAAAAAAAATGTAGTGGGTCTTTGTGGGGTCTTTCATAGTCTTTACGTCAGTAGTGGAGGCTCGAGACCCCGCCGCTCTCATGCTGGATCCGCCCCTGGTTGTAGCTACAGTTGTAGCATTGGCACTAGAGAGTTCATAGGATTAGCTACCACCAACGATCCTACTCTCCTGTTGGCCCCGCTATATTTGGCAAATAAACCTCATCCCAATCATCAAGTCGTATGGGCTTCGGGATTGAGATCACATGCAGCCATAGCTAGGACTGCAAGTTAGTGACTCCATGGTATCTCATCCATTCTTTTTCAGATCAAAAGTGCAAATCAAGTGCTACAGCCCGTTACTATAGCGGTTGCATTGCACCGTTACGATGGGATTTGGTTCATGTGCAATCCCTGTGACTACAACTTAAGCAGTCATACTATTGTTCCTACTATGGTCAACTGAGACTTTTTAATTCTTCCATTTTTGCGCTCAACACCTTATCCCTACTAGTGTCCTAGAAATATAGATTCCCATCCTTATCCACAAAATTTAGACCTAAACCCATACATGTTTTGAGGCAGCTTTTATCACAAAATCCAATTCCATCATTTGTTCAGACACATGGGTACAAAATCCATTTCGTAATCTTATTAACTTGGGTACAAAACTGAGTTCCCACGTTTTAGAGCTTGCCACAGTCATAGTCCGCCATTTTCAGAAGCCTTCCGGCGAGCACTCCGGCCAACCACTTGTCCCGCAGAAAGCTGATGACCGCATTGTTACTCTGCTGCACGATGCCGACGACGTAGGCTGTCCCGACGAGCTCGACGCTCCTCCACCGCCGGATTCTAGCGTACTCACGTAGACTCGCCTCGATCCTCTCGCTCTCGGCGGCGCCGCCGCCGCCGAGAAGGGCGTCGCCGAGGCATCTCGCCAGCACGACGCCGTCCTCGAGCGCCGCGCAGCCGCCCTGGCCAAGGTCAGGCGTCATCGGGTGCAGCGCGTCACCGGCGACGCACGCGTTCCCCTTGCTGATGCTCGCGAGCAGGAGCGACAGCGGGGGCCGGAAACGCAGCGGCGACGCGACCACGTCGTTTATGTTGCTCCTCTCGACGACCTCGAGCACCTCGGTTGGGATCTTGGAGCTCCTCAGCTTGGTCAGCACGAACTGCTTCATCTTTTCCGCGCTCTCCTCGACGCCATTACTTTCTGGAACGGCAACTAAACACCGATCAATCACTGATCACCTGTCAGATCACCATTGTTGACATAGTTGACACTTGATAGTGACGAGACTGACCGTGTTCGGAAGGAGACCAGGTGAAGAACCAGTAGGCATCAGTCTCGTTGCAGGGGATCACGCCAGCACGGAAGCCATGGCCGACGAACATCTTGAACCTTGGGTCCAATCCATGGCCATCAGGGTAATGCGCGAGGCCTCTCGTCGCCAAGCGCCCCGAGGACGACGGCTTTGTGAGCCCCAGCCATTTTGCCACAACGGAATTCACCCCGTCGCAGCCGATCAGCACCTGCACCCCCGTCATTAATTTCAGTGGCATTTGCTCTATGAATGAAACACAGTTTCTAGGGAATTACTCTGTTTTTTTTCCTACCTTTGCTCTGAGAATTGCGGCGTCGGCAAGGTGTATGATCTTGGCGTTGCCATCCTCTTCGATTGCAACGATCTTGGAGGAGTAACGGATGGTGCCTTTTGGTAGCTCTTCCTCTAGTGCTCGGAGCAGCCAGTCCCGCCTGACGCAGCGCAGTTCATTGGGTCCTCTGCATCCAAGCGAAGGATCCAAAATTTCGGTACGGTTCAATACAAGAACGTGTGGCCCGTGGAAGCAAAACGACATGCAAGTATGGCCTAGAGTGTAAGGTGAATAGTCATCAGTAGAGATCAGTGGGAGAGAACATGACATCTTACCGTTTCCCCTGCACCGTGAGATCCGCTCTTCGTGTTATCTCTCCCGTAGACGAAGAGAAGACATGCAACCTGTGAACAATTCAGACCAAGAATCAGTCACTATTTTACATTTTCACCACACCTACAAGTGTTCCTCTCTTTTTCTACATACTCCTGAAGATGCAGATGAAGCTTCCTGATCTTGTCGCCCACCCCAAGGTTGTCAAGCGCTTGCCACGCGTTCGTCCACGTCGCGAAGGCGAACCCCGACGCCCGGAGCTCCGGCGACGACTCCAGCACCGAGCACTTCACCCCTTTCCTGCACGCGGAGCAGATCATCATCTCGAGTTAACCTGCGGCAGCCAACACACAGAGCAATACGCATCACCGGCTCACCGGTGGCTCCTCTCACCTGTGCAGCCCGAGAGCCACGGCGAGGCCGGCGATCCCGGCGCCCACGACGACGACGGCTTCCTCGCCGGCTTCCTTTTGTTGCATGCTTGATCGATGCTAGATTCTCAGTAGTCAGTACTCCCCCTGAGTACTCTTAATCAATTGGGAGGCCAGTGTTTAATTAAGACCAAACACTAACTGAGTAAAGCTTCTTTGCTCACTGAAATCTAGTGCTGCTCGTGGCCGCATATATAGATAGGCTAGCAAGTGTTTGGGACCTGGGAGACTGGGAGTGATCGGCACTGGACTTACTGAAGCAGATGCGACGAAAAAGAAGTCAGGTTGGTGGATTCGACCTTGTACACGAACATGCGGAAATTGGATTAGCGAGGGCAGTCAGAGTCGTGACGGAAATGGGAATTTTGTACGGCCCAAACTGTTGGCTAGTGTGTTTGGATGTGGACCATATTTCCTTCCTTTTTTTTTAATGGAATAAGATCACTTTGACTCCCTCAACTGACCTGGATTTTTCACATTTTGGTCCTTTTGAAAAACTTATTTCATAAATAGACCCCTGAAAAAACTTATCCCAGAAATAGTCCTTTTTGGGGCGCCAGAGTGGCTGGCGCCGTCATCCAACGGGACGGCGCCAGCCTCTCTGGCGCCGTCCTCCTGCCACCGTGGCGCACGCGAACCGACGTGGCAGGAGGAGGCTGGCGCCGCCCCAAGGAGGAGGGCGCCAGCATGGCTGGCGCCGCCGCCTCCATTCCTGTTTCTCTGTATGGAGTTGCAACGGTGTCATTTTTATTTTATTTTTTCGGATGTTTTTTCACACTCAGGATCACGATACAACCAACCACAAAAAAAATTTAAACTCGAACTACCACTTAGCTAAGTTTGAAAATATCTAGCATACCACTTAGTCTACTTTGCACCTTCACTAAAATTAGACCATAACTCCTTTAGTAAAACCCTTTGATCAGCATGTTAAACATAATGCACTCTACCACTATATGAAATTACTTAATCTAATTCAAAATATAACCATATGAAATGACATATATAAGTTAAACAGTACGTAGAGATGCAATTTTTTATTTTTATTTCATTTTTTTGATATTTTTTTCACACTTAGGAGAACATAGGAACCAACTGTATAAAAAATAAACTCAAACAGACAAAATATGTGACATGTAGAATTTTCCAAAACTCTACCGAAACGGACAAAATATGCCATCTATTAAAATAGGCATAACTTTCTCATACGGACTCGGAATCAGGCAAATAATATATGCACGGACATCTATAGAAAAAGTTACATCCGATTCTCCCCCGCTTTGCCGGGTTCGACGATATTAAAACCTCCAAATTC
The DNA here is from genome assembly GCF_034140825.1 of Oryza sativa Japonica Group. Lineage (NCBI taxonomy): Eukaryota > Viridiplantae > Streptophyta > Magnoliopsida > Poales > Poaceae > Oryza > Oryza sativa. The sequence continues at coordinate 2,966,227 of NC_089037.1, read as the reverse complement.
CGCTTGCAAGATTGTGTTTTCGAGGAAAGAAGTTTTTCGGTGGAGCTTTGGAAAATTCCACATGCCACATATTTCGTCCGTTTGAGTTTATTTTTTACATGGTTGGTTCCTGTGAGTTCCTAAGTGTGAAAAAAATATCAACAAAATAAAATAAAAATAAAAAAGTTGCACATCTCTCTCCTCTGCACTAGTTCGGAAAGAGAGGAGAGGAGAGGAAAAATTATACATGTCACATATTACGTCCATTTAAGTTCAATTTTTCTATGGTTGGTTCTTGTGTGTCCCTAAGCGTGAAAAAAATATCAAACAAATAAAACAAAAATAAAAAATTTCGGGGGGGGGGGGGGGGCGCCAGCCACTCTGGCGCACTCCCCCTAGCCACCTCAGCATCGCCCCGCCACGTCGGCAGGGGGACGGCGCCAGGCTGGCGCCGTCCTGTTGAACGACGGCGCCAGCCACTCTGGCGCCCCAAAAAGGACTATTTTTTGGGATAAGTTTTTTTAGGGGTCTATTTACGAAATAAGTTTTTCAAAAGGACCAAAATGTGAAAAATCCAGCTCAACTGACCACCGAATCTAAATCGTATCCCTCAACCGCAACACCAGAAATCTCGACCCCCTGAACTTATAAAACCGGTACAATTTGCTCCCTTGGTGGTTTTGGAGGGCGGTTTCACTGACGTAGCGCACACGTGGCAGTGTTTACCTGTTCTTTGTTCCACGTGGCATTGACGTGACGCTTACGTGGCATTAAAATTAAAAAATATATGCGGGCCCATTTGTCATTCACACAAAAAAGTTTTTGTCGGACTCACTGACATATGGGTCCCACATGTCATCCTCTCTTATCCCTTCTTCCTCCTCTCTCTCTCCACCTTTCTCTATCTCTCCCTCTTTTTCTTCGTGCGTGGGGAGCGGCGTCCGGATTTGCGCCGCCTCTGCCGCCACCGCAGCAGTAGGGATTCGGGTTTGGTGGTGGCGGCGCTGGAGAGGCATCGGTGGTGCGTTCGCCGCGGGGGATGATGGCGGCTGGGCTAGGGCCGCGCCTCGCCATGCAGCAGCAGTCGACAGTCTTCGTGCCGCCTCCACCGTCGCAGCAGGGTTCGGCTTCAACGGGTCCGGGAATGAAGCGGCGCTGGCGCCACGGGAGATGGGGATGGTGGCGAGGCCGCGTCAGCCGTGCAGTAGCAGCCAACTCTCGCGCCGACGCCGGCACCGCCGTTGCTGCAGCAAAATCTGGAGTGGCGACGGTGTCCCCTTCGCCACGGGGGATGACGATGGTGGTGGCGCCGTCGAAGGCGTCGCGCGGCCAAGCAAGAGGAGCTCAGGAGGGCATGGCGGCTAGAGATCCAGAGCTCCGAATCGGCCATGACGGGCGGCTAGAGGACGAGTTGCGGCAGCAGGGCGGCAACGGCAGCCTGATGTGGTCGCAGCAGCAGAGACGGTAATGGCTCGGTGGAAGGCGTTGCCGGAGACCACTCGTCACTTCGTGCCGCCGCCTCGAGGCCAAGACGAGCCCACCGCCACCGCAAAAAACGAAGGCGACGCGCAACCTTGAGTTGCTCCCGCGCCCGTCACCCGAGGTCCACCGCCCACCGCCGCCACCACCACCTGCTCGCCGCCGCTGCCACCGAGCCCCCGCCTGCCGCCGGCTCATGTCAAGGGGGGAGAGAGAGAGAGAGAGAGAGAGAGAAATAAGGGAGAGAGGAGGAAGAAGAAGGGTAGCGAGAGAGAAGATGACATGTGGGACCCACATGTCAGTGGGTCCTATAATTTTTTTGTGTGAATGACAAATGGCCCCGCATATATATTTTTTATTTTAGTGCCACATAAGCGCCACGTCAATGCCACGTGGAATAAAGATCAGGTCAACACTGCCACGTGCGCGCCACGTCAGCAAAACCGCCCTCGAAAACCACTCAAGGAGTCAAATTGCACCGGTTTTGCAAGTTCGGGGTGAAGATTTATGGTATTACGATTGAGAGATACGATTTAGATTCGGTGGTCAATTGACGGAGTCAAAGTGATCTTATTCCTTTTTTTTATTGGAGTAGGCCAGCACAGGCCCATTCGTAGACAGCCTGGGCCGAAGTTTTTGGGGCCGATAGGAGGAGCCGCGGGTCCCACAAGTCAGTGTCCTGTTCTCGGTAGAATACAGGAGCACCGGGAGCGTCGCGGCTGTGACCGCGAAAAGGACCGTGAGTACGTGTCTCCATGAACCGTAAATCGCTCTCGCTCGGAAGAAAACACGGAGGAAAGCGGCACCGGCAACGCGTCCGGGACAAAGGGCCGGCTTCGGCACCCGGCACTGCAGATTTTGATCTATTATAAGTAGGTAAGCGGGTTTATCACTTTTGCCTCTATCACTAGTTCGCTCTCATGAATAGGACGAGAAAGAGATGATAGGGAAAAAAAACGAGAGGAGAAAAATTAACGTGACTGTGAGAAGGAGGGGGAGAGATGGAGAAGTATACGGCGTTGAGGAGTCGGACCAGGTCCGTCCAACTGTCCAAGCGAGTGCGACCACGATTGAGACTACCGGTCGTGACTGACCGTGGAGTCAGGTTTTCTCACCTGTATTGATGACCTTCTTTCATTTTTCATGTTTTTCCCTCAACACTCAAAATTTTCTCTAATGAGTTAAGTTCTACTAGCTTCGTACTCCCTATAACAAAAAAAATAATGGTCAAAGTACAGCTTTAAAAATCATAAAAGTTAATACGATTCATATTTTATATTTTTGACACGGAATAAATATTTTTATGTCCTATTGATAAAATTGAATAACCGTGTCTTTTATATTTAAAGCCCTTAACCTTTAATTTCTTTCTATTATTTTATTTGTTATACATATCATACAATTAATAATACCCCGTATCTAGAATAGTGTACCATGTACCATATTCGTGTCTGTATCCGTATGGGAGTGTCCGTATAACATAGCTAACCCTCATTTGTGTTTTGTGCCAACTGTATCACAAAAATCAGTTCCATCATTTGTTCATGCAACCCACATGTAAGTACAAACAACGATGTATTTGGATCGTGGGATTGGATTCTAAACTCTTGATGAGATATAAATTAAATTATAGCTAGTTAATGTATATCTATAATCAAATTTACTTTTTTCGTTGTAACTTGTAGAAGTTAAATTTGATCTTGCATGTTTATGGATTTGTTTATCACATTTTAATCTATCATGTTGATTTTTTTTTATTTTATTTTATAACTATTTAGATGACATGCAAACAACAAGATGATATCCCTCAAGAGTTTAGAATAGTTTCTAGTTTGGACCGTCCATATTTTTTATGGATAATTGCTCATTTGGCTCTGTTTTGAAGCATAACTACCAATCAGACTCTACTTATTCTAATTTGCTCATTTGACCCCTTTTTCAAAATCAAAGTTACCATCTAACCCTACTTTCTCTATGATGTTAGGGCTTCATTCAAGAAAAGGGAAAAAAAATCCATTTACTAGTCAACCTGATCAAAATACCCTTGATGACATTCAACCATATCCATTCATTAGCTCCCAACCCTATCTCTCTATGTTAGGTGAGGCAGTGACGACGCACACGTAGAGGGATGGCACAGTGGTGCCAGCGTCGCCGGTGTGGAGAGGGAGGGAGCGGTGGTTGCGCATGAAGAAAGGGAGCGACGACGAAAGCTGCACACGAACGGAGCAGCGATAACGGCGTGCCAAGAGAGGGAGCGGTAGCGCACGCCTCGACAATGATGATGAGGAGCGATGGCAGCTGGGCCCGGGCGTCAGAGCTAGGACTAGGGCGGGAGGATTCAGTAGGGGATGGGTGGCGAAGCTCAGGCTGAGGCGGGTGGATGCGACGGGGAAGGAGTGTGGAGCTCGGGCTGAGGCGGGTGGATCCAGCGGAGAAGGGGCAACGATGGCTCGATGATGATGAGGAAGAGCACCAAAGGCAAGGCTCAGGCGGCAGAGTTCGGGCTGTAGCGATGGGTAGGCGATCAATCCGGTGGCGGCTGAGTATCTAGCTACAGATCCGGCGGCACCGAGACGTGCGGACTGCGGATATGGTGGCGGCATCGTGGCAGTGGTGGAATTCAGTGGGTGTGGGTTAGTTGTCGGCAACAACGACGATGACGCCATGGCAAAGAGGATGGTGGTTGCATTGACACGAACCTTCTTCCTCTCTCCCATCCACAAGCTGTATGTATTTTGGGTGGATGTTATCCAAAATTTTGTTAAATTTTATTCATATTTTTCTCAATCTAAATTAAATATGTCAAACATCTATCAAATTTAAAGTCCATTTTATCAAACTAAAGTCAAATTTAACAAAAACAATTTTTGACAAAAATATGCCAAATTTGATGAAAATCTGACAAATCTAAGTCAAACTTATCACAAATCAGTGAAACCTACGCTAAGTGCATTCATTCATTTGTATCAGGGGTCACCGATATGGCCGAAATTATTTGAATTTTTGAACAAAATTTTATCAAATTTGAATAAATAGTACCAAATGAGAACCAAAATTTCTGAAATTTTGTTATGGAATTTTGAACCCTGCCCTCAACCACTGATAGCAAAATATTTTTTTATTAGAAGCAGAATTCATAAATCAATAGTTGGTCACTTGTACTAATGATAATACAATAATAGTGTATTACGAGTAGAGAGTCTAGAGAGTAGAGACCACTGTAAAAGGATCCCGGTACAGAAGGCCAATAACCATTCACATTTTAGAGCTTGCCACAGTCATAGTCCGCCATTTTCAGAAGCTTTCTCACCAGCGCTCCGGCCAACCAATTGTCACGCAGAAAGCTGATGACCGCATTGCTGCTCTCCTGCATGAAGCCGACCGCGTAGGCTGTCCCGATGAGCTCGGCGCTCCTCCACCGCCGGATCCTCGCGTACTCACGCAGACCCGCCTCGATCCTCTCGCTCTCCGCACCGCCGCCGCCGCCGCCGAGGATGGCGTCGCCGAGGCATCTCGCCAGCACGACGCCGTCCTCCAGCGCCGCGCAGCCGCCCTGCCCCAGGTCGGGCGTCATCGGGTGCAGCGCGTCGCCGGCGACGCACACGTTCCCCTTGCTGATGCTCGCCAGCAGCAGCGAGAGCGGCGGCCGGAAACGCAGCGGCGCGGTGAGCACGTCCTTCGCCTCGCTCCTCTCGATGATCTCGAGCACCTCGGCTGGGATCTCCGCGCTATTCAGCTTGGTCAGAACGAACTTCTTATTCTTGGCGAGAGCATCATCATCTGGAGCAGCAACCAAACATGCGTGCACCGGTTAATTCCTGGTCACCAATCGATTCACCATTCGTGACAGTGTGTCAATGACAGAGACTAACCGTGCTCAGAAGGAGACCAGGTGAAGAACCAGTAGACATCAGTATCGTTGCAGGGGATCACGCCGAGACGAAAGCCATGGCCGAAGAACATCTTGAACTTGGGATCGAAGCCGTGGCCGCCAGGGTAACACGCGAGGCCTCTCGTAGCCAAGCGCCCCGAGTAGGACGGCTTTGCGAGCCCCAGCCATTTTGCCACCACGGAATTGACCCCGTCGCAACCGATCACTACCTGCATCCGCGCCATTAACAATTCAAGAATTCTCAGTTCGCAATCTTTGGGATTCACTGTGTTTTTTCTTCTTCTACCTTTGCTCGGAGAATTGCGCCGTCGGCTAGGTGTAGGATCTTGGCGTCGCCGTCCTCTTCGATTTCAACGATCTTGGAGGAGTAGCGGATGGTGCCTTCTGGTAGCTCTTCCTCCAGTGCTCGCAGTAGCCAGTCCCGCCTGACGCAGAGCATTTCGTTGGGTCCTCTGCATCTAAGCCAACAATCATGTAAGCGTTGTCTAGAATGAACGGTGTATATAATCAGTAGAGATCAGTCCGAGCATGCCATCTCACCGTTTCCCCTGCTCATTGAGAGACGTTGCATGTGCCATCTCTCCGGTGAACGAAGAGAAGACATGCAACCTGTGATGTGAAAAATTAAGGTCTAAGATATGGAGATGGAAATTTGCCTCCAGAGAATACAACCTCCTTTCTTGCATTTCACGTAACAATTTAATATGATATATTAATATGTGATATGTCATTGTATAAACATGCAGGTTAGAATTCGATCTCTAAAAATATTTATAAATAAATAAAAATATAACTTGTACGTGTAAATTCACGGTCATATTTGTCTTTTTACAATATGTAGGAGCTAAATTTAAACATACATATTTGTGAAATAGAAAATAAGGAATACTCAAAGAAGTTTGAGACCATCTAGCAGAACACAACACGAGATTAATTTAAAATAAAATATAATAATTTTAAATTAGAAAAATATAAATATGTGAGTTCAAGTATCAATACAATTTTGAAATAACTGTAATCCGGAATAATAAGAAATAGTGAAAACAGATCAATATTGAACACTATACAAGACTAACTAAAATCGGAAAAAAAATGAAAACAAAATTAGAAATTTAAAAAAAAGTTCAACTAGGAACACGATTTATAAATAACAAAAATTTGGAGTAAAAAATAAATAATATTGAAAAAACATTCTATCTATAACACAACAGTGACAATGATGATAAAAGAGAACAACATGCGAGCCGTAAAGAGGAAGAGTGGTGACGGTTAATGGGAAATTAAAAAACAATATCTAACTAATGATTAGGTTCAGTAGGGGAGAGGCGACGGGAAGGTCGTATAAGAGTAGTGTTGTGCTGGTTGACGGGACTATTAGAAAGTAAAAAAAGAAACCTAATAATAATAATCATGTTTAATTTCTAAAATCTCAATGACAAGAACATCGGGCATGCCGTGAAGGAGTCTAGTGACGGCATTTGAGGGGACTTCCAAAAAAATATGGGCTTGTTCAGATTGTAGCCAAAATAAACCTTACCAAGTTTTGGCAATGTCAAAATTTTGGTAAAGTGGTAATATTGCTAAAATTTTATAGCAGGATTTCTTATGTATTGATCAAATTTGGCAACAAACTAAATATAACCATTTTTTTTGGCAACTTTACCGAAAAATGGTATGGTTGAAAATAGCATCAATAGATAGACAAAGAAGTGAAAGTCGGTGGTGGGTGTGACTTTTAAAACATATAAAAATAAAAAAACAATGATGATAAGATTTATTTTAAAAATCTTAAAACAACGAGATTATTATTTAGCAAATTTTAAATAAATTAGATAATTTTAAATGAGTGCTAGCCGTGTGTTTACGCAGACTACCAGCTAGTTCTAATGATATGTAATAATTTTCTCGTCAAAGATATATCTTCATGCAGTGTTTTAAACCAGGTGCGTTGTACTTACTCCTGAAGATGCAGATGACACTTCCTGATCTTGTCGCCTACCCCAAGGGCGTCAAGCGCTTGCAACGCATTCCTCCACGTCGCGATGGCGAACCCCGACGCCCTGAGCTCCGGCGACGACTCTAGCACCGTGCACTTCACCCCTTTCCTGCATGCGGATCAATCAAGCAAGCAAGCAGATGATATCAGCTCAGCTCAAGTTAACATGCAGCTGCCAACACGGCGACACATACAGAAAGCCAACACATTCTCAGGGGGCTCAGGGGGTGTTTGGGAGAGAGGGGCTAAACTCTCAAAAACATAAGTCCCTCTGGTTTTGTGAGAGGGGCTAAAATATAACACCCCCTCAGTTTCCCACCTGTGCAGCCCGAGAGCCACGGCGAGTCCGGCGATTCCGGCTCCCACGATGACAACGGCATCCTCTCCGGCTCTCTTTCGTTGCAATATAGTTGATGCCATTCTACTAGCTAGTAGATGGTGCAGGCTAACTGGGGGTCACTGTTTTATAAACAAACCAAGTTCACATAGGCCGTGTCTAGATGTTTTGGCAAAAAAAAAAAAGTTTGACGTATACGGACACACATTTAAAGCATTAAACGTAAACTAATAATAAAACAAATTACAGATTCCGCATATAAACTGCGAGACGAATCTATTAAGCCTAACTAATCCATCATTAGTAAATATTTACTGTAACACCACATTGTCAAATCATAGCGTAATTAAGCTTAAAATATTCGTCTCATGATTTACATGTAAATTGTGCAATTGGTTTTTTTATTCATATTTAATGCTCCATACATGTGTCCAAACATTTGATGTAAAAAAAATTAAAAGTTTGAAGGTAAATAAAGACAGTCGTACTAGTCAGCTTCTGTAGGCTAGCTGTAGCCACAAGCTTCTTACACCTCACGTTTTTTTAGCCGCACCTCACGTTTTTCTAGCCACAAAAGTCCTTATTGATCCACGTGGCTACAGCCTACGGGCTGCATCAATCAAGTTCGTACTCCTCCTAGTATTCCCTCGAAAATAAACCAAACTCTTACAACAATATAACACATTCTAGGACGATTAGTTTATTTTAGAATAGACGGACTCTCTCTCCATCCCATAAAAAACCAATATAATACTGAATGTAACATATATTAGTATTACGAATTTGGACATATCTCTGTTTAAATTTGTTGTACTGAATATGTCACATTTAATTTTAGACTCGGTTTTTATGGGATAGAGGAAGTAGGTGCTTAGGCCCTCGAGTCTGTGATTAATGGGCAAATCATACTCACTCCATCCAAAAAAAAGGCAAACCGTGGATTCCCGTGCTAACGTTTGACTGTCTGTCTTATATGAAATTTTTTTATAATTAGTATTTTCATTGTTGTTAGATGATAAAATATGATTAATACTTTATGCGTGACTTATCTTTTTAATTTTTTTCATAATTTTTTCAAATAAGATGAACGGTCAAATATTGGACACGGAAACAAGGGTTTGTCTTTTTTTAAGGCGGAGGGAGTATGCCATACCTAGCTTGACAATTGATACCCCTGACACTGATTGAAGCATTGTGTGGCTGCTGTACTCTAGAAAATTGATATTTTGCCATTATCGAAACGGTTCGCTGGAGTGCCACTTACAAAAGTGGTCTCGTTAAAATGCCACCTTTGAACAGGGATAACATGTTGCAATGCCATTTCATCCATTTCTTCTTAGTTTAATGATTTTTGTAATATTTTTTCTTGCTGAGATGACCAAAATACCTTGATCCTATCTCATGTCTCCTCCATCTCTTCCTACTCTCCGTTGCAGATGGTGGGCGGCTTGGTGGTGCGGCTGGGGATGGGGACGGCGGCGGCGCGGCTGGGGACGGGGACGGGGACGACGCCGACGTGGGTGTGGAAGGCTGCTCGGCTCGGCGGCGCGGCTGGGGACGGCGTCCCTACGCCGCGCGGGCGCGGCTGCCGCCCATGGACCCCGCGCTCAAGACCGACGCTAACTGCATCCGGGGATGCGTCTCCCAGGTCTGGGTCCACGCCGCGCCGAAGGAGGGCGCGCCGGACAGGGTCAGCTTCCAGGCCGACTCTGACGCGCAGCTCACCAAGGGCCTCGCCGCGCTGCTCGTGCTCGGCCTCTTCGACGCGCCGGCGCGGGATGTCGCCATGGTGCCCGTCGAGTTCATCGAGTTGCTTGGGATCAGGCAGAGCCTCTCGCCGTCTAGGAACAGCGGCCTGCTCAACATGATTAGCCTCATGAAGCACAAGGTGCTGGAGATCACCATCGGTGAGGTAACCACTGAGGAAATTGGTCGCCAAGATGTGGTCCAAGAGGTTGCCGAACCGCCTGCTGCTGTCACCGTCCCCATGCCCAGCCGAGCCGCCGCCGCCATCCCCGTCCCCAGCCGCGCCGGCGCCACCCACCATTGGCAATGGAGAGGAGTAAGAGATATATAGGGAGAGATGAGATAGGATCCAATGCTATTTTGGTCACTCAGCAATAAAAAAACATTAAAAAATCATTAATTTGAGAAGAAATGGATGAAATGACATTGTAATATGTTGCTCCTGTTTGAGGGTGGTTTTTTAACGAAACCACTTTTGAAAGTGGCATTCCAGCGAAATCCAGTTTTTGACCATGGTAAAATATCAATTTTCTCGCTGTACTCGCTGTCCCCTGCTGTAAGGTCTCAAATGACGCTTCCTAGAATTTCCCATGTTCTCTCCGTCTCAACGTGTGGAATTGAAGTACTAGTATAACGGAATTGAGATATTACGGCTGCCTCGAACCACAAAGCATCTAGGAGTATATGTTAAGACAGAGAGAACACATGAATATATTTTAGACGGAGATAACGCATGATAAAGTAGAGGAGAGAACACGATAAAGATATGACAAAGATGTCCTTTATCTTCTTATTTATTTGTTCTCGTAATTAATGAACTTTCTGAGTCTCTTTTAGATGCAGGCAATCAGGTTATATTAAAGGGATAACGACGACAGGAGGTACAATTCTTCATTCTCTGATGTATGCAAATAACCTAATCACTGTGGGTCAGGCAAATGATGGAGAAGCTACTAGAATTTTTCAAACTGTTCAAACTTGTTGTGCTCAATCTGTTCAAACTCCTAACTGGGGGAATTTTCTATTTTCTTTAGCTCAAGCACTCCTAATCAACAAAAACATCAAATTCTCAATATTTTTCATGTCCCTCTGATAGAAAATTCCACTAAACATCTTGGTCACCCTTTGATTATTAACACAAGAACTAGAGCTTCTGCTTATAAGTTTATTATTTCCAAATTCAAAGCTCGTCTTACCTCTCTTAAAGCTAACATGCTCTCTCATGCTAGCCACTTGTCTTTAATTAAATATGTTTTCGCTTCAATCCCTATTTACTGTATGTCCACGATTTTACATTCTAAGAGCTTATTGAACAAGTTGACAGCTATTATTAGCGCGGTTTTGGTGGACAAGAGTGCATAATGAAGGCTCTAAGAAAGGTATTTCCTGGCGGTCTTGGAATGATTTTTGCAAATGCATCTCCTAATACTATTTCTCAGCTTTGGGATGACAGGACATGTTGGGAACTGAGCAAACTCAATCAAATATTTGATCAGCCAATGGTACAACATATAATGAAAGTTCAGATCGTTCCTCGGGACAATGAAGACAAAATTTGCTGGATTCATAATTCTTCAGGTGAATGTACTTCAAAGAGTGCATACAAGCAGGTATATAATCTATCACATTCAGTTTTCACAATTGTTACTTCTTTGCAGCTTAATATTCTTTTGAAAATCTGTTCCACTAAGTGCATTCCTCCTAAATTTAAAACTTTTATTTGGAGACTTAATAGAAAGGCTCTTCCAACTGTTGCCAATCTTCACTTAAAATTCTGTGACATTCCTGATATTTGCTCTTGTTTCAATTCTTCAGAAAATGAGGTTCATCTTTTTTTTCACTGTTCTTTTGCTAGAGTCACTTGGCATATTTCAGAAATCACTTTTGTTAATCGCATCACTGATTTAATGTATAATGTCTCTGATATTTTAGCTTACTTGCTTGTCACAAACAAATCTGAGAACATCCTACAAAAAACTTGTGTCATGCTTAGGTTTATTTGGATAGCTAGGAATGACTTTTTTTTTTTGCCGGGACGGCAAGAACACCGGCCGTAGTATATTAAGAAAGAATGACCAGTATTTTAAGAATAAAAAAAAGACCGCAAAAAAAAGAGTTTTATTTGTATCCTCAAGATTCAGAACAGTAGTTACTTGACATAACACTTAGGCCTTAGCTACATTACAGACCTGCAAAGGCTCCCATTCCTTTTGGAACTCTTCCAATTAAAGATGATATTGCTGCTGCCTCTATCAAATTGTTGCCAGGAACTAGATGTTATGTAGATGCTTCTTGGAAAGATAATCTGTTTGGGTTTGGTATCTTTATTCATGACTCTCTAAATCATCAAGCTATTTTTGTTCAAGCAAAATCAGATCTTTATGTGTCCCTTATTCGGGCAGAACTAGCAGCTTTTTAAGTTAGCTATTTTCATTTGTGTTAAACTTCACATTGCAAATCCAGTTTTTCTTTCAGATAATCAACAGTTGGTGTTTCTTCTCCAGCAATCAAATTACATAAATCAAAATCATCATTGGAGCCTTTTACCGCTGCTTGCAATAAAGCTGCGTTAATTTTCAGGTGGTGCTTCAATCAATACTACATGGATTCCAAGAGAAATGAACAAAATGATTGATTACTTATCTAGGAAAAGGCCAGAGAATCAAGGGTTGTTTTGCCTATAGCAAGCTGTCAAAAATATTAATCATGTTTGTAATAGCAAATACTAGTTCCACCAAACAAATCCTGCTTTTTGCCTCTTGAGCAGCTGAAAATGTTGTTAGAGTGCGCAGCCCGGCCCACCAACCGTGGGCCACCCAGGTCACATTGGGTCTGCTCCACCACAGACCCAACCGAAGCCATAACTTTAGGTCCTAGGATTACACAACCCAAAAGACTAGTCTGATGGGGTGAGGACCGCCCCACCTTTTAAGTGGGACTAAACCCAGCAATCTCCCTCGTCACACATCGGGCCCAACAATCTCCCCGTCACATTAACCCATGTGACCTCGAAGACTTGTTACCTGGCCTCAGGCCCAACAATCTCCCTCGTCACATTAACCCCATGTGACCCCGAAAACTTGTTACCCGGGCTCTCCACCATGTGACCCATGGAAATTGTTCCGGGTTCCAAACCGGAGCTAGTCTTTTGGGTTGTGTAGGCTCAGGACCTAAAGTTGTGGCTCCGGTTGGGCCTGTATTGGAGCAGGCCCAATGTGATCTGGGTGGCACATGGTCGGTGGCCCAGGCTGCGTACTCTAACAAATGTATCCCTTGTGCACGTGTTGTGCTTTTAATGTTTGATGTAACAAGTTCTAAAAGAAAGAACATGATAAAGTACAGGGAGAAGGAATGAGAGATAATAAATTATTCCTTACACTTCCTCCGTCCCAAAATATAATAGATTTTATATGGATGAGACATATCTTAGTACTATAATTTAAACAAGTCCAGATTCATAGTACTAGAATGTGTTTCCTCATTTCAAAATCCCTTATACGTTGGGACAAAGGGAGTATAAGAGGCACTAGGTTCGGCAATAGCAAAAAAAAGAGAAAAGTTTTCTGTTTTTTCGTGCGCACTTTTCCAAACTACTAAATAATGCATTTTTTAAAAAATCTAGATGCGTGACCCACACAATTGTGTGGCTAGCATCTATACAAAATTATCTATTTTTAAAATAATTTTACATAAAGTTTATTAATTAGATATCTCGTTGTCTTAAGATTTTGAGAAACCAAACCTTATCTCCCCGAATTAAATTTGAAAATGTACTATTCATTTGTTTTTTCTCTCAGAAATATTCGGGATGCAATTTTTTTACACAAATATACTATCGATCTCGCAGAACCATTAAGTGAAAAATGACGTGGGTGTGACGACACAGATAGTGTCGTGCGGTGACATTGCGAGACCGAGCTGTCTCGCATATGGAAATAGCGAGACCGACGTCCATGTCGAACGGCTCCAATTTAATTTGTGATTAATTACCCAATTAATGACTAACTAATAATAATTAGTGATTAATTATTTTAATTAGCAATTAATTAATAAATTGCTAATCAGGATAATTAATTAATTTGAAGCGGCCAACCTGTTCGGTCTCGCTCGCTGGTAATGCGAGATCGAGCGGTCTTGCACCGTCACTGCGTGACACAGCGCGATCTCGCGCCGTCCGTGCCGTCATGCCCATATTATTTTCAACCAACGGTTATACGAGATAACGGTATATTTCTATCAAATAAATTGCATAAGGAATATTTTTGAGGGAAAAAAAAGGTTAATGAATAGTATATTTTCAAAGTTAGTTCTTAACCTTCCTGTGTTTCTAATTTTATAGTTTTTAAAAATCGTACCTATTGCTACCCTTACTCCTATCGCTCCCTTCGTTATTTGCTCGATCTACCATTGTTTTTATTTATTTTTATGGAACCTTTAAAAATTAAATCTTATAGTTTTTAAGGTTTATTATCTCATTAGTTTTTATTTTTATAATTTTTATAAGTCCCGTCAAACAACGATACCTTTGTATACTCCTCTAATGATAATACAATAATAGTGTATTGCGAGTAGAGAGTATAGAGACCACTGTAAAAGGTTCCCAGTGCATAAGGCCAATAACCATTCACATTTTAGAGCTTGCCACAGTAATAGTCCGCCATTTTCAGAAGCTTTCTCACCAGCGCTCTGGCCAACCAATTGTCACGCAGAAAGCTGATGACCGCATTGCTGCTCTCCTGCATGAAGCCAACCACGTAGGCTGTCCCGATGAGCTCGGCGCTCCTCCACCGCCGGATCCTCGCGTACTCACGCAGACCCGCCTCGATCCTCTCGCTCTCCGCACCGCCGCCGCCGCCGCCGAGGATGGCGTCGCCGAGGCATCTCGCCAGCACGACGCCGTCCTCCAGCGCCGCGCAGCCGCCCTGCCCCAGGTCGGGCGTCATCGGGTGCAGCGCGTCGCCGGCGACGCACACGTTCCCCTTGCGGATGCTCGCCAGCAGCAGCGAGAGCGGCGGCCGGAAACGCAGCGGCGCGGTGAGCACGTGCTTCGCGTCGCTCCTCTCGATGACCTCCATCACCTCGGCTGGGATCTCGGCGCTCCTCAGCTTGGTCAGCACGAACTGCTTCTTCTTGGCTAGAGCATCGTCATCTAGAGCAGCAACGCACCGATCAATTGCTGATCACTAATCGATTCACTGTTCGTGACACTGTGTCAATGACAGAGACTAACCGTGCTCAGAAGGAGACCAGGTGAAGAACCAGTAGACATCAGTATCGTTGCAGGGGATCACGCCGATGTTGATTAATTTCAGCTGTGGCCCAATGCAAGCCGATTCTCTCGGAGCTGAACGGGAGGATGAATTAGTCTAGCAGGAGTTTGTTAGAGATGCAAATAAGTCGCAAATCAGTTAATCGTGACCGAGTCTAGCGCTGGCAGTGGCGCGGGTGTGTGCATGGAGTTCAGAGAAAAGCGGATCGTGGGATGGCGCGATTTTGCCTCGGATTCCTATTTTTTTTGCGTTGAGTATAAGTAGTTCTCTTAGCTCTTTATTCTTTTTGTAAGGTTTACATTCAGTTGAATGAGAAAAACCCAGAAAAAAATTGCCCCATACATTCTCGCAAGAATTCTTTCTCTGAAACTTCTCCTCTGCTCTGTTTGCTGCTCTGTTCGTTGTTGCCGCTGCAGTTCTTGCCGTGCCGGGCGTGAACAGTCTGCCAGCAAGGTGTTTGATCGGAGTTTTTTTGCTATTGCCAACAAGTGGTATCAGAGCACTCAGGTTGAGGGCTGATCTGACACCATGGCGTTGGTTCCGGCGGGAGCGGGAGCGGATCCGGCGAGGGGGAGCTCGGGGAGTGCTTTCTCCTACCCACAACTCACGGCAACGAACTACACCAGCTGGTGCATTCGGGTTCAGGCGATGATGGAGGACCAGGGTGTCTGGGACGCCATCGAGCCGGCGGCCGGGGTGGCCGTCGACCCAAGAAGGGACAAGAAGGCGAGGTCCCATCTGTTGCAGTCCCAGCCGGAGGACTTGCTGATGCAGGTGGCGAAGAAGAGATCGGCGAAGGAAGTGTGGGATTGCTTGAAGACAAGGTTCGTGGGCGCGGACCGCGTTCGCGAAGCGCGCTTGCAGACGTTGAAGGGTGAATTTGGTGCCATGGTGATGGAGCCAGGGGAAACTCTGGATCAGTACGCGGGCCGCATCACCGCGATGAGCGTGCGTCACTCGGCGTTGGGCTCGACGCTGGGTGATTCCGCGATGGTGAAGAAGCTGTTCGACACGGTGCCGGAAAAATTCGTCAGCCTCGTCGCAGGTATTGAGCAATTTTATGACATTGATACTATGCCATTTGAGGAGGCAGTGGGTCGACTGAAGGCCTACGAGGAGCGCATGCGGAAGAAGAAGGCTGCCGCCGGCGGGGTCACCACCGACGGGCAGGTGCTCCTCACTCAAGCGGAGTGGGAAGCTCACTTCAAGAAGAACGGCGGGGAATCCTCGCCACCACAGAAGAACAAACCTTCAGGTGAAGGTGCTGGGCGCGGCCAGGGCGGTCGCGGTCGCGGCAGAGGCCGTGGCGCAGGCGGACGCGGCGGGACGCCGCGGGGCGACTCAGGTGCAGGCTCTGGCGGCGGTGGCCGTGACAAGAGTCACATCAAGTGCTTCAATTGCGAGGAGTACGGGCACTACTCTAACCAATGCCCACATCCGAAGAAGAAGAAGGGAGAAGCACATCTTGCACAGACGGAGGACGCCGGGCCTGCCCTGTTGCTTGCGGTGACGGAGGATGTGCCAGAGCGCGCGTCGTGCGGCTTGGTCGTACGCGAGCAGCGCGTGTGGCCCAAGCTGCTGCTGGCAGACGCTGGTGGACATGCTGGCGATGTCTGGTTCCTGGACAACGGGGCCAGCAACCACATGACCGGCGATCGAAGCAAATTCCGGGAGCTGGACGAGTCGATCACCGGACGGGTGAAGTTCGGCGACGCTTCCACAGTGCAGATCAAGGGGAAGGGGTCGATTCTTTTTTCATGCAAGAACGATGATCAATGGCTGCTACAGGACGTCTACTACATCCCCAGTCTGCAATGTAACATGGTGAGTTTGGGCCAACTAACAGAGACCGGGCATCGCGTGGTCATGGATGAGGATGTACTCGAAGTGTTCGACAAAAGTCCATGGCGGCTGGTGATGAAGGTGAGGCGCACTGTAAATCGTCTTTACCGAATTGAGTTGAAGCTGGCGCATCCCGTGTCCCTGCTGTCCAGCCTCGACGACCCGGCTTGGCTGTGGCATGCGCGGCTGGGACACGTAAATTTTCAAGCAATGAAACTGCTGGTGGACAAGGAGATGGCGGGGGTGTTCCGGCAATCGTCCACCCGAATCAGCTGTGCCAATCTTGCCTGGTGGCGAAACAGGCCAGGGCGCCGTTCCCGGCGGCGGCGCACTTCAGGGCGGAGGAGCCGCTCGAGCTGCTGCACATAGATCTGTGCGGCCCGATTACACCGAATACGATGTCTGGTAATCGCTATTTTTTTCTTATAGTTGATGATTATTCCCGGTGGATATGGGTGTTCGTACTCAAGACGAAGGATCAATCGCTCGATGCTTTCGTAAAGTTCAAGCCACTGGCCGAGAACACGGCTGGGCGGCGCGTGAAGACGTTGCGGTCAGACCGGGGTGGTGAATTCCTGTCAGGCGAGTTTGCACAGGTGTGCGAGGAGGCGGGGATTCAACGTCACCTGACAGCGCCGTACTCGCCCCAGCAAAACGGGGTGGTGGAGAGGCGCAACCGCACGGTGATGGCCATGGCACGCTCACTACTGAAGGGGATGCGCGTACCGGGCAGGTTTTGGGGGGAGGCGGTGCGTCACGCGGTGCATCTCCTTAACCGGCTCCCGACGAAGGCAATGGGTGATCGTACTCCGTTCGAGGCATGGACGGGGAGGAAGCCACAGCTGGGACATCTCAAGGTGTTCGGCTGCACGGCACACGCGAAAAACACGCAGCCGCACCTCAAGAAGCTGGACGACAGGAGTGCACCGTACGTGTATCTCGGTGTGGAGGAAGGGAGCAAGGCTCATCGTCTGTTCGATCCGCGTCGTGGGCGCATACATGTAAGTCGTGACGTTGTATTTGAGGAAAATGTACCTTGGGAGTGGACATCAGCTGCAGGACAGGAGCCAACGGATTTCGCGATGGAGGAGGAGCCTGGTGAGCAGCTGCCGAGCCCGGCAACAGCGGCCGGCGTGGTACCGCCGTACCAGGCACCGTCTCCTGGCAGGCGCGCCGGGAAGGAAGCAGTGGTGGCGGCAGAAGAAGTACCGTCACCGGCAAGCCCGGTGGCAGCATCACCGACTCTGCCTGGAACGCCCACGCCCGGTTCTCCATCGACAAACTCTGCCGGGGTGGTGCCGTCACCGGGCACAGATGACAACATCGATACAGATGATGGGCCTAGGCGGTATAGATCGCTGGCAGATGTCCTGCGTGAGGCCCCGCGTGTGGATTTGGTGGAGGACGAATGTGATGGAGAGGCGCTCCTAGCTGAGTCAGAAGAGCCATCAAGCTATCGAGAAGCTGCCGGCCAACCTGCGTGGGAAGAAGCAATGCAGAGGGAGATGGAGGCAATCGAGAAGAACAAAACGTGGGAGTTGGCCATGTTGCCAGCCGGGCACCGAGCGATTGGGCTGAAATGGGTGTATAAGCTCAAGAAGAACACGGCAGGGGAGATAATCAAGCACAAGGCACGGTTGGTTGCAAAAGGATATGTGCAGAAACAAGGGGTCGATTTTGAAGAGGTGTTTGCTCCGGTAGCGAGGCTTGATACCGTTCGTGTTGTGCTTGCAGTGGCGGCTGATCGCCGCTGGCAGGTTCATCATCTTGATGTCAAATCGGCATTCCTTAATGGTGAACTTGAAGAAGAGGTGTATGTTGCACAACCGGAAGGGTTTGCTAGATCAGGAAAAGAGCATCTTGTGCTCAAGCTGCATAAGGCATTGTATGGACTCCGGCAGGCACCGCGAGCCTGGAATATACGCCTGGACAGAAGCTTGAGGGAGCTCGGCTTTGATCGGTGTACGCAGGAGCAGGCAGTATACACCCGAGGCAGAGGAAGTGATGGCATAATTGTCGGCGTTTACGTTGATGATCTCATTGTCACCGGAGAAAATCCCTCTGAATTGAAGGTTTTCAAGGAACAAATGATGGGGGAGTTTGAGATGAGTGATCTCGGTTTGCTCACATATTATCTCGGGATAGAGGTTGATCAGGATGAGAGTGCTACCACATTGAAACAGACTGCATATGCCAAGAAATTACTGTCTCAGTTTGGGATGATGGAGTGCAACTCAGTTTCAATTCCAATCGATCCGAGATCGCAGCTGAGCAAGGATCCAGAAGGTCACCCGGTGGATGCAACTGAGTATCGGCGGATCATCGGTAGTCTTCGGTATTTGCTTCACACGAGGCCGGATCTGTCATATGCTGTCGGGGTGGCAAGCAGGTTCATGGAGAGGCCAACCGTGATGCATTTCAAGGCTGTGAAGCAAATTCTCAGATACATCAAGGGAACGATGGATTATGGTCTCGTGTATGCTGCAGGCACTGGGGCACTGAAGATTACAGGGTATACTGACAGTGACCTCGCCGGGGACTTGGATGATCGGCGCAGCACTGGTGGAATGGCGTTCTACATCAATCAGAGTCTGGTGGCGTGGAGCTCGCAAAAGCAGAAAACTGTGGCACTATCGTCGTGTGAAGCCGAGTTCATGGCAGCCACGACGGCGGCCTGTCAAGCGCTCTGGTTAAGATTGTTGCTAGCAGAAGTGGCGGGAGTGGAGGAGAAAGCAGTGAAGCTCTTCGTCGACAATAGGTCAGCAATTGCATTGATGAAGAACCCGGTGTTTCATGGGAGAAGTAAGCATATTGACACCCGTTATCACTTCATACGGGAGTGTGTGGATGGCGGGCAAATTGTTGTGGAGTTCGTCCGGACTGAGGAGCAGCGAGCGGATGCACTGACGAAAGGATTGCCGGCGGCGAAGCTGGTGACGGCGAGACACCTTCTTGGTGTTCGTTCACTAGGGTCACGGCAGAATTAAGGGGGAGATTGTTGATTAATTTCAGCTGTGGCCCAATGCAAGCCGATTCTCTCGGAGCTGAACGGGAGGATGAATTAGTCTAGCAGGAGTTTGTTAGAGATGCAAATAAGTCGCGAATCAGTTAATCGTGACCGAGTCTAGCGCTGGCAGTGGCGCGGGTGTGTGCATGGAGTTCAGAGAAAAGCGGATCGTGGGATGGCGCGATTTTGCCTCGGATTCCTATTTTTTTTTGCGTTGAGTATAAGTAGTTCTCTTAGCTCTTTATTCTTTTTGTAAGGTTTACATTCAGTTGAATGAGAAAAACCCAGAAAAAATTGCCCCATAAATTCTCGCAAGAATTCTTTCTCTGAAACTTCTCCTCTGCTCTGTTTGCTGCTCTGTTCGTTGTTGCCGCTGCAGTTCTTGCCGTGCCGGGCGTGAACAGTCTGCCAGCAAGGTGTTTGATCGGAATTTTTTTGCTATTGCCAACAGCCGAGACGAAAGCCATGGCCGAAGAACATCTTGAACTTGGGATCGAAGCCGTGGCCGCCAGGGTAACACGCGAGGCCTCTCGTAGCCAAGCGCCCCGAGTAGGACGGCTTTGGGAGCCCCAGCCATTTCGCCACCACGGAATTCACCCCGTCGCAGCCGATCAGCACCTGCATGCGTCCCCGCCATTAACAATTCAAGCATCCCGGGTAATACTTTTAATCTCCAAGATAGATATATATAAGCTGTAACAAAAATAACAAATCAAACTCTCATTAGTATACATATATTCACAGTTAAATTTGTTGTTTTTGTTACTTCCTTCGTTTCACAATGTAAGTCATTCTAGCATTTTCCACATTCATATTAATGTTAATGAATCTAGACAGATATATATGTCTAGATTCATTGACATCAATATGAATGTGAGAAATGCTAGAATGACTTACATTATGAAACGGAGGGAGTAGAACTTATAAAAGTTGAATTTTAACTTGCATTTTTGTGGATATATCATCTATCTTGTAAATTTTTTTTAATTTTTTTCATGATCATTCAGTTGACATGCACTAAACGAGTGGACATCCGCTCGAGTGATTAGAATCCATCTTATCCCCCGTTCATATAATCTTTTGGATTCACTGTGAAACACTTTTAGCAACTTAGGTAGATATCCATCCATTTATTGCATGTCAACTAAATAGTTATAAATAATAATTAAAACAACTTGATAATATTAAAATATATCACTCTACTAACAGACAAGTTCAAAATCAACTTTTACAAGTTATAACAAAAATAACAAATGAAACTCTACATAGTGTACGTATATTTCACAGTAAAATTGCTACATCTTATAAAAGTTGAATTTAAAATTAAATATGTTTATGAACTGATATATTACATATCAATCTATTTATCAGTTTTTCTAAAAAAAATTATAATTATTTTGTTGATATGCAATAAACGAGTAGACATTCACCGAGTGATTAGAATCCATCTACCGATGTACGGATTCACTCTGTTCTTTTTCTACCTTTGCTCTGAGAATTGCGCCGTCGGCTAGGTGTAGGATCTTGGCGTCGCCGTCCTCTTCGATTTCAACGATTTTGGAGGAGTAGCGTATTGTGCCATTGGGTAGCTCTTCCTCAAGTGCTCGCAGTAGCCAGTCCCGCCTGACGCAGAGCATTTCGTTGGGTCCTCTGCATCCAAGCCAAATCGGCGTGTAAGCACGGCCTGGAGTGTGTAGTAGAGATCAGTCTGAGCATGCCATCTCACCGTTTCCCCTGCACATTGAGAGACGTTGTATGTGACATCTCTCCCGTGGACGAAGAGAAGACCTGCAACCTGTGTGATGTGAACGATTCAGATCAAAACATAGAGATGGAATTTTGCTCTAGGAAATGTCCACTTGTTTCTTGCATTTATATTTTTTTCAAAAAATAATTAATATACAGTATATCACTCAAAAAGTACAAAATTAAATTAACTACTACAATTTCTCAATTAAGAATTAACTACTAACAAATTAAAATGTACATAATATTCATATATTCACGTACGGCCGTATATTCTTTTTTTTTTGCAACTTGTAGAGCTCGAATTAGACATACATGGTAATAAAGTATACACATGAATTTATTTTGTTTCATCTAAAAATAAATTATGCATGTTTGAGTGACATGCAAAAACGAAATAACAAAGGTGTATCTCCTGCAGTGTTTAGGTCTTTGTTAAGTCTTGTGCGACTTCGTCCACTCATTAAGGCGCGCACGTTTTTTAATATTTAACTCTTTAAATGCGCACGTTTTTTAATATTTAACTCTTTAAATATTTGACCAATAAACTATAAATTAAATTTTATTCGATGAAAATAATATTATTGGATTGTTATTTAAATTTACTTTCATATAATTATAATTTTATTGCGACAAACATTATAATATATGAGAAATTTAAAGTTACAAATTAGTTTTAAAAATTGCGCCAAGTTTAACCGCACTTTAGTGAGTGGACGAAGAAAGTACACTAGTACTTACTCCTGAAGATGAAGATGACACTTCCTGATCTTGTCACCCACCCCAAGGGCGTCAAGCGCTTGCAACGCATTCCTCCACGTCGCGATGGCGAACCCCGACGCCCGGAGCTCCGGCGACGACTCCAGCACCCGGCACTTCACCCCTTTCCTGCATGCGGATTAATCAAGCAAGCAAGCAGATGATACCATCTCAGCTCAAGTTAACCTGCAGCTGTGCCAACACAGAGAGCAGTCTATATCCAGTTATCCGGCAAACGCATCGCTCGCCGCGCCGCGCGCTAATAGCTAAGCTCCCACCTGTGCAGCCCGAGAGCCACGGCGAGCCCGGCGATTCCGGCTCCCACGACGACGACGACGACGTCCTCCTCGCCAGCTTCCTTTTGTTGCAACACGGTTGGTGCCATCCTTGTGTTTGGATTTAAGCCAATATCATGCAGTAGTCAGCTTCTTTAGCCACAGGCCCTCTTATTACTTATTAGGAGACACCTCACGTTTTTTTTCAGCTTTCTTAGCCACAAAATTCTCTATTGATCCTCGTGGCTGCAGGCTGCATCATGAATAGCCTATCTCGCACGTGTTTGGATCCTGGAGTCCTGCTGTCTGCGAGAGTGATGGCCTCTAGCCGTAGCTTGTGTGGCTGCTGTACTCCGGTGAGTGTTGACATGTTTCCCTTACCACCTATAACTGCACGGTTACCGCGGGGTATGGTAAGGTTATCAATAGTAGGGTTTTTGAGCAAATTCAAAAATTCTAAAAAAATAGAAAAAAATCATGGATGTAGTTCTTGATTTTTAATGGTAGATGGTGAAGAATTTTTTTTTTGAAAAAGAGTAAGATAAAATCAAATTTGAGGGCAAAACCAATAATTGTTTAGGAAATGGAAAAAAGAAAAAACATGTATTGGCCTTAATTTTTGCATTTTACATCCAAGCTAGGTTTTCAGGTATCCTATATATTATTATAATTATCCTTAATTTCTACACACATTTAAGTGTTTTTAAATTTTTTTAGCATTTTTTTCATAATTTTATGTTTTCTACAAATATCGCGGTTACCGCTCAAACCACGCAGTAACCGCGAAACTGCTAATTTTTTAATTTAAATTTTTTGAAGACGAAATTCAGACAGTTTTCAACGGTTACAGCGCGGTTATCATGATAACCGTCTTACCGGGGTGGGGGCGGTAACCTCTCCCCTTAATTTTATGTTTTCATAATTTTTTTCATAATAAATGATAAGTGCAAATAATCACACGATGAAGTAGAGAAGATAAATGGGAGAGAGAATATGCTGTATCTCATGTAAGAGGTAATCTATAGGAGCAACCTTTTCCAAGAGCCATGACCCACTAATAGGCATATATAGCGTGCCTTGACGACTGAAATTATTGCTAATGAAAAAAAATTGAAAATATTGTTCACCATTTTTTTCTCGAAAATATAACACTGTTGAATTTTTCACAAGATTAGATCGTCGTAGCAAGAACGGCATGCAAACACGTAACGAGTTTGTCTACCCACCATCAGATTTGGAGCACAATGCGCGTGGATCCAGCTCCTCTGACCTTGGATGGAAAAGGCAGAGAATAAGGGCCCGTTTAGTTCATAATTTTTTTTTTCCAAAAACATCACATCAAATCTTTGGACACATACATGAAGCATTAAATATAGATAAAAAGAAAAACTAATTGCATAGTTATGGGGAAAATCGCGATATGAATGTTTTAAGCCTAATTAGTCCGTGATTAGCCATAAGTGATACAGTAATCTACATGTGCTAATGACGACTTAATTAGTCTCAAAAGATTCGTCTCGCGGTTTCCAGGCGAGTTCTGAAATTAGTTTTTTCATTCGTGTCTGAAAACCCTTTCCGATATCCGGTCAAACGTCCGATGTGACACCCAAAAATTTCCTTTTCCCTAACTAAACACACCCTAACAGTAAAATGTGTCTGTGCTACATCAGAAACAGTAATACGTAGTGTTTCACTGTAGCAACAGCACTCTAGCTCTCTAACTTTACCCATGTAAAGTCAGAGGATCCAAATCCAATGCGCGTGTGGGCGGGAAGCTAAGTAAGTTTATTGGGCCACGATATCTCATGTACCTTCAGCGCGAACTCGGCCGTGTGAGACCACAAGCATGCATCATGCCTGCACGAACTCAGGGCCTCATTGGATGGATGTTTGGGCTGAGGCTTTTCAGCCAAAACCCATTGAATTGCTTATTGGGCTGATGAGTACCAGCCACAGAAAATCTTCATCAAGTTAAATAAGCCAATCAAACCAATCAATGGTTTTTCTTTAGCTTAAAGGAAAAAAGCCAACTTTGGCAGTCAAAGCTATTTGCTTACCGATGAGGGCTTCGTACAGTGAGTACAACCCCATGAAGGTGAGGACGACGTCAACTTCACGAGTTCACATTTGCTTTGATCACTTTGTTATTAAGGCCGTGTTTAGTTCTATTTTTTTTTAAACTTCCAACTTTTCCATCACATCAAAACTTTTCTACACAAAAACTTTCAACTTTTCTGTCACATCGTTTCAATTTTAACTAAACTTTTAATTTTAGTGTGAACTAAACACAGTCTAAGAGAGAATGGTGGTATTTTAACTTGTAAGAAAGTTTCACTTATGTTCATAAAATTACAAAGTGTGTATTGAGGTTCGTAAACTTGTTTTATCGTATTATTCTAGTCCAAAACAACTTGGTTTATCGTATCATTCTTGTCCAAAACCTTGTTTGACCTACTTAGCATGCTACGTGGATAATGACATGGCACTTTTTTTTTTCCCTTTTTTTCTCCCCTCTCCCTCAGGGAATTTTTTTTATTTATACTTTTTTTTATTAAAATATTTACAAAAATAATTTGTTGTTTCGAAAATTTACAAATCTAATCGCCTGCCGCCCTTTGAGAGGGCGATTTTTAAAAATCGCCCTTCCACAGGGCGGCAAGGGACCTAAATGTAAATTTTCCAGCATAACTTGTTAGCTCTATAATTTTACAATTTAAAATTATATTATATAAAGTCAGATGAAATAAAACTTTATATCAAAATTGTAGAGCTCAAGGAGATCTACAACTTTGTAGTTAATAACTTTTTCATTTAAGATGTTTTAGATATCCAAATATTCGTTACAAAATATAAAACACATTTTAAAAAATCTCAGATCTACATTTCAAACGACATTAGATGGAGATAAACTTTATATAAAGTTGTAGATCTTGATGAGATCTATAACTTTGTAGTTTATCACTTTTCCATTTAAAATCATTTGGAGTATCGAATAAGCATTATTAGTTTTTAAGCAATTAAAACCGGTGGGAAGGGTTTGAACACAAATAAAAATTTTGTATTTAGGTCCCTTGCCGCCCTTTGAGAGGGCGATTTTTAAATATCGCCCTTCTTAAGGGCGGCATAAGGGCGGCATGCAATTAGATTTGTAAATTTTCGAAACAAAAAATTATTTTTGTAAATATTTTAATAAAAAAATGTATAAATAAAAAAAATTCCTCCCTCAGGAGTCCGGACCGGTTTGCTGCCCGCCGCCGGCATGTGGGCCATATTTCCTTTTCCATGGTAGTAGGCCAGTACAGGCCCATTCCTAGGCAGTCCCGGCCCGCAAATTTATCGGCCCAATATGAGGGGTGTCGGGTCCTACAAGTCAGTCTCCTTGCTCGTTCTAGCGTGTTCGGTGTTCCTCGATAGAAAAGAGGACTGGGGGTTTAGCTGCGCGCTCTCTCCCTCCCCCAATTTTCTCTTTCCTCATCTAGGGTTTCCGCGTCGCCGCGGCCGCGAGTCGCCATGGATTTCGACGAGTACGACTACTTGGAGAAGACGGTGGAGGGCTCCGGGGCGCCGTCCAACGGCGCCGCCGCGCCCAGATCCGAGGAGAAGGAGCGAAGCTCTCGCCGCCGGAGCGGCGGCGGCGGCGGCGGCGACGAAGAGCGCGACGATGGCGAGCGCAGATCCAAGCGCTCTCGCTCGGAGGAGAACCGCGACCGCGACAAGGACAAGGACCGGGACCGGCACCGCGACCGCGACAAGGACCGGGACCGGCACCGCAGCAGCCGGGAGCGTCGCGACCGCGACCGCGACCGAGACCGGGACGAGAAGGATAGGGAGAAGGAGAGGGACAAGGACAAGGAGAGGAGAAGCCGGGACCGCGAGAAGGAGAAGGAGAAGGAGAAGGAGAGGGAGAGGGAGAGGGAGAAGGATAGAGAGCGGAGGAGCCGGAGCCGGTCCGAGCGCCGCCGCGACGACGAAGAACGTGACCGCGAACGCTACCGCGAGCGAGACTACCGTGACCGCGATGTCAGGTGCCGATTCATGACCTTACCCACCTGTATTGGTGCCGCTGTGTTATGAACTGAGTGGTCTTAACGGACTTGCCGATTGCTTGATTCCAAAAAGCTGCCATCCATAATCTCGTTTTCACCACGTTTGATGCGCTTAGGCATCGTTGTCTCCAACAAAATCAATTTTATTTTTCTACACTTGGTCATGATATATTGTAATATTCGCGGAGGATTGCATGGGATGGGGATAGCAACATAGTTTGAGTGTAATGAGTATATTATTATGGGGTGCATTGGGACTTTTCTTCTTATTTGTACAAATGCAGCATCAATTTGTAAATTGCGTGTAATAGTTCTGCTTTCATCGTTTAGCATAATTTATAGCAGATGATTTGATAACTCTTCTATCAGAGTATTCCTATTGCTTCCTATAATTCTACTGCTATTAACAGTTTTTTGTATTATATACCTCGACTTCTTGTAAATTCCTACAATTTGAACATTAGTATGGGTACCTGCAGATTCAATTTGCTAGAGCCATCTTCTGTGGTCTTGATGTTGAGCCTGACCTAGGATATCAGGTGATTTTTTTTTAATACTACTATTATTAGATAGGAGTTAGTGTTCTATGTTAGGGTTACTATGATAGGGAAATTCAAGATGGATGATACAATTTATGCTTTTGAGTGGTGGTCTGAGAGCAATGATGGTGCCATCCACGCATAAAGTTTTGTTGCATCCAGAACATGGAGCTGAACTGTACTTCTTGTGTTGCAGAAATGCTGGTGAGCGGTGTTTTGGGCTTCTTCACTGAAGCATTGTGTCTTATTGTTAAGGGGACTCAGTATTCGGCCCGCTGCACAAACAACCCTTATTGCTTTTTACCCTTTTCAGGAGATGTCAACTTTGAGTTGTCAGAGTTAAGAGTTGTGCGAAACCTGGTTAGATGATGGTTCAGAGCCCACTCACCGTTCTAAACCGCATGCATCCATGCAGAAGGGGGGGGGGGAGCAGCTGCATGCATGCATGTGCAACACTGGGTCAAATGGTTTAGTAAAACCGTTTTTGTTCACCCCCAATCATGGTGATGCATGTCTATGCCTTACAACAAAGGGCTTTTTACACTACATTTTTTGCTTATCTCCAAGGCATGTCTTGTTACGATGTGACTTGATAGAATGTTGATGGGCCACATATTCTAATGAAATGTCTAACTCGATTAGTCAGTTATGATCTATAATGATGGCTGAACTATGCTCAGTGAACGTTGAAAGTTATTCTTCCTGGACCCCTAGATCTGACACATTCATTTCTTCAATTATTATTATTGGATAACTTGTTGGGTAGTTAAGCGTTGTGATCTTAACAAATCTTGTTATTTAGGTGAGACCGTTAGAGGTAGGGAGAGAGGATTGAGTGGTGATATAAATTTATATTAGTATGGATGGACACTAACATGTAGGGAATGATTGATATTGAGAAACTGAGGTAGTATTCTTTTTATGAGGAACTCCATTACTGTTGGAGCTGATGATTAATGTGGGCTTGTATTATATATATATTTTTCTATATTTTCGTATCAATGCTTATGACAGTTTTGCTTATTGTCTGTGCAGACGTAGGAAAGAAGAGGCTGGAGAGCCTGAAGCAGATCCAGAACGAGATCAAAGGACAGTATTTGCCTACCAGGTGCATTTTAGTGTAACATTTGAATTTCACTTTGTGACCAGGAAAATGCTGAAGCCTTTTCTATTTGAAACTAATGTTTGTGAGCATAATCACAGTTATCTCTGAAGGCGGATGAAAGAGACGTGTACGAATTCTTTTCAAGGGCTGGGAAGGTGATCCTCACTTTGAATTTGCTTGTATCCTCTTTAGTAGTAAAATATTTTATGATTAGCAGATGAACATTTACGGCCTATAATTGTGGTTTGGTGGGAAAAAAAGTTCTTCTGATGGTTGCTGCGCATTTGTTCAGTCTCTTGTCATTGCATCAAATCAATAACTGTGCTGACATTGATTACTTTTTGTAGGTCCGGGATGTTCGCCTCATCATGGACCGAAACTCGCGCCGTTCTAAAGGAGTTGGGTGAGTTTTTATAGTGAATTCTGTGCAACATATCAGATCGTTGTTTTATTTGTTACCTGTTTTTTTTCCTTGAGTTGCTAAAAGAGGGGTTTTATTTTCTTAGTGGCTTGGAATATCTAGCAGTTTGCTTATAATAGCCAAATATATCTATTGTTTACACATTTGATGGGAGGGAGGCAGGGTGTTACTTGTGTTTCCTGTTTTAGAATCTCCAAAAGATCTGATTAGACTTTGGTGTTCTACTGATTGTTACCTTGGTCGTTTGGTGCCTCCCATGGATTCATAACCTGAGATCTAGAGAGGGAGGGTGGGGCTTGATTTTAGGTTTTACAGTATCGGAATGAACTCGTTAGTTTGTGCTCATAATGCTTCTGGTTTTGTGTCCAAGTGGCAATATTGACTTACTGAGAATGAGGGAGATGGACCCACTGTTTTGGGGTTTTAGTCTGTGTTGCTAAGCCATTTGTTTGTAGCAAGCAAATAGCAAATGCCTCCTAGCTTTCTGTAAAGCTGCTCCAGTTTTGTGCTCATGTGGCAAATATTGTGATTTAGGTTGTTGGATTCAATGTTAGGCATGTTTGCACGTGAGTGTAGGTGTGCTGTAAGGTCCATTGTTGGTGGGCAACAAGGGAAGGAGATGAACTGAATCAGAAGGTATGAACCAGAGTGGAGTAGATGTCTCACAAGAGGCTGCAAAGAGATCAAATGTGTGAGAATTGTTTTTTGGGTGGGGGGTGATTGGTAGGGTATTTCAAATGTTAATGAATACCGACCATATTTGTCAATATTTTTCTGGTTGCTGTTATGATTACACAAGCATTTTTAAACTGTAGCTACATCTACGATTTATTATGGGGGAATATATTCACCGATTTTTCATACTCGGCAGGAATGTTTATAATTTGGTGTATCTACTGGGATAATCAGCTACTTATGACTAAGATGGAATACAAGATCTTTTTGGGGGAAGTAAGCAGCGTGGAACATCAAACATAGCAATTCCACATTATTGGATGCCATTTCTGCGCATTTTCATATGATTTTGGTTGGAGGAATGTGCAATTAGTTTGTGCTGGGAAAAATTAATTCTAAACCTGTTTGAAAATGTTTGATATGCAAGATTTTATGTGAATAACTGAATATCTTTTCAAAAGATTGAACGAATGCGGCCTAATTCTATCGGCGACATGATATCCTGATATTTATTATGCTTTTGCGTTTCCAGGTACATCGAATTCTATGATGTTATGTCTGTACCAATGGCAATAGCTCTTTCTGGCCAGCTGCTTCTTGGTCAACAGGTGATGGTTAAGCCATCAGAGGCTGAAAAGAATTTAGTTCAGTCAAATGCTTCTTCAAGTGGAGCAGCTTCAGGTGGGGCAAGAAAGTTGTATGTTGGAAATCTTCACTCAAATATTACTGAAGATCAATTGAGACAGGTGATGCCGACAAATTGTTTTTTAGATGAGTTGGCTGTGCTTTTGGAAGAAAATTTCCCTTGGAGTTCATAATGGAAAACATATTACTTTTATGGGGTAGAAGAATTACTATGGCATCCTTGTTATGCATATATAGAGTTTAATGAATTCTCTTTACCAGGTCTTCGAACCGTTTGGTCAGGTGGAGCTTGTCCAATTGCCACTAGATCCACTTACTGGGTTATGTAAAGGTTTTGGTTTTGTTCAGGCAAGTGTTTGCTTATTAAGCAATTCTTTTGTTTTTGTGGAGAGTTCTGTGTGGCTGACTTCTGTTTCATCATGTAGTTTGCACGCCTTGAAGATGCAAAGGCTGCTCAGAGTTTAAATGGGCAACTTGATATAGCTGGACGTGTGATTAAGGCAAGTGTTTTCTTCAGATTTACTAGAATACATGTTGTTTTCAAGCTATACATCTCAAATATAAGGGTTCTGCCTGACACTATGCTAAACTGCTGTAACCAGGTTTCTGCTGTGACAGACCAAGCAGGAGTTCAAGTCAGTGGAGTAACTACTGGAGATTTGGATGATGATGAAGGTGGAGGTTTGGTGGGTGCCATTTCTGGAGACACATCGAGAACTGGAAATTCACTTATCATATTTGATATATATATCCTCATTTTCTTTTAAGTACAATTACTTGGGACATAGCATGCTTTTGCTTGCACCTCGCCTCAATCTTTTTAGAGAAGATTTTACTCCCTCCATCCCAAATTGATCACCATATATGCATATGCACCAAAACCAATGATAATTTAATTCACATCAATCAAGACATCATGCACACATTCTCCCACAGCGCATGCATTGATTAAAACACCATGCCAATTACACCCTTAGCATGCACACATTCTCCCTTGCTGCATTAATTGTATTCCGATGAAATCCATGTTCATGTGGTTATATGATGATCAATTTGGGAAATTTTGAATTTCATTATATGATGATCAATTTGGGAAGGAGGGAGTAATGTGCAAGAACTTTACCATATGATGGTTTAGTATACACTGAGCACTCTGCATACCTAGCATATCTACTATAGCAAGCCTTTATTGCATGGTCATTTGTTCATTCTTAGTTGGTTAATGTTTGAGGCTGTTTTTAAATGCCACATACTTATGCATATTGCAACAGTATCTCAATTGTGTCTGTGATGACTTTGCTGAATGCTGATGTATGCAGGCACTGAATGCTAGTTCAAGAGCTCTTTTGATGCAGAAATTAGACCGTAGCGGCGTTACCACCAGGTATATATATGTGAGCTTAATGGGTTAAACTATCTTTTTGGTGCCCTCGTGGCCATGTCAATCTAACTACATCAGTCATATTCAATCTTACATATAACCTTTGTCCCATAAATACTCCCTCTGTTTTTTAATAGATGACACCGTTGACTTTTGGCATGATGTTTGGCCATGTTGAAAAAAATTATATAAAAATGTCATTTATTTTGTTGTGACATGTTTTATCATTAAAGAAATCTTTAAGTATGACTTATAGGCATATTTACACTAATTATACCAAAAGTCAACAGGGTCATCTATTAAAACAGAGGTAGTATAAATAGGAAGAAAAAAAAGACCATGATACCCCTCTTTAAATGTGGTATGGACGGGAGGTTGGTTAGGGGTTAGCTCGTTTGATGGCACAAGTAGTACTATAGAATCCCTTATATTTTGGGATGGAGGTAGTAGCTTGTTTAATAGTGTGTTGCTCAGTCAACCAGGTAATTTCTGTAATTTGTTGATGGTACTGCAGAGCCTTAAGTTCATATTTAGAATACTGGGATGTCAAATGTCCAGAACGTCAATTATCTTGCTTGTTAGAGTTGCTGTCATTTGTATCAAAATCATTCGTTATTGACCTTTACTATATTATCGTCAGGATTCATCCACCACTACATCAACACTGTTTCCATATGTATATAGCTTGTCAAGGTCATTCTCCAAGGACCTCTTCCAATTCTTTGGTGTACATCGCTATTGTTAATATTTTGTTTACTCCATTTCTAACATCAAATGTCAATCGCATTGACTACTACAAATTTCAAGAGAGTGAACCATGATTGAGAAATGCCGAGAACATGCCACAGTACCTTATTATTCTTATGGTATCATCAAGTTATCGTGACAAGACATGTTAGCCATAACCTTTTAATTTTTCACTGCATTTCCAATTCAAAAAATGTGCGTGGCATATATTAACTACAAATAGTTGGTACTGGTTTGAACACTTGGCCTTCCTCTGAATTTTTTACCTTCCTTTTGTCTGTCTGCAGTTTGACTGCTGGGATAGCCGGTACTGGTTTGAACACTTCTGTTGGATTACCACCTGCATCAGTTCTTGGTGCTCCTCCAGTCGCTGCATCTGTACTGCCTACAGTGCCTGGTCTTGGTTCAGTTCCTGGGGTGTCTCTTCCAATTACTACCCAAGCCATTGAGACAGCCCCACCCAGTGAATGCCTATTGCTTAAAAATATGTTTGATCCATCCGTGGAGGTTTGTTCTTACTACTGCATTCTTTTTTTTTTTGGGTTCACCAACAGTCCATACCTTTTTTAAAAAAAATCTTTACTGGTCTGTATCCTTTCTGTTTGGTTGATTAAAAACTAATTGAAACTTACTTTATTGCAGACGGACCCTGATTTTGATTTGGATATCAAAGATGATGTCCAAGAAGAATGCTCCAAGTTTGGCCAAGTAAAACACATTTTTGTGGACAAGTAAGTTTGTTCAACACTAATTACCAGTCAACAAATCTGTAACAGCTTGCATACGGCATTATTGTAACCATCTACAGCTTCCCAGTACATAAGTCCCAACACAATCTAGTAATCTAGTAAAATATAGTATTCAATAGTTACCAGCATGTACTTGTAGAGTGTTAGGGGAATAATTCTCTATTCTCTGCTAACATATCCAAAGGCTCTGTTTACTGTGCTTTTATCTTTCAATTTTCTTGTGTACTGCAACTTCAGAAAGGTGCAGTGTACTTTTGCTCCTCGTACTGCAGTGCAATTATTGCCGTGTGCAAACCTGATTTACCTTGAAAAGCCTGCCAATTTTACAAGGATAGCCTAAGGCCATGTACAACGTGTGACCCTGGCCTGTGGTCTCAAACCTCCACATCGGACGGGCGCATCCATGTCAGTGGGGACCGTGGCTCTGCAGGCCGATTCCGCGCTTGCAGAGGAACCGGTCGAAGCGCCGTGCCTGGGCTCGGGAGCCGCGAAGCCACAGCCCAAGGCCACGCGTTGGCGGAGCCGGAGCCCCGTGCTTCGCCTCGTCCGGTCGGTCGCCGTGGTAGTCGTCGCTGCTCACCGCCGCCACCGCTGCTCCCCGCCGCCGCCAGATGCGAAGAGGAGCGCCGCCGATGACACCACTGTTCCCCGCCGCCGCCAGATGCAAAGAGGAGCGCTGCTCCCCGTCGCCGCAGGATCCGGCGAGCCCGCGCCCGGATCCGGTGAGCCCGTGCCCGGATCTGGCGACCTTGTGCGCAGGGTGGCGGCGAAGGAAGTAGGATGCAGCGGAGGAGGGCGTGTGCGTGGCAGAGGAGGAGGAGAGGATGGCCTGGGGGAAGAACGCGGCGGTTGAGAGGAGGAGGCGGCGCTGCGGCGGCGCAAGAGAAGAGGAGCGGCGCTGTGGCGGCGCACGAGAGGAGAAGTGGAGGCAACAAGAGGAGGCGTTGGAGAGGAAGAGGGTAAGGCAGAGCCGGTTGGTAGGAGGAGAAAATAAAGGGAAGAGGATTGGAGAGGCTGACAGTGGGTCCATATATAGATTAGGGGTATCTATTTCTTTTTGTTGTTAGAAGGACTAAAATAGTTAATTTTATAATAACAAATATCATAGGGACTAACACAAATAGGTAGGGGCTGAAACACAAAATATACTCTGCAGTGGTCTCCATTGTAGATATCGTGGTTTTTGTGTGGCCTTATCCTATGTGGCAACCTGAGACCATAGTTGCTTGTGGCTTGCATTGTACATGCCCTAATTATTTGGTATTGTTGCAACTATTTTGCAGGAATACTTCTGGCTTTGTGTACCTTCGATTTGACAGTATAACAGCTGCCATGAGTGCACAGAAAGCACTTCATGGGAGGTGGTTTGCGGGAAAGATGATTACGGCAACATTTATGGTATGGAATACAACATTTAATTGAGGTCAATCTTCCCTTTCTAAATTTTGGGTTTGCTGATTGCTCTTTTGCTGTGTCAGTCTCCGCAGCAGTACTCAACGAAGTTCCCGAGCTAGCGGACAGCAACTTTCGGTTGATCGCTGAAGATTCTTGCTCTATTGCTGTGTAACGGTCTCCTGTAACATTATGTCATGCAGCCTTTTGTACTTTATAGCATGGGTTATTCAACACTAAGTTCGCATACATCACTCGTTTTTGCTTAAGACATTATCTATAAGCTCTCGAAGTGTACGGCGGGCAAATATTTTAACTCTTGGTGTTTCAATTGATCGTGCCGTGATGGCAAATATTAAAGAAATGTTGTCGAATTTTGGGGCAATCGTAATTGCCCAGGAAAATGATCTCATTACTTGATTTATACCCCTATCATCCGTTTGAAAAGCAGAAATTCTTGTTTTAGAAAGCACAGTTCCCTCGAGATTTCCTAATAAGAAGGGGCTATACATGGTTCCATTACATGTAAAGTAAATCATTGGATCTCCTTGAAAAAAGCTGGATTTGAATTTAATGCCTTTTTGGCCAAGTTACGCGTATCATCCCTGGATGATTCCCTTGATATGCGAAGGAGCTCCTTGATCCCTCCGGTTAGAATAATGTCACGGGCGTTATCTTCTGCGAATATGCGCATGTGATAGGAACATCAGTGATGAGGGTCAAATACTCAAAATGCGTGAGCTTGATTGTACACAGGGAGGGATCGAAGGTGACGGCAGCTAGTCAGTTTACGTACCATTTTGAGCTAAATGGCAAAATGCAAGCTCAATATGTCTTCGAGTTGAAGCAGAAAACGCGGATGAATTGGCCACCATCCAATTAAGAACACCTTCTTCGATGAGGAGGGATCTCCCTTTCCTGTGACCTATTTTGGGTAGAATGGCAAAAAAGTTGGATTTTCCCTCTCAAGTTTGCATAGTTATCTTCAGGAGAAAAGAGCTGAGGACAGTAGTGTTCCATAGTGTTCAAGGTAAAAAAATATGTAACATGTGACAATGCAATCCATGTTAAGGCATATTTAGCATATATGATTGTGTAAGCCTACCAGGATATTATTAATTGATTAGTGGTGTAATATCGGTTCGTGTTCTTGTGAACATGTGCGTTATATGCATAGATCTACTATAGTAATTTTCAAGAAGTATGTACGCAATTTCAGCAGGCTCTAGCCCTGTTGGCATGTTGTATCATATCAGTGTATCACACTTCAGATTGTCCTCTGCCGCATTTTACCTCTTTTCAACTACACCCAGATCGTCATAACTATCCAAATAAATTCAGGACTGTTCTGCAGTTGATATTCATGCAACCATGTGGAGTTTGATATTCAAACCATAAGCTCATAGAAAACAACAAACAATTACAGAATAATATGAACGAATATATCCATCACAAATGAGTAATAGAGAATGTACTAACCTTGACTTATTACTCGGGATTCACATTTTGCAAAATTAGCCATTCCCCGTGCTATCTGAGCTATGACTTCGTTGTGTCCAGTTCGGAACATTCCGAGAAGTGCTTTTATTCCGCCATCTTGTTTCAACATAACATGCAGCTTTTCTGCAAAAAAAAAAAGAAAAGGAGTACATGGTATTGGTCACTCATTATCAATCAATGTTCTACATACACGAGCTCTCTTGTTTCCATTCCAAAGGAATGCTAGCTCGATAGTTGCATGTCATTGCTGTTCAAGAAGCCACAAGTGGTGCACCCTCACAAGTCACAAGAGGACAATTGCCCAACTAAAATTACATTATTCTAAAACAAAATAAATTAAAGAAATGTACTTATCAGCTCTTGACAAATATCCGGTGCACCAATTAACAAGTTTGATCCGTAAAATCATGACTTTATCTTGTTTACATTCTGCATCGCTATCCACCTTTTTATCTTCATTTCAGAACTACTAGCAATCAGCGTTAAAAAAGGCCCTGATAAGCTGTCCTGATGCGCCGGAGGATTAGTGGCTACTGGCTAGAAGGATATGAATTCAAACTAAACACTCAAATTGTAAATTTAGATTTTTTTTTTTCAGCAGGTAACTGCACAGTTACCCTCCGGTACTGGTAAAAAAAATTCAAATTTTGGATTTGAATTTTATCTAGTAAAATCTGGTAATCGGTGGAACCAGGCCTGGTAAGTTAGGGAATACTGGTATTTGGAACGCTGCTAGCAACATTGTCAAACAAAAATAGTTAACTCATTAAAATTGAAATTGAAATTTGAATAAAAATATGACACCCACTGCCGTTCAAGAAAATTGAAATTCCATATTAAAAGGAATATTTTGCTATAATGGATACAATAAAGACAGGTTGTACCGTTTCCACATAGGTTGGCAAGGGCACCAGCAACCATCCGCAGAGTTTGGGGATCATTAGTTTTCGACGCAATATTTGCTAATAATCGAGCTCCTCCTTTGTTCATTATTAGTCCCTGGTTTGATCCTGCACTTACAAGGATCTAACTTAATACTCAAGTTATTGCCTGTTCATTTTATAAATATCGCAATATAAATTTGACTAATAATATAGATATAGTTCAAATATGTAAAAAGAATATCTCATGCTGGAAACCTATTGGGGAATTTTCCTTCAGTCAATGACTGGGCCATTTGGCATGTGCGGAAGACATTTAGTGAAAGACTATAGAACACACCGGTTAACAACTACTTCCATGCTGCAATATTATCAGCAGTGAGCCAACTATACAATGAAATAATAGCCCCTTTTGACCAAATGTGGAAAATAAATCTCATGAGAGGTTGGAATAGGCATTACCATTCATTGCCAAATTAGCAATAGCACCAGCTGTGACTCGATGAATTGTGGTATTTTCTGATGTTTCTAGAAGTGACAGAAGAGCATCCAGTCCTCCTTCTTCAACGATTTTTTCCTGATTAACGTCTGCAATCCCAGATGGATTGGTGATAACAATTAACTATGGTTATAACAGTTGCCTTCTAAAGGAGAAAACATAGCATAGACAGCAGATAACTGAAACAAATCACTGGCTTCAATATTATGACCAAGTGCAAATTACAATTCGTATGGAACAGTTGAATATGTTCGTCAACAGAATTTGAACAATATGCCACTTTCACATTTTTCACATATTATAACCAAAAGAGATCCACATATTTTTAGGGAAAAAAAATCCTCTTTTCAGGAATATTTTCCATGCAAATGTACAAGGAAAGGCAGTGAATGAAAAATATTCAGAGTTTTACATAAAGTCCCGTACCTTCAGCAGCAAGATTAGCTACTACTTTGACAGCATGGATCTGCACCTCTAGTTCATCAGACTTCAACAGAGCCAGGACATTTGGAAGACCGACTGAATGCCAGTTGGACCAAAAATAATGTCAAGATGGCTACCCACAAAAAACAGCTACACTGATATTGTACCACAAATAAAAGTACCTTCTTCAAATATCTTTGATATGTTACTTCTCTGGCTAGATAGCAACTCTCTGGATTTTCCTGACTTAGACATAAAAGGCACACTACCTAATCCAGATCCTGATCTAACCATACCACATAATGCTTTAGACTGTCAAAAAGAGAGATTGACATAAGATATGATTGGAAAATGAGCATCAGAATGTCAAGATTATAATGCAAGTGTGGTACCTCTTCAGAGCAATTATCAGCCAAAGATTGTTTCAACCTTAGAATTTCATCTTCAAGGCCCTGTCTATGTCTCATCTCCTGTTGCATCTTTTCTTGAGTAGATTTCAGCTCTTCATACACCAACTCCTAGAAGAATAATTAAATAAAAAGGTACATTAAAATTGTTTCAGATTTGAGAAAACCTAAACATCTCCATATGTTTAGATGTGCTGTCCCGTGTTTGCCATACCTTCTCTGATATGAGATCAGCAATTCTTTCTTCGAGTGAGCTTATTTGACTGGCAAATTCTTCAGTGGTTCTGGAGAGCTGCTTCTCCAATTCACAGGCTATATTTTTCTGCAACCGGGATATCCTCATATTAACCTTTTCAAAATTCCTGAAGGATGCAAACAAGTCCTCCAACAAACCTTAAATTATTGCAGGGACATGCGCAATGACATTCTGCCAAAAGGCCAATAGTGAAGAAAAAAAAGGAAAAACTATAGAGAACCCAAGGCATGTCTAGTCTAAAATGTTTTTCCATTTCAAGTATGGAGAGTAGTCCTGGTTGAGGAATGAGGATATTATATCCAAACAAGATGCAACCACAAACAAAAAATGTATACCTGAATTATCTGACTGTTATATTGTATTAGACTATTAGTTACTATGAATTATCTGACTGCATTATAGCTACAGTTGTAAATTCTGAAAGTATACCTGAAAATAATTCTGAGCATCACTCAGTTGCTGTTGTAGTACATTTAAATGGTCGTTCATGCTAGCAGAACGTGATCTTTCATCTTCAAGTTGCTTCAGCAATTCTCTTATTTTCTTCTCATGAGATTTAGTTGTATCGGCAAGAATATTTGTGTTTGAGATGTTCTCAAGCTGTTTTTGCTACTAACAACAAAACTTGTGTTAGAACTGTGAAATTATTGAAATAGGACATCTCAGTGTCAGCAGAACTACATCAAATACTAAGTACAAAATCAAGATAAACATTACATATGAGAGAAATATATAATATGGCAAAGAAAATCTACCTTATTCTCATCCAATGATGTTTCTAAGTGAATAATTTGCTCAGATAAAATATTATTTTTGCCTTTCTCTTTCTCAAGGTCCAGCATCAATCTCTTGATTGTAGATTCCAATTGACGCTTTTCCATCGCCATATTCTGCGAAAATAAATCACTTGTTACATTATATCTATAATGCCCTGAAGCAAGTTTTATGTACTGAAAGTGATTTTTCCTGAATGCTCACAATTAATAATTATATGGAAAGCACAAACAAAAATACAACCAATTTACTTGTCAGAAATTACAATAGATATTTACTTCAATTCATGTACCCAATAGGAAGGACAAAGGTAAGTAAGAAGGTTCTGTAATAAACAAAAGGCACCCAAACTGGTAGATTTTTGTGGAGTGACAAAAATGAATCAAAATTAATATACAATGCAAACTTCATAGTCTATGCTTTTTGGACAATTAGTCTATGAAAGTTATACCTCAATTTGCATGTTAGAGGTCACTTTTAAATCATTCAAGGATGCTTCTGATTCTTTCAGTTTTTTCTCCAACTGCATTTTCTCACTGTTTTTAAGCTTTTGCTGCCTCTCCATCTCTGACGTAAGATGATCAACTTCATGTTCTACCTTCTTATATAGGCTTTCATAATCAACTTCCTCCTTTATCCTTATCGTGTTCACTATTTTCATTGCCTGAAATCACATAATGAACGACTTAATGTGGTGTTATAACTTATAACAAAAAAGGAACAAGAAGAAGGAAACGATATAAAACAACTAGACAACATGAGTTTCTTTCTTTGAGTAAATGCAGAGTTGCAATTTTAAACAACGAGAGCCATTGAATTCATTTCAAGAGGAACCAGTAACAAGTAGTTTAGTTCATGCATGAATTAAGTCTCTGATGTAATGCAACATGCACAGTTTGCACTGTGTGCAAATTAATGCTGCTCAGTTCACTCTAGTAATTTATCCAGTTAGAAGCAGTTGAAATGATGTTTCCAACTCCATGAAACTAGGTGCATTATGTTGGTATAAGACAGGTGCATGGCATAATTTAATGGCCTGGGATGGAGTAGAGTTCAGATATTAACTAACCATCATATATCTAGTGGGATTAACTAAAAATATATCTAGTGGGAAAAGCTCTGAATACCATTTACAAGAATAGGTTCCATACAGTAGAGGCCAATTTTGCACAAATTGGAATAGGGAAAGTGAGCAAAAATTCATCAACGTAGACAGATCTTAGTATCTTACAGATGGACCTATTGTGCAGAGAGAGAGAGAGAGAGAGAGAGAGAGAGAGAGAGAGAGCAATGAAATATTGACCAATCTACACTTACTCGCTGCCCAAACATAATTGTGCTTGAAGTTTCTGAGAAATGCCTTGAAGATGGACCTATTGTCACAATGAGTGAAGTCCTTGCAGTCCCTGCATTTGGAGATTTGAGCAAATCAATTACAGTGTTACACATGTAGTGATGTGGAGAAAAAGTAACCATGATGTTTGAACAAATGTGATAAATTCAAACAATCTAATAGGCACCTATACTTTGGACAAACACAAGAAATTCAATCATACCAAAAGGAAATCATACCTCCAAATGAATCACGCAGTATTCTTGTAAGTTTTGAATCTCTTGTTGGTATATGAGGACTATTTTCTGCTAACGCGTTAATGCATTTGCCTAGAGATGTTAATGACAGATTGATGAACTTGGCTTCTTCAATCATGTGACCTTCACTTCCTGGGAGACAAAAGATTAATATTACAAACAAACAATACAACATACGAAATGAAAAGGTTTGTTTCAATTATATGGTAAGACCTACCAGATTTATCGATACGTTCTGATCCAGCAAGGTCGACAATCAAGAGCTTGCTCTTGAGAACAAGCGGTAAATTATCAGGAAAAAGGTTGTCAGTACCATTAGGAAGAGAGGTATTACTTCCATCTTCTATTCTTGAACTCCTCTGTATATGAATCTGAAAAGAATATCAAATTCGCATGGGCATGTAATTTACTTTGGAACTTAAAACAGAATACCCACAGCAAGGAAGAAGGAGCATACAATGAGAATAGCATGACTACGAGATGATTCTGTGTTCATCTTAGTATTAGCAGCATGACGATTCATCTCACCAATTTGGAGAAGTTGAAAAACATGTTCAAGATCTCTGATTTCAACTTTTGCAGCACCAGGCAAAGAAACTTCACCAGTTTTTGGATCCTCAACAATCGGAATATTAGTCTTCTCTGGAGCAAGTAAATCTTGCACAGATTCTAAGTAAAGCTATAAACCAAATAAACATGTATACATTAGTATGGAAAAACATACTACAACAATAAGGGACCACTAATGAATATTCAAATAATTTTATATAATTGAGAAAAAAAATATGGACATAGAAGCTTAAGCATTAAATGAACCATGGTGCACTTTGGTTCAATTTGCAGTACACCATGAACTATAACACTTCATCCCATTTGTGCAGTTTTTTATGCAATTTATCTAGCACGATAGAAAAATGCCTTTATCTTTGTCGTCCACGTTTAACATGGCAAACTACCTGGAACTATGGATGGATAATATTAAAGTGAGTGAAAGTGTTCAAACACATATTGTTATACATGACCTATTTGATGTCATGTATTAAATACAAAAACTGGTGCTATGTCTTACATAATCTGTTCAAAAATGATTGTGACAATGTGGCACGATAATCATATAAGCCTTAGCATATAAATATGACTGTTCCTGGCTTCCTGCATTAATCGAGACAGTTTGAAGAATCCTAGCTAATAAGAAAGTTAAAACAATTCCACCATTCCATGCCAAAAAAGAATAATGTCGATCAATAAGAAATAATGATACATGTACAAAACAAATAACTTCAGTTGTTGAGAATAGAACCTGGAGAAATGATATTGCCACACTATCTGTCTCCAAAGACATGACAGAAAGGATATGTTCCAATGCTCTGACCATTATTCCACCTTCAGAAGGGTCGTCATTTCCAAGCCGACCAACTGTGTATGTCTTGCCAGTACCTGTTTGACCGTAAGCCATCACGGTCCCATTATATCCTTCTAACACGCTCTGCGAGATTTATCAGAATAGTTTCTACATTCTCTCAGGCCAATATAACAAAATATCATATGCAAATGGGTCATAAGCTAGTAACAGGCTAAAGGGAAATTCCAATTGTATACACATAAAAGTTTGTTCCTACTAGCAATACAGAAAAGCGTTCTTAAGGCATAGTTGCAGGCCTGTTGTACACTATTTGGCACCTAAGAGAATCACTTCCTGATAATAATCAAGTTCTACCAACTGAAGTTAATGTAACTACATAGAAAACAGACAAACATAAGCATTTGCAATGAAAATATGTTGCTCATAGTTAGTAGTACGTTACATGTGTAAATAAAAGGGTGATGACATGTACGACTTGCCTCGACTACAGGTTTTGCAACGACCTCATATACACGTTTTTGTGAAGCATTTTCACTGAAAACCTCATCAAACCTATATGATTCACAGCTCCAGTTGTTTTTCTTTAGCTTCAGCTTCTTACACTGCACACAATAAAAAACAAGCAGAATAAGTAATTAAGTTGTTAATTACTTATAATGAGGTACAAAGCGCAGAGAGTAAAATAGGATGCTCACCTCAGGCTGCAACTCAACACAACTATCGAAGTCCGCGCCATGAGCTAAGTCCTCAGAATTCTTCGGCCGGAGCCTTACAGCAACTCTTACTCTGCACGAATCTGTGAAAAACACCCTTTATCAATTCTGAAAACATACCATATTGACATCAACTCCATAAACGACTGTAAAGCATATTAAGCTACATTCACCGCATCAGAATGTGAGAAAACAGCATCGATTACAGATATCTAGCAGAATGTACTGTGCTAGAAGGCTAGCAGCACCAGGGAAATGGCGTAAATTCAGAGCGAATATATAACTGATAGCGAACATATATGACTTGTATACATGTGTGTGCGAACATATATGACTTGTATTCATGTGTGTGCGATTTAATGAGTACAATATATAACTGATAGCGAATTTCCAATGCTGAAATGCATAAATGGTCATCTCTCCAGCGACAATGATATTCCCGTCGCCGTTGCAAGTATCCGTAACGTTTGGAGTTTCCCGATAAACCGACGAA
The DNA here is from genome assembly GCF_034140825.1 of Oryza sativa Japonica Group. NCBI lineage: Eukaryota > Viridiplantae > Streptophyta > Magnoliopsida > Poales > Poaceae > Oryza > Oryza sativa. Next base: position 2,923,297 of record NC_089037.1, on the reverse strand, counting down.
GAGCGAAAAACCCGAGACGCGCTTCCACGGCTCCTCGAACAGAGGAAATGCATCATTCACCGGACGGCCTCCGACGAAAAGCACCAACAGCGAAAAACCCCCAATACACCGATGATGAAGTGCAATCTCCGATGATTCACGGGTGCGCGGAGCAGCAGAGGAGCGCGTACCTGAACCCCCGTCGTTGTCGGCGGCGGCGGGGCGCGCGCGGGAGGGGGACGGGGAGGGCCTGCGCGACGGCGGGGCGACCGACCTGGAGCGCCCGGCGGGGCGGGGCGGCGCGCCGTGCCTCTCCACGGGCCGCACCGACGCCCGCCCATTCGCCGCCATCTCCGCCCGCCCCACAACCCCACCCGCGCCGCGGATCCCTCTCGGCTCGTCGCCGGCGGCGCGTGCTGGATCGGGTGGAGGAGGAGGACGCGGCGAGATGGAGAGAGAGAGGCGTTGGGTTGGGGTTTTTGAGTTGAGGCGCGCACGACGGCGGGCGGGCGGGCGGAGACGGAAACGGAGTGGCTTGCAGGAGAAGGAGGCGGCGGCTCTTTTCCTAAACGCTCCACCTCCTCGGTTTGAATTATTTAATGCAGGGGGGTGTGTGCTTTGCGTTTGGGGTTGAGAGGGTGGGATGGTTGATGTTGATTGAGGTGATGGATCCAACGGCGGAGAATGGATGTTGGAGTTTGCTGGATGTCTCTCACGACTGACACTACTCCCCGTGACGACCACCAGCCAAGCGATCTTTTGTTGCATTTGCTTCTTTTTCATACTGCTGTGCATGTTTGGCTGTTTGCCCGTGAGAGAGTCATAACTAATGAACAGTAATTATTACTACTTCATTTCTGTAAATGTTTTCTAGCTGTTTTATGTTAAACTAAATGAATGCAGGAGCTTTACTACGAATAAAACAAAATATACGCGAGTTACACATCTTTTTTATGAGGAATGTTCACCTTTAGTTCGATTTTATACGTGGCAGCATATTTTAAATGAGCTCTTAATATTAAGAGGTTCAAGGTTAATTTGTAACTTTACGGATTTATTGCCACCACCATTATCCTATTTTAAAGAAGTGTAAAAATTTTGTTATGTACTGTTCTTTTCTTTAAAATAATGTTGTTTATGTACTATCTTTGTTTTCTTTTTTTTCCGAGCTGTCTGTTTTCTAATAGAGGTATCATTGATTTTGTCACAACACTTTAATATTTGTCTTATTCGGAAATAAAATTAGTGCACATATGGAAAAATATAAGTAATACTTAAAGGTCCTTTAATGTTAAACTAAGTCGCATCAAAATAAAAAATATTTAGTTAATTTTTTTAATAAAATAAAATGGTCAAACAAAATGTTAAAAAAATATCGGCATCATCCATTAAAATAACAAAACGGAAGCAATACTTCAATAAGATATGCTCTCTCCATCCCATAAAAAGCCAATCTAGTAACGGATGTGACACATCCTTATATTACGAAAATAAACATACATCTATAAACATATATCTATTTAGATTTGTTGTATTACGAATCTAAATATACATCTATAAACATATATCTATTTAGATTTATTGTACCACTATAATGTATTACATTCAATTGTTTTTCTTTCTGGATGGAGGGAGTATATACTTAGTAAGTGGCACTGAATTATCTATGGAGGATCTCAGTTAAGGTAACGAAAACAATGCTCACAAAATCTGCAATGCGCTAGTATAGCAATTCAGTATGAACCACGAGCAAAGATGATACATCTGCGAATTTCTCCTTCCTCGCTACACCATATGCATGATACATCTGCCTGTCGATTGTCGAACAAAAGATGGGCACTGTCCAGGTTTACACGGAACAAAAATGAACACCACAAAAATGGAATCTGAACTATGCAACACAAACATTACAGATTTTCGATGAGCCTGTATAGACAACACTAGCAGCTCAGCAACCCCCGTGTATGAATGGATTTGGAAACCCAATTTATAGTCTATAGACAGATCATTGTGCCCATTTCTCCACTGTAGGCAGCAAAATCCTTCCCACGTACAAATAGCGTTATTTGGCTTCGAGATCGTGCTGTAGGAGCTTCTACGTCAAAAATCGGATACAAATGAGCAACAATACACTTGATCCAGTGACCTCACACTCTGCGCAGAGGTTGAGACCCCAGACCCCAATTCACCAAGACAGTAATTGCACCATTTGACACTCTGATATTGACTCTATGAACTTCCCGTTGAATTGGCAGCTGACGCATATATCTCCAAGGAGTGCTCTGGTATGTATGTAAGACCTGTAGTAGAAAGATATCAAACAAAACAAGCAGGAAACATGGAATAAATTCCACTATAGTCTACATACTTCTTTCTTTTTTTACAATCAATTCCAACAGGAAATAATTATATGTCAACATCCTAAGGAATCTAGGATATTCACATTGTGACAGATTGTTAAAAAAAAAAGTGTTCCTCCAATGCCACTAATTTGTTTTTCTTTCTCTGTGTTTTTACTATGCTTGCAAGAAAAAGTATACCTTTCTCCCTTATCGTTATTTGAAGTGTATCCAGTGTAATGATCCCATCCGTTAATGGAAGTAGCTCAAGCTTGACGGTGGTGCTTGAACGTGCAGGAATACACCTACCACAATGGTGACAACAAATGTTATTCTTTAGTGTATAGAAATACTCCCTACGTCCCAAAATAAACTAACCCCATACGGGATGTGACATCCTAGTACAATGAATCTGGACATATCGTACTAGGATGTGGCACATCCAGTACGAGATTGGTTTATTTTGGGACGGAGGGAATACAAGGTACATGGGATGTGTCACTCAAAGAAAGAAAAGCAGGTGAGGATCAATACCCTAAAGGAACCGCACTCTGCAACCACAGATGAGTACAGCCTCCAGAAGTGCTAATTCTATTTCCTCCATTGTCACTTTCTTTTGGTGAGCCAGCAAGGACTGAATTCATTCTTCGAAAACCAGCTCGATGTTTACCCAAGCCAGATCTTCTCACAGACTCATTAAGATTGTCATACGAACTATTTGGTGTGGTTGGAGCTGAGTTCAAGGATACAACTGAAGAAGAACCAGACGCTTCTGGAGCAAGAACCGTTACGGTAAGGTTTTCTGATGTCATATTAGTAGCCTCAAGGGTTAAGACCTGGAAGGTAACAGTGGATTGCACTATCAAAATGAAACATGGATAATCTGCATAATATACCTAAAAAAGCATAGGAATTACCTGCACTGGGAGTTGAGGAACTCGAGCACTCGAAATAGGATTTCGCAAAGACAGTTCTGATGATACAGAGATCATAAGGTCACTAGCAACACAGGGTCGCCAGCTGGTGGCCTGCTTGAAGAAAAGTTTTGATTCTACACAGGAAAGAAGGCTGGAAGTCAGAAATAACAATTCAACGCTTCTTCCAAGTCACTTACCCCCATCTGTTAAGTAGTTTACCTGTGTAATTGCAGCGATATGATACAAGTACAGCATACTGATCCATAAGAGAGCCAATGGTCTCGCCAACCTTAGCCAAAGAAACATTTGTGGCAGTTCCATTCATCTTAGGGAGTGACAAAGTCAGAGGTGCATCATTGTTGGTCCTCCGGTCCCTAAACGACATAGTTGCTGGCTTGAGAATAAAAGAGTGCTCCTCGCCTCTCCTGGAAAGGAAAAGGTAACATTTAAGAAAGATGGAATATTCTAGAATCTGACATAAACTTCAATGTTTAGAGTAAGAAATACTCAACATACAACCATGTTTACTACTACTAGCATATACTTGAATCTGGTGAAAGTAAAAGGGAAATGTGGAATTAATCCAGTCCTGCTTTGACTAACCCAGTACTCTAGGGCTCTAGGCCATACAAGACCAACTTGTTTGAGGCCAAACTCAAACTCCTGGATTTGATGGACCCCGAGGGGGAATTGAACCAATCAATTTCTTTGCATAAAGCTGAAATGGTGGATAGAGAGTGAAATCAATGAGAAATTGCATATACCTGAGTGCAAGATTTGGTAAGCTATGCCCGTGCCCAACCTCAATACTGGCAATTGGGAGTGACAAAGGAGCACCTCCTTTGGATGCCTCCTCAAAGACAATTGTAATTGCATCTACCAATACAACTATATCTTTCACATGCTGTGGAGAAATATTCTGAAATTTGAAGATAGAAGCATTAGGTTTGAAAGCTTCTCTAAGTAGGAGATATTAATGGTTAGGGATGTTCGCGTAACCTTGATTAGAACACACAGAAGATTTTCCGAAGTACATTTTGCGGCAAAAGAGTGAACCTCAATTGGTTGAATGATCTCAACTTTTCTCCGCCATCTTTTCCCTGGTAGATATACACCTTCTAGACCACAACGTACGGAATACCGTTCAGGCTCCAATGGAACTCCTCTAAAGGAAAGTTGTCCATCATTTATAATATCAGGTGTTTTCGCAGGCTTTTCAGGCACAAATTCTTGACTTTCAGAAATTGGTGGTGGCCTAATGTTGGGTGGTTGAGTGGAGGAGGCTGAAGGCATGGAATAGCTTCTGAAGTGACTTAATGAAAAAATTTGAGAACCAGAAGCAGAATAAGATTGCTTGTGTGATGCACTAGGATTGAGAGTAGGAGGTGATAAGGATCGCGGAGGAAGTGTGCGATCCAAAGGGAGCAGCCAGCTTAGCAGCTCCTGACATGGATCCTCATCACCACTAGAAAGTCCATTGACCAGATTCTTGGTTATATAATTGCTTGATGAAGATTTCTCAAATTGAAGAACTTCTAGCACTGGAGCTTCCATTTTGTTAACACCAACATTCACTTGCAAAACAACCTGCATCCTTCCAACAAAGAACATGAGTGATTAATCAGCATATGTATAACATCTAAAATTAATCAACAGATACACGTGTGCTTCCTTTCTTTCTGAAAAAGGGGATTTCACCGAAGGTAATTCTATATGACTTCTAAAGATCTCAGAACATTGCTCAATGCCGTGATTTATAAAGTTGCAGAAAATGAAGAGAGTACTAAAAGGCATGGGCATGAGGTATTAGCCAGTTATGTCAATCTGCTAAGATTGACGCAAATAGGTAGCACATGAGAACAGTCTACCATGTTTATGCCTGGTGAAGTTATTATGATTAAAGCATCCAACTTGCAATTATTTATGCAGTGCTCATAAGTAAACTTCCAATGTGCATACATTATACAAAAGTTCTAGTTATAGTATCACCCAGTAACTAAACAGAAGGATCATTCATACCACGATGTCTCCATTTTGCAGAGCATAGCACCTTGCTGTACCACGAGCGATTCCTCCAGATGTGCTACCATCAAAAACTCCTTTATCAGAAATGGTATTATAAGCATTACTCCTTGAACCCTTATTGTTTTCCTGGTTGTCTGAATATGATTGCTCTTTTGGCACCTTTGATACAGCTAGTTTTTTATTGGACCAGAGAGGTTCATCTGACTCTGCAATTCGGACAAAAAAATTGGACATTTTGAATCTTTGAAGCATACTTTCAATTTGTTGCTTGTGATCTTCCAATCGAAGGAGAGATTCGGTCTCCAAAATATCTTGTTTTGAAGGAGAGATTTCGTTGTTGAGTTCAACATTTTGCATGTCATCTTGTTTTGAAGGAGACATTTCGTTGTCGAGCTCAACATTTTGCATGTCATCTTGTGTCATAGGAGACATTTCGCTGTTGAGTTCAACACTTTGCATGTCATCCTCAACAACCTGGGAACCATTCTCTCCATTCTTTACATTACTATCACCATTTTCTGTGGCATGACTAGATTTATTTGTGGAGTATTGCAAAGAATTTCCATTCTTAGACATCACGGCAGCAATTCTAAAGGGAGATATGACCTGTGTTTCTTGCTTCGAAGCGGACATGCACGCCAATATATGAACCTGCTCACCTGATAACTGAACTAGTTCAGATTCTAGAAAACAGGCAGAATCATGATGCACTTGTGCCAGACCCCCTAGACTAAGTCATAGGAAAAATGCATTTACCAGGAAAAAGGAAGGGGCGGTCCAAAGGCTGTAACTGCAACATGTCTGAAAGGTCATTCCAGTTATCAGGAAGCTCCTCTGTGGAAGTAAATTGAAGATGTTACTGACCGTAGATGTAAGAGGATTAATTGTTACAAGCTTATGGCACTTCTAAAAGCATGACCTATGTTCCATGGCACTTCAAAAGGAAAATTTTCAGAAAAATATGGATTTCCTTAGAACATTTAGCAGATCTTGTAGAGATATTCCTAACAAATGGATTCTTATTAACCAGTAATGACTTTAAATGAAAATAAAGACGGGCAAGTCAAAGGGCACATACTGTTCGGAATTGTGATCCATCCTTCGTCATCCAAAACATCGGTATGCTTTCCAGTAGGAACTGAATTTTTTGAATCTGCATCTGCAGAGTCCCCACCGATATCTACATCTCCATTATCAGTATCTTCATCTTCAGGGGAGGGGTGATATGGATCATCGGCAATAAGGCCCTCCAGAGTTGTAACTGGCTTTTGTAGGCTATCCCTTTGCTGATCTTGCTCTGGAATCCGCGGAAGCTCGGGTGCAACAGGCTGCGAAGTCCGGTAGAGGAAATTCATCTCTACCCGTCCTGCCAAGCAAAGCAAGAGGGTGAAAAAGGAGATAATGATACGCAGATGATTAAACAAACAAAATCACACCACCGGGAGCTCCAGTTCGACAGAGAGAAACAGGATCAACGAGAGGAAACAGAGATTCATCGATCCGGCAGCTCATTGAAGACAAAAACAACGGGACATCAGATCAGGCAACCACCCGCGGCAAAGCGAGCCATTCGAGGCAGCAATTAGCCATGGCGGCGCCTGATCTAGCGGCTACACGGCACAGGGGGCGCCGCATTTCCGCCGATGCGGGAGCCTGCCTAGCAATCTTAGCAACCACTGACGACTCTCACTGAAGAAGTAGGAGAAGAGGAAGGCTTAGATCACACTTACAGCGGGGGCTTCCTATGGGCATCAAACGATACACGCACAGCTGGGCTCGGAGAACCGCGCCCCGCCGGCGCGGGGAGGGAGAGAGAAGAAGCGAGCGAGCGAGCGCGGCGGCGGCGGCGGCGGCGGCGGCGACGGGGAGCGATCGCGTGAGGGGGAGCGGCTGCGTCGTGCGCAAGAGAGGAGAGAGGGGAGCGGGGCGGCGGCCTGGCGCTCCGGGGGACGGACGGATCTGAGCCGGAGAAGATGGTCCATGGCGATGCGTGGGTCGGATTAAACTAATCTTCCTCGTTGCCAACAACTAACCCAAGGCCCAGCTGAGGCCCATGCGAGCCCAACTATCTCACGTTTCTTTTGTAAGTTTTTGGAATATCAATTTTTTTTTACTAAATTTCAGCAAACCCCATGTTTTTGGTTGAAGTTGTATAAAACCCCAGTTATTGCACATAACCTCGTAATTCTTAAGTTTCACAAAACACCACACATATACATATTTGGCAAATATTTACTTAAAATTTTAAAACATAGAATATATACAAAACTTTTAGTCGTTGATTTCTTGATTAAGGTTATCAGTTTAACTCTTCGCTACTTTAAGAAATATTGTTTCTGATATCCTGAAATCAATTGAAATTTGTATCAGAGTGAGGTTTTATGAAACATTTAGGCCATAAAACATGTGATTATATGTCGCAAGTCATCACACGTGTGATTGTCTACAACTTTGATCATAAAAACGTGAGGTGTTATGAAATTTACTCCATTTTTTAGCAACTTTCAAATACCCACTTATACAATGTCTTTTTTTGGGTAGCATTGCTACCATTGGCAAAATGTTCAAGAATAAAAAGGAACATGCTTTTGTCAATCACAATAATATTCCAGCTGTAGCAGAACCATAACATGGTTAATTCCTGCTCAAAATACAGATTACGAGAGAATTTGGTTCGTATACCTCCTGGATTGCTACTTGTTGATAAGTGTTGAATCGTGTAGCAAAATGGTTCGTATACCTCCTGTACCTCACGTAAGAGCATCTATATTGATAAAGTGTAGCCTCTATCACTAACCCTCAACCTGACAATATCCCATCTCCACCACCATATATATTGATAAAGTGTAGCCTCTATCACTAACCCTCAACCTGACAATATCCCATCTCCACCACCAAACACTGCTGCCTTGTTGGGCACTGGAAAATGTTCTTCCAAGCAGCTTGTGTGTTCTTCAAGCCAAAAGTATGTCTTTGTCTATCTTCACCATCCGCACCAACTTAACGTACAGGCATTGGTGTGGAGTAGCTTTCACCTTGACGTGAGAAGGAGCAATTGCTATTCTTCGATGGAGTTGTGCGGATCCACATTACCGTCGAAATTAGCACCCGTGGACCCAGGTTTTCACTCTACTTCTTGCCTTCCAGTGACTTGAGATCAGTTTGTTTAAGTTCAACAAACTTCCCAATTCTGAACATGTAACATCCAACAAGGGTTAATATTCAGTGTTATTTTTCCTCCCAGTCTGTAAGAATAAATGGAAAACAAAAAGGTCCAGGATACCAAATTAATTTATCATTTTGTGCATGGAATCATGCCTCTAAAATGATGGCATACCAGTTATCTTTGAATCAGCCAACTATACTGGACAGGTCTTAGCATGCCTGCTGGCAGATGCTATCAAGTATACAGCACCATGTTACCTCACAATATTTGACAGGTCTTATGATATAGTTATTGTTCATATCATTTACAGCAAGAAAGTGCCATGCTCTTTCTTGCGATGTTTCATAGACATGATCTTTTTCTTACAGTATATAGTGTTCAGTGTTCATATCTTTTACATGAAAAGAACATGTCATGTCGAGTAGGTGCTAAGATGCTAAAAAGACAGTGTAAATGTATAATGGTCCATTTCAAACATATACAGATGTGGTAAACTGCATTACCTGAGATCTGGTGGAAGCCTGAACCTGCCTATCCGAACACGTTTCAAGGCATAAACCTATCAAGAACAAGGATAAAATATCAGCTACTTCCCAGAGGGGGGAAAACATTCCAAGGTATACAATTCCAGCAAAAAACGCACTTACTGGTACACAAGGATATATGCCTACCTCACCCATAAGAATATAAGATAAGTGCACTTCTTAGACTTCACTGTTGTTTTTAGAAACACCTAAGACTAGGAAGAAATCCCAAGCTGATGTGAACAAAATCTTTCAGACAAGTGATGTTCCGTTGTACAGGTATTACAGTTAGTACAATTTATCTTATGCACTGTAGTGCTTGTAGAAGCACAAGAATTGAGATCTGCAAAGTGCTTTGAGATAATATCAACTAATAAACATGCTAGGCATCTCAAAAGCTACTGTTCTAAGAACTATATAGTAGAATGTAGTATATCATCATAAGCAGGTTTGAGAAGAAAAACTCTGAAGCGCAATGTGCTAGGTGTATGACATTTTTTTAGTAAGTACACTATGTCTTTAGCACACTGCTAATCTCTGTCGTTGTAATATTCGATCATCATAATAATATTTCTGTTGAAAAGAAGACTCTGAAGCACATAAGATGCATTTCAATCCTCTTCTAAAACATACTGTTAATTTGTCAATAGTGCTACTGATCATTAATCGTCCTCATTTCTAACAATTCAATCAGATAAGGGATTAACAAACAACATTTGCTCTTGATTCTAGAACCAAATTACTTGAGTTACCAAATTTGATATTGCACAATGGGAAATGTTAAGATATGATCAATAAAACATAAAGGGAAAACTTGAGAAAAAAAATATTGAGCATACAAACAAACCTCTAGGCCTGCATTCTGCACGAGTTCACGAACTTCATGATTTCTTCCTTCATGAACCTGCCAGACATTAAAAAAAATAGCATACCAATGAGTAGATGACCAAATGCTATGCCTTTGCAAGTTTACATCTCTATAGAATTGCTTTAGTTAAGAATACATGCAAGAATTTTGAGCAATAAGTCCATAACATATTGATGTCATTGAAAATACTGTATGTTGCCCAGAGTAGTGACTTTTCCTTCTACACTGGTTTTTACTCACAGGGCTGAAATATTATCAAGAAATGGTTCCAAATTAGCTGGTAACATGTTAAAATTATTTAGCTAGTTTTGAACAATGCGAAACATATTATTGCTTAAGCTTTGCAGAATTACCAGTTTCTTATGGTTTCCACGGTTTCAATCATTTGAAAAAGTAAGCAGGTGAGGCAAATTATCGATCCAACCAACTGCCTGTTAGACATTTAAAGTGAACTTTACATAATCACTAACCACTTTAGCTTGTCATGACATTTAAAAATAAATCTTGACCGCAAGATACTATCTAAAGAGACCTTTCGTGTGTCATGTATCATGTTGTATATCCCATAAAGGAATGATAGGATAGATTCATTGCTAGGGTATATTTTTCACTGAACAGAAAGAGCCAAGTTGCCTATCTTCTACATTATCCTATGAAGAATTTGGAATTCATGAAACAGACAGTAAAGTCAATCCGGAATCTAATAAAATGAGGTATAATAGAAAATATAAGTACCGCTATTCTAATCCGGGTCCTTTTTGTATTGGATTGTACATCCAATGGTTCCACTAGATCAGGTATACATTTGACGCCATCAATTTTTGTGCCTTCACTGATAGCTATAAGGTGATTTCTGTGCACTGGTCCATCTATAGTTACCACATATCTGCAAGATCAAACAACTCAAAGTCAATGTTGGTTTCATTTGAAATTTGATAAAAATGATATTTCAGATATTTCTTTTCGCAATTACCAGTGCATATTGATAATGAATAAATGAGAGTAAAAAAATGTGAATATTAGGGAATGGCCTAATATCAAATAAATAGAAAAGGTGAGGCTTCGAACCCAGGCCGGCTAGCCCACCACCTTGTGGAGCTAGCCGGAAGACCCCTAGGCGTTTCTCCAAATAAATGAGAGTGATACCAACAGACTGTTAAATTTTCTTCTACAAAAGATCTGGATAGTGTCTACAGTGTTCCTAGTACGTGATTTTGTATTACTGTACTTCGAAGGACACAAGAAGTTGAGCTTACTCCTTCATTATATTTGACGAAGGGTGTGAGAGTTTCTGGGCAAACTCACCTGAAAGAGAAACAAACTAACTTTAGGTATTGGATGGTCAAAATATTGATTCCCAAGTATTTATTATGAAATACAATGAAATTACCGTCATTTGTAATTATTATCAAACCACTTGTAGCAACATCAAGACGACCCACAGTAAACAAGCGCGGTTTTGGTACTCCTGGTTGAATCTTGTTCTGCAAATGTTAATTGAAAATGGAAAATTGTAAGTCCTAGCTATAAAGCATAAGAGGTGAAAGATTTCACAAATATTAGGAAGTACCATCACTATAAAAAAAAAAGAACATACCCAACCCTTCAAATAGTCATCAAATAAGGAGATAATGGACTTTGGTTCACCACAGGAACAAATATACCTGCAGTACATTGGAAATAACATTTAGATATGTTGCTCATATGGACTGCTGCCTCCATATATATTTCAAAAATGCTTTGATGGAACAAGATAGCGGAATGGAATATAAGAGCTGACCCTTTTGGCTTGTTAACAGCAAAATATAACTTCGGAGGAAGCTTCTTGGAAATGCGGTTTCCATTAACATAGATAGAATCCTTTGAGATGTCAACTTTGGTCTACATAAAAAAGAATGTATAAGAATCATATGTAACAAATAATAAACTTGTCTATGAATACATTTGAAGCACATGGATCAAAATTCATAGTAAAATGACCTAGCTAAATTAAAACAATTTATATTTTACCGCAATAGTACGATAGCTGGTCTCAGACCAGCACCAAATAAATGAGGATAAGAGCTAAAACATTACTTAGACATGCAACAAACTTAGAGAAGTAGCATTTCATCATTCATAAAGCTAAAAAAAAAAACATACCTGGGGTGCAGTGCAGACAGAACCATTGACGGTCACCTTCCCTTGGAAGATGAGCTCCTCGCATGTCCTTCGTGAGGCCACTGGAAGGAGCAATCAGGCCAGCATTCAGACAACTGATGTGTTGCTGTAACTAAGTAATATAACTTTGATTGAATTGATTCTGTCCAATTCAAGCACTTCAGTAAAATCATGCGTGATAGGAAGACTACCTCCTGCCGCGGCAAGGACCTTGGCGAGCCGCTGCGGTTCGTGCTCCTTGATATTCTCATTGTAGAATCTCCTCGCGGCCTTGGAGAACTTGGGCGGCGCCGTCGCGGGGGCGGCCTTCCTCTCCCTCACCTTGGCATTGGCGACGGGGGTGGCAAGGGCGGCGGCGCCCTTGTGGCTCCTGCGGGGGTCCTTCTTGGCCTTCTTGGCCTCCGCCTCCGCCAGCGCAATGGCCTGGAGGACGTCCGGCGGCGGCGCGGTGCGCATGGACGGCTTGCCGTCCTCCCCACGCACGATCCACGGCACCACCTGCTCCGCGGACGGGGCGGGGGATGAGGGTTTGGGTTTCGAGGGGGCGGGGGCGGTGGGCTCCGCGAAGGTGATGTTGAAGTCCGGGGCGCTGGAGGTGGAGGAGGAGGCGGCGCGGAGGAGGAGGGGAGGGAGGCGGCGGTGGCGGCCGCAGCGGAGGAGCACGCAGGCGGCGGGACGGGAGAGCAAGGGCGGGAAGGAGACGGCCGCTGCCGCGGCGGCGGCGGCGGCGGCGAGGGCCATGGCTCGAGAGTGGAGAGTGTGGGAGGGGGTTTATCGGTTATCGGATATGCCCGCGACGGCGCCTGTTTGGTTGCTTGGTACGCCTGGCTTGAGACGTGCCGGAGGGGAGACCAGCCCGAACAACGTTGCCACACTGACGTCAGTTCCTTTTTTTTTTAAGAAAGAAAACGTCAAATGGGGTCGGGATTAAAACTCCGACCCCCCCTCCTTCGTTTCGAGAAAATTAAAAGTCGGCGATTTAGATTTTTTTTTTAAAAAAAAATACACGACAGAGATTATAGATGCATAAGTGCACATATGCAATATCACGCTCACCTCCACAAATACATTCTCTATAATGTACTTATAACTCTAAAAAAAATAACCTTGTTTAGAAATATGAAAAATGTATGTTAATATAGTCATATAAAATAGCACTATGCTGAAATAGGCTAAACTGTTCCGATATAATACATCAAATCACAAACTCGACTACTTGGGCAAATAAGGCCCCCCCCCCCCCCCCCAAACCTTGTTTGGACAATTGGATAATTGGATTATCCCTTAAAAGATGTAGACTAAACTTGCAATATTCCATAAATATGTGCACTTTAGGATCAGAGACTAAAATTTTGATCCCTTCCTCATTTCGTTTAGATTAACAAAATACCACCTTATAGTATATTCATCACTATTTAATGGCATTGTGATATCTTTTATTGGATACAAACTAGAGAGTAACACCAGTCATATAGTACAACTATTTCTAACTAGTCCACATTTCACTTTATGTTTTGTATGAAATACTCCCTAGAATTTAGTTTGATGGTTTCACTGTAGCTTAGTTACATGTTTTATGTTTGATGGATTCACCGTACAAGCAGTTGTCCATGTTCATCTCTATAATTTTTTTTTTCTGCACAAAAAGTGATAAAGAGGAGATTCATTAATAACGCCATACTTTATATGTTTTGCCATTAAAGGAAGCCAAATCCTCTCTCGTAGGGAACAAGGGAGAACTAAATACTAAACCTGATTGAAAAACGGTTAGGAAAGCTATATTGTTTTATAGTGTGACAATGATTGGTTTAACTTTGGGTTAACAACTGTTATTTTTTTCTTAAAAAAAAAGGGAAGCAAGACCGCTGAAACCGTCCTTGTTGTCACCGCAGACCACCTTACACACCGGATAAAACACCCCAACCGGGTACGGGCTAATCTGACCCCTTCATTCTTTCTTAAAGCTACCAACCAACGGCCCAGATCCAACATCCTCCTCCTGTGGCCAAGAACAAAAACCGACCAAGAGACCAAGCGCCGGCCACCACAAGAAAAAAAGAGCGCGCACGCATCGCCTCCCCAAAAAATCCACCCATTTTTCCGCGATCCCGTGCGCATCTCATCGCCCCCACCTCGTCCGCCATGGCCGATTCCGCCGCAGCCGCATCCTCCTCCCTCCCCCGCTCGCTGGCGTCCAGGAGGCCGCTGCCCTCCTCCCCTCTCCGCGGCGGGAGGCCCCGGTCTCCCCGCCGCTGCCGCTTCGGGTCCCGCTCGCTCCACCGGCTGCGAGCTCGAGCTGGGAAGGACGATCCCGAGGATCTGTATGGGCCCTACCCATGGGATCAGTCCTTGGATCTCACCACTGGCCTCGGTAAGTTCATGCCCCCACACTCTCCCTGATCGTTCTGGTTGGTATCCGAATTCGAATGGTTCTTCGATTCGACGGCGAGCAATGAGCTGGGGGCTACTTGCGCTAGTCTTGCGGTGGGGGTGATGGTTGATTTCCCAGCTGTTACTAGTCTGTGATATGATGATGAACTCATTCATTGTTCTGCAGATTTTGCTTATTTCACTTTGTGAGAGGCTTTATACTTGCGTTTATGGCGTGGCTTTATTTGGGGTTCAATCTCTGTTTCTTAACAGATATTCAGTGGGTGCCAGAAGATAGAGTCACACTGTTCACTTCTGATGGGCTTGTTCAAATAGGGGGTTCCCTGGTTCCTCGTCGAATTACTCCATCAGAGGTGCCGAATCATTCAACTTGGGCTCGTTTCATTAATCGTTCATTTTTCAGTAATAAACTATGTGGTATATTAGAATATCTTGACATTCAAGTAGGAAAACAAAGTCTCTTGCATCATAGACAGTAGTAAATTTATTCTTGTCAGTAAAACTAGGGTGCATCTTCAGTTCAGGAGTGAGATATGTTATAGATATTGCAGACACTATTGTTCAATGATCAGGAATGTTCTGTTCCAGGGAGACATAGTTTCACATTAAATCAGTTTCAATCTCTTTTGCATAGTGCATCACAGCCTAACTTCATATAATTCAATCATAGACTTGGATAGATGATTAGACTATTAAAAATGTTTGACTTGTCACTATGCTAAAAGTGCTTATATTTTGGGACAGAGGGAGTATCAAACAACAAAAACTTTTTCAGCATCCTGACCAGCATCAAATGTTCCACTATGAAATATAAGCTCTTTCACACCTCTGTTCATGAAACATTTGGATATATGCAGCAGTACTTATGGAAACGTGTCATGTCAGCAAGAAATTGAAGGGGAATGAATCCTTGAAAAGCAGTATCACATACATTATAGCACCAATTTTGTATCTCCCATGGTGGCACCAAGCTAACACCATAGAGTAGTGTACGTCTGTCATGTAATGTTGGAGTATCTTATTGCATAAACAAAGCATGCCATATTTATGGATAGCCGTATCTTTTTAGTATTTGTGCTCGCATTCAGTTCAGTTGACCTGAAATTATATCCAACTGAAACAAATTCCAAGTCGATTACAAGTAATCCAGTATGAAATCTAGCACAGTGTGAATCATCTCAAGAACACGATGTATCTCAAGCTGACAGGTTATAATTATGATCTGTGCCCAATGTGCTAGTTTAGACCGAATCATAGTAATGTACTGAATTACTTAAATTGTGCTAGTTATGAAATGATAATTACTTAAAAGATGTTGATTTTAGATAGAACTGCAAGTTTTATTATGTATTCACCATTATTTCCCATATTATCTGTACTCACTTCTTTTGTTATATTTTGACCAGAAGAGGCAACGAAAAGTAAAAGGTATACAAAATATCCAACGGTTTCAGGAGAGCTCGTACATGGACCCAAATCAAAGTCTTTGCCTTGGAGCACTATTTAACATAGCAGCAACAAATGTAATTATTTCCTCCTGCCTATTTGCCTATCATGCTGTTGCTTTCTTTTCTTGATGTCATTTCTCATTTCAGGGTCTAGATATGGGAAGAAGACTATGCATCTTTGGCTTTTGTCGCTCTATTGAAATGCTAAGTGATGTAGTGGAAGATACAGTATTGGAGCATGGTGGTGAGGTATGTGCAACAGTCTTACATGGAAAAAAAAATCTTTTGGTACTTTGCTCCTTACAGTTTTATATCTTCATTCTGACTACCGCATAGACTATCTTTCCATATTTGAAATAAGCCATGTAAAGGGTACCAACAGATTACCTTCTTTCTGAGAAAAAAAAAGATTTAAAAATGGCGCACATGGACAATGATGTGGCGTTTTATACTGAAGTAGATTGCGAAGCAAACATAACGGTGCCCAAGGAAACATGCCAGGTGTAGCTAAGTTTTTTCTAAAAAAAAACTTAATAAAAGGTTGAGTAGAAATGCTAAATTGTCAATGTTTTTAAAGGAGGAAACATCTATCTAGTCAGCTCTTGTTACATTTGGATTTTTTTTAGAACTTTACATTTGGATACTAAACTGTGAATTGAGTAAAGGGCGCCAATCTGCAGGTTGTCACGGCAGAGAAGGCAAGCAAAGATGGCCTCCAGGAGAAGTTGACCATGTCTGTTGCAGTGCCATTGTTGTGGGGTGTTCCTCCAGCATCAGAGACCCTCCATGTCGCGGTGCGGAGCGGTGGAGGCATTGTGGAGAAGATCTACTGGCAATGGGACTTATTTTAAAAGTCCCAAGCCGTCCAGTCATTAACAAATGATCCATGCCACGGTGTAAATACTCATTCAGTCTAATTCGCTGCTCGCATTGTGTCAGCAATTGTAAATTGTGCATATATGTAAACAGAAAACTTTGGAATCTCTATACATGTACAGACATGGTCACACCCCTGCATATAAGAAACTGTGAGTTAACAGCTCAACTTCTACTTTTATCCTTGTTTTAATATTTACCAGTGAACTGTCGTCACCGTTTGAGTATTGGAATATTGGAGATTTGGAGTAACTAAACAATGCGAACCAGTCATTAGTTGACTCCGGGAATCGGGAGTAACTAATCCCTGGCCTATGTCATTGTAGACACGTTTATGAGTTTTGGAGTAGTAACTAATGGGTTGTTTGGTTGATGCCTAAGCTTGCCATAACTAAGCTTAGGTAAGTTGTAGCATGTGGCAAAAGTATGGCCAAGAAATAGTTAGCCACAAGTGTGGCAATGTTAGCTCTAGTTATCTGAGTATGACATGTGGGACCATCTAAATATGACATGTGGGACCTAAGGGTAGAAAAGTGTGGCATGACACAACTGTGGCATTGAAACAAACACACGCCTAAAAACTGTGGCATGACTGAAATGTGGCGTGGCAAAATGAAGCAATCAACCAAACACCCCCTAAAACAATGTGTTGACTTCGGGATTTGGGACAAGATTACTCTGTGTTTTATATTGTCGCTGGGCCTTGATCATGATGAGTTGATGATACTCCAGGTGTGATGCTTCCTGCACTAACCCGTGCTAGTTGTCGCGCCGGTGGTGTCATGCATTTAGACGAATCGAAAAGACATTTTCAGGGGCGTTAGGGTTGCGAGTTGTGGGTCGTTTGGACTGTGGAGATCAGGCCAGGAACCAGGACGACGATTTTTAAGACCTTTGCAGGCAGTGCAAGGCTGCAAATTATGGCATTTTCGCTTGCGTTTATACTTATAAGCTAAACTTTAAATTTGATTTTTTCGTCCTAGTTTATTTTTAGTATTTACTTTTGAATCGCTAAGAATATATATAAAAGTTTTACTCGCAGATAATTTTTATTTGCTAATAAGTGATTTCGAATCAACGTATGAATAAGCGAAACAATGGAATGGCCTAGTAAGAGATTTGTTCAAACATCCCTTTCATCCTCCAACATGAGGTCGCCACAATGCCACTTGCCATTTTTCTGGACCGTAAGATAGTTGTCCAAATACCAAATTAGCCAAACAGTAGTTGCGTATCGGGATTTATAATGACGAACTGTTCAAAGCTTTATTGGACTTCACCTAGATCAATCCGGTTGAGGTTGACACTCACTCTCTCCCTCGTGCATTCAGATTTGTGACAAGCAAGAGGGGATCTCCATCGCGTGCTGCATTCTCCGTATGGACCGTATATTCAGATTTGTGACGAGCAAGAGGGGATCTCCATCGCGTGCTGCATTCTCCGTATGGACCGTATATAGCCATGGTCGTCGCCTCTCGCCGAACTGAAATTACTCCCTCTGTCCTAAAATATCTTATCTCCGTTATATTTAAATATAGTAACCTAGTAGTACAATGTTTATTCTTATACTATTTGCTATATTTTGATATTGAGAGAGTAACAAAGAGTGTGTTTAGTTCACGTAAAAACTGGAAATTTGGTTGAAATTGGAATGATGTGACGGAAAAGTTGAAAGCTTGTGTGTAGAAAAGTTTTGATGTGATGGAAAAGTTGAAAGTTTAAAGAGAAATTTTGGAACTAAACTCGGCCTCAGCATCAAACATGATATATATTACTACAAATCAGAACAGTACCACATTGATAGAAATCAGAACAGTACCACATTGATAGTAGTAGGATATGTTGTATCCAATCGTAATTGCTACTTCTTTGTTTCACAATATAAGTCATTCTAACATTTTTCATATTTATATTGATATTAATGAATCTAGATGTTAATCACATCAATATGAACGTGAGAAATGCTAAAATGACTTATATTGTGAAACGGATGGAGTATATTTTAAAATTAAAAAGTAGGAGTATAAATCTATGTGCGAAAGTTGAATCTCGTGCATACATATTGAATATGACCTTTGATCTAGACGGTCGTTCCTATCCACTGTACCCTAGGTATCTCCATGATGCAGACTTCGACTTCGTTTTCATTCCACTTCCATTTGTTCGATCATGAATGTGTTGGTTTAACTATTATGGGAGTGTTCGGATGTCCCTTTTCCTAACTCACATCTCTCGTTTTCTGCACGCACGCTTTTTAAACTACTGAACAGTGTGATTTTTTAAAAAGTTTATATACAAAAGATTAATCACGCGCTAATGAATCGCTCCGTTTTCCGTACGTGGGTGATGGGTTCCCAACACCCACCATCGAAGACAACCTATATGCTCTATTGCTCATTCATGCTCCACATCTACTACCCCAGTTTTTCAAAAGGTTCTCGAATTGGATTGACATAAATCCAATTGATATGACGGCGTTATGGTTGATTGTTATATGTTCGGAAGGAGGTGAACTTCTTCCCACTACACAAAATATGATGATTTATTGGGGAAGTATTAAAGATGTGGTAGTGAAGTTGTGGGTATGTGACTCCATTTATCAGGGTTCAAAACTTCAAATCATGTTGTCACGTATGCAGGTGGACTTTCAACAAGATTTTCAGGGATATGCCGTTGGTTTTCGTCTCTTATGATGCAATTGTGGTTGATTGTTATGGGTTCAGAAGGAAGTGAATTTCTCCCCACTAAGCAAAACATGATGATTCATTGGGAAAGCACTAGTAGTGTGGTGGTGGAGTCGTGGGTGTATGATTCCATCCACTAGGATTTAAAATCATGTTGCACATAAATATTAGAAATACGCACATGCAGGTGAGATTTTAACATGATTTTAGTGAGATTAGGTATATGCCGTTAGTTTTCGTCTCTTAGAGTATGTGTTAGGGGACGTTCGTAGGGGGTGTGAGTGTAGTGTTGCATGTGTAGTGGTGTAATATATAATGACTCATTAGTGTACAATTAATTACTTCATCCGTCCTAAAATAAGTACAATTCTCTAAATTTGAATTAGAGGCGTGCACTTATTTCGAAACGAATGAAGTAAATATTAGTTCAAAATATTTTAAAATATATATTAATATGTTTTTTACACTAATTTATATGTAAAAAGTTTATATAAAAATATATTATTATTCGATAATTTGAAAAATATGCCCATGAAAAGTTTGGAAAAGTGAAGTTAGTAAAAGAGAAGTTGGGAAAGGAGCAGTACTACAATTCTACAAATGTACAATTCAACAGAATTTTTTTGAGAATTAATATTATTTTTATGGAAAATCGCAAAAGTAGTGGTCAACCGGAGAAAATCGCGAAAGTAGGTCCCTGTCGAACGGGTGCAGTTCGATAGGGCGCCTATCGAACGGCCAGAGCGCGACTGGCGAGGAGATCGGAAGGCTGCCGTTCGACAGGACCTATCGAACAGCCCCCGTTCGACAGGCAGGGCTGTCGAACTGCCCCTGTTCGACAGGAGGGCTGTCGAACTGCCCCTGTTCGACAGGATATCCGTCGAACTGGCGCAGTTCGACAGGGTCGCGTTCTCCATTTATTTGTAATAAGTTATTTTTTTTAATAATATGTAATTTATTTTAGTGTGTAAGAAAGGAAAATATTTTTGTAATGTTATATGTATATGATTTAGGGTTTTGATAATGTTTGGTCAGAAATTGTAGTATTTATTTGTTGGTTAAAATATTTGAATTATTTAGTTTCATTATTTTTTGTATATTTGAATGATAATTTGTCATGATTCATTCGAAGGGTATGCTACTGAGTAATTATCCGAAGAAGTTTATGAAATAGTACTGATAGTACTAAGTTAATCGTAAAGTGTTTCTCAAATAGTACAGACAGAACATAAATGACTAAAAGTTTAATACAAATAGATAAGTCAAGGACGATCAGTGCCCTTCGCACGCTTGCTAGGTCCTCCCTTCTTTCTACGCCTAATCTGCTCAGTGGGATATGTCAAATTATCAGGGGGGTGCCTATCTCTAGCTGCCTACTGTGGTGTCACGTCTGGCCCCTGACCGGCCTCCGTCTCCTGCGTCGGCTGTGTGACCTGAGGTGCTGCGTGCCAGTAATCCATCCCTACTTCCCCCTGGGGAGGATCAGTGGAAAAGAAGTCCTCAATGAATGCTGTGCGAGGGGAGTAAGCAGGCATTCCGTGATGCGTCGACGCCGAACCGTACTCATCGTCTGTTTACACAAGAGGAAGAAACCAAAAAATATGGCGTAGTTAGTAACGATACATATAATTAGAAACTAAAGCGTGTTATTGTTTAAAATGACTTACATGTGTGCTGTGTGTGGCCCTGCTCTGGCGCACGCGGAGTGATATGAAGTCCCCATGCTGGTGTGTTCAACACGTTGTCCCCCGTTGGCATGTAAGGGAAGTGTGCCGACCCAGATGCTCCCTGCGAGGGGTGAACATAAGGCGGAGTTTGGAATACCTGCGGACGTGGTGGTGCCGTGCTCGACGTGGGTACCCCTGATCCGGCTGACCCCCTGGTGTACTCCGGTGCTGGGGTGTGCTGAAAGGAAGGACGACCGTGAGATGTGTGGGCCGCTTCGTACCCGCGACGTGAAGAGGATGGACCACTCCGATCCACGCTGGAACGTCGGGGTAGTGGTGGTGATGGCCGTCGGCCCGACGTCTGCACCACATCTGCCGCGCTCCGACAGGAGACACGACGTAGTAGTGCGGCAGCACGTGCAAGGAAGTTGTGAAGGATGCTCGCCACGTCGTCAGGCCTGACGACTGGAGGTCTCGCCTCTAGTCTTTGCAGCAGGGTGTCGGACTCCACGTGAACGTGCTCAACAAATTCCGCATGTTCCACAAATAATCAAGGCAATTAAAATTATTTAACCAGTTGCACATTTATTAAGAGTATTTAACAAGATGCACATTTGTTAGAAATAATGAACCAGTTGCACATCATTTATAAATACTGAACTAGTTCCACATTTATGTAAGAAAAGGAACTAGTTGAACCAATTGCACATTTATTAGACATACTGAACTACTTGCTAACTTTTTAAAAATATTGAACTAGTTGCTCAAATTCCACAAATAAACACGTACCATTGAGTTGTAAGCTGATCTAGGCTGAGGGGCAAACGTGTCAGTAATCGCTGCCTGGTGGGGGACGGTGCTATCTCCTTGTGGAGGAAAACACCTCCATCGTGTAACACTGCGGTACCAACGAAGGTAAGCTCCATAATAACTCCCATCGTCTGGAGGTGTCTGAAGTGCCAAGTTATCAGCTGCGTGCTCCCACTCTTGTATCGTCGGCTGAACCGTGGTCACAATAACTAGCTCGTAGGAAAGCCCGAGCCCCTTTCTGGAGTACCTGCACAACAACAAATTCACACATTAGAAAAAATGTTGTGCAGTGATTTATTTTAAAAAATGTAGGATTAAACAACTGTGATGTGAACTAACCTATGAAGACTATCAGCCAAAGGACGACCATCTCTCGGAGGGAAGTCCTGATACATGCCCAACTGTTTGAGAACCCTGTGGACATTGTGTGGCTCGACGTGCACGTCCACCACGAGGTGACAAGTCGTCATCCAGAGTTGCATATCTCGCGTGCAAAGATCCGCGAGACCGTGCGGTGCACGATCATTGACATCGTGCTGAGTGTAGGGAGTCCACCGAACACGGTCAGGCGTAAGCTGATCAAAGTCAGCTACAAACTGAGTGTAGACACGATGTAGATACAGATATTACAGTACCAGCACACATAGATACAGATAAGAACAGTTCAGTACATTTCAATTTAAAATTACAAGCCCACGACACATATATTATGATATTACAAGTGCAGTGCAGTTCGAAATTTAAATTACAATTCCAATACAAATACATGACGATATTAAAAGTGCAGTGCAGTTCAAAATGAAAATTACAAGGCCATTACAAATAGATTCGGGTAATAAAAGTGCAAGAAAGTTCAAATTAAAATTATAGACGCAATAAACGTAAATTGAACGATAACGATCTTCAAAGTAGGGAGTCCACCAAGGATAATAGCGAACTAAGGATTATTTTTCTTCTTCGACTTCCCCTTTGGAACGCGACGAACATCAGCGCCTGTGGCATCTTGCCCTACATTGTACATGCTGCAATCTTTACGGGAATGGTTCTCCCCGCAAAGAATGCAAGCTTTCTTACGACGAGAACGATCTTTCACTCCAGCTTCATCCATAAGGTTCTTGATCCTGCGCGACTGGCGATGACCCTTAGTATCAACTAATAAATTTGAGTCAGGAACCCAATTGGTTTGCCCTGGAGGAGGACGAGTGAAATCGCACACGGCACGCCAACCACGCAATTCACCACGCCAAGTTGCCTCCCACGATTCCTTTCTAAAGTAGGGAGAAACAAAAATGTTTCCATCAACACCCCCTTTTGCGGAAGCAGCAAGAACATGGGAACATGGCCGATGTAACAGGTAAGGCTTGTTGCAATTGCATTTGCAAGCGTGATACTCTGGCCACAACGTGCATTCCAATGTGATGTCAGTAGTCCCAATGCCGACACCACTCTTGTCACGAAGTCGTATCTCAAATAACAACTCTGTATTCCCAGCAGGCCACACTCTGTGGATTCCTCCCTTCTTACTTTTCTCATCCATGTACTGTGTAATAGCGGGGCTATACTTAACACTGGGTTTGCTGAGGTTCAGACTAGCCATGGAATACCTTTTACAGAGATACTTCTGTGTACCCCTCGTGATGCCCTCCAGGATAGCAACAAGTGGTAGAGGTCGTGTATTCTTCATAACCCAGTTATACACTTCAGCAAGATTTGTTGTCATCACACCATACCTCGATCCATCTGTATCGTACAACAACGACCATTTCTCCCTTGGCTCAAATTCTACCCACTCCGTGAAGCACTTCGTGACCCTTCCACGCTTCCTGCGCCGAGTAATACTTGGTGCTTCATTAGGAATGGGTTCAAGTCCCTCCGGCTCCTCCTGTCTGGCAACTATAGGTTTTTTCCTAACCTCTTCCATGTGTGTAGTGGTCAAACGATCCAGTTGATCCCATATGGCATCAAACTTTCTTTGTTGATTCTGCTTGCATAACTTCTTGAACAGGTCCATCAATCTCTTACTCCTGAATTGTCTATAAAAATTAGCCCCAAAATGTCGCATGCATCATCTGCTATGTAAATCTGGCCATGGCACGGACTGTGTGACATCTTCTTGAAGCTTCTGTATCGCTGATAGCAAACCGGCGTGTCGGTCATGCAGAACACACACATTTGGTCTGTTTTCAACAACACACATTTTAATGTGCCGCAAAAACCATAGCCAGCTTGATGTGTTCTCGCTTTCAACAAATGCAAAAGCAATAGGAACGACATGGCTATCCGCGTCGACTCCGATCGCGGTTAGAATTGTTCCTCTGTACTTGCTTGTCATGAAAGTGCCATCAACACAGAGCAAAGGAATGCAATTTCTAAAGGCCTCTATCATGCACCCAAATGACCAGAAAGCCCGACGAAGAAC
Organism: Oryza sativa Japonica Group; assembly: GCF_034140825.1. NCBI lineage: Eukaryota > Viridiplantae > Streptophyta > Magnoliopsida > Poales > Poaceae > Oryza > Oryza sativa. Next base: position 2,899,024 of record NC_089037.1, on the reverse strand, counting down.
ATTCTCCCCATATTCATTCACCTCATCGAGAATAGCCATGTGTGTGCCCGGATTTCTTGCCTGCATCACCTCCAATAGTGGGGGAAGATTGTGATAAGAATCCTCATAAGTTCCAAACCTCATCTCCAATGCTTTCTGTTTTGCCCTCCAAGCCTTGTCGTACGATATCTCATATCCGTACTCTTTCTCAACGTCATGCATTATGGTGAAAGGGGACAAAGATGTTTTTCTAACCACCTTTGAATATACCATTTGTGCCACAAATGCCGCTGTCAGGTTTCTGTGCACCAGACGGGTATTCTCCAACAAACACGTATGTTGCTCAACCCTCGAAGCTACCCATAAAGTGTCATGTTGTGGCTTGTAACCATGCACTCTCCAAGGACATCCACCCTGTATGCACTTCACGTCATACGTCGTCCTATTTGAAACCTTCACCCTGAACTCACGCTTCTGGACAAATGCCCACCTCTTCACCGCATCTTGTAAGTGACCTTTGTCATGAAACATCTGTCCAACTTTCACCTGCTTACTATCATAACACCAGTGGGCATCTAAACCATCGTTTACCTTCATACGACTCATTGATATGGTCGTCCAATCATCGGGTATGTTGGTTTCGTTGTCCCACAGTGTTGTATCTTCTCCTTCCACTACAAGCGCAAGGTATTCCTCGTTTTCCACTTCCATCTGATCCACTACCGCCTCATTCTCCTTCGCTGCATCAACACGCATAGGCGAATCAGGTTCTTCATCGTCCAAGTCGTTGGCCTCACGATTAGTACCACGAACAATGACCTCTCCTTGTGTATTACCCTCTACTACTTCTTCCCCTCGACCTTGCTTAGTCTGCCAAACATTTTCAGCTTGTCCACCTTCCAACGGAGTTTCTTCCACCACGGCATGACTTGACTCCCCCGATCGATCAACACATGTTGTCTTCTGCACCACTATTGCCAGGCTATAGCCTTTCTCCCTTACTTTACTAACAAACTTCCTCCAACTCCCAGTTGACGCAACCTCCACTACTCTCCACTGCCATCCATGTTGACCCCTCACTGGCCACACGGCACTTATGACAAATTTATCGTGCACTGGATCTACCCCAAACATATTATACAACCACCCTAACACGTCGTTCAAACCCATATGCTCCGGTGCATTCAGACTAGTATCATGGAAGGCATATACAGTCAAATCCACCCCGCTATCACATATTTGTATAGGAGCATCGCCATAATACAGACGAATGGGCATATCACCTGACATCCTGATAAAACATGACAAATAGTCTCACGTTTAATCATTTAATCATTCGATAATTACCCTATTACAACTTATACTATATTGCCGTGTACTAATTTACAACTATTAGTAACAAACAACTAGTTTAATAATCCAAATAAAATATAACACCTTTGTACCTATTTTAACACACAACATATCAATAATATGTACTAACTAAGAACTAATTTAACCGTACAATTACTTAAATACCTCTACCAACATTTAGCAATAACAAATATGTGCTAACCATACATACTAACATCGAACAATGCGAAACAATTAACAACTCTTAAACCAATTTTTTTATTAAACTTTCATATGCATTGTACTTAGGGATTACTAATGTATACCTTAACTTCACTGCTGGAGGGCGTCGCCAACCCTTTCCTCCCGGCCGGTGCCTCCTCGGCCTCCTCTCCGGCCTGCTATCCCCTCCCCTCGCTCCCTCCGGCGCTCACGGCGACGATGTGGCGACTCTTGGCGGCAGCTGGCGATGTGGTCACAAATCGAACTCGCGGCCTGGGTGGACGGGGCTTTAAACCGGCCTGTCGAACGCCCATTGTTCGACAGGGTCGGTGGAGGGCCCTGTCGAACGCCCCCGGTTCAACAGGCCTCGCGGCGCCGGGTGGTGGGCCCTGTCGAACTCCCTCCGTTCGACAGGTGAGCGTGTCGAACGCCAGCCGTTCGACAGAGCTTTGTCGACTGCCCGTCGTTCGATAGGTGCCCTATCGAATTGCACCCGTTCGACAGGGACCTATTTTCACGATTTTCCCCGGTTGGCCACTACTTTTACGATTTTCCATAAAAATAATATTAATTTTTTTCTCAAAAAAATTCCAATTCAACGCACCCTCGAGTCAGCACTCACCACAACAAAGCCCTCCTATTCTCCCGCACCAACCAAACCCAAGAGGCGGGGGAAGCCATGGCGAGCGCGTCGGTGCCGGCCGCCGGCTACGGCGCGGACGGCGTGTACCGCTCGCTGCGCCCGCCCGCGCCCGTCGCGTCCGACCCGGGCCTCTCCCTCACCGACCTCCTCCTCCGCCGCGCCGACGCCTGCCCCTCCGCGGTCGCGCTCGCCGACGCGGCCGCCGGCGGCCGCGCCCTCACCTTCGCGGAGCTGAGGTCGGCCGTCCTCTCCACCGCCGTCGCGCTCTCCTCCCGCGCGGGCGTGCGACCCGGCGACGCCGTGCTCCTCCTCGCGCCCAACTGCGTGCTCTACCCGGTCTGCTTCTTCGCCGTCACCGCCCTCGGCGCCGTCGGCACCACCGTCAACCCGGACTACACCCCGCGGGAGATCGCCAAGCAGGTCTCCGACGCGCGCGCCAAGCTCGTCATCACCATCTCCGCCCTGGTGCCCAAGATTGCGGGGCTCCGCCTCCCCGTCATCCTCCTCGACGACGACGCGAACGCCGCGGCCGCCTCCTTGCCTCCGGACGCCACCGTCACGCTCTACACCAACCTCGTCGCCGGCGTGAAGGAGGCGGATTACCGCCGCCCACCAATCAAGCAGAGCGACACGGCGGCTCTCCTCTACTCGTCGGGCACGACGGGGGATAGCAAGGGCGTCATCCTGACGCACCGCAACTTCATCGCCGCGGCGAGGATGGTGACCTCCGACCAAGACGAGCGCCGGGAGGGGCCCAACGTGTTCCTCTGCTTCCTCCCCATGTTCCACATCTTCGGCCTGTCCGTCATCACGTACGCGCAGCTGCATCGCGGGAACGCCATCATCGCCATGTCGCGGTTCGACATCAACTCCCTGATGGAGGCCGTGCAGAGGCACCGCGTCACGCACCTGTTCTGCGTGCCGCCGGTCATTATCGCGCTCGCCAAGCACGGGAAGGCCGGTAAGTACGATCTCAGCTCTCTCAAGTTCATCGGCTCCGGCGCCGCGCCGCTCGGCAAGGATGTGATGGAGGTCGTGGCCAAGAAATTCCCGGACAGTGAGATTGTTCAGGTACTAATTGAACTGAACATTTGATATTTTTCACTGTTTACTTTCATAATATATGCTGATGAATTGTTGAAATTAGCTTATGGTTGGTTGCTTTGAGGTGTCAATCCATACAGGATAGGTTGATCCATCATGGCATCATCCCGTGATTACGATGGGATTAGTCAAGTCATTGATTGACCAACCCATTGCATTCCTCAAACCTAACACGAAATAATGGTTCAGAGTTACGTTTGGGCAGTGAATTCATAACAACATTTGTTCTGACCGTACGTTTTATAAGGACATACCTGGTTTGATTTGGAATGACTACGAAATTAAGTCTTTCTTTGGCTGTGCCTTTGTGGGGTCTGATCTTGGTTGTGCCTTCCAGGGCGTAATATAGTGTTCATATGTGAAAGGGCATGTAGCCTAGTGATTGCAGTGACCTGAGTAGCACCCCAAGGTCCTGAGTTCAAATCTGCATAGGAGTGAATTTCAGATTGTGTTATTTGAGGGCTAAGTTCCTTGTTTGATAGGCTAAGTTCCTAATTTAAAAAGGTTGCATATATCCGGTTGGATGTAGAGGCCGGGTAAAAAATCTCTAAAAAAATATTGATTCGATAGAAGCTGGAAAATGACATTTAAGTGCGGGAGACTGACAATTTTGTCCTATAAATATAACCTCATTGAGGCAAAGGACATTTAATTTCTTTTTGTTTCTATATTTATACTTAAATCCTTAAAGTGTGTTCGCGTGTGTGTTGGTGATAGGAAATTAAGAATGTCAACTTGCAATATCTGAATAATAATGGATATTTTGCCTAATGCAGTGGGCATTGAACTGGTTCATTCGTAAACTAGTCCTATCAGATCTGTTTGGATCAATTTGGTATATTGTATGTGCTAATTTCAGTCTGATGTGGTCCACAGGCCAACACCAAGACAACTCGTCAAGATGTAAAAACTTGCTCTAAAAGATGTGATTTCTGGTCTGTAGCCAACTGTTCTAGACTCAAGAGGTGTGCAGGCATTTCTAGTGTGTCTTCAAACTGCAACTTATGACAGCTAAGGCCTTTTTGTTGACATAGCTGTAATAAACATTGTCCGGATACATCTTTGATGCAGAGGCTGGATTTATTTCCGTAATCCAGTTTTGGTCAAAAAAAAAAAAAGACATACACCGTCATGGTCTAGCACCTAAGCAACCACTGCAATAAGATCACAGAACTATCTTAAAGTGGTTTGGTAGTTTGTTGCACCACACTCCTTGTGGGAACATGATTAGTGTGGTGGCATTCTTTTCTTCCATGATGCTACAGTGTATCTGTAAAATCAACTAGTAAGGTTAAGAATTTTATATCTCAAGTTGTATGGCATGTTATGCTCCTCTTTCAGGGTTATGGTATGACTGAGACTTGTGGAATCATATCGCTCGAGTACCCAGAAAAAGGACAGGCTCGTGAATTTGGGTCAACTGGCACGCTTGTCTCAGGAGTTGAGGCAAAGATTGTCGACATAAAGACATTAAAACATCTACCGCCCAATCAAGTAGGAGAAATTTGTGTTCGAGGGCCAAATGTAATGCAAGGTAAAATTTGAATTATACATTTGATCAATTATTATACACTGGTTCTCAAAATAACTATTTCAAATACCAGTATCAGTCTAATACTATAATCATATTACAATGGAACTGTAGCTATTTATTTGTATTCTTTGTTTTCAATTGTACATTGAGTCATTGACAATGCACAATTTAACAAAGACTAGTGATGTCGAGCATACAAAAAATATTTGAAAATATTCCACCTACTAGACCTCACTATTTTTCACTGACAATAGATCCCAATATATCTTATGCATTCTGTCCTGCAATAATAATAGAACAAAACAATTGCTTACCTATCTGAATGTTGCGTTTGTAGGGTATTTCAACAATGTGCAAGCTACTGAATTTACAATCAAGCAAGGGTGGTTGCACACTGGTGATCTTGGATACTTCGACGGAGGAGGCCAGCTTTTTGTTGTTGATAGACTTAAAGAACTGATTAAGTACAAAGGTTTCCAGGTAAAGAAATTGATTCTTTTTCCCTAAATACTTTTTTTTGTCCAAAAAAAATTTCTGGTCAGCCCCTCTACTTATGTTAGTCACATCAGGGCCCTTGCTAATACTATGTAAATTATGTCATTGAATCTCGTGCTGATGAGTTTTATAAGCAGACTTGAAAGATCATATACATATAGGATCAATTCAGAGTTTGCCGCAAGGATAGATTGATATAGCACACCAAACCTTCTGAAATTGTCGTGGCTTACTAGAATAATTTCGTGCATATATTATTTATTTATTAAAAAAATGCTTAGCAGGAGCTCTTTCCATTCACTAAAGAAAGAATCATATAGAATAGAGCTGGTTACAATCAGAACACCAAAGAGAGAATAATATAGGATTATTTCTGGGCTCCGTTCGTCATGTATCTTAACATTTTTGTCTTGAGCATACCATAACCTCACCTTTTCTTTTTTATGGAATTTCCTGTCTTTTTTGTTTACTCTACTGATAGATTGCATCTACTGAGATTACAATACACTGAAAAGCCTTTTCTCTATTACCATTTACCAAAGCACATATTTATAGATGGGAGTTGTCTGAATAAGATCCTTCTTGTTTTAGTATCCACTATAACAATCATAACAGGAATCCAACCTAATGCTTGTGTTTTGTCTTGCTTGAGCACGCGTCATATTTTGTCCAATATATGGAAATAGCTAATCATCTCCTTTATTTTACTTCTTTAGATTGCACCTGCCGAGCTTGAAGGGTTACTTCTATCTCATCCAGAGATTCTAGATGCTGTTGTTATCCCGTAAGTTGAACCACCTAAAAATTTAAGTGTTTCTTGCTCCTTATGATATAAACTGTTCGCTTGTTACAACATTGTTGTTTTGGATCGTTCTCTCTCTGTTGTGCCTTGTTTCTTAACGGAGCTCTACTTGTTTCCAAGGTTTCCTGATGCTAAAGCTGGGGAGGTTCCCATTGCCTATGTTGTTCGGTCACCTGACAGTTCATTGACAGAAGTTGATGTCCAAAAATTTATTGAAAAACAGGTGAGGCTGATTTGGAAGTTGGAACCTTGTTTAATTGGGATTGTAGACTAGTGGAACTTTTTAGCAGCATGAGACAATTTGGGTAAAGCTCGTCCAGATACTAATGTTAATGAAACATGGAGCATCAATTAGTACATCGAGTTTCATTCATATTTTTCTTAGAGTTCTACCCACTTTGACTATACATGTACCTGGTAAAAATCCAAGATCTAAATAGCAAGAATAGTTTGCTGTGCTGGCCAAACACTGGTATTAGCATCCAACATTTGCAATCCATGAATGAACAAGTATTTTGTGTTTTCCATCGACTGCATACTACCCTAGGTGCTAATATACTTTTTTTTGACACAAAGGTGCTAATATATTTCACTAATGAACTGCATTATCAGGTGGCGTACTACAAAAGATTGAAGAGAGTTACCTTTGTGGGCAGCGTGCCCAAATCAGCTTCAGGAAAGATTCTGAGAAGGCAGCTTATCGCCCAAGTGAGATCATCCAAGTTGTAGCAAATTAATCTGCTTCTCTTTGGGAATCAATCGTGCTTATGTTTTGCCTTGATTCAGCCATTTTCAAAACTTGTCCGCGAAGGTTTATGTAGCATTGTGAAGACCACGTGAATGTATGATGTATCAGAATGGAACCCCCATACTGTGCATTATAATAATGGAACATAAATGCCAATTTCAAGATAACATACTCTGGAAAGGATATAGTACTAAAGAAAAAAAAAGCTCTGACTTAGGCTGCGTTTGTTAGTTAGGCCTTGTTTAGATCTAAAAACATTTTAGCCAAAAACATCACATCAAATGTTTGGACAATGCATAGAGTATTAAATGTAGAAAAAAAACCAATTGCATAGTTCCGTGTAAATTGCGACACGAATCTTTTGAGCCTAATTACGCCATGATTTGACAATGAGGTGCTACAATAAACATTTGCTAATGACGGATTAATTAGGTTTAATAAATTCGTTTCGTAATTTACAGGCATAATCTTGTTTAGTTATTAGTCTACGTTTAATACTTCAAATGTGTGTACGTATACTTCAAAAATTTTACACCCAAGAAGTAAACACGGCCTTAGGGTTCCCAACCCAATCCCTTTCGCGCGCACGCTTTTCCAACTGCTAAACGGTGTGTTTTTTTGTAAAAAAAAAATCTATACGAAAGTTACTTAATTAATCACGCGCTAATGGATTGCTCCGTTTTCCGTACGTAGGGCACTAGTTCCTAATTGGGGGAAACGAACACAGCCACTATCCTCTAGCATTGAGCCTACAAGTACCAACTTATTCCGTTCCAAAAATCCAATCTAGTTAGGGATAGGACATTACCTCTCCAATGAATGTCTCATCCCTGCAAGGTCAATAGTGCAGCAAGCGGTAAGCTCCAAAATTTTATCATGTTAAGATAGAGCTAACTTAAGAAGCCAACTCATACAACAGGCTAACTACAAATTATCTATAAGCTGCCTTGGTTAGAGCAAGTTTAATAGTATAGCCCACTACTAGCTCCAATTCATCTATAGCCAATTCATACAATAGTTTCTTACTATACTATTAATATATGGTCTCACATATCATACACACATTGTGTCTTGGAGTCCGTGCTACAGCTGACTACATATCTATAGCCTGCTGCTCTTCTCTCCAATTATTTATCTCCATAAAATATGTTTATAGCTAGTTAATAGCCTGCTATTGTACCTGCTCTTAAAGCATACATACATTAAATATAACAAGTTTTTTTTTGTGTGGGACCTACATAACAAATTTTTTCTCATCTCCCGTGACCGATACAGCGTGGGGCGCTGTGCAAGCGCCGGCGCTAAAACAAGCATCCGCTTGTTTCTCTTCCAGCGATTTCTTTCTCTAATCTGGTATTAGGCTGATTAATAAGTTTTGGAGCCTTCTTAACGGCGCTATTGTACCTGCTCTAAGTAGGTTAGGTTTATGGGATAGAGGGAGTACGAGACTCGCGCATCAATCATTTCATTCCATGCCAAACACATGATGCATGTGATTGACAATTGTTTGGAGGCAAAAGGTAGGGGTAGCGATGTGTGCTACGCTGGCAGCCTTGCTGCACGTGTCATCGTGGAGGACGTACGTGTAGGCAGGCGTCTTGATCGACGAGCTCCTCGGCTCTTCTACGGGTCCGGTGCTTGTGACTTGGGAGAGATCCGAGAGGGTAAACCGGCCGGCGAGAAACGGGAGGAGGCAGCTTGCGAGCAGCAGGGGTGCATGCCTCTTGCGGGACACGAGCGAAAATGCCGTGCGCGTGGCGCGGACCGAATAGTTGATGGGCCGAATACCGGCACGAGAGGGCCGTGGTTTAGCGGGCCCCTCATGGACCGTAGTTTGGCCTTTTAGGCCTTAATTTCCATGGGCTTCTAGTCACGTGTGTGCGCTCCTAGGCTATTGACGGCATAGATGTCTATCAAAACCGGTGCAATTTTACTCCGCTTAAAAATAAGTTCACTTTGCTATATAGCACTCTATCCAAAGGAAAGATTTGAACTTAGACTAGCTGCGTAGGTACTCTATTTTAGGTTGATATCTACTCCGTCTTGATCAGAATCCCACAGTGAGATGAGATGTTCCAATTCCAATTGTGCTAGTCCCTGTTTGTAATGTGTAAATATTTTTCATAAATAAATTAGTCAATGTCCATCTGAATCTAGAGTAAACACTTGTAACCCGCTTGCCATTGTTTTTTTTTCATTAAAAGAAAGAAGAAAAGTTGCATCTCATTTAGAATTTTAAGATTAATCATTTTCGTTAACCAGCCTTGTTTTCATGTCTAAGAAGACGACTTTAAAAACGGCCTAAAATAATCTTTAAAATCATATTTCACAATCTGACTTTTTAGGAACTAATGAGGTGGAAGAAACGGTGGCCAAGCTTACATGGTAGTAGCACGTATATCGTTTCACATGCATTGGTTGATCTAAAAAAACAATTACAATTGTGTACCTGTCTCTCTATATAAAAAGGGGAAATTTAATACACTTTTATTTGCCAGCCAGATTGAGTTGGCAACGAATTCTTAACAAGAATGACAAAAAAAAAAGGGAAAATGAAAAGAGAAAATATCATCGAGCTTTTGGTCGCTGTTAAAAAAAACTCGACACGACATTACTTGCAAAATTAAGCCTAGTAATTAGCGGTAGTAGTATGCTCGTCCCTTCTACAAACAGGCGAGAGAGAGAGTGAGAAAATCAAAAACGATAAATGGCAATGCGCGCTCGATCAGGCCGCCGTGCGAACGGCTCAGCTAGCAGCGCGGCATCTTCTTCTTCTTCTTCTTCTTCTTCTTCTTCTTCGTCTACTGTTGCGGCTGGCCCGCCATGCTGAAGGATTGGCTCTTCATCGCCGTCGACTTCTTCGCCGGCTCGCCGCCGGCGCCGGCGCCGGCCATGCTGAACGATTGTCCGCCCATCGCCCTCGGCTTCTTTGCCGCCGGCGCCGCCTCGTCGGCAGGTACTTCTGCGGTCACCCGCTCGGCCTTCTTCTTGTTGGACTTGGTCCCCTCCTCCTCCGCCGCCGCCTCATCGCCGGCGGCGCCACCAGCTGCCGCTTGGTTTTCATCCTCGGAGGCCGCAGCAGCCGTCTTCGCCTCACCGGCCGCCAACCTTTCCGCCATGGCGCCGCCTGAAGCATCCGTCTTCGCCTCACCGGCCGCCATCCTTTCCTCCATGGCGCCGCCTGGTGCCACCTTCCTGGACTCCGAGGCGGCGGAGGGGGACTTCCCGGTGGCCGGCGCAAAGGAGCCCATCATCTCCTCGGGGTTCAGCGAGCTGATCCGGATGACGGACGGGCCGTCGTCGGTGTTCACCGGGTTGTTGAACTCGGAGCACGATTTCCTGATCTCGCCGTCCTTGCCGGTGATGACCTTCATGCCGCTGAGCTTCGTCATGGCCTTGCCGAAGGTGGCGTCGAACTGGTCGGTCTTTTTACCCATGGACTCCACGATGGGCTTCGTTCTTGCGTCCATCCCCATGAGGCGGTCGATGGTGAGCGGCATCTTCTTGTCCATGACGAGTTCGAAGTAGTTGGGGTCGACGACGTCGGGGGTGATGGGATCAAGGGGGACGGCTCCCTTGTCGCCGTCCTTGCCGTCGCAGAAGGCGGTGATGTTGGAGCGGTAGGTCGGGTCGATGGGCGCCGCGTCGACCTCGATGAAGAAGCACTTGGCCTTGCCGATGGAGTGGCCGCCGGCGAGGAGGACGACCATCTCGTCGGCGCTGAACCCCTTCTCGGAGAACTGCGCCATGAGCTTCGGGACGGCGATGTCCGGGCCGGGGAGCGAGTCGCCTTCCTCGCGGTTGGAGACGAGCGAGTCGCGGCGGCCGGTGGGCACGTCGTAGTTGGGGCCCCCGGCGAGGCGCACGCTGTCGCGCGTGCTGAGCGCCACGATGTCCGCGCACGACACCACCTGCGGGCACTCCTTCTCCAGCTCCGTCTTGATCTCGTCGATGATGTCGTAGCCCTTCACCGAGATGTTCGGCCCCGCCTCCTTCTCCGCGCTCTGGTTCGACAGCGGGTCGATCAAGATCGACGCGTCGCATCCCTACACCACCCACACACGCACACGCACGCACGCATCCAACATCACATGCAAGTCAGCATCCGCCATTGCCGGCGGCGGGCAAGGTCGTAGAACGTGAACGTACATTGGCGAAGCAGTCGTGGAAGAGGAGGCGGAGGAGGAGGGCGGAGGTGGTAGGGTCCTCCTTGAACTTGCGCTCGATGACGGTGGAGACGACCTTCTCGACGTTGGGGCAGGTGGAGGAGTAGAAGTCGGCGGAGAGCTGGGCGGTGGCGAGCAGTGGCGCCGCGGCGGCGACGACGCCGGCGAGGAGGAGGAGGAGGGGGAGGCGGGTGTCCATCACGAGGGGTCCAGTATCGTGCAATGGTGGGGCTCGTTGCGGGCCGTGCTTATACAGAGCGCATGCAGAGGTGGTCAGCGCGGGAGAGGAGTGAGCGGTCGAGGCGCGCGCGTGCGCTGGACGGTTCATGGCTATCGCGCCTTTCGACTTCTGGGGGTGTAATAATAGCAGGGGATGCTTCTTCCTGCTTCCCTCAGCTCTTCTCGGCATGCATAGCCACGTTACCTTGTTCAAAAAAAAATGTTTTCTGGTCGTTTTCTGGTGTATCGACGGGACGATCGATCGGCTGGAGGAACGGAGGATGCATAATTAATCTAAGAGAAAATCCAAATAAATATAATTGACAAGCACACAATTTCAAATAAGTCCAAGTTTCATGAAATGTCATTGCATCAGCGATTTAATTTGTCTCAAAAATATCATCGTCGTTAATGTTCCGTTAGTACTTAGCATCTCTCCATTAAGTGCTATAGGATAAATAATACATTTATCGTGGCGGGATGATCGAAATTCTAACGGCAATTTCATCAACGGTGCAGATCCAGATCCGGATCTAGGTGCTATGGTGGTCCCTATATGGTGGCGTTTGGTGGTAGCGATGGTTCAGCTCCACGACTCGGTGAAGCTCAGCGGCCCGGCTAGGTGGAGGAGCGGGTCATCAACAGCGCTGTCCAGTCGTGGTGCGGGTTGTTGTGGTGTGTAGGTGGTGTACATAGTGCAAGTAGTTTCGATGTGCAGGTGGCATATGGTTGGATAGGACTCCAAGGTGAAAGTCTTGCTTGGCTTGACGGTGCTAGCGGCGGCGACATCCTCTGACGCTGTTCACTTTCTTGAAGGCGTTGCTATGGAGTCCTCATTCAACTCCACATCAAAAGATTTCTTCGGGTGAAAACCTTATATTCGTTTGGATTGGGCGATGTCGTCGTTCTGTTAGCGTGTCCTTAAAGCTTTGTTTAGGAGTTTTTTCCTTATTGGATGGTTGTTCTTTAGTTCAGTAAGTCAACGGCAGGATTTTTGCCGGTTTTATATAAATTAACCGTGCCGTTGTGAGATTTTTAGATCTGTTTTTTTTATAGACTCTCTTTTTTCTCTTCTATAGTGAAATGTGGGAGCACCTCGGAAAATAACATCCATCAGCAATGTCTCTTAAAAAATACCATCACCTCTCAAAAATCACAAGAGGAAATAGATACACAAGAGAAGACGAACAAAACTAGGAATTTCGAGGAGGTAGAGGTGAATGTATAGATGGCCAAAAGGCCCGAGGCCCGATGGCCCGGCCCATGGCATGGCATTTTGGCCCGGCCCAAGCACAGCACCGGGCTGTGCCTGGGCCACTCCACCGGCACGTTGGGCCAGCCCGACACAACCGGCCCGGCACGGCACGATGGGCCGGCAGCCAAGCCCGATACACAAAAAAAAATAGGGGAGTAAAAATAGACATATTATATGCCTTGGACGAAAGAAAAGGATGTAAAATAGACTTATTTTATCTATACATATGTCAGCCCAAAGAGGAGGGATGGAAAATATACTTATTTTAGCTATATATATGTCAGACCAAAGAGGAGGGACAAAAAAAATAGACTTATTTTAACTATACATATGTAGAAGCCCAAAGAGGAGGGACGGAAAATAGACTTATTTTAAAAAAACCCGATGGGCCACCCGTGCCTTCGGGCCGCCACGGTACGGCTCAACAGTTGGTGGGCCATGCCTGGGCGGGAGGTGCAGCCCATGGGCTGGCACGGCCCGGCACGAAGTGCCGATCGGGCCGTGCCGGTCCAATAGCTGGTGGGTCGTGCCTAGCCGTGCCTGAGCTGGGCCGTGCCGGGCGGGCCTTTTGGCCATCTATAGGTGAATGCAATGCAGCAATCAGAAAAAAGGAGCACAACTCTTACCCCTTCGAAATTCCTTCACGCCTTCCAACAAATTCAATCAACCACTCCCATTTACGAAGATGCAACTTTTCTACATAGGCCTGGTTTAGTTCTTATTTTTTTCTTCAAACTTTCAACTTTTTTATCACATGAAAACTTTCCTACACACAAACTTTTAACTTTTCTGTCAAATCGTTCTAATTTTAAACTTCTAATTTTAGCGTGAACTAAGGCACCCATAATAGAAGGCCAAATCGTCGTCGATAAGCTGCAGTCTTCAGTGGGGAAGAAGCCATAGTTGGCTGCCAGTATCGCCGCTCCCAGAGACAATCCAGAGCACCACACAGGCACTATCGAGGCGGCTTGTGCCCAGCGGCCGCGCGTTTTCCGCGAGCGACGCCACCCAGAGCCCCCGTCCCTCGAACCCAACCCGCCCGCCGAAGGAAGACACACAGGCGGATAGGGGCACAGCCCCGCGGCGGCGACGCTGGGGCATCGGGAGTTCAGTAGATCAACTGCCTGGATCAACGACGGCAGCCTGGGTGAAGGTCTTGCCGAAGGTTCACGTTGACAAAAAAAAAAACAAAAGGAAAAGGTTAACGGAAGGCAACTCACGTTGATTGAACGGCGATGGTAAAAATAACAAAAGGAGAAAATAGCTTATACCATGGTATTTTGTAGAGCTTACATCTCTATCTATATTATCATAAAATTTATTAGTGGTAATGGTTTTGTCACTTCCACCTATCTTATGTGCTACTATTTGCTTCCTGAACAGTATAATACATTGTTTATCGTATCATCTTTAACCAGAGTTTTAAAGTGATAATTTATTATTATATCACCGTTAATCAGAGCTGGAGAATGATGATTAATTTTAGTTAGCTGATAACCCATTTAATATAATTAGAGCCCGTTGTAACATATGGATATTTTGCTAGTATCAATGGTATTTCTTAGAATCGATGGTTTGTCGATAAACAATCTTAGAAATTTCCCCTTTTTCCATAAGAGCAGGTACAATAGCAGGCTATAAATCAGCTGCAAATATATTTTAAGTAGATAAATGAGGAGAGAGAAAGGTAGCGGGCTACAGATTTGTAGCCAGCTGTAGCACGGACTCCAAGACGCAGTGTGTGTTTGACAGATGGGACCAGATATTAATAGTGTAGTATGTAAGTATTGTATGAATGAGCTATTAGATTGATTATAAATGAATTGGAACTAGTAGTTGGCTATACTATTAAACTTGCTCTAATGGCAATGGAAAATTGGTGGACTCTTCAAAATACATTGGCTGATTGGCGGACGAAAGGCCTAGAGAACCACCACTCCAAAAGCTTTAATGAAGTGTGAACGTGTGATTGTTCAACCGAGATGCATTTGCAGTTTTTTTCTGGTCACCTGAAGTTGAGGATAATCACACCAGCGTGTAAAGATGTTCACAAAGAAGTTGTTCGTGTATCCCATATTCCCTTGTTTCCTTCATAGCCAAAACCAAAAGGCAATAAGGGAATCAGATCGATATAGAAGTATGGAAAATTTTGCTAAGACAAGTAGTAGTATATCATATAACTAAGGCAAATATCCAATACAAATGTATATGCCTACAATAAGCATGCAAAAGGCTGAAATTTCACTCAGATCAAATGCTAACTACTTCAAAATGCTTTAAACAATTACATGACGTTAAAAGACGTCTTTTCTCAACCATGGCGGAACAGATTAAAAGCCGGTTAGAAGTTACTCGGGGAGTGATACAGGTCTGGTCAGGGCACCCGCCACTCTACCAATCAGACTGCAGCGTTAAATCGGAATAAACTACTTTTCCAATGCCCACTAATTTACAGGCCATTTACACAAAAAAATAAAAAATAATAAACCAAACACGCCAGACAACAATCAACAAACACACTACACTAATGCTCGTGCTTCACTCGCCCTTTCAGTATTCCTGGAATAGGGGGTGAGCTTGGCAATCTAGCTGTACCATTAGTTGATCTTGCAGGTTGCTGCACTTGCTGCCTATAAATATTTGGCATGCTTGAGCTCTCACCTCCATTTGAAATTAGATCATGAATACCGTCGATTTGTTCTTCTCCACAAGAACTCATTGCTTTCAGTACAAATGAGTCATCATGCAACTCAAATGGTGTGCTGCAGTTTCAGAAATGTAAATATCAAGAACTTACGCTGATCTAAGGGAAATCTAAGAGGCTGCACCGATATCAAATTATTTCTTTCAACAAAAATAAAAGGCATATTTTGATATGTTTCATTCATTTGATAGTTCCTTTTAGAAAGAGTAAATTGCACTCATGGTGCAAGAACTTGTCAGGTGGGCGTGTTTTAGTACTAGAACTTGAAATTTGAGCATATTAGTCCATTAACTTGGCTATATGGTGCATATTTGTTCAAAGTGAAGGCCACATTACATATTTTTGCCACATCAGCAAGGGACGCTGTCGATTGCACATCAGGCACACAAATCGCTTATCTCCCATCCCAACAATTTTGAAACAAACTCCCGACTATTTTTCATGTTCTAATTGTTCCAGATGATATATAATGTCTGCTTCTTTCCATTTATTATGAATTCACGACTCCCAGGTTGATCCATTACTTTTGGTGAACTATGAATCTTGTGAAGCTAGATCATCTACGGCAAGATGTGGCAATGCATATCATTCCTGTTCACATGATCAAACTTTGGAAATATATAGGCAAAAATCGAACAGGCTAGCTAACTCAAAGATGTTACTGTGTGCTTCGTCAGTGGTGGTGGCGGGTGATGGTGATGCTAGTCTTCTCGAAGCAAGCGTTGGCCTTTTAGATCAAGCTAAATTTCTACTGTCTAGTTTCATTGTTCAATTGACAGTATAACTATGAATTGATTCATGCATCAATCAAGAGATTACAGTGCCCTCTATCAAAGCTAAATCTAGACCTATAGAGCTTTTGATTTGATATTGTTACCATTGAACTGGGGATATTTGCTAAAATGAACCTTCAGTCTATCTGTCGTTTGAAGGAAGAAGCAAAAACATGTTACATGAATGACATGTCTTGCTAACGTGGCCGAAAATTCCGTGTGGTATTCACCTTGACCAAAAGCGCACCGTCTAGTCAAGTTGGTGAGCCAGTTTGTTCAGTTTTCAAGTTCTTACAATAGAATGCACCCACCTAACAAATTCTTGTACCGTGAATGCAATTTACTCTTTTAGAAAAGTAAAATGAATTTCACACTTGGGCTCTCATCTTCCCAATTTAGGATGCCAATGTCTCCCTATTATTCAAGAATTAGTGATATGGCAAATGTCACTAGGATAATGAGGACCTGCGACCTGTAATTGGACTAAAACTAGATGACTTAGCTCAACCAATAAAAGCTAACAACACTTTTCAAAAGTCACATTATTTACACTTCCGCTTGTACCGTCCCATCACTAGAGGTTTGGAGACAAAAATCTCTACCATCCAAATTTGATATAGCAGCTGAGATTTTAGTTCTTTTTTACAGAGTGAATTATATTATATTTTAAGGGTTAAAAGACCACTGCCAGAATTTAAATGAGATAAGAGGATGCCCTTCCAGTGAGGACCTTCTGCAATCATATCATGAAAGAATAGAAAAATGGAAACAGAAAGAGAAAGGTGTGGCTTGCTAGATAAATTGTAAAGGTGTGACCAGATGGGAGAGAATAACAGGATTCTTGTTTTACCTATTAAAGTCAAAATGTACAAGTTGCATATCTTCTGATATTTCAACTTCCACAGTTGCATGAGGCCGTGTCTGCATGATTCATTCTTGTCATTTAGCCTGAAGTCATGTGCAGGAAACAGTGCCATGAAACAAGAGAATAGAAGACAAAGAATTTATGAACTATTCACCTGAACAAGGATAAATGGTAATGCAACTCCACCCGAGGGAATGTTTCCTGAACCATATAGCTGTTCATTTCTTTGTATCAACTTTTGCATACCTACAAACTTAACATGCCAAAAACAATGTTACCGAGTAAGGGCATTATGTGTATCACAGTATCTACCACTAAAGCCACACAATTTGAAGACTATGGTACACTGCTAGCTCAGTAGAACAGTTCATTTTATATATTGCATTGGACATGACTAAAGAAAAGCAGGTTGAGCTATATCATTACTTGGTCTTGCAGCTCCTGCAAATATGTATTTTTCTTCTCAATCCTACTTTTCAGTCCTACAAGTTCCGTCTGTAAAAGAGCATAAATAAATTAATAAATATGACTACCAAAAGTACATCAAATGTCGATAACCAGTGGGAAAAGAAGACGAAAAACCTGCAAATCTTCAATATCATTTATACTGGTTCGAGGCAACCCCTTCCACTGAATTTCCTTTTTATCTTTAGATATAATCTCCATAGCCATCAGAACATTCAGAGCATCATAAACCCTTCTCCGTATATTTTTCTCGTCATATTGTTGCTGCATTTAACACAAAGTGAGCATACAACTGACTTAAGAAATAATTGGTGATGCAGGCAAGTCATTTCTCAACTGCATTGGGATTATCCGGATCTGGTGGCAAAATGCTGTTATTGGGATCTGCAAATTCGGCAACAAGTTCATCTGCCACCTGATAAAGATAAGTCAGAAGGACTATGAGACTTGGACTTCACCAATAAGGGTAAACATTGAAAACTATCAACAAATGCATAGCCAAAATTATTACAACTTTTTGCCAGAGAGACAAAATATGATAGTTTTTAGCAATTTTGAGGAACTCCAAACATGAACATGAATAGATGCAAAGACAGATTGTTAGTTTAAATATAACAGTAGAAGAGGGTGATATGTATAGCGGATTTACAATGATCAATATGGTGGATGTCACATATTACAACACATCACCATAGTAAGATCTGAGCAAGCTGATCAAACAGCAGTGTTACATAAGACATGTGAGTGAGTTACCAATTTTATAGCCCCAAATCATGATGCGGAACATGGCAGTTTTATAGATAATGAATTGTTTGACAATACCACCAGGTGGACGGACAATATGAACATGTTGGCTTATTGGAGCAATAGCTAGTCCTGCCCTGTGCATATATTGCTATTAGGTTTTACATTGCATACATAGCCTAAGTCCTCTTGAAATAACTGATTGAATCTTCAAGGATAGAGTTAACAAGAAGACAACTATGCAAAGAAACAGGGAGCTGACACATGCAACATTTGTGATCTCAATTTGCTGCTTCAATCCATGTGATGTGACCACGTACATGATGCCATCAGATGCTCAGAACAAGATACATGAACTCGGTAGAAAGAGGAAAGCACTAACCTCGTTGTATGTTGTTCTCCCTTTACTTTCAACTTTCTCACAAACTGCAAAAGAACAAACAGTGTCATCATGAGTTTTTATAGCACATACTTGTGGTGCTTATAAATAAACTCAAATGGTGTACTAATAGGGAACAAATGGGATTTAACACACCTTTCATACTAAACTGGCGCAGCCCCCTGCCACCTTTGTCAGGACCAACTGCTCGTGCTCCTCTCTTCTTCTTCTTGCTGAATAATTTTATTCATAGCAAAAACCCTTATTGCAAATGCACAAAACTAGATAACAATGAAGGGATTTATTTTTTGAAAAGGAGCCTTAAGAGGTAGAGAACTTCTGCCAAGTCGTACTTCCAAATTCATAATGCAGAAAAACATGCACTGGCATCCAAACAGCAGTGTTCTACAGTCTGGAATCTATGTAGCAAAAGAGGTCACATGACTGATGTTTTACTGATCATCGTGAGTACAGTATACACGTGTAATAGACTACAGATGAGAACTACTCCGTATATATATAGAATTAACACTTTCAGCAAGGTAAACCTACAGAGCATAATCGTATAAGCATCCCCAGAAAATCTTACTTGCAACCACACATCAAAGTGATGGCAGGATACACTTCCCTAAGCATTTTGCAGCCCAAACACAGCTAATTACAACACTACGGACAATTTTAACCACCCGGTGCATCTCCGGAGCATTTTAAGTAGCGTACAGCTACAGAGAAAAACAAAAACCAACCAAATTCTCAAAATCTTAAAATCTTGTAATAACATTGGGAAAAAAACGCAACCCCGCGGCGAAAACTGGCAAACCAAACGCTGACCTCGTTGGAGCCTGTGAGGAAGGCGCATCGTCGCCGTGGATGTCAAGGTCGTTGAGGCGGAGGAAGGTATTCTCACTAATCGGAGTAGAGGCCGCCGCCGCCCCCGCCGCCATGCCTGCGGCTGCGGGGACATGCTGCTCGCTGCGGCTGGACGGGGAGCCCGCGCTCCCGCCGCTCGTCGAAGCGGATTGCGCTCCGCCCGAGGGCGGCGGCGTGGCCAGGGACGGCCGCGCGCCGGCCGGCTGCGGCGGGCGCTGGAACGTCGAGGCGGCGCGCCCGCCGTCGTCGTCCGGGCGGTGGGCGACGCCGGAGACCATGGGTGGCCGAGATCGCGCGAATCGGGGACCAGAATTGGGGAGGAGTTGGAGCGCGGAAACCCTAAAACGACAAAGAGGGGGCAAATTGGAGGGAGAGAAAGAAATGAGAAATCGACGAGAGGGCGGGCAGAGACGCGGAGACGAGCTTCTTTTCTCCTCTTTGCGTTTTTGTTTCTTTCTTTTTATTTTTATTTTTTTTTCTTATGAAATTTGGCGGTTTCGGCTCCGTGACGCGCCGGCTGCCGGCGCCTGAAATGAGCCCAAAGCCTAGTGCGGTGCCAGGTGGCCTCATCGTCTGAACCCAAAGCCTAGTAGGAATGAGAACTTGGGAAGCGCGAGCATTTCCGACGAAATCAGCCTCTCCAACCATTCACATAGCTAATTCCTCTCCTGATTTGGCTATTTGGTAAGCCAGACTCGCAGTTTTTTCATCTACACTTTTCATTTGGGTCTATAACAGTGAGACCTATGTATCAATCCATCACTTTTTTTTTTCGGAAATCCATCACTTTATTTCTCTCCTTCTCCTTCCTCCCACGTCCCAACCACTACTCCGTACCTCCATCCTCAATGCAATATCCTCCCAAGTGCCAACCACTAATCTATTCCTCCATCCTCAATCCTCCACCCTCGGTAGTAGTGGTGGGAGGGCGAGGACGACGGCAACATTAAGCAAGCCGCTACACTTGCGTAGAGTGGGTAGGCGATGGAGGAAGCTAGAGTTGAGGATGAAGATGTGTAAGAGGGCAGGGAGATGTATAGATAAATGGCCAATAAATTCAAAATCAATATTTGTTTAGTAGTAAAAAGTAGGCCACAATGGTGATAAAGCTATTAGCGCATGATTTTATCCATTAAAGCTCAAATCCTACTGCTGATTTGCATGTATTCCTAGAGAAGTTGTAAAGCCTATATACTTCCATTATCTTAAAAATAATAATAATAATAATAATAATAATAATAATAATAATAATAATAATAATAATAAACAACGTTATTAATAAGTCATACTACACGTTGAATTCAGGCCCAAAGTTCCAGTTGAACCCAATACAGGCCCAGTACACATGGATAACACCACGTGCGTTTAGGTCTTTTAAAATACACCGAATTGCCGAATAAAAAAAGCGTTTTTTCGGCCCAAGTGGCACAGCGTTAGGCACGTCAGCCCAAAACTGACCTCACCGCCGCACGCGGCAGCCCACCAACTTAGGTCGTTCTTATCCAACCCACCAGCTCATCGCAAGCCAGTACTAGTAGTTCTAGAACGTTCGAGAAACTGAACCATCGCGCGTCGCTGCAGCGGCTCGCCGGTTTCCGAGACGTGGGCCCACACCCACTTGGGCCCTTGATGGGCCCTACTTGGTCCAAAGCGAGCGCGGCTTCCGCCACTGGATTCCAGCGAAGGACACGTACACCGCCTCCCGCACGTAGGGCCCATTTTTGTTCGAGAAAAGTGAAGAAAAAAGAAGGGAAGGGCCAGGGCCCACGACCATCTCGGCACACGTCGCCTTCCACCTTATCGTCACAGCGATCGTCACACGGCACACGATAATTTTCGTCGCACAAATCGTCGCCTCGTACGTGTGGTTCCCTTAAAAAGGGAAAACGTCGTACGCGAGGACTGAAGAAAAGGGGAACCAAAGCCGTTGCAATTACCATCCTCCTCTGACTGGAAATATCAACGACCCCTTTCTAAAAAAAAAAAACAACTAATGCCAACATTTACTTGATTGATCACCGTGTTTTACCATAGTTTTTGCTCTGAAGCTACGTGGCAAGAAAGGACAGTACTGTATCTCTGTCACGTATGAGCCGTGGCCGCATAGAAACTCGAACATTGTGACAAGGTAGTACTGTACAAACTTGAGTTGTGGAGTACCAAACAGTATCTGGTCGGTGACATCCAACCAAACAGCTGTTGATCCTATCTAAGGCAAGTAGTACTGTACTAGTACTAAAGTCCAGTACACTGGCTACGTAGGAGTACACAGCAGCAAAGGCACCAGCAAAATCTACGCGATGACGCCACGTGACATGACATCGCAGGTGACCGTAGCCAAAGCCAAAGCACCAGCCGCGGCAGGCAGGCTGGCTTTGCTGGTGGGAAATTACCGGCCACTGAAAGGAAACTTGCGCCCGACGCGTACACGGATCCGCACGGCGGGCGGGCGAGCGGACTGACAGGGTGGCCCCACCCACCCCACCGCGGCGTCTACGGTTTCTTTCTCTTTCTCTCTCTTTTTTTTTCTTCTTCGTCTCCGTCGCCTAGTCGGCTTCGCCTCCGCTTCCTCGTCTCGTCTCCCTCCCCCTATTTATCCCCGCCCACCCAGCGCCGCCATTTTATTCGCTTCGTCAGAACTCAAAATCTCAAATTCCAGACTTCCAGAGGCGAGCACAGGAGGAGGTTGGAAAAATCCATCCATGGGGGATGAGAAGGCTGCTCCGAAGGCGGGCGCCACCGCCGACCCGGTGGTGCTGAGGATGGAGTTGCATTGCGCCGGCTGCGCGCAGAAGGTCAAGAAGTCCATCAAGCACTTGGCCGGTACGCATCTCGGTCTCGATTATTCGCCGCTGCCGCCTCTCGTTTCTTTCTCTTTTTTCTTTTTGAGCCTTTTTTGGGGGGTTCGATTTGGTGTCTGGGTGTCTGAATTTTTGGGTTGTCTCTGGGATCGCAGGGGTGGAGTCGGTGGCGGCGGACGTGGCGACGAACACGGTCGTCGTGGCGGGGACGGCCGAAGCGGCCGCGCTCAAGGCGAGGATCGAGGCGAAGACCAAGAAGCCCGTCGAGGTTGTCTCCGCCGGCGGCGGTGGCGCCGCCGCCAAGAAACCCGCCGCCGAGCCCAAGGCCGTCAAGGACGATGGCGGCGAGAAGAAGGACGCCCAGGCGAAAGAGGAGAAGGGGAAGAAGCAACCGCCAGAGGAGAAGAAACCCAAAGAGGTCGGTACACAAGAGGCAACCCTACCAACGCCATACGCATACGCTTCTCTGCTCCTCCCAACTACTCGTTTGACCTGAGAACTCAAAATGTCTCTCTGCTTTGTTGTTACAGGAAACGGTGCTGCTCAGGATTCGCCTCCACTGCGATGGCTGCGCCGACCGCATCAGGCGACGCATCTACAAGATCAAAGGTGAGGATTTTATTTTTTTAATTAATCTTTCCTCTGTCAGTTTTTGTACTACTCTCGTTCTGCTGTTTGTTTTGTTGCTTTGGCTCCAAAACTGACGCCTTCTGGCTTTTGCTATGTGTCAGGGGTGAAGGAAGTGGTAATGGACGGCAATGCCAAGGATGAGGTGAAGGTGTCGGGCACAATGGACGTGCCGGCCATGCTGACCTATCTCACCGAGAAGCTCAACCGCGCCGTGGAGGCCGTGGCGCCCGGCAGCAAGAAAGACGAGAAGAAGAAGGACAAGGGCGGTGACGCCGACGGCGGCGAGAAGAAGAAAGACGCCGCCGGCGGCGACAAGAAGGACAAAGGCAAGAGCATCGAGGTCGCCGGCCCGTCCACCGCCGCCGCCGCGGCGTCCATGGCGCCGGCGCCGGCCGAGGCGAGCACGTACCACGTCTCGCCGTACGGCCACGGCTACTTCGCGTACCCGCAGCAGCAGGGACCTCCCCCCAGCTACTACCAGTACTACGGCGGCGGCAATGGCGACGGCGTGGGCTACGCCAACCCCAATGCCGGCGGCGCCGGCGGCTACTACCACCCCCACCCCAACGACGTCCCTACCTACCAGCCGCCGCCGTCGTACCCGCCGTACCCCTACCAGCTCGACATGTCGCCGGCGCCGCAGCTGTTCAGCGACGAGAACCCCAACGCCTGCTCGGTGATGTGATCGCCATGTCTCCGGCGACAGAGCTCAGAGGCCAATCTGACGACATGTACATACCGAGGACTTTAGACTTAGAAGATCAGAGGCATCCACCAAACGTGTTGTTATGCTTTCGATCAATTTTTGTCCAAACTTACCCCTTCTGTTGTAGCGTCATTTTTTTTAGATCAATTCTTGACTGGTTAAGCGAAATTTGATTTTAACTAGAGTATTAGCGGATGAAATGGACTGATGGAGTGATGATCTTTTGGTCGCAAAATGCGTGCCTAGTCAGAGATGTTGGTTGAATCGTGGACTAGTTCTGTCTTGGTCGCGTTGCTTTTCATCAAAGACGTGGTGTTTAACCAGGCGATTGTAAATTAAAATATATGATTAAATCTTCGTTGGTCTTGTGCTGTTCGTGAGGGGCAAAGAAAAGTTTCCTCAAACGCGGAGTAGTTTAATTTTCTTTCAAACGATTCGTGGCGGCAAAATTGATCTCGTTCTTCCCCGTCCGACGTGGCGCCGACGAGGACGGATAGCTACGTCGGTGATTCGGATTCGGATATTCTCCCAGCTCTGTGTGTAAGAAGTCTTCTCCGCGATATTATTTGATGTTCTCTGTGTGCTACCTGGTTGCATTGCCGTTGCGATTAATCTTCAAATTTCAGATTATTGCGGCGATTAATAGTTTTATAATTGAAGACACACATCTTTTTCGATGTGAAGCTTTGGCCATGCGTGTGCAGGCCGTCGTTACCATCATTCATATCCCTTTTGACATTTGAGACAGTAATAAAGGGTCGGTAAATCCAAAAACCTTTTCGTCTTTACTACGTTAACTCTGATTCGTAGACCATTTCAGAACAACTGCATTTTCTGATCTACCTGCAACTTGTGAAATCCAGAACTATCACCTCGGCAATATTTGTATACAGCAATTCTAGCTCTGTGATCTACACATGTTCTGTGCAATTTTCACATGGGAATAAGAAAAAAAATAACAAAAATTTCAGCGTTCCAGACAGGGAGTCAACAATGTTCATCAAGGTCTTCGTTATCCGGAATGAAATGCCCACGTCCTTTTCGCCCACATTTTGCAGGTTTGGCGTGCCACACGGTCACCTACCATTGAAGCAATCCAAATCACTAACACGCCCATGTTTGAAGAACGCGGCAATTGATAAGAGAATAAAGAAAGCGATTAGACTGCACTAGCTTTGGAATATGACCGTATTAAGCATATTTAGACTACGAACAATTAGTCCCGGGATTGGACTACAGGGTCAGAGGGGTATGGTCTCTCTCCATGGGGACACGTGTCCTGTTCATGATTGAAACCTTCCTGGTGAATTATCCTTAAATATCATTTTCTTCCACTGTCTAATCTCACATGGAAATCCTAATAATCATTTTGTTCTTATATATCCGAAGGTTATCCATTCCGATGGCCTCTGCTCTTAATTAATTTGTGCAGTTCTTTTAATCCCTGATGCTGTTGCATCGTTGATCCGTTGCCAAATGGAGGAAACAAAACACACAGCAAAACTATTTTTTTTCATGCTCTGTTTTTGTCTTCATACGTGTGCCTGACTAAGAATATTCTCCCAAATGGCAATTAAATATGGCGTTGATTAACTCAGGCAACATGTCAGAAAAACACGGACTTCTGAAAGCTGAAACTTGGAAAATGTTGGACTGCAATTCAATTTCTGGAAGTAGTGGATAACCTAATCCTGTACGAACAACTGCTGGATATGAATCTCTTGTCGGTGTGCTGATTTTCCATTAGTTAATTGAATAATTGAGTCGGTGTTTTCTTTAATTATGGTTTGGGGCATGCCGCATTGCCGCCCTGATTACGCAAATTGTTTTTATATTTTTTGTCTCGTGGGTTTACGAATCGGAAGAATTGGGTTGTGTTTAGATCTAAAGTTTGAATCCAAACTTCAGTCCTTTTCCATCACATCAACCTGTCACACACACACAACTTTTCAGTGACATCATCTCTAATTTCAACCAAAATATAAACTTTGGATCCAACTAAACACAGCCTTGGTCTGACCGGATTGCAATGCCGGTCGTTGTGCACTAGACTTATTTTTTTTTAATTTTATCTACATTCATGTTACATTATTCGATAATATCATAATATGGCAGCAATATGGTGCTTTTATATTTTAGGGAAATGTTAAAAATAATATACTCCCTCATTTCCTAAATATTTGACGCCGTTGACTTTTTTAAACATGTTTGACCGTTCGTTTTATCAAAAAACTTTTGTAAAATGTGTAAAACTATATGTATACATAAAAGTATATTTAACAATAAATTAAATGATAGGAAAAGAATTAATAATTACTTAAATTTTTTAAATAAGACGAACGGTCAGATATTTTTAAAAAAGTCAACGGCGTCAAACATTTTGGGATGGAGGGAGTATGTATCACTGGCTGTGAGGATAACATCGCCATGTCATTGGGTCGTTCTGTTCTCTGTTCCAGCCTCATTGGATGAGAAACACATTAATATTCAAACAATATCATGAATACTGTTGGTTTGGTCAGCTTGTCCTAGTCGGATCTTTGGACAAATTGACCTGAATCGAGCTGGCAACCGTGCTAATTTTCAAGGAAATCAAAATTTTGAAAGAAACAACCAACCGACCGGTCACCGGTGATCTTATATTCTTATTTGAATAGTACTTGCAGACCGTCATAAATCACAACACTTTGGTTGTGTTTAGTTCGTGTGCCAAATTTTTTTAGTATACGGATATACATTTAAAGTATTAAATGTAGACTAATAACAAAACAAATTACAGCTTTTGCCTGTAAACTGCGAGACGAATTTATTAAGTCTAATTAATCTGTTATTAGTAAATGTTTACTGTAGCATCACATTGTCAAATCATGGTGTAATTAGTCTCAAAAGATTTGTCTCGCAATTTACAGTCGGACTGTGCAATTGTTCTTTTTTCGTCCATATTTGATGCTCTGTATATGTGTCAAAACATTTGAAGTTTGAAAAAAAAAAGTTGGAATCTAAAAGACGGCCAATGTCTTGTAAATTTAACTGTCTGCTACGTTTGCGCAATGCAGTGAAGTTAAGTATAGTTCAATGCTCCCATGTTTTTTTTTTTTTTTTTTTTTTGAGAAACTTTCATGGAAATGTCACTGCAACTGAATTCAGGTTCTGTCTGAATTGGATTGCAACTAGACATGATCCATGTAAACTCCCGCCTAAATTGAAAGGCAATCTTTGCACTGCCCTTTAAAACCTTTTTCTTCTTTAGCTCAAATTTCCTTTTGACTTTCTTCTTTCTTCTTTATGTTTCCATTTTTTATTTACCCGCAATAAAAAGAACAGGGGATCACTTTTCACTAGGGAATCTATCAAAAAACAAGAAGGAAAGAAACAAAGACAGTTTCAGACTTTGGTAAGGGCAGTGGGCCTTGCTCATTTCACCCTTTAATCACATGTTTGGGCCTTCTTTAATCCCAGATTTGGCACTCCAAACTTGTCCACTTTCTGACAGCCATTTCCCTGATGGCAGGTAGCTTCTGTGTGTGCCACATACCTGCATATGCTGGATGAGTGGCTGCCAACCATGATCCTGGACCATTTCTTCCATTCTTTCACTCATCCTGGCAGCTTCAGGTCTGGTGAGACCGTGAGAGTGGCCAGATCACAAACTTTTGGCTCAAGTGACCAACTGAATCTGAATGTGGGTGGCCTGCAGGTAAGTGTCAGTACTAACTTGCAAGGCCAACAATCAACTGGTTACTGATCTGATCTAGTATTGCAGCACATTATTTTCCTGCTACCAACTGCAAGATCGTCATCATTCTTAGGCCTGTTTAGATTCCAACATTTTTCTTCAAACTTTCAACTTTTCCGTCGTATCGAACTTTGTTACACACACAAACTTTCAATTTTTCCGTCACATCATTCCAATTTCTTTAAATTTCCAATTTTAGCGTGGAACTAAACACAGACTTATGCCAGCTGTATGGCTTCGTTTGTTAATTGTTATTATTGTTAACTTTGCTGATTACAAAAGAGTCAATTCATGCAGTTCTTTCTTTGTTTTATGGGGGCTACTTGTATGAAATTATTGAAATCTGTAATCAAATTGCACACAGTCAGAAACCGGTGGTTAGAGGCCTTGGTCCTGAAGTCTCAACTGTACTTCCTTGAATTCGCTAGATAAATCACAGAAGATGATTCGACGCATTAACTAACACCATTGAGTTCAGCATCATGCATCACAACGAAGAGATCAAAGTTTCAATTAGTACCACACAATGATCTTGACTAACAATAAGCTCCAAACCAGCGTACAGAGTTACAGACAGTTTTATTTGGCGTGATCTAGACTTTGCAAGCAACAATTTGGGCGATAGAGATAAGAAGGGAAAAAAACAGAGGCACCCGTACTAACACAAAATGTCAGCTGATCATGACGTACTGTTTACCTTCCTATGATCTGAAGAAACCTCACAATAGTGTTAACTGTTTACTGCGATACCTCAACCATGCAATATATAATTTTTCTTTTCTAGATTTCCACTATGCTTGTATTCCAATTAAAAATACTACTATCTTCTAAGATTGACCTTAGTTTTGGATTCAGAACCACCAAAATCCAGGATTGAATAAAATACCACAAATAAAATATATCCCTAGCTTGACCTTACTTTTTTATTGTCCCTTCTTCTACCATGATGAAAGGGTTGAAAGCCAAACAAAAAAGAAGTCCTTTAAGCTAAAGTTAAAGAACAAAGTGGATCGCATTGCATGGCCCCCCTTGACACATCACTTTCGTTCCTCTATTTCTTCAGACATATCATCACTTGTATCAGGTTTGCTGCATACATGCAGGAGAGGATTTGGTGGAGAAAGTGAAAGTGGAAGAAAAACATTCTTGCACGAGCAGAGCACACTACTGCCTGATGAGTGTTCTTTGCGATCCAACTTTGTAGAATTGTAGGTCACCACAGACGCTTTACGCACATGTGTTGTTGCACGCGATGTCGCATGCTTTGATCCAGACATGAGGAGACGAAATGCGTCCATCCAAATTTCTGGCAAAAGTGTCGAGGGAAGCATCGAAGTTTCACCATAGTTTACTTGAAGTTTCGCAAATTAACTAGCTAGACCTTGCACTTTACAGTGCTGAAAAAGTTGTAAAACTCGCAGCGGCTTCACAATTCAGTTAGGAAAAATGAAACCGGATATATAGGGGCTGTTCAGATTGATACTATTTTCAAACATTCTATTTTTTTTTGTTAAAGTTGCAAAAAAATGTCTACATCTAGTTTGTTTTCAAATTTGATAAATACATATGAATTCCAGCCAAAATTTTGACAATATTGACATATTCGGTATTGCCAAAAATTAGTAAGATTTATTTGGCTACAATCTAAACAGATCTTATTTTTTGGCCCATGTTATCAAACCGGCCCATTCCATTTCCGAAGTAGTATCACGTCATTTCTCTCTTAATATACAACAATTGTGCTTTTTCTGCAGCTCCGTCACCTCCCTGTCACTGAAGTTCCAAAGTAGGAGGCTAGGTGCAGATAACTTGTGTCTTGCAAGTGTCATAGATATTGTCATATATTCAAACAAAATAATTTTCAGTTCACATTTTCTCAGTGCTGCAAAAAATGTAAAACTCGCAGCGGCTTCACAATTCAGTTAGGAAAAATGAAACAGAATATATAGAGGCTGTTCAGATTGATGCCATTTTCAAACATACCATTTTTTTAAAAGTTGTAAAAAAATATCTACATCTAATTTGTTGCCAAATTTAATAAATACATATGAATTCCAGTCAAAATTTTGATAATATCGACATCTTCGGTATTGCCAAAATTTGGTAAGGTTTATTTGCTACGATCTGAACAGACCTTATTTTTTGGCCTATGTTATCAAACCGGCCCATTCCATTTCCGAAATAGTATCACGTCATTTCTCTCTTAATATACAACAATTGTGCTTTGTCTGCAGCTCCGTCACTGAAGTTCCAAAGTAGGAGCAGAGAACTTGTGTCTTGCAAGTGTCATAGATATTGTCATATACTCGAACAAAATAATTTTCAGTTCACATTTTTTTGTGGCTGAAATCTCAACGGATGAATTCCCAGAAATTCGGACAATAACACACCATTGTCCCCTGCAAACTTCTAAGCAAAGCTCTATGACTTGACAGTTCGTGAAACTCGTCCTAAAATCCAAAACCGGCCGGAAATTCCAAAGGGGGATTTGACAGGAGTGATAGGCCTACATGAGCCCAAATGCAAAAAGGCCCCACAAATAAATTCAGCCTAAGCCCACTAAAATTCTGTGGATAAAATCGCATCTCCGCCGTGTGACACTGACACCCTGACCCACCAGTGGGGCCCACTAGCCAGCGGCAACGACCTCCTCCCCCCTCTTCGGCTTCACCGACCAAACCAACACAATCGCGCGGATCAACAGACTCGAGTAGGGGAGAGAGAGAGAGAGAGAGAGAGAGAGAGAGAGAGAGAGAGAGAGAAGGCGACGCGGCAATCGATCTGCCCGCCTCACCTCCGGCCACCGACCACCGCCGCCTCCGCGTCCCTCTGCCTCACCTCGACGCCGGCTAGCATCGCCGGCGATGGGTTGCTCCTCCTCCGTGCCAGGTTCTCTCTCTCACACGTTTCCATCCCCCTTTTTTAGATTAGATTTCCTCGTTGGCTATGTTTCGGCTGCGGATATTGTTGGTACCGAGTGTTAGGTAAGCAGGTGTTGCCGTGGGGGTTTTCAAATTGGG
Source organism: Oryza sativa Japonica Group (assembly GCF_034140825.1). Taxonomy (NCBI): domain Eukaryota; kingdom Viridiplantae; phylum Streptophyta; class Magnoliopsida; order Poales; family Poaceae; genus Oryza; species Oryza sativa. Next base: position 2,868,832 of record NC_089037.1, on the reverse strand, counting down.
TTCGATTCGTGGCTTGCTGCTTTGGAAAATGGGAGGGAGGGACCAGCTTTTTTATGCTGAAAGCTGATTGGGGATAAATGTTTTCGGTCACAGCGTTGATCGGGGCGAAAATTCGCGCAATCTGGACGGTTTTGAACTGTGATTTAGTGAATTTAAGTCAATTTGTGGGTTAATTGGAGGTTAGAGCAGGGTGTCTGCACGATCTCTATGAATGGGAGGATCGTGTGTGGATGTATGTGAGTGGGGGCTGGGGAAAGTTTGTAGCTGGAGTAGAAGAATTAGCCATTTTCCGCCATTTGTTAACACATAGCACTGTTTTGTCATCCAGCTCGAAGCACTGGAGGGTTGAACAATATTAGCAACGATAACTCCGCTACTGATTCAAAGGACTTGCGTGCTAAGGTTTACTGCACATTTTGCCCTTTATTACTACAATAATGCCTCTATATCATGTTACTAGCAGCTTTCTTTAACGTGTCCATCCTTTTGATGTTGTAGTTGGTATTGCTTGGTGACTCTGGTGTAGGGAAAAGTTGCATTGTTCTTCGCTTTGTTCGTGGTCAGTTTGATCCCACTTCCAAGGTGATTACTGTTTTGAGTCTCTTAGTTTCAGTTGATAATGTTATTCTTCACCTTAGATGCATGATTCTTACTTTCAGAAGTTCGATTGTTTTAAACTTATTTCCTCAAATAATTTCAGGTAACTGTCGGTGCATCATTTTTATCACAAACATTGGCTTTGGAGGACTCAACAATAGTGAAATTTGAAATATGGGATACCGCTGGACAAGAGAGGTACACATACAGCACTATGGTTTTAGCTTCTTCCAATCTTGGGATAATGGCATGCTGTTGGTGCATTAGAAGCATTGGTTTTGTGAGAAAGTTCTAGTAGTATGTGTTACTGATTTTTACAATTGATCCATCTTACGTGCCACACATGCATATGGTTTTTCTCAATCAAGAACTCATTGGTACCAGCCAATTTTAGGTATGCTGCCTTGGCACCTCTTTACTACAGAGGAGCTGCTGCTGCAGTTGTTGTCTACGACATAACTAGTCCAGAATCATTTAGCAAAGCACAATACTGGGTGAAGGTATGCTATCGCCAAATTATCTGCTTTTCTGATGTCTGGTTGATTGATTACTCTTTCTATCTTTTACTATGAGTTTGTATTTTTTGCCCGAAACTGTTCTAGTAAAATTTTATATCATACTGTAAGATTGCTGCTAAAATATTATAAATGTGTTGAAGCTTATGCTCAAAGATTACCCTGACTAGCGTGAGAAGTGTATATAATATGAACACTTGCATTTAATCTTAAAATGCACCTTCTAGATTTATTTCATCAATATCAATTGATTCAGTGAGATTGTACCATGTCGACTATTGTGAAGTATGTTATGTTTCCACTTCTTTTTTCAGGTATGAAGCACTTTCAGATTGTTTTTTCTTATATTGCAGGAACTTCAAAAACATGGTAGTCCTGATATTATCATGGTTTTGGTTGGTAATAAAGCTGATCTACATGAAAATCGACATGTATCTTCTCAGGTCAGATCTTGTGTGAAGTTGTAGTAAACATAGTATCACAATATGCTGCAAAATTGTTTTGACGATATGGTGCACATTCTGAAGGAAGCACAAGAGTATGCAGAGAAGAATAATATGGTTTTCATCGAGACATCAGCAAAGACAGCTGATAATATAAACCAAGTATTTGAGGTATGCCCCCTAGCATATGAAGCTATTTGCTTTCACGATGTCCAAGAAGCAGGATAGCTAACAAGAGAACATGCTATTTTATTTCAAATTAATCAAGCTGAACAAAAACACCAAAGCTTCAAATTCATGGAAATCCTAACTGTTTCACCCACCCCCTTACGTGTAAGCATTGAATGGACAGCTACTGCGTTAGGCCATCAATGGTCATCATCATACTAACTCGTTATGGTATGATATTTTTCCATTAACAGGTCACCGTTTTTGCATTATTAATTAAAAACAGAAAGATTCCTGAGTTAGTTAGAAGAGGTTTGGGGTATGGAAGAACAGCTCTAACCTCATATTAAACTCTCACTAAGTCACTAGCACATATATGTGTGGATAAACAATCTCAGCACAAGAATCAGTGATTTTCTCTGATCTCGCCTAAGGATCACCACAGATAGGGACAGCCTAATGTGGGCATTTTAACAACAAAGTTCAACTCTACACAGCCTACGCCCTACGGATAAACACTTCGTTGCATTTTCATCAGTCAGGTTCCTGGACATTGTCCACATGCACTGTCACCTTCATGTTCTTTTCCTATTGATGTTTTTATCCTCTTATGTTTAAATCTTTTGCTACACTACATAGCTGGGAAAAGAAACTTTGTGAACGTCGTCCTCATAACTTGATCATGTTCCTTGTACAGGAAATTGCGAAGAGGTTGCCCAGGCCAACGGCGTCTTGATAATTAGCTTCGGTGTTTGTTGAAGTGGAACACATACAAGCTGGTAATGTGCATGTAACATGTCTGTCAGGGCAAAAACTGCTGTATGGTCGATTGTTTGGAAAACAAAGGATACTGTACAGTTTATCCCATTGTGTTCAATCGTATCGTATTGTATATGTTAATAGTGCCGTCGTGTAACATCTTAGTTTACTAAAACAATCTAATATCGGTACTAAAAAAAGTTGCTTAGTTGCTGTGCCTGTGTACACCCACCACACCGAAGTTTCATCTAAACAAGTACTCCGTGTACAATTGCAGATGGCTAACCTCAAACAGACAGAAACTTTTGCCTTTTACGCTCTACAATTTGTGCAGTATAATGAATTAATGCCACGATCGCATACGAACACGGGACACTTTCCTTACAATCGAAGGCAGCAAAAGATGCGAAACTTCTCTTCCGAGCCGAACACATGCTCCTATTCCTGCACGAGCAGGCACAAGTGAACAACAACTACCTGATACACTGACATGTCGGGCCCACACTCTCTCAACTCGGCACGGGGCCCCCTCCATCTTCCGGGACCCACCTCATCCGAACTCTATGTCGCGTGGGCCACGGGCCTCGTGGGACCCACATGTCATGGACCTCCGGGGACTCCCGAACCGAGCCCAACCCGTAGGACGGTAGGAGGTCGAATCCCAAACCCCTTCGGCAAGAAAGGAGCTATTTAAGGTAGACTAATCCCCTCGTCTTCCCCCACAATCACTTCTCCCCCCGGAATATCTCCGCCAAGAGAAGAGAAGAGACACCCAACAACCCAAAACCTAGCGCCTCTGCGCTCGAGGCCCCCCCGAATCCGCGAATCCGCCGACTCCCATGGCGAGCCAGGGAGAGCCCTCCTCCTCCTCCGATCCGTAAGTTTCCCCCCTTCCTGATCTAGCCTTTTCGATCTGGTAGATTATCGAATTTTTGCGATTTTTTTGCGATTTTTTTGGGTGATTTTAATGTTCGTGGGGTGGTGGTGGTGTTGTGAGCAGGAAGGGGAAGAAGGATTTCTCGACGGCGATCCTCGAGAGGAAGAAGTCGCCGAACCGGCTGGTGGTCGACGAGGCCACCAACGATGATAACTCCGTCATCGGGATGCACCCCGACACCATGGAGAAGCTCCAGCTTTTCCGCGGCGACACTGTGCTGCTCAAGGTTTGGGGATCCTTGCCTCTGTAATTCTTCTGTTAAGCTTCAATTGCGAGGGTTTGAAGGCCTAATCTGTGGTGCTTGTCCTGGATAGTAGGAACTGATGGTCTGAATTGTGAATATGTATGAAAAAAGAACTTAGCTTTCTTGTCTCTAAGCTTAGGTTTGTGTGTCTACTGTTTTGTAGAGGATAAATTATTAGTGAGGTTGAATGTTTGCTACTTTCTAGTTTTTGCCCCTGATGTTAGCCTTGGTGTAGATTATTTATTCAGATTACATATGGTTAGATTATATGTATTCATGACTCATGACTCTTTAGCTTCCTTAGTACTAGGTTGTTACAGTAATTATGCTGTGATAAGTGATCCTCTAATTTGATTGGGTACAGCTTACAATCTGTAATTATGTCAAGATTATTGCAGTTAACTTCTAAACTGTGATGGCTATTCACTAGGTAGCTTCACAACAGTACTTATTTAGTTTTATAATGCCATGAGGTCGGGAACTTGGGATTCTGTTTTGCATTGTATGATAATTCTTGTGTCATCAAGGCATATTTTATTATTTGCTGCTGACATTTTGGCTCACTGCATCACAGGGTAAGAAGAGAAAAGACACCATCTGCATTGTTCTTGCTGATGACACCTGCGAGGAGCCGAAGATCAGAATGAACAAGGTTGTCAGGAAGAACCTGAGAGTACGACTTGGTGATGTCGTGTCTGTTCATCAATGCCCAGATGTCAAATACGGCAAGCGTGTGCACATACTTCCAATTGATGATACTGTTGAGGGCATCACCGGAAACTTGTTTGATGCCTTCCTGAAACGTAAGATTTCTTTATCACTGAAGTATTTTGATTTTTCTCTTATAGAAGGTTCTAGATAGAGAATTTTAGAGCTTTGCTGCCATGTTCTAAAACAGTATTAGCCATTTCATTTGAACTTGCTTGTTTGATACTTAATTATGTCGAGGAAAGTTTTTGTGGCTCCTAATTTCCATGAACTGTAGTACCTATATTACGATGTACATTATAACATTAACTACATTGTTGCTAATATTATGGCAAATATTCAACCTTGATATGTTTAAACGTGCTCTTGCAACCTCTAGTGTCGCCTTCTTACATCCTGCTGATACTGTTTTTATTTGTAACTTTTCAGCGTACTTCCTTGAAGCATACCGTCCTTTGAGGAAAGGAGACCTTTTCCTTGTTAGGGGTGGGATGAGAAGTGTTGAATTCAAAGTTATAGAGACTGACCCTGCAGAGTACTGCATTGTTGCACCTGATACGGAGATATTCTGTGATGGTGAGCCTATTAAGAGGGAGGATGAGGAAAGACTTGATGAAGTTGGTTACGATGATGTTGGTGGAGTTAGGAAGCAGATGGCCCAAATCAGAGAACTTGTTGAGCTCCCATTGCGCCATCCCCAACTTTTCAAGTCTATTGGTGTGAAGCCTCCAAAGGGCATACTGCTTTATGGACCCCCTGGCTCTGGAAAGACCCTCATTGCTAGAGCTGTTGCTAATGAAACAGGTGCTTTCTTCTTTCTGATTAATGGCCCGGAGATTATGTCAAAGCTAGCAGGAGAAAGTGAGAGTAATCTCAGGAAGGCATTTGAAGAAGCTGAGAAGAATGCACCATCAATCATTTTCATCGATGAGATAGACTCCATAGCACCAAAGAGAGAGAAGACCCATGGAGAAGTTGAGAGGCGCATCGTTTCACAGCTGTTGACTCTTATGGATGGGCTCAAAGCTCGTTCCCATGTCATTGTCATGGGTGCTACAAACCGGCCAAACAGTATTGATCCTGCTCTCAGAAGGTTTGGTAGGTTCGATCGGGAGATTGACATTGGTGTTCCTGATGAAGTTGGGCGGCTTGAAGTTCTTCGGATTCACACCAAAAACATGAAGCTGGCTGAAGATGTGAGTTATCACCACTACAGTCTAGATGCAAAATATTCTTTATTGGTTGCATTTTTTTTTAATAGTTATTACATTGTTGTCGCAGGTTGACCTGGAACACATTGCCAAAGACACTCATGGGTATGTGGGTGCTGATCTTGCTGCTCTTTGCACTGAGGCTGCTCTCCAATGCATCCGTGAGAAGATGGATATTATAGATCTTGAGGATGAGACCATAGATGCTGAGATACTTAACTCGATGGCTGTTACAAATGATCACTTCAAGACTGCACTAGGGACAAGCAACCCGTCTGCTCTCCGTGAAACTGTGAGTATTTTTAGTATGATCTATTTGCACATTACCAGGATCTATTCCCATTTGTTTCCGAGGCTTACATCTAGCTTTCCTTTTAAATTCAGGTTGTTGAAGTTCCAAATGTCTCTTGGGAGGATATTGGTGGACTGGAGAATGTCAAACGGGAGCTGCAGGAGGTACTTATTGCTCTTTTCTTTCCTCACTTATGAGTTCTTATTTGTGGTTAACATACTTTAAAACCTTGCAGACTGTCCAATATCCAGTGGAGCATCCTGAGAAATTTGAGAAGTTTGGCATGTCTCCGTCCAAAGGTGTTCTGTTCTATGGCCCTCCTGGCTGTGGTAAGACTTTGTTGGCCAAGGCAATTGCTAACGAGTGCCAGGCTAACTTCATTAGTGTCAAGGGACCTGAGCTGCTTACCATGTGGTTTGGTGAGAGTGAGGCCAATGTGCGTGAGATTTTTGACAAGGCTAGGCAGTCAGCTCCTTGTGTCCTCTTCTTTGATGAGCTTGACTCAATTGCTACCCAGGTTAGTTATCTCTTCTGAACAAACGATTTCCATGGTTTTTTCATGATAATCTTTATGGCTGATTACTTTCAACCATATTTCAGAGAGGAAGCAGTGTTGGTGATGCCGGAGGTGCTGCTGATAGAGTGCTGAACCAGTTGTTGACTGAGATGGACGGCATGAACGCGAAGAAAACCGTGTTCATTATTGGTGCTACTAACAGGCCAGATATCATTGACCCTGCCTTGCTAAGGCCAGGGCGTCTTGATCAGCTTATCTACATTCCTCTGCCTGATGATCAATCTAGGCTGCAGATCTTCAAAGCTTGCCTCCGGAAGTCACCTGTGGCCAAGGATGTAGACCTGAATGCTCTTGCCAAATACACCCAAGGTTTCAGTGGTGCTGATATTACAGAAATCTGCCAGCGTGCATGCAAATACGCCATCAGAGAGAACATTGAAAAGGTAACATAAATATCTTCAATATTATTTAGTTATTAATTCCAAACATACTTCTGGCTTATGCTTGCGTGCTAACGGAGACTTGATTTTGATTTCAGGACATCGAGATGGAGAAGCGGAGGAAGGACAACCCTGAAGCCATGGAGGAGGACGAGGTTGATGATATTGCTGAGATCAAGGCGGCTCACTTCGAGGAGTCGATGAAGTACGCACGCCGGAGTGTGAGTGACGCCGACATCCGCAAGTACCAGGCCTTCGCCCAGACTCTGCAGCAGTCTCGTGGGTTCGGCACCGAGTTTAGGTTCGCTGACCAGCCAGCGTCTGGCGCCGGCGCCGCCGCTGACCCCTTCGCATCCGCTGCCGCCGCAGCTGACGATGATGATTTATATAGTTAGATCGCTGTGCTATTTATATTTAACCTCCGTGCTTTTGTTCAGTATGTCTATTTCGCTTTGGTAAACTTTATCATATGTAACATACGGGGAAACAGTGTACTATTTTTAAGTTAATATTTTGAGAGGTACTGAACCGAATTGCATGTTTCTGTATGGATGTGTCGTGGATGAGCATGGTTGCGGGTTGTATTCATCGATTGGAGCATGGATAGATTTGCGTTGTATGTTTGTGAGGTTTATAGATGCTCCTGCAAGGCTGGAACTTGTTGAAGTTTGTTTTTATAGTGTTAATCCGAGGCTTCATTTGGTCGGCGAGACACCAACCGACAAAAAAAAACAAAGGTCAGAGGGCAGACATAAGTTGACATAAGAGATTACTCCGTTTCTTGATAATTGATAATTTCGGCGTTGACAACTAATTGCTTTTGAATTGTTGAGACCAAATTGAAAATATTTTGAACGTACCACACATCTATAACATTACCATTTTGTACTGTTTGAAAATATTCAACAAATATATGAAACGGATACAAATAGTCCGATCAAAACTATTTGTAATGCGTAGATTTGTCCCTAAAAGTACTTAAATAATATCACAGATTCATTGGAATTCTAAAAATTCTCAAATCTTCTCTCGCATTCTCTCCTCTTTACCTCCTACGTAAAGAAACATCATTTACTCCCACTTCATCCATCAATACTGTCGGAACCAGAAAAGCATGCATAACACGGTGATGCCATCTAATTAATACTCTCTCCGGACCGATAATACTTGTCATTTTAGATAAGGGTGAGGTCCAACTTTAAAATCTTTGATTATGAATCATTTTTAAAATCATTATCTTTCAAATATGGTGATTACATGTATAGATTAGTCTTAAAAAGTATTTTAATAAAATCATATATTTGTTAACACTTTTATATATATTATAATAGAAAATAATGGTCAAAGTTATTTTTTGGAGACCGTGTTCTTGTCTAAAACGATAAATATTATTAACCCGGAGGGAGTACGTAGGATTGAGCAAATGCACATTCTGCTATTACATCTAAAAGATTTGGCGCAACGCGCGTTTTGATTTTACACTCGATATGCCAAAATTCTGTCGTGCTCATGTAGACACAATATGAGCACGCCGATATATCGTTTGTATGCTACGACAAAAAAAAAACTACTTTGCCTCGCCCACAAAGCTCAGCTCTCACCGGATGTTCTTCGCTTTTTCTTTTTCCTTTTTTCAGCCCCATCTGACCTATCCGATCGTCTTGATTGTTCCTGCCTGATCTCCATCAGCTTCGCTCTTGCATCTCGGAAGGGAGCATCTGATCTCATGGCCAACAATTCCTAGCAGAAGAGGGATTTCACATCAAAGTTAAGAACTAGTAGCAAGAGTTTTTGATGGAAAAGGAGTTTTTGATGGAAAAGGCGGAATCTTACTTTTATATGATCCATTGCAGCAAGGTTGAAACCTATAGCATCCTTGCATTCCTAAAGGATGAACATCACATAAATACATTACCAGGTTGCTGCGAAAGGTATAACGGGAGATAACAAAAGTAACCAAAAGTTACCTTTACTCTACTGTAAAGAATGCCTTTCAGTTCTGTAAGTATCGATCTTGCAGATGGTGTCGTAGTTAATTGGCTGTGGTGTGTTTGAAGCAGCACTAGGCAAACCCTACAAACAAGCTCAACCTGCAGCGTACAACAGACATCAGGATTTGTGCAGATGAGGGTATGGAACAATTAGGTCAATATAAAATAGAGTAACACAAACGTGTGGAACTGAATTAATCAACAAAATCCATGAAGCCACCAGTGATGACCCAATATCTCTGTAATTTTTTAATGTAAACAGTAGCTTAAACAACTTCCATGAATCAGCGTAAACCTAGCCATTATGGACTACACATTTTTTTACGTCCTGGGTATTCATGCACATAAAAAAACTCACAATTTTGAACTTGAAGAGAGACAGCTAGACTGCTAGTTATGAAATGGCTTGTGATAGGAATGGTGCGATTCTAGCTGAGAACAAAGAAAGTGGTTTCTGACAAACAACACTCGAAAACTCGCAGTAAAATGAACTAGAATGGAATGTCTATTGCAGTCATAGGATTGGAAACTGAGAAAGTTGACAGGTAAATTACATTTATGACATAACTAGTATAGAGAGCAATGAAGTACTAGCATTTTACCTTCAAAGGAACCATAGACCACTCCTTTAAGTAAGACATGATCTTAAGTGCATCTGAGAATGGCAATGACTGTTGCAGGGAAAACATAAATATATAATCAAATGATGAATGATTAATATACAAGGATGAATCTGTTTAGTGGTTTTTTAAATATGCTAACGAACACAATCAATATGCTTGACAATATGGTTATGTACTAAAACAACAAGGCCAGATTGAACAAAATCAAAGAATTGTGTTCTATACTACCCCAGTAGGGCATGACACTTTATGGTTCCAGAAAGCCTTTCTTACGTGTGCAGTCTTGTTGAAGTTGGAATTCATCCTATCAGTTGAATTTTGTTTCCTTTGCAATAGGGGCAATCATGGGCCACTTTGGATTGATGCCAAAATGTGCCATGCCAATTTTTTTGGTAGTTTGAATAGTAAATATGATGGTTTGGTTTGAAGCCAAATGGATGGTAATGCACATGCTTAATTTGGTATAATTCTAGGACTTTCTTCACCATAACATAAAATTTGGCTTCTAATTGGTATCAATCCAAACACATTACTTAGAACTCCACCCTACCAAATTATTGGTAGTGCCATATGCCTAGATTTTGGCACTACCAATGTTTTGGTATGGCACTAAACCAAACAAGCCCTATATCAGTGAGTTTCATCCATATCTTCCCTAAAAAAAATCTACAATATACCACTCACAGCAAGGTTGCCAGATGGCCCTGGGCCCACATGTCAGTGGGGCATCGGTGGAATACGTGGACATTAGATGATACTCAATGCATAAAATGGATCACCACACTACAAATATTGGCTAGTAATTTACTATAACAACAAATAATTGATGGTGGCTTTTCCCTGAAAGCCGTTCTGTGAGAAATACAGGACAAAACTAAAGGAATGATGTCATCCATTAGGGAAGATAAGGGAAAAACTTACAAGGAGAGCCTGTTCCAAGTCATTTGGACGAACATTTGAAACTACATTCAAAACATAATCCGATGGTGACTGCCCTTGCATTATAACATTGGGTTGAAATGTAGTTCCATTCCCATTATTTTGTCCTTCCTGAAATTATAATAAATGTATAGCTGAAGTAAATATTCCACTTGGTGAGTCATCATTTAACAGCAGTAACAGAATAGCAACAAGGGTTGCACATTATGTTTTTAGTTTCACTTTTTAATACCTGGTGCTGATCAAGGCGTTTTACTTCTTCCTCGGCAGTGTCAAGTGCATCAATAATTGCATCAGCAGCAGTTACTGTCTCTTTGGTTTTCCTACCAGGAACACCTACAGAACCCTCATCAGGAGCACCATCTTTTTGCCCATACTTGTGGTCCATAGCACTATCTAAATCAGCCTCGAAAGTTTCCTCCAACCTTTTCTCTTGCTCTTCCTGCATTTATTTTTGTGGGTTTCAGAGCTAAGAAAAATCTAAGCAAAGATAGCAAACATTCAATAACAGGATTCCATTAAAACAATACAATCACTGCATACCTCAATGAAGAGTTGTTCTTCAGTACGATCCCAACGCCGAATAGAGCGGTCATGAGAACCTGTTACAATAAAATCACCACGACTGCTGATGGCAAGACACCAAACTTCAGCATGGTGTCCTTCCAGTGTTAACAACAACTCGAATTTATCAGCATCCCAGTACTTTACAGTGCGGTCTTTCCCAACACTGAACATATAATGTGTTTTAGAAACAAACTTAACATCCATCACACTGCAAATTGAACACGTGAGAAAAAGGTGTAAGGATTGTGCCAACAGTCAAATCACAAAGAAAACAAAAGGGCAAGAAATAACCTGTCCGTGTGGGCAAATATAGACTTATGGCAGTCACCAAAATCCATACCCCAAATTTTCAAATTTTTGTCTGCAGAACCAGTAACTATTAGAACTCCATCGGATGATATATCCATGCAGAGAACTGGAAGTTTGTGGCCATAAAGGGTAAGGGCAAACTTCAGTGAGTCCATAGTGAAGACCTGCAAACACACAGCACAAGATGTTGAGGAAATTGATGAAATCAAAAACTTAATTCTAGATTGCATTTTTATTTCCATGTTTGCAGGATGCCAACTGGCACCTCAAGATATAAAAAAAGTTCAGTACAAGTGCTTACTGCGTTACCAAGTTTGCAGGATGCCAAGAAAATATTAACAATAATAGCTTTGCCCATATAAACTGACTGGCGGAAAATAGATATTTGCTTATGCTTGTCCTGTTCTAAATTAGAAAACTAAAAATTTTATGGACAAGGAAGTAAAGAATCATGCTCTCTATCTATATACACAATACATAATCATAAAAATAAGCCCCAAATTTGTGTTCACATAAAGGTCCCCACTAAAAAGAATGTAGTTCATTTTCTAGAGAAGTTCAAAACCATACAAACCTTGACTGCGCCATCCAAGAGAGCAACAGCAATATGATTCCCAGTTGGACTGATGGTTACTGCAAGGACATCGTCATTCATTTTCAAAGTTTTGACATTTGTTACGCTCAGCTGCTTAGAGTCCTGGAACAAGATGAGAAAACACTAAAGTTATTCTAAAAGCCTATGCAGACGATATTTATGATGCTTATCAGATTAACATTGAAAGTTCAACTAGAACAGATAGATCGATGATCTTGCGCATTCATTACATCAAAAACAGTGCAACACAAGAAATTCTTTGACATTGAATTTTTATATTTCTGTGTAACATCATTTAGAAATTTGGCAAAACATGCCTCTTCATGTGGAGAACTGGTTAGTAAACTTGCAGGCGCAAAATAAACCAAAAGAATGTCATTAAGAGATGCATCACAATAAATTGTTGTTCTTCTTGGCATATAAATAATGGAGACTTGGTTAAGAAAAACAGACACTTCTGTAGAGTCATAGGAGAACAGACGATGCCAAGGGATTAGACAGAAGACTCACATTATCAGATTTCTGCATCAATTGGTATTCCCAGAACTTGACATCATGATCAGCACTTCCAGTGACAAAACCCCATGCACCAGCAGTTCCATCCTCGTTTGGAATGAGTACAATTGATCGTATGGAACCAGCATGAGCTTCTATAACCTCAATAGAGCTTCCACTATTAATATCTATAATCTCCAAAGTACCACTCTTTGTGCCTACAAGGGCATACCGATTTCCAGGAACAAATGCACTGCACAATCCATAATCAGAATCAATTGTCCGGAGACAGTCGCCAGTACTAGGATTCCATATCTTAACAGCATTGTGACTTGTTGACATCAGGAGGTTGTCCTCTGAGTTAAGTGCAAGACTCCTAATATCAGAACGGTGTCCATGCATCTCAATGGAATACATATTCGACACATTCTCATTATCCACTGAGTATGTCTCAAGCATGTTATTATTCAGAGATAGAGACAAGGTGGCAAGGCAACCTTTTGGTGGATTGTTTGGAGAAAATGCGACAGAGCAAATTTTCTTGTTAACCCGCAAAACATGGAGAAGCTTAAATATATCGGTGACAACAGGAGTGGGATTCTGCAAGTCTTGAGCCGACAAAGGATCTATAACAGTACCATTCCCTTCAGCAGCCATGGATTTGGCCAAAGCCTTCTCCTTCTTTCTGTGCATCCTCCTCTTGGCCTTCCGTGCTGCCTCTGTTTCATCAAGAACCCTATAAATATCCACCGTCTTCCCAGCCACCTGGCATGCCACAAGATTACCGTTCTTATTGAACTTAACAGTCGCTACCCTTTCCTTGCTTTGCCTTGGAATCTCACCAAATAGCTTCAGCATATCCCACTTGCTCCAATCCTCACCCTCCTCAGCAGATTTCCGGACCGTAAACACCCGCAGCTCTTGATCGGCCGACCCAGACACCAAAAACCTCTCGCTGGGATCCACATCAATTGACCATATTTCACTGCGGTGGCCACCAACAATCTGAAGGCAGTGCTGCGTGTCAAGGTCCCAAACCCGGATTAACTTATCCTTGGAGCAGCTCACTAGTTTCTTCCCTGAATCCAGAAACACCAAACCCGTGACCTACAGCGAGTAATCGCCAGATTAGTATGACTGAACTTTGCTACCCAATAGAGACAGAGAAGAGAAGCACAATGTAGTATACCTGATCACGGTGGCCACGGAGTCGATAAAGGCCGGCCTGTCCAACTACATCCCAAAGGATAATGTCACAGTCCTTACTGCCAGAGGCGATGATGGCGCCAGAGGGGCCGAATACGAGGGCGGAAGCCGCAGAGCGGTGGCCATGGAGGGTCGCCTCACAGGAGCCGGTCTCCGTGTCCCATAGCCTGATGCTCCCATCGGCGTGCCCACTCGCAATCTGAAGCAAACCAACACAGCGCACGAGATGATGAAACCAGCTCAAAATGCGGAGAGATTAAACCGCAAAAGGGGAAAGGGAGGAAGGTTCAGCGTGTGATACCGAGGAGGCGGAGGCGGAGGCGGCGGAGGGGAAGGTGGCGAGGCAGGAGACGGCGAGGGAGGGGGACGGGGCGGCGGTGGCGAAGGAGAGGGAGGGGAGGCCGCGCTTGAGGTCCCAGGCGGCGAAGCGGTCGAGGGCGGCGGCGAGGAGGAGGCGGCCGGAGGGGTCGTACGCGACGTTGGACTCCGGGGAGGCGACCACGCCGAAGGAGATCGCCGGCTCGTACCGGAGGTAGGCCTTCACCATGGCGCCCGGCCGCCGGCGGCGTGGTGGAGGAGGAGGTGGAGTGCGTCGCTGCGGTTAGGGTTTATGGCGGCGCGTGCGACTTCGGTCAAGGGGGGTTTAAAAGCCAACACACTAGACAAAAAAAAAAGGAAAATAGAAAAATAGATATAAAAGAGTAAAATTCATAAAAATTTCGAGGCATATCTAACATAAAACCTAAATTATTATAATTTTTTTCAGTGAATCTCAGATTTTAAGGTAAAATATCTTAAGCTTATATTATTGTTTTTAATATATTTATGTATAATAATTATAAGATAATAATAATACGAGATATTGCAGAGTACATATCATTTTTTTCGATTATTGGTAGTATCATTAGTTTTTATATATATAAGCAACCGGTTATATATTTGTATTGTGTTTTTTCAATTGTATAATAGTAAAGGAAAAAATGAATTATGCCGGAGGGATGTGTATTTTGAGCTTAATAATGTAAATATATACTTAAAATATTATAACTATTAATGAAATTATGAGCATGTGATATAAATATGGGGATTCTTCAAAAACATTTTCTCTTAGTATCTGGTATTTTCTAAAATAAATCATAATATATGGGATTTTATATTACATAGTACTCCTTCGTTTTATATTATCGTTAGATTTTTTTCCTTAGTCAAAGTTATATATGTTTGACTAAATTTATAGAGAAAAATAGTAATATCTACGACAGTAAGTTAGTTTCATTCATTAAATTTAACGTTGACTATATTTTAATACAATATTTGTTTTGTATTATAATTCTTAGTATTGTATTTTGATACAAACTTAAATTATAGAAAAATGATTAAAAAATTCAATCGAGGTATAATATGAAACTGAGGAAATGTGCTTTAAAATCTATAGTGTTTTCCAAAATTTACTCCAGATAAAAAGTCACACAAGGGGGGGGGGGGGGGGAAATCTCTCCATTTGCCAGTCGCCACATCTCCCTATCGTCTCCGCCGCAAGCCCGCAAGCGAAGATGGCGACGCCGGCGAACGCCACCACATTCTCCGGCGAGGTGTGGGCGGAGCTCCGCCTGGCGGACTCCAGCGACGTGCCCCACATCCACGCCCTCATCCACCAGATGGCGGAGTTCGAGCTCCTCACCGACCTCTTCGCCGCCACCCACGAGCTCCTCACCTCCACGCTCTTCCCCTCGCCGCCGCGCCCTCCCTTCACCTCCTTCACCGCCCTCATCCTCGACCTCTCCCCGTCCCCGCTCCCCGCCTCCGGCCCCTCCACCATCGCCTCCCACTGCCTCGACCTCTCCGCGTCCCCGCTCGCCGACCCGGAGGCCGCCGCCTTCGCCTCCCCTCGCGGCGGCGGGCGCGTCACCGCGGGCTTCGTGATCTGCTTCCCCAACTACTCCACCTTCCTCTCCAAGCCCGGGCTGTACGTGGAGGACATCTTCGTGCGCGCGCCGTGGCGCCGCCGCGGGCTCGGCCGGATGATGCTGTCCGCGGTGGCCGGCAAGGCCGCCGAGCTCGGGATGGGGCGCGTGGAGTGGTGCGTGCTGGACTGGAACAAGAACGCCATCGACTTCTACGAGGGGATGGGCGCCGAGGTGCTCCCGCAGTGGCGCATCTGCCGCCTCACCGGCGCTGCACTCGACAAGTACAAGGGGAACCAGGAGGAGGGGGGAGGCAGCAAGGCGGCGGAGTAGATCGGCCATGGATGGAAACGTCGATTCTTGGCTGTCCAATCTCGAGTGAGTGATTAGTGATAATAAAGGTAGTGGATTTTGGTTCCACTTATCTGCTCCTTGTGGTGATGTATTTCTTGATAGTGATTCAGTGCATTGGATCGGTTCTTCATTGCTATGAATTACAGTGATGTTTTAGCTTGATTATGTCATGAACTTGATCTGAAACATTTCGGTATCAAATTCTTGATTGAACCACACTGATTTCGGTATCAAATTTCTCATAGGGTGTCCAAGTTGATTCATCAGAGTTCAGTAACACATGGCTTCAGTGCAATTTGCCTCCCATGTCTTATTCATTATCATCTAAGCTATTTTCATTTGTGTCCTGAATCCCTGATGCTTCCATCCTGGCAAGGAAACATATAAAAGAAAAATGGAAGAAGTGGAGTAAAAGCTCCAATGGTATATGAATGTCTTAGCTGGGTCATGTATTCATGTTGTTTAAAGATGAACGAAAATGTATGTGACTGCGGCACATATGCTACTAAAATGTTACACATCATCTGACCACAACACAGATATTTTGATTAAGACCTGCAACTATGTACAACAGAAGTAGGAGCTGAAACAACGCTCCTGGGATGTGTTGAACAGTTTTTTACAATTACTGGAATCTACATTGTTTCTAGGAACATGTAATTTCTTCCCAGATTGAGTTTCTGAAGCAAGATCTTTCTGCAAACTGTCTAGTAACAGTATCATTCTAGCTGGATTGGCTTATACATTCATCTTTGTTCTTGTCGGGACCACAGCCATCA
The DNA here is from genome assembly GCF_034140825.1 of Oryza sativa Japonica Group. Lineage (NCBI taxonomy): Eukaryota > Viridiplantae > Streptophyta > Magnoliopsida > Poales > Poaceae > Oryza > Oryza sativa. The sequence goes on along the minus strand of NC_089037.1, from coordinate 2,852,239 downwards.
ACCACTGTTTGACGAAACTGTATTATCTAAATGATGATTGAATCGGATGCATATTGCATGAGGCTTTAGGGCCTGTTTAGTTTGCTAAAACAAAATTTTTGGACGTCACATCGGATGTTTAACCGAATGTCGGAAGGGATTTTCGGACATAAATAAAAAAAACTAATTTCATAACTCGCCTGGAAACCGCGAGACAAATCTTTTGAGCCTAATTAATCCGTCATTAGCACATGTGGGTTACTGTAGCACTTGTGGCTAATCATGGACTAATTAGACTCAAAAGATTCGTCTCGCGATTTCCCCCCTAACTATGCAATTAGTTTTTTAATCTATATTTAATGCTCCATACATGTGTCCAAAGATTTGGTGTAATGTTTTTGAGAAAAAAATTTGGGAACTAAACTAGGCCTTAATGCAAGCTGTATTCTTGTTCGGACGTCCAGTTAGTCAGATTGGTTGCAAACATCGAAATCCAATTGATGACAGTATAAGGTGCATGTAAAATTGATCAGCAAAGACATTTAAGCCAAAACGTTCTTGTATAATCTACTACACATTTTGACCCCAACCTGTATGGCAAGTTTTCTATCATAAAATTGAAATATTCAATTCTATCATCCTGAAAACTTTGCGAGTAGGCAAAAATCATGAGAAGAGGTCACCCGCCGGTCAGCCCATTGGTATTTTCTTTCTTTCATGAAAAGAAAGTTTTTCTTCCGTAATCCGAAGATGATAGTATGATTAATGATTCTACTAGTAATTGTGATCGGACGGTGGCTTTGCCTTTGCTCGCCTTCTTTCTTCTTCCCTACTCCAAGGCTTATTACCGCCTCTTTTTCCTCTCCACGCCTTGCTGCTCAGCTTCCTTCTCAAGAAAAACACTACCCTATAAAATGTAAACGACGCCACCTCTCCCAAATCATCGTAGCAACAGCGACAGCCAAAAAACATCATCAAAATTCTTCGGGGGGAGAGAGTTTGATGGAGGAGAAGGGTGCGGAGGCGATGACGCAGAAGGCGCCGGAGAAGGAGGCGGCGGCGATGGCGTGCTACCGGAGGACGGTGGGGGAGGAGGCGACGTTCAAGGAGAGATCCAAGGACCTGTTCCGGCAGTTCAAGGACGCGCCGGCGGGGGATCACTGGGTCTGCCTCAAGAACAAGGTCCGCGCCGCCGGCGAGTACGCCACCCTCCGTACTCGCCAGGGCATCACCATGTTCGGCGAGCCAAATGTCGGCGACCTCTTGGGAAGAACCAAGGATGACGACTCCAAGAAGACGCCTTCCGCGTAAATTATAGACCAAGATTGAGTGGAGAAGCAGTAGCATTCTTGAGGGCGAACCATCTAAGTTTGTTAATAAGTGTTCTCTCTATGGTTAAATGATTGATTAGTTCGAGTTTTACTCCGTTCGTGTTGATTAGTCCAGGCTTTCGAGGTGTAATAGAATACTGCAACAATAGAAGTGTGTTTCTTTTTGTTTTGGTTATTTTCCCTTCAATTCATCAAGGACACGCTGAATTTCGCCTCCCGGCTTACACGGTTACACCTATAAAAACATCTGGATGAAAGCACAGTTCATATACCATCGCCCAACAACAATAGTTGTCATATCGTAAGCCATATTATTATTAGACAGCAATGTGCTCACTGAGACCATGAGACATTAACACATTTTTCAAATGGTACTTGGAAGTTATCCAAGTGATCTGTATTCATAAACTTTACGGACTGAAGAAAGAATGAATGATCCCATGTAAATGGGAAAGATCAGCTGCTTATGAAAATCTACGTTGATGCATCAGGGGGTACAATCCTTAACCCCCAACTATTTCTCTACTTTCTACACTAAACACATTGCTAACGAAGGAACAAACACTAGGCCTATCAGACGTCAGGTGGTTAAATACGTGATCTGGTACAACAAGCATGGCCTCAACAGCTAGAGCTTTTGCCCCCAGCTGTGATCACTCATCAGTAACATGAAAAGTGGCAACCTATCAATAATGATTAAACTTCTTTCTATGGCGACTATAATCTGAGACATATCTGAAACTCTGGCCACAGTCAGGAGCCGAGCACTTGTACGGTCGCTCGCCTGTATGGACTCTGATATGCTCAGTTTGCGCCCACAACCACTTGAAAGTCATTGGACAACCATCCCAGGGGCATTTGAATGGCCTCTCATCTCTGTGTACACACTGATGACGCTTCAGGTATTTGTGAGAGCTGAAGCGCTTGCCACAAGACTCGTCGGTGCAGATATTGCGTTGGTGAGCACGAAGTTCAGCTTTAGTCTCAAATGTCATGTCACAAAATTCTATGTCACACTGAAATGCTTCCACCTTTGCCTTCTTCCTCTTATTTGCAGTTGAAGCTTCTGCAGTTTTTGTTTCGTTTGTCATGTCTTCAACAATCGCAGGTCTAGTCCTTGGTCTCAAGCTTTCACATGGAGAGCGGACAAAGCTCCCCAAGCTTTGGGGACTATTAATATTGAACTCAGATCCGCTCTTTCTTTTGTGTTTGCGTCTGGCATAACATATGATATTTGTTCTGTTTGAACTTCCAATGCTTCTAGACACTATGTCTGATGAGCAGAAGCCATGCGACGGATCAGTGATCTCTGCAACTTCATCCTGAGTTACATCATCTGCAGATTGGTCATTGCCAGCCAGTGTCATCAATGTCAAGGAAGCTTTGCCAACCTCATCCTTTCCAGAAGAGACCTTAGATTCATCGGCTAGAACTCCAAGTAAAATATCAATTGAATTTGACTCTGTGTGCATGGATGTTCCATTTTTTCTGGGAATTGCAGTTGTTGAAGCAGATTGCGCACCTTCTGAAATGATGAAATCACTGCTTGGAGATTCATGAGGTAATTGTGTGGTATGAATGCTATTGAGCTTAGCACCCTTGACATCAGTCAAACTGGCCACAACCTCAGCCTTTGAATTATGGACTGCCTGCAACTCACTGCCCATCAAATCATGAGCCATAGACAGCTTTTCGCTTGAAAAGGCAGCATCAGTGGAGACAGGGCAGTCCAAGGTCAGACTGCAACTTCTGTCACTGCTAGAAATCATCTGGTCACAGCTCGACTTTGGTGTTACAAGAACAACACTACGATCACATGTTTCAGGTTGATCATCTGTATCAGGTTCGCTGTTCTTTAATACAGTGTCAGAACAGTAAGACGTATTACCACAGCTATCCTCATTTTCAAGGGTTGATGATGCTGCCCCCCCATGTAATTCTCCTGCAACCAATTCTGTGTTGGGATTATTACAAAGTACCATGGCCAACTGATCTTGTTGAACTTGCAATTGTTCATCTTTGCACACTGAAGTTGCATTGTCAGATTCTAAGTGCTCATGATTACTTATGAAGTTCATGCTGCCTCCCTCAGCGATAAGCCCATTGTCCAGGAACTGTTTTACAGTACTCAACTCAGTTGATTCAGCACCACATTGTTCTCTGGTAGGTTTGCCAGCTGACACTGCAACAGTTGTGGGTGAATCCTGGGAATCAAATGAACAGATAGGGTCATCACATGCACTCACACTTACTGGACGCTCACAAACTTGATGCATCATAGGATATTCAGCAACAGCAATTGGAATATTAATAAGAGAATGTCCATCCTGATCATTCACCTTGGGACGCTTGCACATATCAGCTACATCATTGGATTCTTGCAGGACACAATCTTGTTGCAGAGTTTGTTCACTTCCAATGTTTTCATGAGCATTTCCAGAAGTGTCTATCTGAGTTTTTGTAACTGCGGGCTTAACTTTGTCTGGAGTTGCCACAACATCAGGGCTGGAAGCATAACCAATGACCTTATATGGAGTCCGTGCTTTCCTGCAAAGCCATTTCAAGTTTGAAACAACTGAAATAGGTGATGGCTTGGAAAATAATCCCCAAAATGATAAAGGAGGCTGTTCTTGACTCTCTGGTGTTTCTTTCCTAATCTTGGAACTATGTTTGAGGTTTAGACCCATCCGTGATGTCCAATCTGTTCCCTCTTCCTCATATCCCTCATCATCAATTGAAATATTAATTAGATGCAAATTAGACTTGGACGCATTTGCTAGTGCAACATCTTTATAGTCAAACTGAAACTCAATTTCCTCAGCTATTGATATTGCAAGTGCTTTTAGTTTGACATAATCTGCAGATAATGGAGGGAAAAAGGTTATCACTGAATTCAGGGGACAAATTAATCAAATAATCACAGTTAAAACAACTACATTGATTTTCAATCATGATTTAAAAAGTTCAAGATATTTGGAAGGAATCAAAAGGGCCCATAATACTTAAATCCCCTCGGCTAATATCTCTTATTTTCAGTTAACTTCAGCTGACAAAAACATGTCAAATAAACAATAAATAAAATTCCACATCCAGTGTGCAGGATTAATACAATCTACGGGAGTTACATTGAATGTGACAACAGAAGTCTGCATCAATCGTACCTGCATGGCATATGATGAGGGCATGAACTCCACCTTTGCTCGCAAGCAACTCCTCAATCTCAAGGGCATGTTGTAAGCAAAAGATCCGAGGCCGTGCAAATGCACAGCCTGTATTCCAGCTGATAGTTTCCTCACTACCTTCGACATCTGGTACATTAACATCACCTCTGCCTGATTGTTTACTCAACTCTGAGCCAGGGCAATCACTTGGTATTTTCTTCTCAGGGGTTTCTGTGTCACCGTAAGGATGAATGGTATTTTCACTGCTACAAGAACAGGAAGTGCCAATATGTTTCCCTAGGGTTCCATTAAACTCCTTTCCCATCAAAGAAATGTCACTTCTAATTGGCTTCACATCCTGATGACTGAGGTTAGCATTTTCCACAGGGCTGGACGATCTATTGGCGATGAGTGGGCATCCTGATACATGGGGGAGAAACATTTGTCAAGTTTTTGTACATGAAAAGAAAATAGAACAAATCATTAAAGTTGAAACATAGAAGATGCTCAGGATGATGGATGGAAACCCATGCACTTCAGTAATACAAATACCAAGAGCTCAGCTAGACAAAAGTCTGGCTATCTCTAACTTATTGACGAAAAAGACAGTTATATTAATCTTGTGTAGTAATCAAGCAACAACGCACACTGTACAATAAAAATTATGGTACTAAACCTAGTTGCAGGCATAACATAAACATTTGAGAGGATTACAGATTTGAGTCCAAATGATCATAATACCCTTGTGTGCATTATTATACGTTGCTAAGGAGTCGACATTCATTATCCTCCAATAAAATATATGTTCAAGTGTATGACAACAGTTCCCTCTTGCCGAGGTTTATCATAACAAAAGAATCTGCCTCACTGTAGCTCACTGAAGGCCACTAGAACAACAGCAACGTGAAGTACACACACTGGGAACGCAATTAATTTATTGGACATAGAAAAACAAGACACTTGAAGAATATCTAGGTCTTATGAAAAAAAAAGATCTACAACCATCATACAAATTCACTTTATTTCCTACATTTATAAATAAGGAACTAAAACACAAAATCTTCAAAGATAATAAAGGCATACCGGAGCTACCATCATTAGGAGAGCACGGAAGCACATTTGAACAAATCTCTTTTTCACAACTCAGTTTATATCTTTCCTTATCAACAAGGGAAATTTCTTCCAGTGCTTTTCTGGAAGGTTGCAAAATCGCCATAAATGGATAGCCAAGAATCCCACATGCAACACATGTCAATGAACCAGAATCAATGCTCAAATCAAAAGGCAGGTCATCTCCGTCATCGGTATCAAGCTTTTCTCCCTCAGGAGCTTGTTTGCTATCCATAGACAAGCCTTTAGATTGTGTCCCAGTCATACATGCAGTACCATCAGATGAGCTGTCATCTTTTGAGCTGGATTGGGTAGATCCAATTCTGGGACCATCTTCACCCTTCTTTTCAGGAGCTTTTGAGCAAGACGAGCAGGGGTGTAGAGCGGTAAGCGATGGCAGCAAGTCAGGCTCCCATAGAACAACATTATCAACCGATTTTTTTCCAAGAAATGAACATATAAGTTCATTTTCACTAATCATATCCTGCAAGAATTCCTGTTTGACCAACAGTTCTCGGTCTTCTTTTTTACGATCTCTTAGACGAGAAGTTCGGATTCCAGACAGTAGTTCTCTAGGGTTCCTGAAAATAAAATGAATCCAGCAGACTCATAAGTGTGTGCTATGATAATGATTTAGCATACTTGTTAATATAAATGGGCACAGAAAGCATTAGAGGTAATGATTAAAATATACAATCAAATGAGTGCTTCAATATTAAACACTTCGAATAATCAATGAAATTCCAAAACACAAGGCAATCATGTGAGCAACAAATGAACAATAGAAGCTTTCAAAACAAAATGAACAATGGATAAAAAAGGCAAGTAATTTGTGTGGATGCAGACAGCCAACATTCTGCTTGTTAGCTTCTCTTTGGGGAGTGAATATTGATGGCTTCCAACAAACATGGAATTGTTACAGTGGCAGAATCCATAGGGATGTAATCATCAGCACTTACTTCCATTTCTTTTGTTTCGATAAAGCATATATTTTGGACCTTTTGGCTTCTTCTGTTGTTTCAATTGTTTATCATTTCAGATTTCCATGTCCGAAGATATAGGCTGTGTTCGGCACTGTTCCCAAAAGAACAGTGCTCACGGAAAACGGAGCGATCCATTAGCGCGTGATTAATTAAGTATTAGCTTTTTTTTCAAAAATGGATTAATTTGATTTTTTTTAAAGCAACTTTCATATAGAAACTTTTTGCAAAAAACGCACCGTTTAGCAGTTTGAAAAGCGTGCGCACGGAAAACAAGGGAGATGGGTTGGGAAGAAGGGGTGCCGAACACAGCCATAGTCAGTTGTAACTTATTCTGGTAACATCTAGAATGGTCAGTTTTAATATATATATCAAAGCCATCTTCCCTCCTAGGCAGCCACCCTAGACCCTCCTAGGTCCACCTTAGGGTAAATTAGGTGCTAAGCACTGATCTGTTTCCCAGCTAGAGCCTGAACCTTCGCAAACACTTGTTCACATATATGATACATCTAAAACCCTTTATGAGTTCTTACTACATTGGATAACTATCCCAGAGAGTAACCTTCAATCATGGTGTCCCATCTACTATAATCCAGAGAGCACTATGCTACAAATAACGTAAACCATTGCCAGATTCAAAATGTAAAGCGGCAAGCTAGCAAATACCAATTTATGTAAAACATAAACAACTTATGCAAAATATATGTATGAAGGTAAAAAAACATATACAACTTATCATCAAAACTGTTGTGCACAAAAAATACATATGGAAACTATGAATGCAAATTTCCTATTCCCTAGGGACTCTAGAAGCCTTAGCTTCCCATATAGAGTTGGGCAATCTAGAATCCAAGGTGACTTAAGAGAGGAGAGGAGAGAGAGTACAGCTTAGGGGAGGGGATGAGGGAGAGGGTGGAGAAATGGGCTCATGGACTGGGTAGCGGGTGGGTGTAGCGGCTTGAGTGGGTTTTATGCGCTACATTTTCCATTTGCCGTTTATATTTCCATCTGATATACTTGGAATATAATGTGATTTAGTTGAAGTCTAGCTTACACCTAGCATTGTGGTGATCCTGTAATGCGGCGTCTCCCAGGAGCACCATGACAACTTCACCTTTGCGGTTATGCGTAATCCTTCTGTATGGCAGACCTAACAAGCATCTAACCCCTACCCACTAGCTGTAGCATTTGGTTTGTTGGAGGACAAAGGTAATATATTTTGTTTCATCAACCTATTAATGAGGTGCAAAAACTAAAAAGACACTTTGGACAGCACAAAACCAAACTCCAAAAAGAAAAAGAAAAAAAAACCTGGATATAAATGAAACTGCTAGCAAGTACAATAGTTGTTGATGGGAGAGCATTGGAAGATAATTCATCACAGCCCTTCGAACTGCAGCCTCTTTAGCAAACTTCAACCATTGGGGAGTCGCAAAATTGGCAGCTTCTCCACAATTGAATCCTGTATTATATTACACGAACATTAGAGTTGCCGATAGCATGCATAGCAACAAAATAAAATAAGGAATCTACTGAACATGACATGCTGCTGACTGCATTGGATATTCAGTTTCTACAACATACCACAATCTACAAATTGTTTCTTTTGGTTCCACAAAGTAAATGAATCTCATAGATAGGTTGACTCTCAGATATAAAGTGAGATCCTTAAGAGGATCTCAAGTGTTCCATAAAACTATGAACGCAAATAGGTTAATACGAAGAAGCTTGAATTCTTCAAAAAATTAGTATGAAGTTGAAAAAAATCAAACTCACCAAACTAGTTAAGACAACGGTAAAAGGATCACCATAATCTTGCTTCAGGAAACAAGTATGAAAGAGTAATTTGTTTTGCCATTACCCATTAGTATCATCTGAATAACCTAGTTTATTATCTTGAATTATGATTCATGACAAGACAAAACAGTAGCAAATATTGGTTATATTATAACTGAGTGTGTATTACTACCACGGCTCCATCACATCGACAACTGCACTTCATGCCTAGATCTATGCAGCCACATGCACTGTGTATTGTAAAAGATTTGTGTTCATTGACAATACCATAAAGAAATTAAATTAAAGCATACAAGGTTCAGATGATTTAACAACTAGCACATACTGATGAATCAAATAACAAGTATTGTGAGTTCAAAATATGTATGATTTAACCCACCATGGCTAAACCCGACATGGTAAGCCCTTGGGAATGTCACCACAAACTCACCAGGATATTGCACCAATCTGAAATACAATGCATGTCAACACATAAATTAATTAAGATTGGTGTATTGATTGCTGACGGTTTCAGAACTTGTACCTACAGCAGGGCACACCATTGTCTATAAGGACCTCTGGGGACATTAGTGTTGTTTTCTCACCAAGCACTGCTAGTGACGCTGCAGAAACCAACCAGAACTCATATCATTCGCACCATCGCGTGAGCACAAGATCTGGATAAAGAAACACAATATAAGACAAATACCGATCCGATCAGTGTTGCCTCCATAGCCATGTACACGGATAACTTCCTCAAGCTCAACAGCCCTATCACCAGGAACCGCATACCACGTCTTAGGTGCGCCAGTGTGGAGGAAGTTGAGACTATGCAGATCATGATCCTCCACATGCCACGCAAACCAGCTGAACAGCATGCCAATGTAAACCATTGGAGAAGTCACCCCAGGAACATCGTCAGGCATAAACCGTGTGAGCGAACCAGGAGCCCGCGCAATTGCTTGCAGGTTCCATGGGCTATTTGACAGCCTCCAGCCTGAACTCTTCTCCCATTCGTCCATCGGGGCAGTCTCTCTTTTCTGCTTCTTCTTGCGTTGCAACTGCACGGGTGCAGCAAACCCAGAGCCAGGGACATCATTGGCGTACTCAATATAGATAGGACGGTCCGCCGACGCCTTCCAGAAGAGTGATTCCACCGCGAGCGCAGTCGGTTCGTGGAGTCCAGCGAGGTGCGTCTTTGAGAAGGCGCGGGACTTGGACTCAAACTGGTCGAGCGTGTACCGCTCCCCACTCTGCCACACCTGCTTAAGCACCTGCGGCGTCGGGCGTCCACGCCGCGGGTTGCCGAGCTCCTGGTGCCGTGTCGTGAACACCGCGGCGGAGACCGGCGGCGGCGAGGAGGAGGATGGAGGAATGGACGAGTCGGAGGCGGCGGCGGGAGAGGGCGCGGGGGCGTCGCAGGAGGAGACGAGGGAGCGGTTGAGGTGGGCGAAGACGAAGCGGCGGGAAGGGCGCGGGTGGGGCGGGATGACCTTGCAGATGCCGTAGGCGGCGGCCTCGCGCTCCACGCGGGAGAGGAAGGCGATGGGGTCGGCGAACTCGGACTCCGTCGGGCGGTACTCGGGCGCGCGGGGGAGCCCCCTGAGCCAAGCCGGGACGGCGGGATCCGGGGCACTGGCCGACGCCGACGCCGCCGGCGGAGGCTGGGGCGGCATCAGGGGGGGAGCGCGCGGCGAGAGGGCTAGGGTTTTGGGAGGCGGGGACGGGGAGCGGAGGGGAGCATTTGGGTTGGGGGGGTTTGAGGAGAGGAAGGGAAGGGAGGATTGGGCAGCCGACCAAAGGAGATTGCGAAGACGGTGTGCGGGGGAATCGCGTCGCGGGTGTGGGTATGAGGGGAATGGGGGGGGATGCGGGCGGTGTGTACTGGAGTTTGTGGGCGGTGGCTGTGGTTGCGCGCGGTCGTCGGCCCGTGGGCTCGCGTCTCAAGGCTCAGGGTGGGGGCCGGGGGGTGAGTTTTGCTTTCTGCGCTTGTCGTGGATAGGGACTGCGGTTAGTTTTTGCCCGCAAAACTAACCGCCCTTCTCTCGTATGCCTCCGCAAGACCGCAAATACCACCGCTGTCTTATACAAGTAACATTCAACAACAGAAAGAATACGGTGTCAATAAATTAGAAAAGTGTTATGAAACCTATTTTTATTATAAGACGAATTAAAATATGAATGGAAAGCTTACTACAAAAGAAAACTTGCGTCGAAAGCCAGCTTAGGAGAGAAGCCGGCTTACGACGTAAGTTATCTTGCAGTAGAAGCCAGAAGCTTCCTCCGTCTATAAATAGGACCCTGAAGGTCCAAAGTGAGATAGAGCTCCCTCGAGCACCTCGCACCTCCTTTTGTAGCTTGTAATCAAATCCAAAAGAAATAAAGCTTCCACTCGCTCGTATTTTGTGTGCTCTGCAGCTCTGTGTTTATCTGCTTGTGTGTAGAATTGACTAGTTTCTTAAAGAAAATAACATTTATTATAATTTTAAATTAACCTAATAAGAGCTTTTTTTGTGTGTGTGTCAATGATTGAGCTATGTTAGCTCCAGAACATACATTGACGGAGCGTGGGGCTCCTTACCGGGAGACCGCGCAGGCCCCCCTTTGCCGGTTCGGCCGGGGGCGCTAAGTGAGGTTCTTCGCCCTCGATCTGAGGAACGTCAGTGAGAGAGGAAGCGCACAAGACACGGGCGACGTAGACAGGTTCGGGCCGCTGAGAAGCGTAATACCCTACTCCTGTGTTCTGGTGGATCTGTGCGTGAAGAAATACAGAGAGCCGGAGAGCCAGAGAGGGTTCAGGCTCTAGAAATCACTCCCCCCTTCCTCCTTTTTCTCTCTCCCTCCTCTCCTAGGCCTGGGCCTCCTTTTTATCTGGTCAGGGGTCACCACATGGGCCTTAAGCTGCCTAAGAAAAGAAACATTCTTTTTACAATGAGGGCTAGTCTACAGCCGGAAGTGACCTCTGACAAGCACAGCACACGCCTTCTGCTCCGCTCGTCAGCTCTCCCGGTGGACGCCCGTTTCAACCTTCATTCAATGGCCAGTGACTTTCTTGCTATGCTTGCGCTGAAGCCTAGAATGGATCTGACCGGGACGGACATACCAACTCCAGGAGTCAGCACGCCAGCTCCGGCTAGAGACGAGAGCCAGGAAGCTCTCATCATTCCGACGGGACGGGGCGAGGCGTGCGACAGGCCGCCTGTTGCCACCTAATCCGCGATCTGACCGGTCTGTGACCGGTCACATACCGCGACTGGTCACGGACCGGATAAGCATGCGCCACGCCGCATTGAATGCGGCGTGGCGCGTTCGTCTGACCCGCTATAAATGCGGTTAGGTGAGCGTCGCTGTGCTCACCTAACCCACACACGTGGCGCCAACACCACAGGGGGTCGGGGCGCCCCAGCCCTCGGGGCCGAAACGGGAGCGGCCCGACCCCTCGGGGAGACAGAGGGAGGGGCGGCCACGTCACCCTCGGGCCCGACCCCCCCGAGGGGGTCGGGCCACGTGGGTGATCGCGGCTACCCAAGCCTCTAGTCACGATACCCCCGGTCCCATGTCACCGACATACATTGACAATGCATTTGAATTTTTATGATGGTTTAAAATTTTTTATTTTATTTAAAATGTAGTCAATTAATCATCCAAATGTTATTAAACGTAATGCGGATTCATATTTATGGATTCAGCTTAAAAGATTTTGGATATGGAGCTATGCCAAATATAACATGGGAGGAGTGATTTAATTCAATTTTAAATCCACGAAAGGAGAACTTGGTGTTAATTGCTTTCAACGGGATTTTCAACGGGATTTTAAATCCATTGAAGAATGATCCGGGGTCCATGGTTACGAAGAAGGATTTATCAGGATTTTAAATCAATTGAAGATGAACTTGGTGTTGATGAACAAGAATATATATGCTCCCGTTGTTTCGTGGAATAAGCGAAACAACATATTTACAAATGAAAAGTAATTTGTGAATAAAATTTTTATATACGTGTTCTTAACGATCTAAAAGCAAATTCTGTAAAATAAACTTTGATTAAAAACCCTTAAAATCAGCTTCAAAATTAAAGTTGAATTTTCAAAATTTGGCTGATAAGCATAAACATAAGCGAAAATATAAGAGGTCATGTGACTTCTTTATATAGTTGAAACCCATCAGCTCCAAAAGCTCAGTATACAAATACAACACGCCATAAATCCGCTATAAATTATTACTTTGAAGTATCTTAAATCGTATGAAACCATAATGCATCATACAATATTATAATTTACAAGCACATAAACCCATTATGCCCACATCATTTTCGCCACATTTTAGCATATATCTATCCATCGTTTCTATAATCTGTGACATACATTGATCCATGCATTTCACATGGCATTAAAGGATCTTAAATATTGACCATCAGTGACAATGCAATACGTAGCCTCTCACCATCCACCTGTTCGGCTATCAGCCGCAAACAAATTTATTTTTTAAAATGAATTTTAGAGTTGATTTTAGTTTTTTTCCATCATAGCATATTAGAGCATTAGCTTTTACACAACAAAATTAAAATATAAAAAGTTTTATCCTTAATTTTTTTAAGTGATATGACTTATCAGCCGTATCTCAACTAATCATAGTTATTCCCTCCATTCATTTTTATAAGTCATGTTTTGATTTTAAAATCTTCTAAATTTGACTTCATTTAACAATCAGGGCCGATATCGTCATTCTTTACATCTTTATACATGTGGTATGTGTTTAGTGTACAGTGCATGATGTGATCCCAAGTCCCCAAATTCATAAATCTAGAAAAGGGCCACTTTTTTTTTGTTGAGAATTTAGCATCCGTGCTAGGAATAGTACTATAGTAGTAGTACTAACCATCTGGGCCGTGCTAGCCTGTAACCCTAGAGATAATTGGGCTGGGCAGCTCTAACATTGGGCCAGAAGGCGAGGTAGTCCAGGCCCACAAATAGCTATCAGCAGCCCATCCCCAAACATTCTGTTTTGGCTGGTGGAGCCCACCCATGCTAATCCAGCTAGCTTCTCGTCTGCACGCCGATATCATATGCACCCAACTCATGATGAGTTGCGCACGCTGACGCGGTGGACCATGCTACAATGGACCCACGTGTCAATGGGTTAATTCTGCACGAACATTCTCGTCCTTCGTCCACAGGAGTTTCTGCAGAACTGAAGCCATTATTGGGGAAATTTTTAAAGTGATCCAAAGCTTATGCTGAGTTGTTCTAAAGGGATCGAGAACTATTTTTTTTAAATGGAACGGCGAACCAGTATATGAATAATTAAGTGTTAGATAAAAATAAAAAAAATAGTATGATTGTATAATTACTCCCTTCATCCCACGATATAATTGTGTGTTTGGATAATGGGAAATGAGGGGTGGGATTGGGATTGGGAAATAAAGAAAGGGTTAGGATTAAATGGAAGAGGGAGAATGGATGTTTAGGATTTAAAGATGTCTTTTGATGGGTGGGAAATCATTTCCCAATCCCATTAGCCAAACAAGGCCTAAGGGATTTGTCCCTTGTAGCTGTCCTATAATATAAGAGATTTTGGTCATATCCATTAACTCCAATTCAAATTTTTACCTATTTTAACCCCAACTACCCACTCGAGAATTCTAATTCGCGCGCGCGGGCCGCGCGTGAATCTTTTTTTTCTCGCGCTGCTTCTTCTCTTTTCTTTTTTTCGCTCTCTTTTTTTCTTTGATTTTCAAATCTTGAGTTGAAAGTTTTTAAATCTCGAGTTGAAAGTTTTTAAATTTTTTCAAATCTAGACTTGAAAGTTTTCGAATCTGAGTTGAAAATTTTCAAATATCAAGTTGAAAGTTTTCAAATATTTCAAATCTGGACTTAAAGTTTTCGAATCTCGAGTTGAAAGTTTTCAAATCTTGAGTTGAAAATTTTCAAATATCAAGTTGAAAGTTTTAAAATTTTCAAATCTAGACTTGAAAGTTTTTGAATCTGAGTTGAAAGTTTTCAAATCTCGAGTTGAAAGTTTTTAAAATTTGACTTTAAAATTTAAATCTTAAATCAAAAGTTTTCAAATCTGACTTAAAAAATTTCAATCTATTAGTAAAAAAATATCACAAAAAAAATCTTGAAAATCTTCATAATTACTTGTTATTAGAGTTAAGTGTTAACTAATATAAAGTAGTTATAGAGAGGGAATGGAAGGGGAAGTGTTCGCTACTGGCGTGTGTAGGGAGGGAAGGGAAGGGGAAGTGCTCGCTGCTGGTGCACACGCGCCAGCTAGCAACCCCCTACCCACTCACCTATAAGCAAATAACATTTAATATGGGCGTTCTAGTATTTTATTGCTATCCTTAAACTTACCTAAAAGAGAATAATCTCTTATATTATAGGATAGAGGGAGTATTACATATAATTATATAATTCTTTAAAGTACTTCGTCCATTTTATACAGTAAGTCGTTTGATATTTTTCTTAGTCAAACATTTTTAAAATTTGATTAAGTTTGTATAAAAACATACTACTATTTTTAATACAAAACAAACATATAATTAAAATATATTTGATATTAAATTTAATAAAATTTATTTAATGTTATAATGTTACAAATTTTTACTTAAACTTAATCAAACTTAAAATACTTTAACAAAGGAAAATATTAAATGAAAGAAGTATATCGTTAAGCAATTCGACAACATATGTATTTCCTCTGTTAAAAAAAAGGCACAATGCTATTTCATCATGTTTAGGTTGGTTTTTTTTGGACGGGGAGACTACGTGAGAATTAATTAAATAATAAAAAATAGAAATTAACAAAGAGAAGAAAAGAACACACGCCCTCTCCTCCGCGGCTGAGCGGCTGCGGCTCCGCCTCCTCCCATCCCACCATCCCAAACTTCTCTCGCACCAGTCACCCTCCTCCCGTCGCTTGGCCGCTCTCTCTCACTTCGCGCGCGCGCGCGAACCCGCACCTATCGCCGCCCATGCCCTCGCGCTCGCGGCTCTGATCCGGTCGCCATGCAGCAGCGCTCGCCGACGGCCGCGTCGGCCTCGGCCTCGGCCTCCTCGGTGGCGGCGGCGGCGGGCGTGGGCGGGGTGGAGCCGGCCGTGACGCTCGACCAGGTGCCGCGGTGGAGCGACGCCGACCAGCGCCTCTCCCCCTCCTCATCCCCCACCGCCGCCGGATCCGACGAGACCCCCGCCTCGTCGTTCCTCTCGTTCGCCGACCCGCTCATCGGCGACGGCGCGGCCGCTGGGGCCGGGGGCCGTGGCGCGTCGCGGTTCCCCGTCGACCACGAGATCAACTCGAAGATCTGTCTCTGGCGCGGCCACCCGTGGAACCTTGAGGTCGATGCCGTTGTCAATTCGACAAATGAGGTCGGAATTCGCTTAGCTGCTAGCCTCGTGGTGTTGGCGTGCTGCTAATGTTACAGTTGATATGATAAGTTTTGTGGTTGGTGTAGAACTTGGACGAGGCGCATAGTAGTCCAGGGCTGCATGCAGCGGCTGGGCCAGGGCTCGCCGAGGAGTGCACCACCCTGGTGCGGTTTGATTTTGGGGTTGCTGTTTTGGGGGTCAATTGGATTATTTGGGTTGCAATTCATATGAGGATTTTATTTTTGTCGATGATTACAGGGTGGTTGCCGGACTGGGATGGCTAAGATGACCAATGCATATGATCTGCCTGCTCGGTTGGTGATCTGATTTTGTTTGTACGGTCGCTTTCTAATGTGTGGTGCATATGTATTTACAGTATTAGCATTTTTTATTTTCAAAAAAAAAGTGAGGATAATGGCATGGAACTCTTGAATCATGATAATATCTCACAATATACCCAAATCACTATGTTATCTGCATGCATTGCTAAACACAGGGTCCTGAATCCCATTAGATCTGTGAACATTATTATCTAAATAAGAGAAGCACACATGATCATTCATCATTGTAAACCTGTTCTTTGAATATAACACAAACATATGTTCTTCTGCTGTTAATGATTTGTACTTTCTTAAATAAATATCAAAAGGAATAATAGGTTTGTATGGCGTGTTTCATGGGTTGATTCATATTGCGATGTTTCTATGGCAGTTATATTCTTATCATACTAACCTCCTGTTTTGTCTGCAAATGGCTGAGCTATTACATTCAAAGCTTTCACATCACATAGATTGTCCATAATGTGCTCAGAATCTCAGACTAGATTTCTTCTTAAGTGCTATATATTCCACTTCATTACTTCAAAACCCTATTGCAGGTTGACTGTAATTTGTTGGAGCAATGCAGCTTTAGCTCTACGATATTTCATTTGAAGAAATGTGAAAAAAAGTGACAATGTTTACCAGATTAAAACCTACTTGTTTTCTACCTGAGGATGTTAGTTTATTTCATGATATGGTTTTGAGATGATACACTGATATACATGCTCTTCACTGACCTATAATGCTTATGAATGGTCTGGCAGGAAGGTAATTCATACTGTGGGCCCTAAATATGCTGTCAAGTATCACACAGCTGCAGAGAATGCACTTAGCCACTGCTACAGGTCTTGTTTGGAACTTCTCATTGAGAATGGTCTGGAAAGGTATATTAAAAGCACCATTTGAATGCATATTTGGTTTGGGTTGTTTTGAAGTTCCTGAATGCTACATTTCACATTGCATATGTTGTAATTCCATCAAAGCTAAGTATTTTATTTTGCCTTTCATGTGATTAGCATTGCAATGGGTTGCATATATACAGAAGCCAAAAATTACCCTCGTGAACCGGCTGCTCATGTTGCAATAAGTGAGTTATCTGATCAATAGTTTCTTCTGCCTTTTGTTATCTTTCGCTGTTTGATTATTTCTACTACTCTTATGCGATTGCCTTACTGGTGGAGACAGTAGTTTCTTTCTTTATGAATGATTATCTGTTACACATTTAGCTTTTCCTGGTTTTAATTCCCGACTTTTTTGGATGATGGTGAACAGGAACTGTTAGACGTTTTCTGGAGAAGCAGAAAGGCAAAATAACTGCTGTTGTCTTTTGTACTACTACATCATCTGATACAGAGATATATAAGCGGTACTTAGACTAACACCCACTTATGCTAGCTAAATATGATAAATTTCTTATAAAGGTTGACAACATTGCATTTTGCAGATTGCTTCCCCTATATTTCCCTCGGGACAAGAAAGAGGAAGAGATTGCTTCATTGAAACTTCCAGCTGATGTTGGGGATGAGAATGGTGAAACAATAATAGATGAACGGAAAATACGAATAAAACCTTTGCCTGCTGGGTCTGCTATTAACAAATCTGCAGCTCCTGCGCCAGTAGATATTCCTCTTTCTGATTCTGGATTGACACGTAGTAGGTGAGACAACCATTTGCCAAAATTTTGATTCGATTACTATTTGATCTCCTTCAAGACACATTTTTCATTATATACCCATTGTATGTTCAGTTGTCCTATGGCCCCCAATTGGGTTTTATCTGATCTTAGCTAGTCTCTAAACAGGAATTCTTTCAAGTTAGATTCATATTTGGATCCTGCCTTTATGTCACTAATTAAAGATCCAGATCTCCGACGCAAGGAGCAGTTGGAAAAGTCTGTTCAGGCAAACAAGGGATTTAATTGGGCTAAATTGGTTGGATTTGGCGACCTTGGTGGTCCTCCATTATCTGCTGCTGAAGATTATTCACTTCATTCATGACACCTTGCTAAAGCAAATTCTCTCAGTCTCTCAGAGATTGCTGAGATGAAAATAATGTATGTAAATTACCATTTTCAGTTAAATTCTTTTCTAAGATTCTCCCTAGTTTGCTTGTTTATTTTAGTTTACCTTTTATCCTCACATCATTTGCCTTTTCCCCCTCAATTACAGTTACCGCGGTGGAGTTGATAGTGAAGGGCGTCCTGTTATGGTGGTTGTTGGTGCTCACTTTCTACTTCGCTGTTTGGATCTTGAGCGATTTATTCTATATGTAGTAAAGGTAATTATCAATCTAACTGAGATACACGACTTGCACAATATAGGATGCAGAAGGCCTGATTGCCTTTCCGGACATAACTGAAGTGAATTTGTGAACTCCCAAAGATTAGCTGATAGCTGTCAGTTACATATTTCCAGTGCATATGAGAGCGATGGAGTTTCTCAGCATTTGTTCTACCCTGACCACAAGCTGATGATTCCTATCTATTAATGTGTTTTTTTCTCAACAAGTAATTTCAATGCAACCATTTCTATTCGTTATACCTTGTGATGATGATTCTATTTTTTGTAGAGCTTTAGAATTTCCCCCCTTTACAAAGAGCATTGGAATTCCACTAGATTGCAGATACCAAAGATTGATGCAGCATATTTTATGAGACTCTCCTTAGTTGCATTACTTTTTTACAGTGAGATAACATATTCCTTGGGTTGATCTTAAATGAGGGGTGGACCTTGGAAGTTTTTTTAGGAAGGGAATATAAATACTTGTATATAATCCAAGTTTCCTACTGCCTTGTGTTAAATAGATGGTTTTTACTTTGTCCATGAATCAACCTGGATTTTCTCAATATTCAGGACATACTGGATGGAACACCAAGTTTAGTACTCCATCCATCTTGTTTTGAAATCATGAGTTTGCAGGAACCAATATACAGTGTCTGTTATGAACTTATGAGGTGTGTTCCATACAGTAGTGCCAGAGAGCCACAGAGCATCTAATATCTATAGTTCCAATAGAAAGGAACAGTTTTGTTTTTTCCCACTAACTTTTTTGAAGCGGGCCTGGTTCAAGCATCATGGCAGGAATTCCCAAATGAACTATATAATAGATTAGCTAAGTTCGTTGCCCAAAAGTTAGCCTATCTAGACCACTGTTAATGCCTTTGTGTATTTGAATTTGGCAGCTTATTCTGACAGGATTAAATTTGCCTTCTTTGCAGGAGTTTGAACCATTGATTCAAAAGCCTTACTCAATTGTCTATTTCCACTCAGCAGCATCTTTACAAGTGTAAGATTCATGAATAAGTAGGTTGAGAAGGACATTGCAATCCTTTCTAAAACTTGGTGCATGTAACACGAGCTGTTTTAATTGATTTTGCAGGCGACCAGATTTAGGATTCATGAAGCGGTTGCAACAAATATTAGGTCGGAAGCATCAGCGCAATCTTCATGTCGGTATCTCATATGATCACACTGTGTGGTTCTGATTGTTCATTTAGGAAAAGAAATATGAACTGGTGTTGTTATTGCACTCCACAGGCTATATATGTACTTCACCCAACTTTGGGATTGAGAACAGCTATATTGGCTTTGCAGCTTTTCGTTGATGGGGAGGTACTTGCTATTGCAGCCATCTCGCTCGTTTCCTCCCCAATTCTTTGACACATTTCTTTTTCTAATTTTAGCATCTTCCTTTTTGTCTCAATTAGGTCTGGAAGAAAGTTATCTATGTCGACAGACTTGTGCAGCTGTTCAGATACGTACCACGTGAACAACTGACAATTCCTGATTTTGTCTTCCAGTATGTAATGTTTCTAGAATTTTAAGAGGTCTGCTATAAACTAGGGTCAATACTGACATTCTGACAATTAAACTCTGCAGGCATGATCTCGAAGTGAATGGTGGAAAGGGCATAATAATTGACCCTAGAACAAAGCATGTCTACCAAAGACCATCAGGTTGATAAATATAGCCTGCTATATGCAGAGATCCTCCAATACCACACTGTACAATCTCTTTGCCCTCTATAGAAGATTTTCCTTCTTGATCTGTGCATTTTGTATCTAGTTGAGTTGGCAGTGTTTTGTAGCCTTCTAGTCTTTTCTTTCTGTTCTGTCAGGGAAGCGTAGATTATTATGTATATGTATCGCTCTATATAATAATAAAAAATGCTGTGGCCGTCTCAAATTCTCCAGCTAGGCTGGCCTCTTGGGTGCTGTGTAATTCTGGCTGGTCTTTGCAATGAACATATGTTCGTAGAGAAATAAAGTGATCATTGTCTAAGTGGCCAGGAAATAACATCTTCTTATCTTCCCTTTCAATAAAGGATAATTTGTTCAGTATAAGAGAAGTCCAAGCAGTCAACTTATATTTTATGCACATAATGTCAAGTCTGGCGTGTTTCTTTTATAAGATGATTTATATTCGCCGTGTATACTAGTAAGACAAGAATTTGCTCAAAACAATGTTGCAGCATATGCCGCAAAATGAAAAATGTCAACTCATTTATAATCAATATGGTTGACAATTTGCGGGTGCTTGATTTACAATTTCATGGTGCATGATCTTTTTTATTGTTTGACATAGATAGGTGCTTAAGGTCAGACTGCTGCTCTCGTGAAGTATGTCATTGGTGGTTTTACTTCTGCTAGCATTGCTATTTGGTGGACCTGCTCACAACTTGTGTCTAGCATGGTATTGATAGTTCTTGGTATCTGAAGATACAAGTAACAGCAAATTACTAGCCTCAGAATTCTCAAATTAATGTTATAGCATACTATCTAGTGCAAATTGATAGCTTGCTGTGGCAAAATGTGAGTCAAATTGATGCACAATTGATGATTTTTTTGCCCATGTGTAGAAGTTTACCTAAAAAACCATGAAATAGCGAGGGCAGATGCACTAGTAATTGTAAGGAACATTATGGACAGTACATTCTCCTTTGTTGGAGGTGCTAATAATTGAAAATGAGTTATGGGACAAACTGAAAAGGAAAAGGTTCATTTTTGCATGCTCTAGTAAGTTTTTCACCGAAAACTTTTGTACCGTTTAAAAATACATCAACCAACTTTTGAAATTGTTGAAGAGGCGAAAATGATGAGGATGTTGGCAGACAAGAACAGGTCTAGCCTTCTAGTAAGCGAAATGGTCGGGTAGGGGAGGATGGTGAAGGCCAGTGTTCTTCGGCCATGGAGAAAATTAAGGAGGTTTGGGGGAAAAGGAGCATGGAGGCAAGGAATGTCTCCTGATGCAAGTGAATTTGAATGGAGTGCTCTATGGCGGTTGTCGACAACGTGTGTAACACAATGGCGGCGCTTCTCAGGAATGGGGAAGCTGAGAAGGGGGCAAGAGAGAAAGGATTTTGTGATGGAAGGAGATAAAGAGACGATGTCAGCAGTGGTGAATCTGTGTTGGTGGTGCTAGAAGAGAGGTTGAGGAAATACCACTGGTAGAGACGGAAGCAATGCACCGTGTGAGCTTAACTGTGGTTGTCACATTAGGACCATGGGAGATGGAAAAGGCACAAGATAGCGCCATCTAGGCTAAGAAGTAAATGGTGAGAATCTGGAGAAGTTAGGAGGTTACTAGTTTGTTTTCTGGATTCTGTAGTTACTAAGTCTTGAAATTTGGACTTATCTAGACTGTTTGGGGTTGGAGATTATGAGAGTAGCTGCAGCGGTTAGAAGCTTCTTCAAACAAGGGCATTCAAGTTACCACCTATGTAAGCAAAATCCATCTTGGTTTTCATGGAAGAGGTTTTCTAAAATGGTTTTGGAATTGTTATAGGTATAGGTGGCACCAGGATACGCCAGGTGAATTCATCTGTAGCTATGGTTCAGGGTAAGTTCACCTTTCTTTAAATGAAAAAAAGGATGGTAATCTTCTGTAAAAGGGATGTTATGGATTTTTCCTGCAAGTATTAACATGTGATATTCTTCAAAAATATTTATTACACGTGCTAGTTTTAAGAAATTGCATTTCTCGTGAACAGCTGGGCAGACAGCCAGTAGGACTTGCATACTTTCACCTAGTTGCATTACAAAATACAGTTGCAGCTCTTTGTTTATATGAGTTGCATATATTCCATGTATCTTTGACTTGGCAAGGCGGCTTTGTTTTTTGATTTGGCAAGAAGATGCTAAGAGCTATGCATCTTTTCTTTATCCCAGTTGAAAACAGTGCATTTTTCTTACAGAAACGTGAGTTGGCAACAGCTGATAGGCCAAAAGTCTGCTCATATTGAAGGTAACCTGCAAACTCTTAATTTATCGTGATATGGATGACTAGCTTGATGTCCAGCAATAGAAACAAATCATGGAGCCGCACCATTAGGACAAGCTTAGCTGATCATGAGTTTATCATGACCATGCAACGCATATACATGGAATGTTCCTATTCCCAGTCTGTCCGTCTTTGTGATGCTTATTGTAGTAGTA
Source organism: Oryza sativa Japonica Group (assembly GCF_034140825.1). NCBI lineage: Eukaryota > Viridiplantae > Streptophyta > Magnoliopsida > Poales > Poaceae > Oryza > Oryza sativa. Next base: position 2,829,780 of record NC_089037.1, on the reverse strand, counting down.
AGCTGATTATAACCACACTTTTTTCTTAAATTTATTCTGGTGAGAATTTAGCCACTTCAATCTTGCGATTATTTGCATACCCATATCTTAGATAGTACCATTTCTTCACATATGGAGTACTTCTCTTAATGATTTTTGGGGTTATGATGAGCTGACTTCACGTTATCTTTCTGCTTTGTCCTAGATTAAAAAATATTCTCTTTCTTTCGCTTTTGCTGACTTGGGCTTATCCAACCATGAACCAAGTAAAATATGATATACCTACCAGGAAGCCAATAGGAAGAGGAGAGAGGAAGCCATGTTTTCGGTGGTAGGAGACTGGAGTATTTCTTAAAAAACTCTCAAGAAAAGAGAAGAAAATCAAAATCAGAGACAGGGGTTTGTGAGCTGCTCAACTTTTTTTTAAGGAGAAAACTTGGTAACGTGAGCTAACCGTAACTGTAGTCATTGCATCCAATCTGGCAACGATAGCAGAGCAATAAGATCATTCTAAATTAAGTTTCTTGACCTTTCTAATTACGGTCGTGTTAGCCCAACACAAATTAAAGATTATGACAACTGACAAGGTTCCCAGGCATATTCGGATCTTTTCTCGCGTTGACCCTGATTATATTAAACCAAGGAGATATAATAACCTAGCACTGTCTGCGTCCGTGGTTATCAGATGTTAAACGTCGTAATCCGCTGTTATGCTAATTAACTGTGATTGCAAGAAGGAAAACCATAGAAGGGAAACAGTGGGTTTGACTAATCTTATGGCATCGCATACATGTTGATAACTCACAAATGTGTCCCTAACGCATTGTCTGAAGGACTGAAGGTTGAGTATAAGGTGGACAGAAAGCTCGTGGCTCGTTAGCTCGCTCGGCTCGTGACAGGCTCTGCTCGGTTCGTTTGAATTTTCTAACGAGCCGAGCTGGCATTTTAGCTCGTTAGAGATAACGAGCCAGTTCGAGCTGGCTCGCGAGCCCTAACGAGCTAGACTCATAACAGCCCAAAAGCCCAATACAACAAAAAGGCCTAAGCCCAAGACATTGCAAACCCTAGTCCTCACTCAATTCCCCACTCTCCCCCCAGCCGCCGCCGCCGCTGCGCCTTTCCCCAAGCCGTCGCCGCTCCGCCTCTCCCCTGGCCGCTGTCGCCGCTCCGCCTCTCCCCCATCCGCCGCCGCCGCTCCGCCTCTCCCCCAGCCGCCGCCACCGCCGCTCCCGCTCCGCCTCTCCTCTAGCCGCCGCCGCCGCCGCCGGGAAGATCGAGCACCCGCTGCCGCCGGTCTCCGCCCCTCCCCCACCAGCGCTCGCCGCCGCCGGTCTCCTCCTCTCCCCTGCCAGCGCCCGCCACCGACGGGAGATCGAGCGCCCGCCGCCGCCGGTCTCCGCCTATCCCCCACGCCTGCCGCCGCCGGGAGATTGAGCGCCCACCGTCGCCGATCTCCGCCTCTCCCCCAGCGATCCAGCACCAGACGCCGCCGGCGAGCTCGAGCTCGTCTCCTCCAAGTGCCGGTGGAGCTGCGTCGAGTTCATCCCCTCCACCGTCGAGCTCCTCCCTGTCCCTGTGGTCGCCGGCGAGCTCGAGCTCGTTTCCTCCGCCGTCAAGCTTCTCCCCTCCTCCCCGTGCTCGCCGGCTACGTCTCTCGCCCCTAGCTCGCGAGCTTAACGAGCTAGCTCGAGCTTGTTGACGAGCCGAGCCGTTAGGATAACGAGCTAGCTCGAGCCAGACCGAGCCGAGCTGAGCCAGCTCGACATCCACCCCTAGTATAAACCCATAAACGTACTAACACAGGTACAATTTTTCTAATTAAGATCTATTTACCAAGTTTTTGAGTTTTTCCCACCATCCGTTCGATTAGTAGTTGAACTGTTGAAGACACCAAATGACATCAGCAGGCAATTGCCAAGATTTTATTCTGGAACTTCCCGGATGTTTCCTCTGTTTTATATTATACTCCCTCCATCTACTTTTGATAGTCATATTTCCAAATCTAAAAAATTTATTTTTGATAGTCATATTTCAATCCAACAACCTATTCTCTTAATGACTTTCTTGGATTTAATGCATGACTCCCCATTCTTCCACGCATGATTGGCTACATGGGCATTGAGAAATGTTAATATTAATGAATCGTTTGTTTACGAGAAATGACTAGTAGCATGTTTAAATGAATGATAAGTAGAATTACTTATCCTTGGTCTGCGTGGCAAGATGAAATATGACTATCAAAAGTAGATGGAGGGAGTATGTCGTTTGATCTTTTTCTAATTAAACTTCAGGCTTGTTCAGATTGATGCTATTTCAAACCATACCATTTTTTATAGAGTTGTCAAATATGTGTATCTATTTAGTTTCTTGCTAAATTTTGATAAATACATAAGAAATCGTACCAAAATTTTAGTAATATTGTCAAACTACCAAAATTTTAAATTTATCTTGGCTACAATCTGAACAGCCCTTCTTTAAGTTTGACTAAGTTTAAAGAAAAATATAGTACTATTTTAAACACAAAACAAACATATTATGAAAATATAAAATGTATTCAATGTTAAACTAGTTAAGTATTTTAGATGTTGCTAATCTTTTTATAAATTTGATCAAACTTATCAAAGTTTAACTAGAGAAAAGGCTAAACGACTTATAATATGTTATAATATGAAATCGGAAACTGATGGTGTAGGACTTAACCAAATGATCACTGCTCAAGACCAAGACCCTATTTGCATGCATAGCTTTGTCACTGCCCAGCCGATCCTGACACCGTAGAATTCTAAACAGTGGGAGGCCATACGCTGATATGCATAGATAGTTGAAAGTTAATTTCACATTCCACGATCCTGCAAATAGAATAACATTTGACTTCTGTACGGGCATTTTAAAGACAATATATGTCACTATCTGCTTGCAATCTACAGTATGTACGGTACATGCAATGCAGTAGAAAGAAAATCTTTTTTCTGCAACCATGCCCTGTCTGTATCCTGTCCGGACTGCGCTGCGGCTATATATACAGCACCATGGCAACAGAGATGAGGAAACTAACAGAGCACACAGCGATCCCCTCTGCTCTCTCTCCGGAGTCAACCCATCCTCAATCTTCCCAAGGTACGCAACCCTCTCTCCTGCATCTGAGTTCCATGTTAGCAGAGATGCTAGATTAATTAGTGTTGCGGTTTAGCATATTCAGGAAACGTTCTACTGAATATTTGTTGAATCATATGCGTAATATTATTACCCGCCAATAAGATTAGTTGTGTAAACATGTGCTTCTACTATTTAGTACAGTACGCATTAAAAATGGACACACCCCTATCTATTGAAGTTTCAATTACTGAGCGGTAAATCATGAATTCTCAATCTCAACAGTGCGAAACCTGAAATTTCTCTGTTCAATTAACATTCAACGATCTAGTCAGATATAAATGGAGATGCCTAGGTGAAGAATTTTCTATTCTTTTGTGATATGTTGTCTGTACTAAGCAAAGCTTATAACTTTGCAGCTTGAGGAAAAAAGATCATCATGGCGGGATCGCAGCTCAACGTTTTGGTCAAGCTCGACCAGGCCAAGACGCAATGGTACCATTTCATGGCGATCGTCATCGCCGGGATGGGGTTCTTCACAGACGCCTACGACCTCTTTTGCATCGCGCTGGTCACCAAGCTGTTGGGTCGCCTTTACTACACCGACATCACCAAGCCCAACCCAGGGACACTCCCGCCCAACGTGTCGTCCGCCGTCACCGGCGTCGCGCTCTGCGGCACGCTCGCCGGCCAGCTCTTCTTCGGATGGCTCGGCGACAAGCTCGGCCGCAAGAGCGTCTATGGATTCACGCTCATCCTCATGGTCGTGTGCTCCATCGCCTCCGGTCTCTCGTTTGGCCACACGCCCAAGAGCGTGATTGCCACGCTCTGCTTCTTCCGCTTCTGGCTCGGCTTCGGCATCGGCGGCGACTACCCGCTCAGCGCCACCATCATGTCGGAGTACGCGAGCAAGAAGACCCGCGGGGCCTTCATCGCCGCCGTGTTCGCCATGCAGGGGTTCGGGATCCTCTTCGGCGCCATCGTCGCGCTCGTCGTCTCGGCCGGCTTCCGTCACGCGTACCCGGCGCCGTCGTACGCCCAGAACCCCGCCGCGTCGCTCGCGCCGCAGGCTGACTACACGTGGCGGCTCATCCTCATGTTCGGCACCATCCCGGCTGGGCTCACCTACTACTGGCGCATGAAAATGCCCGAGACGGCGCGGTACACGGCGCTCGTCGCCCGCAACGCCAAGCAGGCGGCGGCTGACATGTCCAAGGTGCTCCACGCCGAGATCGAGGAGCGGCCGGAGGTGGTCGAGAGCCAGGTGGTCGCCGGGGAGACCTGGGGCCTCTTCTCACGGCAGTTCATGAAGCGCCACGGGATGCACCTCCTGGCGACCACCAGCACGTGGTTCCTGCTCGACATCGCCTTCTACAGCCAGAACCTGTTCCAGAAGGACATCTTCAGCAAGGTCGGGTGGATACCGCCGGCGAAGACCATGAACGCGCTCGAGGAACTCTACCGCATCTCCCGCGCCCAGGCACTCATCGCACTCTGCGGAACCATCCCGGGCTACTGGTTCACCGTCGCCTTCATCGACATCGTCGGCAGGTTCTGGATCCAGATCATGGGCTTCTTCATGATGACCGTGTTCATGCTCGCGCTCGGCGTGCCCTACGACCACTGGACGCACCCGGCGCACCACACCGGCTTCGTCGTGCTCTACGCACTCACCTTCTTCTTCGCCAACTTCGGGCCCAACAGCACCACCTTCATCGTGCCGGCTGAGATCTTCCCGGCGAGGCTCCGGTCGACGTGCCACGGCATCTCCGCCGCGTCCGGCAAGGCCGGCGCGATCATCGGCGCGTTCGGGTTCCTGTACGCTGCGCAGGACCAGCACAATCCCGACGCGGGATACTCCCGCGGCATCGGCATCCGGAACGCGCTCTTCGTGCTCGCCGGCACAAACTTCCTCGGTATGCTCATGACGCTGCTGGTGCCGGAGTCCAAGGGCTTGTCGCTGGAGGAGATGTCCAAGGACAACGTCGTCGACGAGACCGCCCAAGAAGCGATCGCCCAAGCGTGATGTCATAAACATGCCGTCTCGACGTGAGTGACTGAAAAAAAATGTATGCTTTATTACTCTATTGGTGTGATTACTTAATCTAGTTTTGTATACTTTTGTAGTGTCTCTCCTTTTACAGTTGTGGATTTGTGGGGTTTCTCTTTCTTTCTTTTTTTTTGGTTGAAACAATTAAACTTGTTTGTGAGATTTTGTGAACTTTCCCTGCAACTGATATAAATGGCATACATTCATTTCAATTGTATTGTAAATGGCGTGAGCGGCTTTGCAAACCGCTAATAATATTGTTACACTTTCGTTATTTTCAATTGACTAATTTCTTCTGGTTTGTTATGTTAGTCACCTAAATTTATGCAATGCATATCGTGATTTTTTTTAAGATCCCAACGCCAAGTGTTCTCTGCACTCGGCCTTCTATCCCTCCTGGCCCGAATAGTTCATTAGTTCTACTGGGCCACCTCGTCACGCCCGCTCGGATGTTTTAGGGTTAGCCTCTCGCGGCGTCATGGACTGCGTTGGGATTGGGCCGCGGAGCGCGCCAAGCGCCCAAGCCTACAGGGTAAAGTGGTAACCGCGTCACGCGGACGACGGTCACGGGGCTCGCGAGGAATCCGCGGCCGTGCTCGTCGCGGCGTCGGCTCGTGACTGGCGGCTAAAAATCGCTTGGGCATCGGGGGGGGCGCGGGGGGCGCTCCGCTGTAGGCGTACGTCCTGTCGGCTGCTGTTGGCTGTGGAAGGCTCATCTCCCATCCGCCGAGCCGCCTTGCTTGGTGCCTTGGTCGCCCGCGGCCGATCGAGGTGGTCCGCTTGCCGCTTGCGGGCTTGCGCGGTTGTGACGTATTTAATTCCATGGCTGACTGGAGTGTCAACCGATTGTTTTCTCTGACTCGCCGCTGACAACGTAGCGTGCAAAATCGGGTGATTTCGGGTTCATCCTCTTCGTGAGGCAACTGCGGCTGGTCAAGTCTGACCTCACGGACATCGTGGGCAACCAGTGCATATGCTGCTGGCGTGGCGTGGGGCGGCAACGACGCTGCTTGTGTTCGCCGCAGTCGGGGCGCCCTACACCGCCGGGCGGCGGGCGCCTCGATTTTGGGAGTGTTGAACGTTCATTACTGATGCCATGTGACCGGGTATTGCTGTTGCTCTTCCTGATTTTGGGAGTGTTGCTATTGGTATTGCTATTACTGAACAAACGTATCTTTCGTCGTAATAAAATGGGTTATATGCTGGTCTTGATTTTTCAAGGACAAGTTTGCCCTTTTGCGCTTACAAATAATGCAGAGTAACAGTTCCCCTGACCATACTATTCCAGATTTCTTATTCCAAAAGGGAGTTATTTCAACATTTTGTTCCTTGCCATTGCAACAAATACAGAATGGCAGCTTTGCAGCCACGCAACCGCAAATTAAAGAGATTAAAGGATTCATCACAATCCATAATTAATGGTTCTGCTTCAGCACCAAACGCTATATTTCCCAGTTCCCACATTATATTCATCATGATCATCACACTCAAAAATTCACCACAAAGTTCACAAAGGAGCATCTCAAACCAGTTGGTCAGATTACTGAATGTATATATAATACTCCTACATAGTTTAAGAAGTTCTCATAGTCACTTAGCTTAGCTTAGTTGAGATCAGCACAGCATATTGCAGACCAATTACCATCAAACACACACACACACACACACACACACACACACACACACACACACACACACACACACTAATCATCTATGGAAGCACTGACCAAGCGACGATGACCGACATGGTGCAGAAGCCAAGCACGAAACGACCTTCGCTTCTCAAGGCCGGCCTAGCACTGAAGCTCATCTGCTTACCAACAACTGTGTCACTGCCATTCTCTGAAGCCTCAACACGGAGGTTCAGCTTGCCTTTCTCCTCAACCACAACGACGCGCCGCTGCAACACGACGAGCCCATCATCGGCGACAACCACCTTCCTATCACCAGAGTCGAGCAGCACCACGTCTTCGTCAATGCCAGCGGTGCGAGCGCTGAAACGGGCCCTGAAATCGGTCGATCCTTGGACGACATGGATTATGATGGTTGCTTCCACTGCATATGCGAATGTGCAAATGTGAACTCCAACGTGCTGTGCTCGGTTGACTCTACCTCTCTTCTTGCAAAGCCATTGTTTGTCAGGTAAGCATAGACAAACGCATGGTAGCTTAAAACCTTGTCTTGAGATGCTGGTACCCTACCCTTTACTTTGAGGTCAACCTCAAAAACAACAGGATCCAACACTACGACAGCTCGACTAGGGCCTGTAAGCACCAAAGATGATGAATCCTGCAGGTATGCATGCCACAAATAAATTAACATGCCTGTTCAACAATGTATTAATTGTTTCTCCTCAATCCAACAGATTTGTAAGAAACAACTTAGCATGGTACACAATAGCCACAAAATTTGACATTTTGACCCTTTGCAAAAACTAATTTTACAAATGAACCGCTGCCAAAACTTATTTCAAATCTAACATTTTTGCTCAACGCCAAATCGTGTGGCGCGGACCTTAGACACCTCAGCGCCACGTCAGCTGGCTTTGAATGCCATGCCACGGCGGATGGGAGACTAAGTCAGCGTGCCAACGTACATTCAGCGTCATGTTATTTAGCGCTGAGGTATCTAAGTTCAGCGCCACACGATTTGGTGTTGAGCAAAAGGGCCAGATTTGAAATAAGTTTTGGCAGCAATTCATTTGTAAAAATAGTTTTTGCAAAGGGTCAAATTGTCAAAATTTGTGCACAATAGCAGCAAGACTTTGTCACGATATCTGAAAGTTTATGTTTGCAATGTGCTGATGGCGGATCTGATATTGAAAGAATAAAATCGAAACAAAATAATATGACGGAGAATAGAAAGCATCAAAGCAATGGTAGGAAGGAACATGCCTGCAGTAAGGTCTGGCAGTCGTCCCTCTCGCGGCAGAAGAGGATGTTCCTCTTGCGATCCAGTGAGTCGCGCACGGCGACAACACCATAGACATCCAGCGGCCACTGGAGGTCCCCCATAACCTCCACCACTTTAACCGAGAAGATTTGTAGCAGGTTCATCGGCCAAGACTCTGGCCATATTGGCCCGTCCGTATGCCGCATCGGCAAGATTTCCGCTGCACACACATATAAATATAAATTGATTGACAAAATCAGATTGCATAATTGTCGCACATCAAGTGGTTATAAATTGATTGGAAATTCAGAATGAGATAATTCTCACCCTAATACATATGCTGTTTTCTGTTATTTGGATTGAATACCCGTGTTTATGTGAGAGCAATTTAAAACATGTGGTTATGTGCTACATTGGTCTCTAAACATGTGGTGTTGTGAATGATTGACATCGGATTACATAATTGCCAGTTTGCCACACATCGATTGGGGGGGGGGGGGTGGGGGGGGGGTAAAGTGATTGGAAATTCAGAATGAAGTAATTCTCAAACACAAACATTCGTCATTGCAGAGAAGAAAATAGCAGCGAATTTGTTTTTAGCTGTCTTCATCCCTCATCCCTGTTACCCCCACCCACTGCAATTCCCAGCGCATCAAAATCAAACTCAACTACTATAAACCTAGCACGAATCGCTGCCGCCACTGTTGAATCAAGGGCATCCAAATGTGCTAAATACGGGAAGTGTAAATTAATATTCCTTGAACTGCATAAGGGATTTTGTTTAAAAAAACTCACTTTCGTCCTCGAAAGATCCTGTTTTACCGTAGATCTCAACCCAGTCCTCGCGGTAGGAGTCGAGGGGATTGGAGGGTGGCTCGTCGTCACCGTAGTCGTCGTCGTCGTCCATATACTGATGATGGTCGTCGTCGCCGCTGCCCTTGCGCAGCCGCTTGGCATCGCCTCCGGTGACGGCCTCCTCTGATCTGCAGTGGAGGTGGCTGGCCGCGTCCCCGCACCTCTCCGCGCCCGTATCCACCTCCATCACCGCCGGCCCGCCGCTTCTCATGAAAGCTAGGGTTTCCCTTGATGGTTTTTCCGGAGTACTACTGTACTACTCCAGTTCGGATTATTTTTGGAGCAAAATAAAATAACACAACGGATGATGGCCGTCCAATTGCATCAAGATTTGAGTCAGATTCGTACGCCGTCATCGTCCGTATAAAAAAAACAGTTTCTAAATTCTTCATTTTCTGGATTCTACTTTTTCTTCAAATATTGAGAAAAGCTGGACTCGGCTGGTGATAACATGTAGATGTTGGAAAAATAGCTTTTTCCTTCACGCTAAAATTAAAAGTTCGGTTGAAATTGGAACGATGTGACGAAAAAGTTGAAAGTTTGTGTGTAGAAAAGTTTTAATGGGATGGAAAAGTCGAAAGTTTGAAAAAAAATTACAACTAAACATGGCCCAAGTTCTTTTTTTTTTATATTCTATAACAATAGTTTCTTATAATATGAAAAGTAGTAGCTTTGCTATTAGACCTTTGCTATTAGTAGTAGCTTGTTTGGCGCCATCCTCTTGTTGAGCAATCATTCTTCAGAATTCATCTGAAGTAGCGAATGGCAACAAAGGGGTAAATCGTTTTGTTTGTTTAGCTCGAAGGAGTAAACTTTGATGTAACCACCCATACTCAGGATGGGTGTAGGCAGTGCAGATGGCCTAACGCATTCCGACGGCAACGGAGTTCTGGCGAAGGAGAGGGCTCCGTGACGAGGACGAGGAAGGAGCCATCAGAGGAGGAAGTCGGGGTGGCCAAGGCCGAGGTGGAGCAAGGAGGGATGTGCCCCTGGCAGCGGCGAAAGGCAGAAGTTCGGAGTAGGTCGGCACAGGCAGGAGGAGGTTGGGGAAGTCCGGCGAAAGTATCGGCCGTGGAGCTATACGCCGGAGAAGGGAAGGTGGCCATGGGGCCACCATTAGCAAGTGGGTATGGCTGGTCAGATTTGGCTACGTTTGCCTGGAGCAACAGCAACCAACAAGGACACAACGAGGTGAAGAGTTATCCTCGAGGCGTAAAAGGTGAAGATGGCAATTCGCGGGGAGCTATAGCTAGCCTTCTCCAGTACTTCTGTCCATATCCTGTTCTGCGTCACGAGCCATGCAAACAAAACACACACATCTCTGCGTCATTCGCGGGGAGTAGTTTCGCTCGCTCGCTAGGGCATGCATGCTTGTCAAGTTGCTCGCAAGAGTTCATCGTCAAGAAGCTTCGCTGGAAATTTCGTCGACCTCTTCTCCGATTGTTGTAGCGAAAGGGACATGGTTTGTTCTCTAGCTGAAGTTTCAGCCCCATGTCAATTCCATCACCAAAACGAGATAGCGACAAGCCAGATCGTATTAGCTAGGCATGTGCCATGTGGAAAACCAAGAAACAAGAGAATTTAAGACGGGAAGGCCCAAGTGTGTACTGCAACTACTGTTGCGAGCTGTGCGTCCACCCTACCGAAGGACGCCTATGAACTGGACTTCATTGAGCCAGTAGTGCAGCCAGCCCATGCTCTGCAAAATCCTACCCTCGCATACTTCAACGGCGATGACTTCCATATCAAAGAAAGAATGTTCAGTCAGAACTACTCCGGCTAACAAGTACAGTAGTAATAACCAATTGAACAAACACGGCATTCAGCTGCTGATTTCCAAGCCTATCCATATACTCCCTCTGTTTTTTAATAGATGACGCCGTTGACTTTTTCTTACATATTTGACCATTCGTCTTATCCAAAAATTTTATGTAATTGTATAAGATATAAATCACACTTAAAGTATTATGACTGATATAACAACTCATAATAAAATAAATTATAATTACGTAAAATTTTTGAATAAGACGAATGGTTAAACATGTGAGAAAAAATCAACGGCATCATCTATTAAAAAACGGAGTTAGTACTTGGTTCTTGCTCAGCTTGTCGCTGTCTTGTTTCAACCTGCTAATGAGAAGCGATTGTGTTACGTACTACACAGTACAGACTACAGACTACAAAGTATCCATCTCAACATGCTTCGTCAGTAATTGATGAAGATGTGCCGGTTAATTACTGCTCCAAACGCGGGAAGAACGGAGACCAAAAGACTTCCAGTTTTGCAGTCCGCCCCCTCTACTGTGCCCCTGCTCTGCTTTTGATAAGAACGGCAACCATTAGAGTTGACTAGTTTGAGCATTCAACACTGGACCTGCGACTGCGAGTAGTATATATCTGCGTCCAGTAGAGAACAGTCAGTTCAGCGGCAAAGCAAAAGAAAAAGTTAGATCAGAGGAGAGCTCAGAGCTCAAAGAGTTGGGAAGCCATGGCGGGAGGGCAGCTCAACGTGCTGAGCACGCTCGACCAGGCGAAGACGCAATGGTACCACTTCATGGCGATCGTCATCGCCGGCATGGGCTTCTTCACCGACGCCTACGACCTCTTCTGCATTTCCCTCGTCACCAAGCTGCTCGGCCGCATCTACTACACCGACGATTCCAAGGACACCCCCGGCGCGCTCCCGCCCAACGTGTCGGCCGCCGTCACCGGCGTCGCGCTCTGCGGCACGCTCGCCGGCCAGCTTTTCTTCGGATGGCTCGGCGACAAGCTCGGACGCAAGAGCGTGTATGGTTTCACGCTGATTCTGATGGTCGTGTGCTCGGTCGCGTCCGGGCTCTCGTTCGGGAGCTCGGCCAAGGGCGTCGTGTCTACGCTCTGCTTCTTCCGGTTCTGGCTCGGCTTCGGCATCGGCGGCGACTACCCGCTCAGCGCCACCATCATGTCGGAGTACGCGAACAAGAGGACGCGCGGGGCCTTCATCGCCGCCGTGTTCGCCATGCAGGGGTTCGGGATCCTCTTCGGCGCCATCGTCGCGCTCGCGGTGTCGGCGGGGTTCCGGCACGCGTACCCGGCGCCGTCCTACTCCGACAACCACGCCGCGTCGCTCGTCCCGCAGGCCGACTACGTGTGGCGCATCATCCTCATGTTCGGCACCGTCCCGGCGGCGCTCACCTACTACTGGCGGATGAAGATGCCCGAGACGGCGCGGTACACGGCGCTCATCGCCCGCAACGCGAAGCAGGCGGCGGCCGACATGTCCAAGGTGCTGCACACCCAGATTGAGGAGAGCGCGGACCGCGCCGAGACGGTGGCCGTCGGCGGCGAGAGCTGGGGCCTCTTCTCGCGCCAGTTCCTGCGCCGCCACGGCCTCCACCTCCTCGCCACCACCAGCACGTGGTTCCTCCTCGACATCGCCTTCTACAGCCAGAACCTGTTCCAGAAGGACATCTTCAGCAAGGTCGGGTGGATCCCGCCGGCGAAGACCATGAACGCGCTCGAGGAGCTCTACCGCATCGCCCGCGCCCAGGCGCTCATCGCGCTCTGCGGCACCATCCCGGGCTACTGGTTCACCGTCGCATTCATCGAGATCATGGGCAGGTTCTGGATCCAGATCATGGGCTTCGCCATGATGACGGCGTTCATGCTCGGCCTCGCCATCCCGTACCACCACTGGACGACGCCGGGGCACCACACCGGCTTCATCGTCATGTACGGATTCACCTTCTTCTTCGCGAACTTCGGGCCAAACAGCACCACCTTCATCGTGCCGGCGGAGATATACCCGGCGCGGCTCCGGTCGACGTGCCACGGCATCTCCGCCGCCGCCGGGAAGGCCGGCGCCATCATCGGAGCGTTCGGGTTCCTGTACGCGGCGCAGGACCAGCACAAGCCCGAGCCTGGGTACCCCAGGGGGATCGGCATCAAGAACGCGCTCTTCGTGCTCGCCGGCACAAACTTCCTCGGGACGATCATGACGCTGCTCGTGCCGGAGTCCAAGGGCATGTCGCTCGAGGTTATCTCGCAGGAGGTCGCCGACGGCGACGACGAGGAGGCGGCCTACCCGAAGTAATTTGACCGCGCGCGTGATCACGCAGGGAGTGGTTGCCGCTAACCATTGGTGTCATCTCTTTTCCCAACTGTAACAACTCTAGTCGTCGCTTCCGTACGAGTGGTAGTTTTTTCTTTTTCTTGGATAAGTTTGTAGAAATTTCAATTAGTGACTAGTTTGTAGTATATGTGAGTGAGATGTGTGTATATGTTCTTGAAGAATTGGTGAACTTTTCCCTGGATTTGAAAGAACCGTGTAGTTTGAAAAAAGAATGCAATGGATATGCTAGTAGTTCAGGAAATTGATTGTTTGTAGCGACCACACGCAACATATCCATTTTTCTAGTACTCCGTTCGTCCTGTTCGTTGACTGATCAACTCTTGGCTAGCTTGGCATCTAAGACTACAGTACTACTGAGGAGAAAATGACATCAAAATCGTAACTTTGGGGACCATATATAAGAAGCAGCACACAGGTTAGCAAACTTTGTACCGCTGTCAAGGCGTCAGCTGTGTGGATTATTGGGACCAAATGAGGCGTGGTCGCGTGGAAGCTGGAAAATGCCCTCATGGATTATCATATGATTAATCACTCTATTTTTAATCAGCTGGTAAGAGGTTGACTTAGGATACCTATGGAGAGGGTGAGTAAGAGGAATCTGTACGTACACACTTATTCTTTTCTTTTAAAAAATCAGGTAATTTTACTTACTCAGCCTAGAAATCCAGGCGGAAAAGGATACAGAGTGAACAAAAACAAGCATCATGTGCGGATGGTTGTATATACGTAGGACACATAAGGTGTACTTCCTTCGTTTTATAAAAAACCAAATTTTAGAGATAATCTGGATATTTCTCTAAATTTAGGTTTTTTATTAAACGGAGGGAGTACATGCGTCTGTGAGGATGTGTGTTGAAGCTACAATGGTGCATTCGGTTGGACCTGGCCGATCTGTTGTTGGTTTGGACTGCATCATTGATGGACTTTTTCCTTGATGTGTTTGGTGCATTTGTTTAGTTGGGCCGTACGAGTTGTTTGTTACGAGAAAGTTCACTTGACATCTCTGAACTATGGGTCGAGTTTCATTCATATCCATATCGTAAAACCGTTTATGAAACATCACTTAGGTGGTGTTTGAATTCTTGAAGATGAAGATGAAGATTAAATATTTCACGCAAAAAGAGATGATAATAACATGTGATTAATTGAGTTTTAATTATTGTAAACTTGAAAAATGGATTAATCTGATATTTTAAAACAACTTTCATATAGAAAGTTTTCGCACGAAAGACACCGTTTAGCAGTTTGAAAAGCGTGTCACGAATATCCAAAACTTAATCCACTTTTTTAAGTTGAAATGAATGGAGCCTGACTTCTAAATCCAGTGAGAATTCGCTTTTAAAAAAAACCAGTGCATGTTGAGTCTATTTGCATTATTGAAAACGATTTTCTGCTGGCATGCCGCATACGTGACTCATTGACTCAGTCTTCGTCACATGTGACGCCTATACGATGCTTATGTAGCACTATCTAAAAAACATCGATGAGAGTATGAGACCCACATGTATTGGGAATCTGGTTAGAAAAAAAGTTGAAACAAAACCATAAATTTTCCTCCACTACTCTTGTGAAATGATAAATTTTAAAACTAGAGATGCACTATTTGTAGGACAGGGGAAAGTATTGTAGTTCTGAACACGGGAAAGTCTTTTTCAGAAAGCACGACCTTGTATGTATGTTTGTGTAATGATATATTGTAATCTATCTATTTAATTTTTTTCTATTTTTTTTATAATTGTTTAAGTAACATGCAAATAACAAGGAGACATCCCACAAAAGTTTAGAATAGCTTCTATTAATGAGCAACTTCTTGCCATGAATTAATTAAGTTCTACGAAAATTAGGGATCAACTTGAGGTACAAAGAGAACTCCTGTACCTAAAAAGCAAGTACTAACATAGTTATGATAGTTACTAGTAGGAGTACGATCTAATAAATATAAGTATAACATTTCCTATCACGCTACAAGTACGAGCTTCGCATGCAAGTGTTCGTCATCTCGTTGCGTCCTGAAGGATTACACCATCTCAACTCCGGACGAGTTGACGGCGGTGGCACCGCCGTTGGCAGAAGCTTCCTCGTCGTCGGCCTCGCCGGACATCTCCTCCAGCGACTTCCCTTTCGATTCCGGCACGAGCATCCATGTCATGAGGAACCCAACGAGGTTGCACCCGGCGAGCACGAAGAGCGCGTTCCGCACGCCAATCCCAGGTTTGTAGCCGGCGTCGACATGCGCCTTGTCCTGTGGCTGCGCCGCGTAGAGGAAACCGAATGCTCCGATGATCGCGCCGGCCTTGCCGGACGCGGCGGAGATGCCGTGGCAGGTTGACCGGAGACGCGCCGGGAAGATCTCGGCCGGCACGATGAACGTCGTCGCGTTCGGCCCAAAGTTGGCGAAGAAGAAGGTGAAGCCGTAGAGGAAGACGAAGATGACCTGGTTGCCAGGCATGGTCCAGTGGTGGTACGGGATGGCGAGGCCGAGCATGAACGCCGTCATCCCGGCGAAGCCGAGGAGCTGGATCTTGAAGCGGCCGATGATGTCGATGAGGAAGACGGTGAACCAGTAGCCCGGCACGGTGCCGCAGAGCGCGATGAGCGTCTGCGCGCGGGAGATGCGGAACACCTCCTCGAGCTCGCTCATGGTGCGCGCCTTGGGGATCCAGTGGATGCTGGTGAAGATGTCCTTCTGGAACAGGTTCTGGCTGTAGTACGCGACGTCGACGAGGAACCACGTCGCCGCCGTGCCCAGGAGGTGCGCGCCATGGCGCTTGGCGAACCGCGCCGAGAAGAGGCCGTAGTCCCTGCCCCTCGTGATGTCCTGGAGCTTCTCCTCCTCCACCTCGATTTCCACCTGCAGCACCTTGGCCATGTCCGACGACGCCTGCTTCGCGTCCTTGGCGACGAGCGCCGTGTACCGCGCCGTCTCCGGCATCTTCATCCGCCAGTAGTACGTCAGTATGGCCGGCAGCGCACCGAGCATCAGGATGATGCGCCACACGTAGTCGGCCTGCGGCACGGTGGACGCAGCGGCATTGACCTCGTACGCTGGGGCCGGGAACGCGGCCTGGAACCCCGCGGACATGGCGAGCGTGACAACGCCGCCGGCGAGGATGCCGAACCCCTGCATGGCGAAGACGGCGGCGATGAACGCGCCGCGGGTCTTCTTGTTGGCGTACTCGGACATGATGGTGGCGCTCAGCGGGTAGTCACCGCCGATGCCGAAGCCGAGCCAGAAGCGGAAGAAGCAGAGCGTGGCCATGACGCTCGTCGGCGTGTGCGAGAAGGAGAGCCCTGAGGCGATGGAGCAAATCACCATGAGCAGCAGCGTCATCCCGTAGACGCTCTTGCGGCCGAGCTTGTCGCCGAGCCATCCGAAGAAGAGCTGGCCGGAGAGGGTGCCGCAGAGCGCGACGCCATTCACCGCGGCGGCGATGTTGGGCGGCAGCGAGCCGGGGGTGGGGCTGGCGGGGTCGGTGTAGTAGATGCGGCCGAGAAGCTTGGTGACGAGCGAGATGCAGAAGAGGTCGTAGGCGTCGGTGAAGAACCCCATGCCGGCGACGATGATCGCCGTGAAGTGGTACCATTGCGTCTTGGCCGCGTCGAGCGCGTTCAGCACCTGCAGCTGCTGGTCCTGCCTTCCCATGGCGTCGCGTTTGCGTTTGCGTTTGGGTCGGCGGCTGCTGCTACGATCCAACGCGATGGTTATAACAGATCGGAGTTCGAGTACGAGATGAACCGTGTGCCGTGCAAAGAGCCCGATTCCGTTATACAAACGAGATACGTATGCAACGCCATTGGCAGACACTAGCACCCCCTCGGATACGGCACCGTATCTCGTGCAAACCAGAGTTGCTGTGCAACCTTGCAAACTTTCAATCAAGACTACATGATGCTCATCCGATGGCTAGGGACAGAGGTAGGCTACTTTTGCACTTAATCGCCCGCACTCATCTCTGCTAATCTGTTTTTTATACAAATCCCCCCCTGCTTCATGTGGCCGCCGTCCTCCGCCCTCCCGCCGTCGCCGCTCGCCGCCGCGACCGCGTCCCTGCCCAGCCGGCTCGATGCGGTCGCTGGCCCGCCGAGCTGCGCCTCCCGCTGTCGCCGCTCGCCGCCGCGGCCGCGTCCCCGCCCAGCCGGCTCGACGCGGTCGCTGGCCCGCCGAGCTGATATGCAATGGAATCGTGTTCTGAGATTGACACTGATGTACTAATTTTGTAATCTGAAACTCTGAAAGATTGTGACTGCAAATATGCAATGGAATTGTGTTCTGTCATTTGATAATGAGATTGAGTCAAGTCAAGTTGAACTATAAAAAAACATTTTTCTTGCTTGTGGTGACAGTGGAACCTATGGGTGTGTAACTGTATAATAGCCTGAATGAACTACCAGCTGTTTTCTGTGTCAATCTGTCAAACTGAATATATGCCCAGCTTCATGCATTCGGATGACAGATGAACTGAAACCAGCACGGATTTTGTAATCTGTCAAACTGTCAAACTACTTGTTCTGCATTTTCTGCACATGTGCTAGAGCACAACAGCTTGATAGGTTTGATACAGGTTCAGTTTCATGTATTGTCATATATTGATGGCAAACATGTCTTAGATAAGAAACTCTTGATGCAGTTCAGATTTTGGTAGCATGTACCCCTTTTTACTAAATTTTGGCAGCATCTACCCATAACAAGAGCATACAGGTTAAGATTAAAATGTTCACAATACGAAAATAAGCATGTCTCATTCAGGAATACATCAAGTATAGGGATACAAGTTCAGAATAAACTTCCAGCAAGTACACTTCCACGGTTCATAGTTCACACCTTGTTTGGCCCGCGTCCACGATAATGACAGCATGATATATGGCGGCGGCCTCAACGGAGACGGGATCAATAGCGACGATAGGATCAACGGCACCCGCCCGCTGGTCCTGCACAGGGTCTATCGCGTTGGAATCCGAAACGTCGCGCGTGCCAGACTCCATGGCGGCAGCGGCACGGTCTACCCCGTGACCTCACAACGGGAGGGTTTGCAACATGGCGGTGGTGGCGTGGCGAAGGGGCGTCGGCGAGTCGCTGGCGGGCGGCGGGGACTCGAGCGGGCGGCGGCGAATCGCGTGTGCTGTAGAAACGAAACGACGCGGGAAGGGCGGACGGACGGACGCTGTGATTAGGGGGGATTTGCATAAAAAACAGATTAGCATAGATGAGTGTGGGCGGTTAAGTGCAAAAGTAACCCACCTATATCCCTAGCCATCGGATGGACATCCTATGGTCTTGATTGAAAATTTGCAAGGTTGCGCAATAACCCTGGTTTGCACCAGATACGGTGCCCTCGGATATACTGTGATAACAGAATATATCAAAGCAGAAATCCGGGTGTACGAATGCCTGCCAGCTATCCCGATCTGCGCGGCGGCAAATCCACCGTGACATCTGATATAGTGATATGTGGCGCTCTGTTTTTGTTCCGAGATTCGATCTGTTTCTGTATCCGGCCTGCGTGCGAAGCCCGTGGGAACCGAGGCCCGACACATACCACGCGACCGAGCTATCTCGCGCATTGGCCCATGCATCAGCAGCACACCTCCCACGCAGCCCATCACCGGCCCAGCCTGCGTGTGCGCCGTCGCGAACCCGGCCGCGTCCCGCTCTCCTCGTACTGTACGGGCGCGCACGCGGCACACACGCCTCGATTCGATCGGTGGGTTCGGTTTGGCAACTTCCGAGGACCACTTCTTTTTACCTGTTGGGGAATCGGTTTTTACCAGGCTACCCCAGCCCCAAAAAAAAGTTTAATCCTAACTACGAACCCGGACATATGCGTGCCTAAGTTCATAGCTAGGGTTTGGCTTTTTTTTTTTGCTGACTAGTTGAAAGAGGGAGGGTTTACTGTTCTCAAGAAGTAGAGAGTTAACAGTAGCATCAGATAATAAGAGCATCTTTATCTTTTCATGGATTCCGTATTTCGGTCAATAAACTTTATGCGGGAAAACAAAGTAGTATTCGAACGAGAGAAAGTAGTATCAGTAGTATGGAAAATTCACCGTTTCCATGTTACTACCTTCGTTTTTAATAGATGACACCATTGACTTTTTCTCACATGTTTGACCATTCGTCTTATTTAAAAATTTTATGTAAATGTATAAGATATAAATCACACTTAAAGTACTATGAGTGATAAAATAACTCATAACAAAATAGATTATAATTACGTAAATTTGTTGAATAAGACGAATGGTCAAACATATTAAAAAAGTCAACGGTGTCATCTATTAAAAAACGGAGAGAGTATATTATAGTCCTTCATTGACCAACATGAACAAGACCACGAGATATATACTCCCTCCGTTTTTTAATAGATGATGCCGTTGACTTTTTCTTACATGTTTAACCATTCGTCTTATTCAAAAAATTTACGTAATTATAATTTATTTTGTTATAAGTTGTTTTATCACTCATAGTACTTTAAGTGTGATTTATATCTTATACATTTACATAAAATTTTTGAATAAGACGAATGGTCAAACATGTGAGAAAAGATCAATGACGTCATCTATTAAAAAACGGAGGTAGTATAGTTTAACGAATACACAGTATAATACTGTGTATTAATTTTGTATAACGAACGGAGGGAAGCGTATAGTATACTAGTATAATCAATTGCCGCTCCAGTACTTGAAATTAAGAGTATATACAGTACGTAATATTACGGTTCTGTCCATGCTAACGTTCTAGCTGTCCAGATGTGCTTGACTGCTTGCCGGAACACCGAACAACGACGTGCATGGTCTGAAACGTGCGTGTGCCGACGCACAAATCATGAGTCGTGCGTGCGTGCGTGCGTGCGTGCCCACATATGCTCTTGCATGCCATTAGAAGAAGCTAAGCTAGCTAGCTAGCTAGGACAGTAGTACATACTGCCTTGGGCTTCCTCTGTTATTGCTACTACTATGCGTAGCTAGCTAGCAAGCTCATGGTCTCGATCGTTTCAAGGAGCGCATACAGACGAGATCACGACTGCTCCATGTCCGTCTTGCTAATACCGACGGATCGGTATGTACTAGCTAAGTAGCCATAGTAGCTAGCTAGCTAGTAGTTCTTATCACGATAGTTGGTCTCCGCGAGGAGGTCCTCCAGGACCTTGTCGTCGAGGCACTCCAGCTCCACCTTGTCCGTCGTCCGATCGGAGCCGCCGCGGCCCGCCGCCGCGGAGGAGTTCGCCGGAGGAGGCGTGGTGAAGGAGGACGAAGAAGAGCCGGTGCTGGTCATCCTGCTTGCGGCGCCGTGATGATGATCTCCCGGGAAGTTGAGCATGGCCGTGGCGCCCTTCATGGCGAATGCGGCGCGGTCGTACGCCCGCGCGGCCTCCTCCGCGGTGTCGAACGTGCCGAGCCACACGCGGGCTCCCCCGCGCTCCGGGTCGCGGATCTCCGCCGCGAACTTGCCCCACGGCCGCTTCCGCACGCCGCGGTACGACGACGACGATTTCCCCTCCTTACTCTTGTCGTCCTCCATGCGGACGCAACCGCTCGCACACGCGAGAGGCCTGACGACGCCGATTGGTTAATTGGCTTATATACGTATATACCGACTTACCGAGCTCACAGTTTCCGGTGCTATTGTGATCTGCAGGTAGCAGGTCTACTATAGCTAGGCAGCATGCAGCAGTGGCGGCGGCCAATCGGACATGGATATGCTAGTCTCAGGCGTGCAATTGTGCATGTGGCGGCTGGAACATGCGGCCTATTTATACAGTGGGCGCGCGGCATACGGTATACGGGCGCATGCAGGGCGTATACTCCTATATATTGTAGAGTACGCTCTCGATCGCTTTATGATCAAGTTGCCTCATTATCACCCCTGGCCGGTGTTGGTTATCGGCAGGGGTACACATACACGCAAGTCTACAAGAAAACAATTCTTGCTGATGCATGCCAACATTACCGCTTTTCTGACCATTCAACCACAACACCGTGCTGATGTCCACTGCTACTACCATCTCTTTTGCTTTGCCCGGATCGAAATGGACAGCAGAAGCCGCAGGAAGCTGCTATCGAGCTAGCTAGCTAGTAGCATGGTATTCATTTACTCCTTATGTTTAGTATTATAAGTTGTTTAGCCTTTTTTTTAAAATTTTTTTAGGTTTAACTAAATTTATAGAAAAAATTTGGCAACATATAAAAGATCGATTGAATTAGTTTCATTAAATATATTTTTTTTTCAAAAATACTATTATATTTTTCTATAAATTTAATTAAATTTAAAGAAGTTTGATTAGAAAAAAATCAAACGGCTTATAATAATATGAAACGGAGTACCAGTTAACAGCATCTTCAAGAATGAAGTGTTACCGGGGAGAGCAAATTAACATGAATGTCTAATCCTGGTAGGAAAGATAAAAGGTTATATGTTTGTTCTTTTTCTAATGAAAAAATGGTTTACGTTTTCTGTCGTCATCATACACGTAACTTATAAGCTATAGTACTAAAATAAGATAAGATAAGCTTAATTATTTGCGTGTTCTCTATGTTAAAGTATGTGATAGATATAAAAATACTACATCTGTTTTCTAATATATAAATACAATTGACTTTTTTTCCTTTAACTGTGACTAATAATATATACTTATTTACTTGTGTATTATTTACTAAAAGTACTTCAAGCGTGTCCAATATGTGAGAGAGTCTATTTATCTCTCGAAGTAACGTCTCCTAGTTTTACATGTCACCCAAAAAGTCATAAAAAATCTGATATTTTTATAGGATAGATTAATATTAGATGTAGCAATCCACACATACAAATTCAAACGGGACTTACACGACATAAAAAAAAATTAATAGTCATTTTTTTCTACCTATGCAAGTTAAATTTGAACTTACATGTTTATGCAATGATATATCACATACTACATCCGTCCCATGTTTCTTGTCGTTTTGAGTTTTTGTTTGTAATTTTTGATCATTCGTCCTATTAAAAAAATTTGGAATTATTATTTATTTTGTTTGTGACTTGCTTTACTATTAAAAGTTAAAAATACTTTAACTATGTGTCAGGGTTACGGATAAGGTATACCCTTTATTCTTAGATGTACGTTGTATACCGACACGATATACCCTCACGTATACGGATAGTTTCCATATACATTAAGGAAATCTATCACGTGATAGAGATGGTATCTACGGATAGAGAGAGTTCTACTCGGACAATGTTGGGTCTTTACCATATTGTGAGGGGTCTGATATCTCTGAGTCCTACTTGGAGATCAACTGACCCGCGGTATATAAGGGACCCCCTGGGCA